>NC_134358.1:535739165-536339165 GCF_048569485.1 Anomaloglossus baeobatrachus | reverse complement strand
ACGAGACGCTAAGGTAGCCACAAGACGTGCCAGAAAATTTGGAAGCATTCGGGGTTGGCTTAGGGGCTTAATGACTCTAATTGACTTGTATCGCGTCTGTTATTTCTTAGTACTTTTGCCTTGGTTTAATAGAGACCATATCAATCAGATAATCAGTTTAAAATATCAAGTTGGGGCATTGCACCCTATTATGTCACATATTGTCAGACAAATGTTTTTCCTTGCGTAACCTTGAATATCTTGTTATGTTTATAAAAAATTGGAAAATTAATAAAAAGTTTTGGAAAAAAAAAAAGAAATGCCCTGAGACTCCAAACCAAAAGGCACCGCACATTATTTTCCGTGTGCAATAAATTATAAGTCTGTGAATTGTGAAGCCGTTGTCTGCGCTTGTCAATGATTTCTTTTGATACTTGTTAAGTGCTACACTGCGAACAGACAGGTTTAAAAGGATCTTTCGTAAATGCAGGAAAATCACCTTAACTAAGAGAAACAATTTCATCATTTGCAGCTGCTTGAAATTCTTCTGATGGCACGGAATACATAAAACAAGCAATTATGTACCATTTCCCAGTCTATGTTCCACGTTATACTTTTTTAGTAAAAATTAATACAAATTTGATAAACGCAAAATGTAAAGATATAGATATTTTTAGAAAATTGGAAAAAAAGGTTTTTTTTCAGTAACAGTGCCACGCCTGCACAGAGGTTGTGTGTGGTATTGCAGCTTATTTGCATCCAATGGAGTGGTGCTGGACTGCACACCCAGGGATCGGATACCATTATAGGATCACCCTTCGTTGCAGTTGTAAGTCTTTCGGGGGATGTCTCTACCAGCTTCGCTCACCCACAGGCTGAAATATTTGCCCATTCTTCTTCGCGCACTCACTTTAGCTCAGTGAGATGTGATGGTGAAGTCTGTGAACAATATTTTTCACATCTTGTTACAGATTCTCAGTAGGATCCAGGTCTGAACTGCAGAGGTTCTATCGGTGTGTCTCCCAGCAAAAGGTTCTTTGATCGTAGCTCCCAATACATTAGCATTTGCATTAACCCTAGAACGCGCAACCATAGAAATCTACACTTTCACATACGTGGGGCCTTTTAGGCCTGTGAGCAAATAACATGGAGTAACTAAAATAGAAATACTTTTCAAAGTTTATTTGACATGTGAATATTTCAAAACATTATAATTATATGCATAAAACAAAAAAAAGTAATTACACCGGCTCAAAACACCGGCTTAAAAACTCCCAAGCATTCTATATAATTCATATATATATACAGTGCCTACAAGTAGTATTCAACCCCCTGCCGAATTTAGCAGGTTTACACATTCGGAAATAACTTGGCATTGTGACATTTGGACTGTAGATCAGCCTGGAAGTGTGAAATGCACTGCAGCAAAAAAGAATGTTATTTCTTTTTTTTTTTTTTTAAATTGTGAAAAGTTTATTCAGAGGGTCATTTATTATTCAACCCCTCAAACCACCAGAATTCTGTTTGGTTCCCCTAAAGTATTAAGAAGGATTTCAGGCACAAAGAACAATGAGCTTCACATGTTTGGATTATTTATCTCTTTTTCCAGCCTTTTCTGACTAATTAAGACCCTCCCCAAACTTGTGAACAGCACTCATACATGGTCAACATGGGAAAGACAAAGGAGCATTCCAAGGCCATCAGAGACAAGATCGTGGAGGGTCACAAGGCTGGCAAGGGGTCCAAAACCCTTTCCAAGGAGTTGGGCCTACCTGTCTCCACTGTTGGGAGCATCATCCGGAAGTGGAAGGCTTATGGAACTACTGTTAGCCTTCCACGGCCTGGACAGCCTTTGAAAGTTTCCACCCGTGCCGAGGCCAGGCTTGTCCGAAGAGTCAAGGCTAACCCAAGGACAACAAGGAAGGAGCTCCGGGAAGATCTCATGGCAGTGGGGACATTGGTCTCAGTCAATACCATAAGTAACGTACTCCACCGCAATGGTCTCCGTTCCAGACGAGCCCGTAGGTACCTTTACTTTCAAAGCGTCATGCCAAGGCTCGTCTACAGTTTGCTCATGATCACTTGGAGGACTCTGAGACAGACTGGTTCAAGGTTCTCTGGTCTGATGAGACCAAGATCGAGATCTTTGGTGCCAACCACACACGTGACGTTTGGAGACTGGATGGCACTGCATACGACCCCAAGAATACCATCCCTACAGTCAAGCATGGTGGTGGCAGCATCATGCTGTGGGGCTGTTTCTCAGCCAAGGGGCCTGGCCATCTGGTCCGCATCCATGGGAAGATGGATAGTACGGCCTACCTGGAGATTTTGGCCAAGAACCTCCGCTCCTCCATCAAGGATCTTAAGATGGGTCGTCATTTCATCTTCCAACAAGATAACAACCCAAAGCACACAGCCAAGAAAACCAAGGCCTGGTTCAAGAGGGAAAAAATCAAGGTGTTGCAGTGGCCTAGTCAGTCTCCTGACCTTAACCCAATTGAAAACTTGTGTAAGGAGCTCAAGATTAAAGTCCACATGAGACACCCAAAGAACCTAGATAACTTGGAGAAGATCTGCATGGAGGAGTGGGCCAAGATAACTCCAGAGACCTGTGCCAGCCTGATCAGGTCTTATAAAAGACGATTATTAGCTGTAATTGCAAACAAGGGTTATTCCACAAAATATTAAACCTAGGGATTGAATAATAATTGACCCACACTTTTATGTTGAAAATTTATTAAAATTTAACTGAGCAACATAACTTGTTGGTTTGTAAGATTTATGCATCTGTTAATAAATCCTGCTCTTGTATGAAGTTTGCAGGCTCTAACTTATTTGCATCTTATCAAACCTGCTAAAACTGAAGGGGGTTGAATACTACTTGTAGGCACTGTATATATATATATATATATATATATATATATATATATATATATATATATATATAAATAAAAAAAAAAAGTTTGGACACAACCTCTCATCTCTAGAACAACTGTTGAGAGGAGACTTTGTGCAGCAGCCTTCATGGTAAAATAGCTGCTAGGAAACCACTGCTAAGGATAGGCAACAAGCAGCAGAGACTTGTTTGGGCTAGAGAACACAAGGAATGGACATTAGACCAGTGGAAATCTGTGCTTTGGTCTGATGAGTCCAAATTTGAGATCTTTGGATCCAACCACCGTGTCTTTGTAGAAAAAGTGAACAGATGGACTCTACATGGCTGGTTCCCACAGTGAAGCATGGAGGAGGAGGTGTGATGGTGTGGGGGTGCTTTGCTGGTGACACTGTTGGAGATTTATTCAAAATTGAAGGCATATAGAACCAGCATGCTTACCACAGCATCTTGCAGCGGCATGCTATTCCATCAGGTTTGCATTTAGTTGGACCATCATTTTTTTTTCAACAGGACAATGACCCCAAACACACCTCCAGGCTGTGTAAGGGCTATTTGACTAAGAAGGAGAGTGATGGGGTGCTACGCCAGATGACCTGGCCTCCACAGTCACCAGACCTAAACCCAATCGAGATGGTTTGGGGTGAGCTGAACCGCAGAGTGAAGGCAAAAGGACCAACAAGTGCTAAGCATCTCTGGGAACTCCTTCAAGACTGTTGGAAAACCATTTCCGGTGACTACCTCTTGAAGCTCATCAAGAGAATGCCAAGAGTGTGCAAAGTAGCAATGAAAGCAAAAGGAGTCCTGAAAATAAAGAAAACTCTTTGAATGAGAAGGTGTGTCCAAACTTTTGGTCTGTACTATATATATATACATACATATATAACGATTTTTTTTTTGTCTAAAAGTTTTTTATATATTTTATATAAAAGTTGTAGTAAACATGGTGGAGGAATATTTCTTTTCAAAAACTTTCCTTTTCAACATTACTGATTACCCCAACAATTTTCACATATTATTTTTTCATAAGAATGTTCCTTGCAGACATTTTGTCCACAAGTACTACAGAAACGCTCAGATTTCCTTTCCTTCTTTGCTGGACAAATTTAACAGCGCCTTCTTTCTTTTTCTCTTGGCTCTCAATGTTCCTGAAAATGTATACCACATCGGATCATAGCTTCCGTAATTTGCCTTGGCAAGCATTTCGTGTTGCCTCTTTCCATTATGGTAGGCATCAAAAGTTCAAAGACAAAGTAAGACAAGATAAAGCCAAAGGCTTCCCCAGCAACAGTACAGACAAAAAGACTGAGGATCACATGTAAACCAAGTACAGGCCTAAAAGGCCCCAAGTATATGAATATGGGGTAGTCCCAAAAAAGAGTTGTTTTACCAAAATGCCTATAATATAAAAATATATGAACAACTGGAAATTACTAACAACTATGTACCTGAGGAATACCTAGAGTTTAAAAGTTCTAACTAAAGTAATCTTGCAGAAACAGAAAACAAGTAACCTAGCAGGCCTGCGAGGCCCCAGGTATGCGTTCTAGGGTTAATTTGCCAGGATAAGGGAGTTGAAGATAATTTGCCTCCTCTTGTACTGTAAGTTCATAATTATCTTTTGTTTTTCTTTTGTTTTTTTGTTTTGTTGGCCGGTGCACCTTTTTGATTTTTTTTACTACATTTTTCATATGGTGTCCCATGGATATCCGGTTGGTAGCTACAGGCCAACAAACAGCACAACCTTAGCATCTACTGGTGTGTGTGTGGCGGCCGTGCCACTCACCACTTGTAAGTCATTTTTTGTTTGTGTTTCATGTTTTTTGTTTTTTTTAATCTTGATCAGAAGTAGAGATGAGCGAACCGGTCGCGGTTCGGCTCGAGTTCGGTTCGCCAAACGGAGGTCTCGTTCAAGTTCGGTTCGGCGAACCACTCGAACCGCATAGGAAACAATGGGAGGCAATCACAAACACATAAAAACACCTAGAAAACACCCTCAAAAGGTGTCCAAAAGGTGACAAACAACTCACAACACAACACATACACATGGGAAAGTGACAAGGACATATACTCATGCGAAAACAAAAGAGCTGGACAAAGAAAAAGAAGAGGAGACACAGATATATGAGTATATTCAAGGAAACATCGATGCCATTACTGTGCAACTTGAGCCCTGCTCATTTTAAACTTCCAATCTGGATAAATTGCCTGAGCTCACCACGTATGCCTTGGGGATCTTGTCGTGTCCTGCAGCCAGCTTTCTCTCGGAACCTGTCTTCAGTGCTGCTGGGGGTCTGCTGGCAGATAAGCACACGCGTCTGTCCACTGACAATGTGGACATGGCTCTCAGAGGACTTTTCTTCCCCTGGGTCATCCAGGGGAGGCGAAAGGCACGCGTATTTTTGAGAGTGCTTCATGCAAAGCATCTTTTTCATTTTGAAAAGGGGGGTCAACTGATGCCAGTCAAGCGGGGTGTGTGTGGCCCAATTAGTGGAAATGAGGGAGACTGTGGTTGGAGTCCCCTCGCTGTGTTTCTAAAAGAACCAAGATGAACAAGTCATGGCTCTCAGAGGACTTTTCTTCCCCTGGGTCAGCCAGGGGAGGCGAAAGGCATGCGTATTTTTGAGAGTGCTTCATGCAAAGCATCTTTTTCATTTTGAAAAGGGGGATCAACTGATGACAGTCAAGTGGGGTGTGTGTGGCCCAATTAGTGGAAACGAGGGAGACTGTGGTTGGAGTCCCCTCGCTGTGTTTCTAAAAGAACCAAAATGAACAAGTCATGGCTCTCAGAGGACTTTTCTTCCCCTGGGTCATCCAGGGGAGGCGAAAGGCACGCATATTTTTGAGAGTGCTTCATGCAAAGCATCTTTTTCATTTTGAAAAGGGGGATCAACTGATGACAATCAAGTGGGGTGTGTGTGGCCCAATTAGTGGCAACGAGGGAGACTGTGGTTGGAGTCCCCTCGCTGTTTTTTACATGATTTTTGAAGTGCATGACATGCCTAAGAGGTTTAGTTTTAGCATCTCAAACTTGTTGGCTACAGAAAGGCTGCCTTTACACCCTTTTGTCACCGAGGATTTTCGAGACCTTATGCCCATTGCAGTGCCCCAAGAGCCGATGGCCATTTGCCACTCCAAGAAAGGGGTGCCCGCGCTAACACAGCAGGTCGCACACAACATCACCGCTTCCTTGAGAAACTCTGTGTGTGACAGGGTGCATTTCACCACAGATACTTGGAACAGTAAGCATGGACAGGGGCGTTACATGTCGCTGACTGGGCACTGGGTAACTATGGTGATAGATGGAGAAGTGTCTGCTGTACAAGTCTTTCCGTCCCCACAAGTTGTGTGTTTCAATCCTTCCTCTGTATGTACAAGTTCCTCCACTGCTTCTGCCTCATCAACCTCGTGTTGTTCCAGCACCTCAGCCCAAACCCTGTCTGGTCAGGCCACCCTTCCTTGTAACTGCGCCCAAGGAATCCCAAGGAAGGAATCCCACACACCTCCTTACTATGCTGGCAGCAGAGCTCAAGGCCATCAGGCGGTCAAATGTTTACTTTGAAATGTAGGGGAAATGTGAGACACCGCTGAGCAGTTGTGGACGGTTAGCTCTGTAGAGTGAGACCGAGTTTCATCAATGGTTGTCTCCACTCAACCAGCAGCCAGGGAATGCCGGGTGCGACAATGATGCTAAACAGTCTGCGGCCCTTCTTCAGGGCAATGTGACACACGTGCCTTGTATGGCTCACGTGTTGAATCCGAATCTCCAGCAATTTTTAAAACACTATCCCGGCCTACATGGCCTTCTGCAGAGGGCACGGTGTAACGCCTGCCTGGATCGACACACTCAGACGGGCTGTAAAGGATAGGCTAGAGGGAACCCACTCACCAAGCTGGACCCCCAGAGCCCTAAAACACTTTAATCCCTATACAGTGATGTTGAATGACACAGGGCCCAAGTTGATCAATACCTGTGGAAGGCTGCAGTTCCAGAAAATAGTAGTCATGCAGGGTCAAAACATTAATTGAGGAAGAGGAACAGAATGGGAGGGACAGGACTTAATCAGAAAACAAGCAGAGGTGAAATGTGAATCGGCCAACGAGGTACCTAAACAGCAAGCAGGAAAAGTAGTCAGGTAACAAGTACACAAACTCATAAAACTAAACTGAGGGTAACAGTAACCAGAGGTTCACAGCTATGTCTGGCAGTGGTCTTCAGACAGGAGGGGCCTAAAAAAGGGTGTTGTGTCTTCCCATTGGTTGTAGCTGAATGATGGTACTTCATCTGTGAGATACCCACCACCTGCATTCAGCCATTGGTTCTGCATATGTCAAGGTAACGCATCCCAGTGGGTGAGCATAACCTGCGTCCACCTGCGCCGCTGGCGTCGACTCCTCTCCCATCGTCAGCACTATGCACGAAAGGAACACGTTGTCACCTTGCGACAGGAGTACAAATTGACGTAGCGGACTACGGTGGTGACTTAACAGCCGTGTGCGGCAATGATGCAAACATGGCAGCGTGCCTTCGTCAGGCCAATGTGACACACGTGACTTGTATGGCTCACGTGTTTAATTTGATTCTCCAGCAATTTTTAAAACAACATCCCGGCCTACATGGCCTTGTACAGCGGGCACGCTCACTATGTGATCACTTCCATCGTTCGCACCCAGTAGCTCAACAACTTTCATCGCTCCTGAAGTCTTAAAGTCTGGCGGTCAAATGCCTGAAATGCGATGTTCCGACACGCAGGAATTTTAATCTGCACATGTTGCAGCGTCTGTGGCAGCACCGCAGAGCCCAGCTGAAATACGTTATGACGTATACTCTGGGCTAACTTGATCCAGAGGTGGTGCAGATCACGCTGCTGGAGTGGTGTCAGATCAATGACCTATGCATCCTTCTACACAGTTTACAAATGTCGACGAAGATGTTTAGCACTAGCGATGCCATTCTCAGCGTGACAATTCTGGTCATCTACAAGATGGAGCACACTGTAAGCATTATTCGGAGTCAGGTGTTGGTCCAAGAGGAAGGGGAGGAAGTACAGGAGGAGTCATATGCAGAAGGGATAATAAGATCTACAAGGTCCAGACGGTCAGCGGCACCTTGGCGGCAGTCATGGTACGGTGGGGGAGAGGGATTATCAAGGGAGCATAGTATCAGTAAAACAGTTGAGGAAGGTTCAGGAGCCCAGGAAGAAATGGAGGACGAACTGGCGATGGGCATGGAAGACTCAGCAGATTAGTGAGAGCTTGCTCACATTTTGGTTGTGCGAGGTTGTGGGGACAGGGCAGAGGAAGGAGGCACGATTCTCACCTCTCCGCCACCAACACACCAAGGACTTGGTCCTCCTGGATGCTCAAGACACATGAGCGCCTTCTTGCTGCACTACCTACAACATGACCCTCGGATTGTATGAATTCCAAGTCATGCTGACTACTGGGTTGCCACACTGTTAGATCCCCGGTACAACACAACATTTTGCGAAATAACTCCTGCCATAGAAAGGGACGCACGTATACAGGAGTATCAGCAGAAGGTGTTACGCAATCTTACATCTGCTTTTCCACTAAACACCAGTGGTGCACAGAGTGAATCTCAACACTTTTTCATCGATAGGAGGAAATGGTCTTTTACTTGTCCACATCTGAGGGACCGAGGGCTGGCTGCTGTGCTGAGACGGCATTGAATACGGTGTCTCTGCAGAGTTGCATTTTTGATCATATACAAACTGAGTTGAAAAAGGACAGATGCTAGTGGAAAGGGGAACAGGTGTGTTGGAAAGGGGAAAAAAGTTTGTGACCGTGGGTTTGGTGGTTAAGCAATATTAACATTTGCTGAAGAAACAACATCTGGTATGGTGGGACTGGCAGATTTGGATAAGGTGGTCTATACTATGTTACCGCTATATAAAAAATATTAAGAAGAAAAGAAAGAGAAAGGTAGATATCCCAATCGCCATTCGGTGTCCACCGTGCTCACAGATGGAAAAGGAGAGGTTGGCAACTGGAAGGTTAGGTGGAGGATACAGAGCAGGTTGACTCTCAAACAAATAGTAGCCTGAACAGAGTTATACGCAACTCTGATCTGGAGACTTGGAGCCCTGTTAGCGTGACAGGGTCCACACGACCACCCAGCCCCAGAACTCCCTGTTAACAACACAGGGGCCATTGGTTACGCTGTCCGTGTGCGTAGGGGACACACCTGTGGACAGCAGTCTCACATGCTTTTTCACGATGAACTTCCACCCCTTTACCCGTAAGCGGGAGTGTGATTGGCAGGTCGTCACTTGTTTTGGAAGTGGAAACAGAAGGTATTGTTGAGCTGTCAGACATCGAGAGAACCATCATTGGATGAAGGCAACATTATATCCACACCTGCACCTTCGTAACAGATTGGCTGGACTACCTGCAGTTAATAATTGCGTTCCAGAAATGGAAATGAGTGTAGAATGCACATGTGTTGTACCATGCTTGGCAGCAAAGGAACACTAACTTAGTATTCCAGACAATTTTAGGATGGTAGAAAAAGTGTCAGCTCTTTGGGCAAATTAAATAGCGCGGCAAAAGTGGGCAGGTGGGTACAGTGGCCGTGTTCTGTGTGTACCAGGACAGTAAAGGAAGCCTCACTTTCTATCCCTCCTAATGATGAAATGCAGCAAGGAATTCCCTGAGTTTGCTAAAAAATTGCGTTGCAAAATGTGCATGAGAGTGTCATGCAGAGGTGCTAGAAATAGCTTGACACCATTGGGGCACAAGTGGAGTACAACAGCCACTCTTTAAATGCCACTAACTGGCAGCATTTTTTGCTATTATTATAGCTTATTAAAAACAGAGCAGGAGGGTGCTGGAAAATGCTTCGCACCAGTGGGGCACAAATGGAGTCCAACAGCCACTTTTTGGATGCCTCTAAGTTTACTCAGTGTTTGCTAGTATAATAGCTTAGTAAAAATGAGTTTGAGTGTGCAATGAAGAGGTGCCGCAAATATCTTTGCACCAGTGGGACAATAATGAAGTCCAACAGCCACTTTTAGGATGCCACTAAGTTTCCTCAGTGTTTGCTAGTATAATGGCTTAGTAACAATGAGCTTGAGTGTGCAAAGGGCAGGAGGGTACAGTGGCAGGGTTGTGGGTCTCTGGGTAGAGGAATGGAAGCCTGCCTTTCTATCCCTCCTAATGGGGAAATGCAGCGAGGAAATCCCTGACCTTAGCTACACAGACGCTGTTATCTGTAGCTGTTAAAATTTGTTTCCACGGACATGACTGTCACCTATGGCTCTGACCCTGCTGTTATTAGCCCTTACAAGGACTAATAGAAACTTCTATCCCTATTCTGTATAGCGCTGTGTGTAGAGCGTACACAGCAGTATCGGAGACAGGAGCTACGCCAGCGATGACTGACACCAAGGACGCAGAAGAGATAATGGCGTCCGGACGGGCAGATACCCGTTTTTATAATGCATGGACATGTGACATGGACATCCTATCACACATGCCGTTGCTTCTCTGGCTAAAAGTCCACTTAGCTGTGTGTGTGTCTGGGATTGGCTGACATGCTGGCCCGCCCCACTACACGCGCGCGCTTAGGGAAGGAAGACAAGGGAAAAAAAAAAAAATAGCGATCGCCATTATCCATACAGCAGTGATCTGAAGGCGCTGTTCCCGCACACTATACACTGAAATTTCATAATAGTGTGAGTCACAGAGTAACTTACACTATTACAGCGGAAAGCCAGCTAGTAATTAGCTTGTCTTTTTGCTGCTAGAACCGTTCTCGAACGTATCTACAACTATCGAGCTTTAGCAAAAAGCTCGAGATCTAGTTCGATCTAGAACGTCCCCCAAAATCACTCGAACTGCGAACTGGAGAACCACGAACCGCGCTCAACTCTAATCAGAAGCGCCACTGTTCAGATCATCTTTTTGATCACCACCATTCTGTACAGTACAAATGCTGTCTTCCTATGAACGCCAATGTGAAATAGCGCACTCCCCATCGGTGGGTATTAAATCCAAATGCCAGACATTGACAGCGGGATTAAACTGCTGTGTGTATATATTATATATGTATATATATATATATATATATATATATATATATATACAGTTAGGTCCAGAAATATTTGGACAGTGACACAATTTTCGCGAGTTGGGCTCTGCATGCCACCACATTGGATTTGAAATGAAACCTCTACAACAGAATTCAAGTGCAGATTGTAACGTTTAATTTGAAGGTTTGAACAAAAATATCTGATAGAAATTGTAGGAATTGTACACATTTCTTTACAAACACTCCACATTTTAGGAGGTCAAAAGTAATTGGACAAATAAACCAAACCCAAACAAAATATTTTTATTTTCAATATTTTGTTGCGAAAACTTTGGAGGCAATCACTGCCTTAAGTCTGGAACCCATGGACATCATGGTCTTGCTTGTTTGTGGGTCTTTCCGTCTTAAGTCTGGATTTGAGCAAGTGAAATGCATGCTCAATTGGGTTAAGATCTGGTGATTGACTTGGCCATTGCAGAATGTTCCACTTTTTTGCACTCATGAACTCCTGGGTAGCTTTGGCTGTATGCTTGGGGTCATTGTCCATCTGTACTATGAAGCGCTGTCCGATCAACTTTGCGGCATTTGGCTGAATTTGGGCTGAAAGTATATCCCGGTACACTTCAGAATTCATCCGGCTACTCTTGTCTGCTGTTATGTCATCAATAAACACAAGTGACCCAGTGCCATTGAAAGCCATGCATGCCCATGCCATCACGTTGCCTCCACCATGTTTTACAGAGGATGTGGTGTGCCTTGGATCATGTGCCGTTCCCTTTCTTTTCCAAACTTTTTTCTTCCCATCATTCTGGTACAGGTTGATCTTTGTCTCATCTGTCCATAGAATACTTTTCCAGAACTGAGCTGGCTTCATGAGGTGTTTTTCAGCAAATTTAACTCTGGCCTGTCTATTTTTGGAATTGATGAATGGTTTGCATCTAGATGTGAACCCTTTGTATTTACTTTCATGGAGTCTTCTCTTTACTGTTGACTTAGAGACAGATACACCTACTTCACTGAGAGTGTTCTGGACTTCAGTTGATGTTGTGAACGGGTTCTTCTTCACCAAAGAAAGTATGCGGCGATCATCCACCACTGTTGTCATCCGTGGACGCCCAGGCCTTTTTGAGTTCCCAAGCTCACCAGTCAATTCCTTTTTTCTCAGAATGTACCCGACTGTTGATTTTGCTACTCCAAGCATGTCTGCTATCTCTCTGATGGATTTTTTCTTTTTTTTCAGCCTCAGGATGTTCTGCTTCACCTCAATTGAGAGTTCCTTAGACCGCATGTTGTCTGGTCACAGCAACAGCTTCCAAATGCAAAACCACACACCTGTAATCAACCCCAGACCTTTTAACTACTTCATTGATTACAGGTTAACGAGGGAGACGCCTTCGGAGTTAATTGCAGCCCTTAGAGTCCCTTGTCCAATTACTTTTGGTCCCTTGAAAAAGAGGAGGCTATGCATTACAGAGCTATGATTCCTAAACCCTTTCTCCGATTTGGATGTGAAAACTCTCATATTGCAGCTGGGAGTGTGCACTTTCAGCCCATATTATATATATAATTGTATTTCTGAACATGTTTTTGTAAACAGCTAAAATAACAAAACTTGTGTCACTGTCCAAATATTTCTGGCCCTGACTGTATATATATATATATATATATATATATATATATATATAATAAAGGGAACACTTAAACAACAAAATTATATTTTAGTGTTCCTTTTATTTTTTTGAGCAGTGTATATACCGTATATATATATATTTTTTTTTTTTTTCAGTTTATAAGACGCCCCGGATTATAAGATGCACCTCAAACTTAGAGGAGGAAAATAGGAAGAAAAAAATGTTAATGTTAAAATGAGTGTCCGTTTTATAATCCTACTGTGTCTTAATCCTAAAGTTTACCAGGGGGAAGCGGTGGTGGTGAAGCAACTCAGGGAAAGTCACAGGAGGCAGGTTCACCGATGCTTCGGGCTCAGAGGAGGGGGTGTTGCATCTCAGGAGGGTCAGTGGACGGAGGATCAGTGATACTGCGGCCTTGGGGGTGTCGCGGCAGCTGGTGCCTTTGATCTGCCGGTGTGCTGCGGGGATGTCACTGCAGTGGAGGACTCAAGAGAGTCACAGGATGGGGTGTTGGGGTGTCGCTGCAGTGGTGGGTGCCTGATCTGACTACGGACTTGCAGACTCCATTCAATCGCCCACGATTGATGCGATGTACTTCAAGAAAATGGCCGCGGAGGTAGTTCGTGTGCCGGAAGGTCTCCGCGGCTATTTTCTTGAAGTCCATCGCATCAATCTGAGCATGTGCCACCTCTGCAGCCATTCTCTTGAAGTTCATTGCGTCAACCGCGGGTGATTGAATAGAGCCCGCAGTCAGCTCAATGCACCCACCGCCGCGACACTGCAGTGAAACCCTCAGTATCGCTTACCCTGCCTCCTATGACCCCGCTCCACCACTGTCACCCCGGTAAGCCATATCTGCATTGTAAGACGAACCCCCATTTTACCCCCAGTTTTGGAGGAAAAAAGTGCATCTTACAATTCGGAAAATACGGTAGATAAAAAGCATGGGTGGATCATTTGACATGTGCAGGGAAACATGCGGGTTCACCTCGCAAGCCTGCATCAAAGGGATAGACGCAACCAATGACGTACCAGTACAACCAAGGTCATGAGGCTGTTAATATACATAACTTATTACATAGGGGCCACTTCGTTTAGTCTGTGATAATCAAGATGAATGTGAACAGCCACATTTTTTCCCAAACCTATACATACATAGCAGATAAAATAAAACACTGGATCTACTATCGATCTTCAATGATCTTTTACACATTTAGTAAATTCTTCATTGCTAAATATGACTAAAGGCTGCTTTACACGCTACGATATATCTAACAATATGTCGTTGGGGTCACGTTGTTAGTGACGCACATCCGACATCGTTTGACATATCATAGCATGTGACAGCTACGAGCGACTGTGAATGAGCAAAAATACTCACCTTATCGTTGCTCGTTGACACGTCGCTCATTTTCAAAAAATCGAACGTCCTTCTGCTTGCCGGTTGTTCATCGTTCCCGTGGCAGCACACGTCGCTCCATGTGACACCCCAAGAATGATGAACTGCAGCTTACCTGCGTCCCGCCGGCAATGCGGAAGGAAGGAGGTGGGCGGGATGTTTACGTCCCGCTCATCTCCGCCCTTCCGCTTCTATTGGCCGGCCGCTGTGTGACGTCGCTGTGACGCTAAACGTCCCTCCCCCTTCAGGAAGTGGATGTTCGCCGCCCACAGCGAGGTCGTTTGGAAGGTAAGTACATGTGACGGGGGTTTACGACTTTGTGCGACACGAGCAACAAATTGCCCGTAACGCACAAAAGATGGGGGCTGGCGCAATCGCTCATGCGAACGCACGATAACTCGTAGCGTGTAAAGCAGCCTTAAATTGCAGTATCACACAAAGGCAGTATCACACAAAACCAAGAATGGAGGCATATCAAGAAAACAAAAATCTAATCTGTTGCGATTCAATTTATGAATTCCGCTTGGTATTCTATTATGGTGCTCCACCATAACCCTAGTGATTATCCTCTCAAGAAAGACTTCAAAAGACATGACATGCTAATAGCTCCAACACTTTACTGCCATGAAAAAAAGTTCACATTTATTTTAGAAATACAAATTACTCAGAAATTCGCACTGATGACAGGCAAACCTTAACCTGAGACTGAAGCAATGCATCGGGGTACCTTCCAAGAGCAATATTAGTATGCACCAATTATCATATTCATGAGGAGCTTAAATACAGAATTATTTATAGAGTTCGAACAATAAGAAAGCGAGCGCTCAGCTCAGCTACATACAGCAGAAAAGCGGAGAATAGAAATGACATACTTTCCGATCAGTCCTCTAATCTATACCACTGTTTAGTCTCTTTACATTAGTAATTTCTTTGCATATGCATTAAGTAGTCTGGAAAGTCAAACCTTAGACAGATTATTGTCGGAAAATGCCCGTTGTAAGGAAGTAATCAGGAAGAAAAATGAATTGTAATTTAAAAGGGGCTAAATGATCTTTGAAAGTACGCACAGGCCTGAATAAATGGGAAAAAATAAGCAGTTTGATGCATAATCAGACCAATAACATTTCCAAAATGTTAATCATCGTGCCTTTAAAGCTTATCTGCTGCCGAGACGGCCATAAGATAATTCTTTTCAACCGGTCCTCAAATCATTTTTCTTGCTGAGTATGATAACACAGCAAACAGAAACAGATATTGAGATTTAACCCTGTGTTTTTTTCCTAAGGAAATGTGATACCGTGAAACGCGTTGACTTGTGAACCGCGTTCAATCCATACGGTGAATCATCTTCATCTTTATAAAACCTTCGTGCCCAGACAGCGCAGGATTTAAGACACATACTTAGACATGTAGTGGTTTTATTGATGGATGCAATATTTTGATAACTTATCACATTTTTTTTTTTTAGTTTTTGCGTATGTCGGCTGAAAAACTTCAATTTATTCTTTTTTTCTCCTTACAGCGTTTACCAATTAGGATATCTAATTTATTATTTTAATAAATCAGACTATTAAAGGAGTGTTCTTAAAGGGAACCTGTCAGGTGCAATAGGCAGCCAGAACCACGAGCAGTTTTGGGTGCATATTAATAATCCCTGCCTAATCGTCTCTGTATCTTAAGAATCAATATCATCCAAAAAACAATATTCAATCATATACTGGAAAAACTCCTATATTAATATAGGTATATATAGCTGACGGTACACAGTGCTGTATGGCCCCACGAGGAAGCCCAACACGAAACGCGCATCGGGGCTGTGCGTTGTTTAGATTCCTGAGGCAGGATAATATGGGTAAGCTGGATCACCTTACTAAGTGACTTAGGGTACTTTCACACATCCGGATTTTTGCTCTGCGGCACAATACGGCGTTCTGCAGAAAAACCGCAACCGGCTTTTGTAACGCCGATTGCAGTTTTTTTTGCATTGACTTACATTAGTGCCGCATTGTGCCGCAGGGGCTTGCGTTCGGTCCGGTTTTTGCCGCATGCGGCAGATGTAGCCGATGCGGCGGCCGGATCGAACGTTCCCTGCAATGTTTTTTGCTCCGGCAAAAAACACCGCATCGCGCCGCTGCGGCGCATTTTTCAATGCATCCCTATGGAGGCCGGATGCGGCGCGATGCGGAAAAAAACGCATCCGGTCGCCGCATGCGGTATTTTCCACTGCGCATGCTCAGTAGCATGCCGCAACCGGAAAAAACCGGACCGGCCGCATGTAAAAACTTATGCAAAGGATGCGGTGTTTTCACCGCATCCGTTGCATAGTTTTCACAGCCGGATTGAGCCGCAGGGCTCAAACCGGATGTGTGAAAGTAGCCTTAATAATATATTTGTTGTACTGGATTGCCCTCCAGTGGCCATTGGTACTTACTACAGGCTTAGATCTATTGGCCTACTTATTGTACCTTTTTTCCTGTGACACTTATATATTTATATTTTATGTCGATACCTATATCACAGTTTAATATATGGCATAATGGGTTTAGTGCAATACTGTTACTATACAGTGTGTCCACCCATATCCTGTCCACCGCCATTAACTTGAGAACGGCAGCAGCTATAGGCATAGAAGTGGTGTCTAGGTATAGTAAAGTAGCCATGCGCTACGCAATTAAACCACCTATAGCACCACCTGGTGGAAATCAACAGAGTTAGCATTTTTATCTTGAAAACGGAACGAGATAGAGAAAAAA
Organism: Anomaloglossus baeobatrachus; assembly: GCF_048569485.1. Classification (NCBI taxonomy): domain Eukaryota; kingdom Metazoa; phylum Chordata; class Amphibia; order Anura; family Aromobatidae; genus Anomaloglossus; species Anomaloglossus baeobatrachus. Next base: position 536,322,454 of record NC_134358.1, on the reverse strand, counting down.
AGTGAATTTAAAAATTGTAGGGCATCATCTATTCAATAAGAATCAACACCTTGCATACAGAAATGCTATGATATGAATCCCATGATGACCCCCCCAAAACATTGAATGCTGGTCACGCATATGGCGCTTATTTAACGTTGATGCTCAAAGTGGCCCCCGTCAGCTGCAATGCACATCTGGACTCTGGACGGCATACTGTATCTTGCTGCATGTTGTGCAATATGGTAGGTGACACGTTTGCACAAGCATCTGCGATACGTCGTCGTAGATCCTGCAATGTTGGTGGAGGGGTCGCATACACCTGCTGTTTGATGTGACCTCACAGAAAGAAGTCCAATGGGGTCAGGTCAGGTGAGCGTGGAGGCCACTCCACACAGCCACCATACCCAATGACTTGTAGGAAGGTTTCCATGAGGTATCGCTTCACGTCCGCAGCCTTGTGAGTTTTACACATTCTAATCATAGCATTTCTGTATGCAAGATGTCGATTCGTATTGAATTGATGATGCCCTACAACTTTGTAATTCACTTTTTTTCCTCTATCTCGTTCTGTTTTCGAAATAAAAATGCTAACTCCGTTGTTTTCCACCAGGTGGTGCTATAGGTGGTTTCATTGCGTAGCGCATGGATACTTTACTATACCTAGACACCACTTCTATGCCTATAGCTGCCGCCGTTCTCAAGTTAATGGTGGTGAACAGGATATGGGTGGACACAATGTATATGGAGCTGGGCATTGTACTACATATATTAAAAGACCATAAACTGTGAACAGAGGGGTGATAAACATAAAGACCAAAAAGAAAGGAAACCCCTAAAAATACAATTTTAATAATTTCACTTAAAACAGACAATCCCCACAATTAAACAAAACACACAAAAAGGGGACAATTGATCCCCAATGATTGACACTTGGCCACGAAAAGTTTCCTGTAAGTCCACCAAAAATTGGTGGCTGAACAAGAAAAAATAAACTGTGTGGCCTAAGTAAGGCGATCAATTGTCTAATTCAAATGCAATGATCATAAATGCCCATAATCAATATCCGATATAATTACTTAGCACTTACTTAGCAGTGCAAAAAGGGGGTGTGGCCAGATATTCACCTAGTCTGGCCCTACCTGGCCGCGGAGGTCGGCACCCTGTAACCAAGCGCAAATGGCGCCCCCACTCAACGAGGACTCACCCTTCATACCCTCCGCTGTTCTCAAGTGCAGCTGAGCTAGGAAAGAGGGAGTGCGGGGAAGTTGCACTGCATACTACTTAGTGACAAATCAGACACACACAGTACAGTTGGGCAGTAGAAAATATGTTGAAATGGTGTTCTAAATGGACCATGTAGCTATACACTATACCTTAAAGCACAAGGCATCCACCCTAAACACAATGTCAGGTGCTGCAAGACCAAAGTAAGGTCAAATTCCAATAATAACCATGAAGTGTTATACTCCCCAAACATACATATAGGGTGACGAAGGAACATTATTATACCAGCCAATCCTCCGTGAAAACAGCAGGACCCTCCTATAGGAGACTTAGAGAAGAGGCCAATAGTTATCCCCAATTCTCAATAATACTAAGAGATATTTCAACCCCTATTGAGCTGTAAGGCAATAAATCACACTTTACAATCAAAGGATCTGATAGTATAATATGCCCAGATAATATATAGCATCAGGAGGGTAATAGGGAGAATAATGCTTCACAGAAGATAAATAAACACTTCATGGAAGATAAATCAAATTGGAGCAACCAATGAGGGTATACAAAACATGGTCCTAGTAATCACATTAGTTAGTTATTAGACGTTCTCATCATTATAATAATACTTAGCTTCCTTTAGAAGTCTAAGCGGAGGTACAATGACCCATCGTCCTGATTGACGTCCCACACCAAGGCCCGACGCGTTTCTCCCCGATCAAGAGTCCCACCGGGGTTCATCAGGGGCACCCTCTTTTAGGGTCATTGAGGTCATCCCCTTGCCTATCCGTCTGGGAGACTGGGACAGGAAATTGTTGCAGAGGGAGACCCGCTGGATTTTCTGGATGGAGTCTGTTAGTCCTGGTGGCCTTAATGAGCATTTGGTCTTTTCTAGTTTTATTTAACCAACTTTTCCCCTCTCCCTCCTCCTCCCCTCCCTCCCCCCCATCCCCCCCCCCCCCCCACACCCCCCCTTGTTCGTCCTTGCCCTTGTCCGGGGCTTCCCATTGTGGTTATTGAGCCTTTGATGGTAATTTTTGAGATTGATAGTTTGAGTGAAGCCAGCTTGTGCTCGTCATTGGTGTTGACCACGAGCTTCATTGGTTGGTGGCGGAATGACCACCAACAACCTTTTTTGTTTAAAGGCAAACATATTGTTTGACCTTTCATTTATAGTATCAGACGTATCCCCTTAGTTTAGTAATCATTGTTGAATTGATGAACTGGGTTCTCAATGGGGGATCGGTCTGTATTTAGAGATGGTGCGATTAATGATTTTTGAGGTTATAGTGATTACCATTTAGCCAGCCATAGTCTTCATTTGTTTTTGTATTAATAAATAATTCATAAGATGAGGTTGGTCAATATGAATTTGTATTGATTTTTAGGATTCTGGTAGTACACTGCTGCTGATAAATCTTATCCGGATCACACTTACTGGCGGAACTACCTTTTTGGTCTGCTTGTGTGCGGGGGACACCATTTCTAGTCCGGTGTGCAATACTTCCTGGTAGTTGCACAGGCTTGGACCGGTGGGAGTGGTTTCCCGCATGTCATGTGATGATCCATGGAACGCACGCTGCGTTCCACAGTAGCTGGGACGCAGACGGCGCCGCAGTATTGTGTACTCGCTATGTGTCATATGATGTGACGTCAATTTGGGGACGTCACTTCCGGGGACGCCGTGTATGGGCGGCGTTCCGCGCCATCTTTTGAAATACAGGCTGTATCCAACTAATCCGGTTAGTATGGTGACTACAAGTTGTTGATCACTTGGCAGATTGCGGCCGGTGGTCCTTTGCCCTATAAGGGTGCCCCTGATGAACCCCGGTGGGACTCTTGATCGGGGAGAAACGCGTCGGGGCTTGGTGTGGGACGTCAATCAGGACGATGGGTCATTGTACCTCCGCTTAGACTTCTAAAGGAAGCGAAGTATTATTATAATGATGAGAACGTCTAATAACTAACTAATGTGATTACTAGGACCATGTTTTGTATACCCTCATTGGTTGCTCCAATTTGATTTATCTTCCATGAAGTGTTTATTTATCTTCTGTGAAGCATTATTCTCCCTATTACCCTCCTGATGCTATATATTATCTGGGCATATTATACTATCAGATCCTTTGATTGTAAAGTGTGATTTATTGCCTTACAGCTCAATAGGGGTTGAAATATCTCTTAGTATTATTGAGAATTGGGGATAACTATTGGCCTCTTCTCTAAGTCTCCTATAGGAGGGTCCTGCTGTTTTCACGGAGGATTGGCTGGTATAATAATGTTCCTTCGTCACCCTATATGTATGTTTGGGGAGTATAACACTTCATGGTTATTATTGGAATTTGACCTTACTTTGGTCTTGCAGCACCTGACATTGTGTTTAGGGTGGATGCCTTGTGCTTTAAGGTATAGTGTATAGCTACATGGTCCATTTAGAACACCATTTCAACATATTTTCTACTGCCCAACTGTACTGTGTGTGTCTGATTTGTCACTAAGTAGTATGCAGTGCAACTTCCCCGCACTCCCTCTTTCCTAGCTCAGCTGCACTTGAGAACAGCGGAGGGAAAGAAGGGTGAGTCCTCGTTGAGTGGGGGCGCCATTTGCGCTTGGTTACAGGGTGCCGACCTCCGCGGCCAGGTAGGGCCAGACTAGGTGAATAGCTGGCCACACCCCCTTTTTGCACTGCTAAGTAAGTGATAAGTAATTATATCGGATATTGATTATGGGCATTTATGATCATTGCATTTGAATTAGACAATTGATCGCCTTACTTAGGCCACACAGTTTATTTTTTCTTGTTCAGCCACCAATTTTTGGTGGACTTACAGGAAACTTTTCGTGGCCAAGTGTCAATCATTGGGGATCAATTGTCCCCTTTTTGTGTGTTTTGTTTAATTGTGGGGATTGTCTGTTTTAAGTGAAATTATTAAAATTGTATTTTTAGGGGTTTCCTTTCTTTTTGGTCTTTATACTACATATATTACTATTTTGATATACAAATATACCTTTTTTGATCCATACTGTATACCCCATACTTACCATGCTCTGAAGTTTATGTATACAATTCCTTTCTGCACCCCATTGTTTACATATATTCCTTGACTGTCTTTTGTATTTAGTGTTTTTTTTCTCCTGCATAATAAAATTACTATTTTTCATTATTTTTGGATTCTGACTGCATGTTTTTCTGAGGTTAATCGTCTCTGTATCTTGTAGCATACATAAAGAGATCTATAGAAAAAGTATTTTTCTAAAGATCCTTTATGATATGCTAATAAGTACAGGGACTAGTTGTAAGAGTGTTAGTTGCTGCACTCATTCCGCCCTCTTGACATAGTAGCATGCCCACAGAGGCGTGCTAACATGCTATTCAATGCCCATTACCAATGGTGACATGCGTACCTGTGTCCACTGTAACTGCTGTTCTGAATGCACGGCACTTCCGGTCATGCGCAGTATGAAGCCAGGTGTACGCTTCTAGATCTAGTACGCTTGACCGGAAGTGCCAGGACTTCGGATCAGCGGTGACAGTGAACACAGGTATGTACATCACCGCTGGTGATGCTGCATTGAATAAGATGTTAGCATGCGCCTGTGAGCATGCTGCCATGCTAAGAGGGCGGAATGAGTACAGCAACTTGCAACTAGTCCCTACCCTCTTTAGCATATCATAAAGGATCTTTAGAAATACTTTTACTAAAGGTCCTTTATCTATTCTAGTGTATACAGGGAAAGTTAGGCGGGGATTATCAATATACACCCAGAACTGCTTGTGGTTCTGGGCGCATATTGCAATTGACAGGTTTAGTGCCTAAATAGCGCTTGATAGCTAGAAAGCAATAAAAAGGTAAGTTTGCAATTAACTTGTTTTTTTTTCTATCTGCTGTCACTCTCCTGTAATGAGAGATTTTAACTTTTCCATGAAGCATGGCCTCTAGAGCCTGGCCGATGGCACACCGAAGCTACATTTTAGGAGAGCTGTTAACGCTTAACATTCCAACCTCCTCTCTCCAGCCCATCGACTTTTAAAAAGCAGTTTCTGCTCACCTTCCGCCCCCCTCTGTCACAATGTGACTGCAGTATAGCAAAAGAAAGTGGGCTTTTATTCTGTCCCTCATGCTAGGGGCTCCTTGGCTATCCCTAAACTCATGGTTATCCCTAATGGTGGAGAAGCCTTAGTTCCATGCGTTGCTATTCTCCTGACCAGAACTAATCTGCTTCGCACCAGGGAAGGACGGTTCAGGAGTGTGATGGCAACAAAAATTAAGACGCAAACTCAGCTTTCTGACACTGGGCACTACATTGCCACCATAAATCCTTTATTAATCTTTAGATTTCATGATGCCTTGCACACTATCAAGGCACCTAGTGCCAGAGGCAGTGAAAATAACAACCATAAAACATCTTTGAACCTCCACCATATTTGACTGTAGGTACTGTGTTCTTTTATTTGTAGGCCTCCTTCCATTTTCGATAAACAGTAGAATTGTTGAGGAGAGCCATTAGATCAAATACTTGATTAACCTCTTGACAGAGGATTGTGAGAAGTGTGTCGATTTACCTTACATCAACCAGGTTTTCAGAGTCAACTAAGATGGCCACCGATGACATCATAGACCTGCCCATCAGCATGGATCAACCAGGTGACGTCCCTCCCATCAGCATCACCATGGATCCATCAAATGACATCATAGACCTGCCTATGATGACGCCCACCAATCAGCTTGACTATGGACTAAAAGCAGCCTTTCACGCAACGATTTATCGTGCGATCGCATGAGCGATCGCACCCGCCCCCGTCGTTTGTGTGTCACGGGCAATTCATGTTGGCTTAGACATTTTGCAATTGTCAGGCTTGGATTTTTCATGTCTCTGCAGTAGTGTCTTCCTTGGTCTGCTGCCATAGAGTTTAATTTCAGTCAAATGTCGATGGATATTTTTGGCTGACACTGATGCCTCCTGAGCCTGCAGGACAGCTTGAATTTCTTAGGAACTTGATTGCAGCTGCTTATCCACCATCTGGTCTATGCTGTGTTGCAATCTTTCATTAATTTTTCTCTGATGTCTACAGGGAGATATGCTCCAGTGCCATAGGTTGTAAACTTGATTACGTTGAGCACTGTGGACAAAGTAACATCAAGATCTGAGGAGATAGACTCCTAACCTTGAGATATTGTTGATATTTTTAAACAGTTCTGGTTATCAAGTCCTCAAACAGTTCTCCTCTCCTCTTTGTGCTGCCCATGCTTAGTTTGTAGCACATACAGACAAAAAATGCAAAGATTGAGTCATCGTCTCCCCTTTTTATCTGGTTTCAGGTGTGATTTTCATATTGCCCACACCTGTTACTTGCCACAGGTGAGTTTGAATGAGCATCATATATGTGAAACAAAGTTATTTAACCACAATTTTGGAAAGGTGACAGCAATTTTGTCCCATCCATTTTTGGAATTTTGGGTGAAATGATGTCCAATTTGCCTTTTTTTCTCTGTTTTTTTTTTTTCTGTGTTCTTCCAATATAAAAAAAAAGGAAATTAAAATGTGTATAAAAAAAGTGTAAAAAAGCATGAAATTCTAATAATTGTTTGGTAGAAATGCTTTGTTTCCTAGAATTTGAAAGTTCTATTATCCCATGCAATAAACCATAAATCCGATCCCCAGAGAGGGTCTATATCTCATAGTTACAGTAGGAGCGTTGCTAATTTGACATCCGCACAGACTGACGATCTAACCATAAAAAATGGTTAAATATCCTGTTAACTGTGCGAATCCGTGTGAGCCCCGCCATGATGCTGGATTTCCTGGAGAGCTGAAGGATCTGACAGCTGCATAAGTCATGCTCCTATTTTCTGTTCCCTGAATCAGAAGCTAATACTGGCCGAGGCTCCGAACATCTTGGAAGAGACAGATGTTGGAGCCGTAATGGGAAATTTTGGCACAAAAGTATAAAGTGTCAAACTATCTTTCAGTGGGTCTTGTTAGAAAAGGTCACAGGTCAGCATTGAGTCCCGCAATATCATGTGCTGTGGATGGGAAAAGACTGGGCGGCTGACAGATCGGAACGCAGGACCAGACAGCGGTCTGCGGCCGGAGATAGCACACCGAGGAGATGACTGAATAGAAACTGTCAGGGTGGTTTTTATTCTCTAAAAGTAAAAAAAAAAAAAAAAAAAAAAAAGGATCCCTATGAAAACAGTCATGATTGCCAGGCAAGACTGAATAAAGACCATCGATAAACCTACACCTCCAGATACAGAGAGTTACAGCCTCAGGTATGGCAACTGAAGGGAGACACAAATACTCCATTTCTGCTCAGATATAAAACATATAAACTGAAAAATAAGGAGCGCTGATAGTGTAATACCAACAGATCAGTGAGGTAGATCAGGAAAAATACACTCACCTGAAAAGGTTGTGATAGTCACAACCACTGATAGAGCATAGGATGAAGGCGTCTGCTGCAGCCCCACAAGGATGTGCATACAAATCAGAGTGAAGAGGGGGTTAATGCCGCGCATCAGCCAAAATGAAGATGTAGCACGTTGATGTTATAAACGTATTCTTTTATTCCATCGGTCTACGCGTTTCGAGGATACTATGTTGATGCACTGGTCCTGAAGAAGAGGTATATCCTCGAAACGCGTAGACCGATGGAATAAAAGAATACGTTTATAACATCAACGTGCTACATCTTCATTTTGGCTGATGCGCGGCATTAACCCCCTCTTCACTCTGATTTGTATGCAGATATAAAACATGTATTTTTTTTCAGTATTGTAAATAAATGGTTACAAGGATAATACCATTATGGGGCATTTACTTTATAATAATAATAATTTTATTAATTTATATAGCGCTATTAATTCCACAGCGCTTTACATACATTGTGAACACTGTCCCCATTGGGGCTCACAATCTATAGTCCCTATCTGTATGTCTTTGGAGTGTGGGAGGAAACCGGAGGAAACCCACGCAAACACGGGGAGAACTTACAAACTCCTTGCTGATGTTGTCCTTGGTAGGATTAAAACCCAGGACCCCAGTGCTGCAAGACTGCAGTGCTAACCACTGAGCCACAATACAGTGCTAATCACTGAGCCACTTTAGGCCCCTTTCACACGTCAGTGATTCTGGTACGTTTGTGCTTTTTTTTAAACGTACCAGAATCACTGACATACGCAGCCCCTTTATAATCAATGGGTCTGCTCACACGTCAGTGATTTTCCACTGAACGTGTCTCCGTGCAGCGTACACGTGTGGCCGTGATTCTGGACGGAGACAAGTCAGTTTTTTTCTGGCATCACTGATGACCCACGGACCACACTATGGTGTGATCCGTGTGTGATTAGTGAAACACGTACCAGAAAATCACGGACATATTAAATATTTTCAACTTACCTTGCCTGCGATTCGCTGTGCCTGCTCCGCTCTCGGCAGCTCCTGCCTGGCTCATGAATATTCATGAGAACAGGAAAACCCGACCAGGAAGTAGGTGCTGAGAGCGGTGGGTGGACGCTGGAGACCCGAGGAGTTCAGCACCATAGACAGCAGGAGCGAAGGCAGGTGAGTAATGTCCATTTGCAATCACGGATCACGGATTGCACATGGACAACCCACGTGTGCCGTGAATCACGGAACATGGAGGGACATGTGCGTGTTTTACACGTCAGTGAAGAACGTCTGTGTTTTTCACTAACGTGTGAAACGGGCCTTATACTGTATACTGACCGGCATTCAGGTACTACAAGCTCCAGTACTAAAAGGGAACCTGTCATGATGTACATGCAGTCCAATCTGTAGACAGCACCGTATAGAGGAGGAGAAGCGGAGCAGAATTATATACAGAAAGATTCTGTATAACTTGTACATTATTCGTTGAAATCACTGGTGTTTGTATGTAGAGGAATCCAGTAGTGATTAACGGCAATTTCTGCGTGCACAGTCGTACAGGGAACACAAACACTGCATAGGACCGCCCACTGGACTCAGAGAATACAAAAAAACAGGAGTTTCAATAAATAAAATTCAAGTTTTAGTGAAACTATTCTCAATATATATGTATTTAGTAACTTTGTGGTGTTCAATAGTATGTATATACAGTCAGGGCCAGAAATATTTGGACAGTGACACAAATTTTGTTATTTTAGCTGTTTACAAAAACATGTTCAGAAATACAATTATATATATAATATGGGCTGAAAGTGCACACTCCCAGCTGCAATATGAGAGTTTTGACATCCAAATCAGAGAAAGGGTTTAGGAATCATAGCTCTGTAATGCATAGCCTCCTCTTTTTCAAGGGACCAAAAGTAATTGGACAAGGGACTCTAAGGGCTGCAATTAACTCTGAAGGCGTCTCCCTCGTTAACCTGTAATCAATGAAGTAGTTAAAAGGTCTGGGGTTGATTACAGGTGTGTGGTTTTGCATTTGGAAGCTGTTGCTGTGACCAGACAACATGCGGTCTAAGGAACTCTCAATTGAGGTGAAGCAGAACATCCTGAGGCTGAAAAAAAAAAAAAATCCATCAGAGAGATAGCAGACATGTTTGGAGTAGCAAAATCAACAGTCGGGTACATTCTGAGAAAAAAGGAATTGACTGGTGAGCTTGGGAACTCAAAAAGGCCTGGGCGTCCACGGATGACAACAGTGGTGGATGATCGCCGCATACTTTCTTTGGTGAAGACGAACCCGTTCACAACATCAACTGAAGTCCAGAACACTCTCAGTGAAGTAGGTGTATCTGTCTCTAAGTCAACAGTAAAGAGAAGACTCCATGAAAGTAAATACAAAGGGTTCACATCTAGATGCAAACCATTCATCAATTCCAAAAATAGACAGGCCAGAGTTAAATTTGCTAAAAAACACCTCATGAAGCCAGCTCAGTTCTGGAAAAGTATTCTATGGACAGATGAGACAAAGATCAACCTGTACCAGAATGATGGGAAGAAAAAAGTTTGGAGAAGAAAGGGAACGGCACATGATCCAAGGCACACCACATCCTCTGTAAAACATGGTGGAGGCAACGTGATGGCATGGGCATGCATGGCTTTCAATGGCACTGGGTCACTTGTGTTTATTGATGACATAACAGCAGACAAGAGTAGCCGGATGAATTCTGAAGTGTACCGGGATATACTTTCAGCCCAGATTCAGCCAAATGCCGCAAAGTTGATCGGACGGCGCTTCATAGTACAGATGGACAATGACCCCAAGCATTCAGCCAAAGCTACCCAGGAATTCATGAGTGCAAAAAAGTGGAACATTCTGCAATGGCCAAGTCAATCACCAGATCTTAACCCAATTGAGCATGCATTTCACTTGCTCAAATCCAGACTTAAGACGGAAAGACCCACAAACAAGCAAGACCTGAAGGCTGCGGCTGTAAAGGCCTGGCAAAGCATTAAGAAGGAGGAAACCCAGCGTTTGGTGATGTCCATGGGTTCCAGACTTAAGGCAGTGATTGCCTCCAAAGGATTCGCAACAAAATATTGAAAATAAAAATATTTTGTTTGGGTTTGGTTTATTTGTCCAATTACTTTTGACCTCCTAAAATGTGGAGTGTTTGTAAAGAAATGTGTACAATTCCAACAATTTCTATCCGATATTTTTGTTCAAACCTTCAAATTAAACGTTACAATCTGCACTTGAATTCTGTTGTAGAGGTTTCATTTCAAATCCAATGTGGTGGCATGCAGAGCCCAACTCGCCAAAATTGTGTCACTGTCCAAATATTTCTGGACCTAACTGTATATATATATATATATATTGGGGGAAATAAGTATTTGATGACTTGTTGATTTTGTAAGTTTGCCCACTGACAAAGACATGAACAGTCTATAATTTTAAGAATAGGTTAATTTTAAAAGGTGAGAGGTAGAATATCCAAAATAAAATCCAGAAAATCACATTATATAAATTATATACATTTATTTCCATTTTGCAGAGAGAAATAAGTTTTTGATTCCTCTGGCAAACAATACGCAATACTTGGTGGCCGTCCCCTTGTTGGCAGCACAGTAGTCAGCTTTTTTTTAAGTTGATGATGAGGTTTGCGCACATGTCAGGAGGAATTTTGCTCCACTCCCCTCTGCAGATTATCTCTAAATCATTAAGATTTTGAGGCTGTTGCTTGGCAACTCGGAGCTTCAGCTCCTCCATAAGTTTTCTATGGGATTAAGGTCTGGAGACTAGCTAGGCCCCCTCTCCCTCACTCTCCCACTCTCCCGCTCTCCATCTCCCCCACTTTTCCAATCTCCCACTCTCCATCTCTCCCACTCTCCTACTCTCCCACTCTCCCACTCTCTCTCTCTCTTCCACTATCCCAATCTCCCGCTCTCCCACTCTCCCACTCTCCATCTCCCCCACTATCCCAATCTCCCGCTCTCCCAGTCTCCTACTCTTCCACTCTCTCTCTCTCTCTTCCACTCTCCCACTCTCCCACTCTCCATCTCTTCCTCTCTCCCACTCTTCCTCTCACCACCGAAATCATATTGCCTCACACATAAGCTTCTTATACTAAAAATGTCCTTTGTTGTTTATAGCAACCAATCACAGCTCACATTAATGACCTGTAGCAAAATAGAAGCAGAGCTGTGATTGGTTGCCATAGGCCATCTGATAAATATTCAGGCTAAAGCCTGCTTTACACGGTACGATCTATCGTGCAATTTCACGATCGATCGTACCCGCCCCCGTCGTTTGTGCGCTACGGGCAATTAGTTGCCCGTGGCGCACAAAGTCGTTAACCCCCGTCACACGCATTTACCTGCAGAGCGACGTCACTGTGGGCGGCGAACATCCTCTTCCTGAAGGGGGAGGGACGTTCGGCGTCACAGCGACGTCACACAGCGGCCGCCCAATAGAAGCGGATATCCCGCCCACCTCTTTCCTTCCGCATAACCGGCGGGTGCCGCGAGACGGAGGTAAGCTGCTGTTCATCATTCCCGGGGTGTCACACGGAACGGCGTGTGCTACCCCGGTAACGATGAGCAACCGGCGCCATTTTAATTAAACGAGATTATGAAACCAAGCGACGAGTACACGACTCACGATTTGTGAGCGATACTGCGTTGCTCGGAGGTGTCACACAGCCCGACGTCGCAAGCGATGCTGGATGTGCGTCACAAAAACCGTGACCCCGACGATCGCACAATAGATCGTCTCGTGTAAAGCACCCTTCACTGTCAAAACAGCCAATATATTACCTCACACAGCCAAACAGTAGGTGTTTTTTTTTCGGTGAATAACTATAAAGCATGGTGTTAAATTCCCCTCAGAAGATAGTCTATGACATCCCTTGAATCAAAATGGAGTGTCTGTGCAAAATTTCATGATTCTAAATGTGATGGTGGGGATTCATTTAGCGGACATATACACACATACACACACTCACCACACACATACACACATACATACACTCACACACATACACACATACATACACTCACACACATACACACGTACATACACTCAGCTTTTTATATTAGATTTACGGTATAAATAACGGCAAAACCATTACAAAAAAGGCCACAAAATTGTGAAAAAAAAACCCGGTGTTTCGAACAAAACATTTTTACTGCCAAGAAAGCAGATTTTGGCTACAGAAAAAGCATCACAGAAACACTGCATTTTTAATCATGTTTTAAATTAATATGAATAAAAGTATATAGTTGTTTAAAAAAAAAATTGGATCAATACCACTATTTGTTCGGCTGAGATTCTATGTGAACATAGCATAACAGAGGGGGGAGGCTGAGCTGAGGAAACGTTATTCTGTTCCACGTAAAAGTATCTGCCAACTTTGCTTCTTCTGGGGTTGAACTAAACCACCCAAGGTTTGCACCCATTCCAGCATTGGGAGTCAGCCTAGCTGCCAGGATCCACAGCGGTCTATCATGCTAGGTATGGGGAAGTACCAAGGGAAAGGTGAAAATGAAGAGAAACCCTGCGTCTAGGGAAGGGGAAGATGGTGACCCCTGACCAAACCTACTGCTGATCCCTGGGGTCCCTCACCACCCTAGATAGGTTCTGCACCTAGGAACGGAGCCGGATACCTGACCCTAGGTATCCCTAGTGCTGGACCCTAAATAGGGAACGGGTGGGATGAGCTCTTCGTCAACCCCAATAAACACTATAGAAAACACAAGGAGGACACACAGGGGAAAACCAAGAACTACTTATCCGCAGATAACTCAGGCAGAAGCTTCAGCAATGATACTACAGAGGAGTACAAGCCACCTGCTTGCACCCAGGGCCTGAATGAACTAAATAATGTCACCAAAACCAGTCCAAAGGAAGGGGTATATAAATGTTGCGCCCCTGACCTGGGCAGGCACCACAGAGTATTGCACCCATCTGGGGCAGTGCTTCCAGGTAATCTCCAAGGGCCAGAATGAGGTGTGCACACACAAACACTTAATGACCAGGTCTCCCACACCATTAGAAGGGACCCTTGGGTAGCCAGAAGCGGTTAACTTTCAATTCCCATCAAGGGGTGTGCTCAGAGGCTGGTTGCTAGGAAGCAGGTCAGACAGGAAGAGAAGGAGGAGCAAGCAGTCTGAGGCAGAGTGTTGACGAGTGTGGAAGGGAGCAGAGGGTCTCTCATGCTAGCCAGACCCTGCGGAGTGCAGTAGCTGAAAACGGGGGAGAACGGGTACCTGTGGGTCAGCCTGAAAGACAAGGTGGCCAAGTAAGGGGATCACTGGTATTCCAGCACGTAAGGGGAGACAGGTCCCTAGAGCAGACAGCTAATCCAGAGCTGCTCAACCTTCAAGTGGGGGTACTTCAGGCCCTCACCACCACAACACAGAGTCCGAGCCCAAGCAGCAACCAGGAGGCCCATAAGGGAATAGTGCCAGAAGCCATCCCACCAAAGTCTACGCTGCCGGCAGATGGGCCAGAGAGGGGAGCGGGGGTCAGAGACAGCTTTCCTGGAGGAATCCTACCATACTTCATGTAAGGGGTCCTCCCAAACAAAAAGGAGTGCAAGGAGGGCAAGTGGACAGCTACCCTCAGAACGGCCTTCTGGGATTCCTCGTTCCATCTGGTTATCACAATGTCGCCCGGGCATCTCTCAGTAACCACCAAACAGTGAGTAAACACGTTAAAAGACTCCCTAGACTGTGTTTGAGTCATTCTGCGCCTTGTTGTTCCACCCACTCAAAACAGGCCCTGGGGCCAGCCCTACTCTCGGGGGGCCACACCATGTAACTGCACCTACCAACAACCCCAGGCGTCCCTTAACCTGCAGTGGCGGTCCCCTGACCGCAATACCAAGAGTGGCGTCACGAAAATCCTAAAGAGAAGGTTCCCTACCTGTGACCAGACCATCCCGTGAAGTCCCTGAAGGTAACGCGCCAGACCGCTGCAGCAGCCGTGGGCTCCACATAAGCACCAAGAGATTGCAGATGGTGGAAGGAGAGCTCCTGCTGGGTCCAAAAGGTAGAGAGATGAATCCAACAGAAAAGCTACCCATACCAATGCATACTGACAGCAGGAAGAATGGAAAGGCAGGGAGCGTTTTGGGCAGCCAAACGCTGTGACCTTCTATGGCCAGAAACCACATGACTTTCTGTCACCTGTGACACTGTCACTAATGGCGAAAATTCAGCCCCCGGTTCAGCTGATATTTAGGCATCTCCATTGGAAGCCCATATTATTCTACATTTTTAGGCCTTGGAATAAATGTATTAGACATGTAGAAAAGAAGCTAAATGAGAATAGATGAAACAACATTTGCCTGCGGTCTGTAGCAGCAGGCCATCCAGGGCTTCATGTTTTTCAATTCTTGACATCTAACTACTTTGTTTATCACTGCAGGACATTTTCTGTTTGTTGATGGGAACCCCAGCAATTTACTGAAAAGGGCTTATTTAAAAAGCTCACTGATTCACAGGAGCAAAGGCAAGATCTGTCGCTTTTACTTCCATTACATGATTGAGAAAGACAACAGTCTGCGACTTGTGCTGCACTCGGATGAGGTAAGATTCCATTATCTGCTGCGCACTCCTAGGCGCTTCTACTCAGCTGGAATTTACTGTCATAGCAGGGAAATAGCATTATAACATTTCAAATTATAGAAATATTAAGTGGTTTCTTTGCCAACAGCATTCATTTGCTTTAAAACTTGTTTAAAAAAAAATGAAATCAAGTCTGTGAGCACAAGAACAATGCAAAACTTTCTATTAACCCCTCCACCACCGAGCCTGTTTTCCCTTTCCTTAAGGGGGCTTTACACGCTGCGACATCGCTAATGCGGAGTCGTTGGGGGTCACGGGATTTGTGACGCATATCCGGCCGCATTAGCGATGCCGTTGCGTGTGACACCAATAAGCGATTTTGCATCGTTGCAAAAACGTGCAAAATCGCTAATCGGCGACATGGGGGTCCATTCTTAAAAATCGTTACTGCAGCAGTAACGAAGTTGTTCCTCGTTCCTGCGGCAGCACACATCGCTGCGTGTGACGCCACAGGAACGAGGACGCTCTCCTTACCTGCCTCCCGGCTGCTATGCAGAAGAAGGAGGTGGGCGGGATGTTACATCCCGCTCATCTCCACCCCTCCGCTGCTATTGGGCGGCGGTTCAGTGACGCTTCAGTGACGTCGCTGTGACGCCGCAAGGACCGCCCCCTTAGAAAGGAGGCGGTTCGCCGGTCACAGCGACGTCGCCGGACAGGTAAGTATGTGTGACGGCTCTGGGCGATATTGTGCGGCACGGGCAGCGATTTGCCCGTGTCGCACAACAGATGGGGGCGGGTACCCACACTAGCGATATCGGGACCGATATCGCAGTGTGTAAAGTAGCCTTTAGGCCCCCTTCACACGTCAGTGATTCCGGTACTATGTTGCCGTTTTTATATACATACCGGAATCACGGACATACACAGACCCATTAAAATCAATGGGTCTGCCCACACATCAGTGATTACTCATAGACCATCGGTCCATGTGCACACACGTGTAAGTGTGTTCCGCATGGAGACAAGTCTGTTTTCCTCCAGCAGCACTGATGTTACAACACCACATAGTGATGTGATCAGTGTGACACGTACCAAAGAAAACACGTGTCTGTGAAATAAAATGATTTTTCATACTTACCAGTCTCCAGTGCTGCTGTCTTTGGCGCTGCTGTCACTTCCTTCTGGGCCCGCTCATTATGCTCATGAATATTCAATGCACAGGGGACCCAGAAGCAGCAGCCGTCCCAGAGACAGTAGAGTGCAAATCAAAAAGGGCCCATGGAGCCTCTGTTAGGAGTCTCGACACGGAAAGTAGCCAGATATCCCTCCGGGAAGGACCTAGCCAAGGAGTGGCTCTTTTTAGGAGACCACCATATTAAGTGGCCCTTTTAGTCAATATCCCGCTCTTCACGGGTTTAAAGATATGACAAGGTAAATACCAAGGCCAGGTATCCATCCATGGACAGCTGTTTCGGGGTATTGCCCCTCATCAGTGTGGAGTAGGATTCTGGCCAGGTGGGAGCAATGCCTAGTAGACCAGCAAGACAAAACAATCACTGATCTTGGGGAGACCAGTCAGAGAAAACACTGCCGGCAGCCAGCGAAGGCGCTCAACAGAGTGAAATCCTAGGTGCATTGCCTCCCTGGAAAATATGCAAATCAAAAAAGGCCCATGAAGCCTCTGTTAGTCTCAACACGGAAAGTAGCCAGATATCTCTCCGGGAAGGACCTAGCCAAGGAGTGGCTCTTTTTAGGAGACCACCATAACCACCATATTAAGTGGCCCTTTTAGTTAATATCCCGCTCTTGACGAGTTTAAAGATATGACAAGGGAAATACCAAGGCCAGGTATCCATCCACAGACAGCTGTTTCGGGGTATTGCCCCTCATCAGTGTGGAGTAGGATTCTGGCTAGGTGGGAGCAATGCCTAGTAGACCAGGAAGACATAACAAATAATGATCTCGGGGACACAGCAGAGCCAGGGACATCAGCACCATGGACAGCAGCACCGGGGGCAGGTGAGTATAAAGTTCTTGATCTCCGTGTACTATCATGGATACCACACGGAGAACACATGTGTGCCAAAATAATGGCACACAGAGGACCATATGCATGTTTAACATGTGTGTTTTTCACTGACGTGTGAAAGAGGCCTAACAGCCAAATTTTCCAATTCTGATCAGTGTCACTTTATGATGTAATAACTCTGGAAAGCTTCAATGGATCCTAGTGATTCTGTTTTTTTCATGACATATTGTACTTTCTATTAGTAGCAAATTTAGGATGTTATTTTTTGTTTATCTGTAAAATCATTAGAATTTTGGCAAACATTTTGAAAATGTTGCCACTTTCAAACTTTGAAATATTATGCCCTAAAACCAGGTTAGTTATATCACACAAAATCGTTAATAAATAACATTTCCCATAGGTCTACTTTACATCAGCGCCATTTTTGAAACACATTTTTTTCTTAAGTTAGAAGGGTTAAAAGTTTATCAACAGTTTCTCGTTTTTCTAAAACCAATTTTCTTACTAACCACGTCACATTTGAAGTGACTTTGAAAATACCCAAAAATTGACCCCATTTTAAAAAATGCACCCCTCAAAGTGCTCAAAACCACATCCAAGAAGTTTATTAACCCTTTACAATGCTTAACAGGAACTAAAGCAATATGGAAGGAATAAATGAAAATGTTACTTTTTCCTCACAAAAAAATAATGCTTTAGCCCCAAATTTTTCATTGTTACAAGAGCATAACAGGAGAAAATGGACCATAAAATTTGTTGGACAAATTTAATTGAGCACACAAATACCTGATGTGTGGTGGAAGACTACTGTTTGGGCGCACGGCAGGGCTCAAAAGGGAAAGTGCCTTATTTGAATTTTGGAGCGACATTTTGGCTGGAATAGATTGCAGATACCATGTAACTCTGGAAACTAAATGTCTCAAGGACTTATCTAGGGGTGTAGTGAGCAATATTAACCCTCGCGTGATTCACAGAATTTTATAACATCAGGATGTGAAAATAAAAATAATTACCATTTTGCTGTGCCCCAAAGTTTTAATTTTCAAAAAGGGTAATAGGAGAAAATGGACCAATAACCCACATGTGGTCAAACACTCCTTTAGATGCACAGTGCAAAGCATAGAAAGGAAGGAATGCCATAATATACTTAAGAATTTGCTGGAGTGCCATGTCACATTGGCAGAGCTGCGAGAACAGCAGATATCACCCAAAAGTGACCCCATATTACAAACTGCACCCCTAATTCATCTAAAGGTTCAGGGAACATATTGACACCACAGGTGTGTCACAACATTTCATACAAGTGGATGGTGAAGAAAAAATAATTACATTTTTGCCATTAAAATGTTGTTTTAGCCCCAGATTACCAATTTTCACAAGGGGTGAAACAGGCTCCTTAATGTGTTACACAATTTCTCCTGAACGTGACTGTACTTTTTGGCCACATGGCAGAGTTCAGGAGGGAAGGAGCGCCATTTGACTTTTGAAGCACACATTTTCCTAGAATAGTATACGGACTCTATTTGCAGAGCCACTAAGTGGCAGAAAAGCAGAAACCCCCTCAAGTGATCACATTTTGGATATTACGTCCCTCTTGGAATTTATTCACGGATAGAGTGGTGATTTTGTCTTTAGATTACACTTATAGAGTCAAATGCAGTGAATGTTGCATAACTTAAAAATACAAATAAGCCCTGGAAGTGCCCAGTACATTGTAGTGCACTTACATTATGCCTAGAGATTTACACGTAATTCCCGATGTAAGTGCTCAGCATAGAGCGCAAGGTAAATGTGAGCCGTGCCGTACTGCGGTCATTGGGAGGCAGAATGCACAAATAAACAGCAGTTGAAGAACTGGCTTTATTTATTTTTTATGCCTTCACTTTTTTCCTCCAGTCAGTACAATTACAGCGATACTAGGTTTATATAGTTCTTTTTAGATTTGGCTACTATCACACTAAAAATGCTTTTTTACAAAATAAAGGTTTTTTTACATCACCAAATTTTGATGACTATAGCTTTTTTTTATTTTTCTGCCGCCATGTTAGGGCTTATTGTAAGTTGGAGTTTTAATTGCTACCATTTTGGGCCACATATTATTTTTTGATTGCTTTCTATTCCACTTTTTATGAGGCAGAATCAAGAAGAAGCAGTAATTCAGATATTTAAAGAAAAAAATAATTGTTTTTACATTGCTGTATTCTGAGAGCTATTACTTTTTTTTATTATTTTTGCTGATGGACGTGAATGGTGGCTTTTTTTCTTGTTGGTTATAAATAATTTAGTGACAAAAATGTAATTGGCGGAGGAAGGTTGAACTTGATGGACTTAGGTCTTTTTTCAACCTATGTAACAGTGCAAAGAGGGGAAGGTGAGCTGTGACATAATCGATAATGAATAATGGATGTTGTGGTTTCTGTATATAGATGACATCTATCATTGTAATCCTATCTGTGATCAACTGTAAAGTTCAGTGTTTGTACCGAACACAGACTTTACAAAGAAATCAGTGTTCAAGTTCAGATGCTTTACGTATGCTGACCACTCGATCAAGCATTGCTGTGCTTGGATACACTCAGTGCTCAGCTCAGTGCAAGCCGCTTGCCGTGTTTGAATGACTCGCACTGGAGGTAACAACAGCATTATTGGATGTAGTGTGTACAAAAAAGAATAAACCCCATCTCCCTTCCCCAGAAATGGTCTGATTATGGCTGCCTATATGTGGGCAGAGATCCGAACTGCCCAATCAGTGACTTCCAGTGAGGTTCAGGTCAAGTTTGGGTCCCAAACTGAAATTGATCTAAAGTCCGGCTGAACTCGGCGAACTGAACTTGAACGGGTTCACTCATCTCTACTGATGAGAATTTATTTCTACATAACAGGAGTCAACTTATAATAAGGGCTTAGTGTAATGAAAACCTCAAGATTTTGGGATTTTTTTTGTTAAAACAGGTATCAGTATCACAAAAGATTCTAAAAATATGTTTTCCATTAGAAAATTAATTTTAGGCCTCCTTCATAAATCCGTTTAAAAAAAACATACGTGGCACATTCTGTTTAGACCACCCATATGGCCATCTGTGTCTATGTGTCTCCGGTACGTATGGCCTCCGTGTGACACTGAAAAAATGCATGACACTGAAGTGAATATTTTTCTATGAGTTAAAAACATTCAAAGATAGATGATAGATAGACAGACAGACAGACAGACAGAAAGATAGATAGATAGATAGATAGATAAATAGAGGGATAGATAGATAGATAGATAGATAGATAGATAGAGGGATAGATAGATAGATAGATAGATAGATAGATGGATAGATGGATAGAGGGATAGATGGATAGATGGATGGATGGATGGATGAATAGAGAGATAGATAGATAGATGGACAGATAGATAGATGGATAGATAGAGGGATAGATAGATAGATAGAGGGATAGATAGATAGATAGATAGATGGATGGATAGGTAGATAAAAAGTAGAAAAAAAACAGTCTCACTCTGCAATAGCACAAAAATACACTACCTAATGAAGAAGTTGGAGGTATTTAAAATATTAGAATGGCCATTATAATACTTGCCCAGCGCCACTTCACGGCACCCTCCTCCTTCTTTTTGGGCTTCTTAAAAGCCTGCACAAGATCAGCAGGTGACCGCAAGAGGCTAATGAACATGGCGGGGGTTGGAGTACAGAGCCAGTCTTACAGGGCATCACTCCACATTAAATATAAGAAAAAAGAATGAAACCAGGAATTCCCAGCCGGTCTCCCATGATGGTACTTGCCTGACTTCAAACTGGACTGGCAGTGCTGCTAGTCCAGTTTGAAGTCAGGCAAGTAGCGACATGGGAGACCCGCTGGGAATCCCTGGTTTCATTCTTTTTTCTTGATAGTTAGAGAAAAAATTAGATTTTACAGCGGTTAGCCAAATAAATAATTAGTTGAAAAAAAAAAATTATGTGGGGTCCCCCATTTTTAATAACCATCAAAGGTAACGCAGACAGCTGCAGGCTGATAATATCAGGCTGGAAAGGTCCATGGTTATTGGGCCCGTCCCAGCCCAAAATTACCTGCCTGCAGCCACCCCAGAAGTGATGCATCCCATTAGAAGTGCCAATTCTGGCTATTCACCTCGGCTCTTACCGATTGCTCTGCTGCGGTGGCAATCAGGGTAATGGTTTTTGGGTATGATATCAGCTGTGTAATGTCAACTGGCATCAAGCCCTGGTGTTAGTAATTGGGAGGTGTCTTTCAGACACCACCATTACTAATCCAGTAATCCAAAAAAAGACGCACACAAAAATTAATTATTATTTACAGTGCCTACAAGTAGTATTCAACCCCCTGCAGATTTAGCAGGTTTACACATTCGGAATTAACTTGGCATTGTGACATTTGGACTGTAGATCAGCCTGGAACTGTGAAATGCACTGCAGCAAAAAAGAATGTTATTTCTTTTTTTCTTTTTTTTTTTTTTAAATTGTGAAAAGTTTATTCAGAGGGTCATTTATTATTCAACCCCTCAAACCACAAGAATTCTGTTTGGTTCCCCTAAAGTATTAAGAAGTATTTCAGACACAAAGAACAATGAGCTTCACATGTTTGGATTAATTATCTCTTTTTCCAGCCTTTTCTGACTAATTAAGACCCTCCCCAAACTTGTGAACAGCACTCATACTTGGTCAACATGGGAAAGACAAAGGAGCATTCCAAGGCCATCAGAGACAAGATCGTGGAGGGTCACAAGGCTGGCAAGGGGTACAAAACCCTTTCCAAGGAGTTGGGCCTACCTGTCTCCACTGTTGGGAGCATCATCCGGAAGTGGAAGGCTTATGGAACTACTGTTAGCCTTCCACGGCCTGGACAGCCTTTGAAAGTTTCCACCCGTGCCGAGGCCAGGCTTGTCCGAAGAGTCAAGGCTAACCCAAGGACAACAAGGAAGGAGCTCCGGGAAGATCTCATGGCAGTGGGGACATTGGTTTCAGTCAATACCATAAGTAACGTACTCCACCGCAATGGTCTCCGTTCCAGACGAGCCCGTAAGGTACCTTTACTTTCAAAGCGTCATGTCAAGGCTCATCTACAGTTTGCTCATGATCACTTGGAGGACTCTGAGACAGACTGGTTCAAGGTTCTCTGGTCTGATGAGACCAAGATCGAGATCTTTGGTGCCAACCACACACGTGACGTTTGGAGACTGGATGGCACTGCATACGACCCCAAGAATACCATCCCTACAGTCAAGCATGGTGGTGGCAGCATCATGCTGTGGGGCTGTTTCTTAGCCAAGGGGCCTGGCCATCTGGTCCGCATCCATGGGAAGATGGATAGCACGGCCTACCTGGAGATTTTGGCCAAGAACCTCCGCTCCTCCATCAAGGATCTTAAGATGGGTCGTCATTTCATCTTCCAACAAGACAACGACCCAAAGCATACAGCCAAGAAAACCAAGGCCTGGTTCAAGAGGGAAAAATCAAGGTGTTGCAGTGGCCTAGTCAGTCTCCTGACCTTAACCCAATTGAAAACTTGTGGAAGGAGCTTAAGATTAAAGTCCACATGAGACACCCAAAGAACCTAGATAACTTGGAGAAGATCTGCATGGAGGAGTGGGCCAAGATAACTCCAGAGACCTGTGCCGGCCTGATCAGGTCTTATAAAAGACGATTATTAGCTGTAATTGCAAACAAGGGTTATTCCACAAAATATTAAACCTAGGGGTTGAATAATAATTGACCCATACTTTTATGTTGAAAATTTATTAAAATTTAACTGAGCAACATAACTTGTTGGTTTGTAAGATTTATGCATCTGTTAATAAATCCTGCTCTTGTTTGAAGTTTGCAGGCTCTAACTTATTTGCATCTTATCAAACCTGCTAAATCTGCAGGGGGTTGAATACTACTTGTAGGCACTGTAAATAAACACTCCCTGAAATTTTCCCTCATTTACAATTTTATTATAAAAAAAAAAAACAACCCATGCAACTCTTCTGTAGACCAGGGAATGTGCAGTGGTCATCCAAATCTATCATAGTCCAAAAAACAATTTCTGAAAAAAACAACTGTGGTTTGATCCAAGCTCAACTCCAGAGCCCGCTTCATACCAATTCATAGACTGTAACATATCGGTACGTCAACAAGTATTGGTGCTTGCCAAACAAAGCATACTTCGGGATGTATTTTCTTCACGCTCTAAAAACCTGACTTACAAGATTGGAGCGGAATCCATGTGCTGGATCTCCTATGTAATAATCCTCATCTCCTGTCGATGTTACATTTATTTAACACCACACTCGAAGACGCTCTCATTACCGCTCTCATCACTTTGTGTTTCAAGTTGTGATTGTTTACTGACATGATGCTTCAGATCGTAATGAACAGAGCTTGATTGCTCCTTGTTAAAGTTCTCAGTTTTAATTTACTCTGAGACGGTTGTTTGTATAAATGCGCCATGTCCATCGTCAACAAGTTTGGCGGACTATTGATTTCTGTTATGTAGACGGCGGCACATAGAGAAGGTCAAATAATGCAAGACAAGACTCATAACTACGCAGCATATTAGTGGACATGTGTTCATGGCCTTATTCAGGTCGATACAGGTGGTTCCAATGTCAGAGTTTAGCACATAAGGGACCAAAACTTAATTTTTTGCTGCCACTTACCTGCTACTGGTTAGTCACGATTGGCCTCCTATAGTCAAACTTGGTCCCCATCATGGTGCCCTTTTTCCACAAAAGAGTAAATGTATACGACACATACAGTATATCGTATGTTCTTTAAAAGCAGCATAGTGATAATTCTTATTACCCTTCAGACTAAAGTCAGTGGGTCATTAGGCTCAATCGGATATATAACAACCTCCCTCTGGTGTCCACCAAATACCAAACCATTGGGTATGAATTGGAGGAATTAATAAAATGAAGAGTTCAGGGTTGGGTTCTTAAACTTTTGCTCACCAGCACCTAGATATTTTTGATTGGTATGTATGTTAATAAAGTTTATATTTCATTATGAGACATTTTAAACTTTTCAGAAAGAAATAATACTTTTTGAAGAATATGTGTCAACCGAAGGCCAATGGGTCAAAGGAGAAGTCTGTCTGCCGGAGAGCTCAGAAGACTTTCAGGTACAGACTGTTTATCAAATGTAACATCATCAAAAATGATTTAAGAAATATGGATCAATTTATTTTTTCATGTCTCGGTTAGTGTATCTTGCATTTACCAATATGTTAATAAAATACCTCTTTAACCCCTTCACCCTCCCTGGCGATTTCCCATTTGTCGTTTTTGTTGTTTCCGGCCCGTCTTCCAAGAGCCATAACTTTTTTTTATTTTTCTGCCACTATAAAGGCTGCTTTACACGCTACGATATCGCTAGCAATATCGCTAGCGAGCGTACCCGCCCCCGTAGTTTGTGCGTCACGGGCAAATCGCTGCCTGTGGTGCACAATATCGCTAATACCAGTCACACGAACTTACCTTCCAAGTGACGTCGCTGTGGCCGGCTAACAGCCTCTTTTCTAAGGGGGTGGTTCGTGCGGCGTCACAGCGACGTTACATGGCAGGCGTCCAATTAAAGCAGAGGGACGGAGAGCAGCCGCAGGAAAGTTACGCCCACCTCATGGCCGGAGGACGCAGGTAAACTGTTGTTCGTCGTTCCCGGGGTGTCACACATAGCGATGTGTGCTGCCTCAGGAACGACGAACAACCTACGTCCACAACGACCAACGAGATTTTGAAAATGAACAACGTGTCAACGATCAACGACTAGGTGAGTATTTTTGATCGTTAACATTCGCTCCTAACTGTTACACGCAACGACGTCGCTAACGACGCCGGATGTGCTTCACGAATTCCGTGACCCTGACGATATCTCATTACCGATGTTGTTGCGTGTAAACGGGCCTTAACCAAAAGCGGGCTTGTATTCTTGCAGGACGAGTTGTACTTTTAAATTACACCATTCATTCTGCCACAGATTGTACTGGAACGGGAAAAAAAATTCCACGTGCGGTGAAATTGCAACAAAAAGTGCAATTCCACAATGTTTTTTTGGACTTTTTATTTACCATGTTCACTGTATTTTAAAACTGATCTGGCAGTATAACTCCCCAGTTCGGTACAAGTTCTTAGATACCAAACATGTATAGGTTTACTTTTACCTAAGTGGTGAAAAAAATACAGAAATTTGTTGAAAAAAAAAATTGCACATCTGTCACTTTTTTCTAAAACCTGTAGCATTCTCATTTTTCGGGCTCTTGGGCTGTGCGATGGCTTATTTTATTGTGTTTTGAGCTGATGTTTTTAATTATACCATTTTAGTGTTGATACAAATATTTTGATCACCTGATATTGCATTTTATTGCAATGGTGCCGCAACCAAAAAAACAAATTTTTTTGTTATATTTTCAAGGGGGGAAAAGGGGGATTATTTAAACGTGTGGTTTTTTTTTAATTTTTTTCATATTTTAAAAAAAAAACAAAACACTTTTTATTGATTTTACTAGTCGCCATAGGGGACTTCAACTACAGTGTCTGATCGCTTGTGCTGTTTAGAGCCGTGCTGTTGCACAGCTCTGCACAGCACAAATGATCATCTGTGAATTCAAGTGCTCAGTAGATGATGTCTGAATTATTCAGCCATCATCTGTCTCTAACAGTCAGGGGTGCAGCAGAGCTTAGTCAGTAGCTGTTCACCTGTTAAATGCTTCTGTCAATCTCTGACAGTGGCATTTAATGCATGCCATGGGGGCACACCAATCTATTCTCCCATCGGCGTGCTTATGACATAATTGAGGGGCATTGATGGGTTGCCATGACAGGCAGCAGTCTGCTGAAGACCCCCATGCCTATAATTACAGTTCTCCTGTGAACGCCAGTGTTTAACTGGCGTTCATATGAAACTGTGATTTTGACTATACATAGTAGTGCTGGTGCACTGTTTTGTATAGTACAAGCGTTCGCATGATTACAGCAGGGGACTAACAGATATAGTGAAAAATTACAAAAACGTTTTTAAAAAATCTGAAAAAAAAATAAATAAAAGTTCTAATCATCACCGTTTTAAAATAAACGAATGTAAAAAAAAATATTTGGTATTGCTTCATTTGTAAAACTCGATCAAAATATAAAATAAATTAATCTGATCAGTAAACGGAATAGCAAGAAAAAAATCAAAACACCAGAATTACATTTTTTTCCTGCAGCAAAGAGCGTTTTCTGTTGATTGCTTACATCACTTTAATAGAGGGGCATCACGTGTAGCTGCAGCAAGTCACTGAGCGTCTGCAGCCTTCTCATTCTGCCCAAGTGAAGACACTGCTGTCCTGATCCTTGTAGCTATAGGGTTACTATGCTCTGATGAAAACTGCTGCCAATTATTTTGTAATTATTGTGGGTTCCTCAGGGTCCGGTCCTAAGGATCAGCCAATACTTCAACACTCTAGAAAACTCCATCAAGTAATTTAGCTCATTTCTATATATTTTAATATGATTTTTCTTTGTCTTCTTAATAAATTATTTCATAAAGAACTCTAAATTGCTTCCTTAATTAAATATTGAGATTTATTCATGTAATTTTTCATGTGTTTGACACATTACAAAAAAGCAAATTTTAATAATCCCAGTTATGCAGACAGTTGTTCTTAATTTTCTAAAATCAGTATTTGTTTAGTATTGTAGCTCAGCCTCATTAACCCCAATGCAGCTGAGCTACAATACCAGGAACAAAATACGTTTTTATGAGATGCAGTTTTGGGGAGAAAGCGACTATATTTTACTAATCCTGCACAACCCATTTAATTGCTTTTCTCTCAGTGCATTCTATTTAATGAAAGTTTTTTTAAAGGGAACCTGTCAGGTCCAATATGCACCCAGCGCCACGAGCAGTTCTGGGTGTATATTGCTAATCCCTGCCTAACCGTCCCTGTATCTAGTAACATAGATAAAGAGATCTTTAGAAAAAGTATTTCTAAAGATCTTTTACTGCATCCGGACATTGTTGAGGGGGTGAGGGGTTGTGATGTGCTGTGGGGGGAGGTTGCGCCACAGCACTATAGGCAAAAAGTAGCCTCATGCAAAGTATTGAAAGGAGCTTGCCATGGACTAAAAGAGTCCTCTGAGTTGTACACATTCCCCAAAGGGTAGGAATAGTGGTTTTGGAGAGTAGTTTTTCTTTTGGTCTGGGCTCCTACTGGAGAGGAGTATTTTTGACAGACCCTACTGTCGTCTTCTAAGTGGTCATGATTGTTAGGCTGTTGTTTGGCCTTAATGTTTTTGAAGATGTTTTTTCTTTTGGGTTTTATGGGAAACCGGAAATGTATGGTGTTGCTGAAGGTGGTTCTTTACAGGACTTTACCCTCTACGGTCCTACAGGTGGGAGATCATAAGTGTATGATGTCAATGGGGGAGGATTGGAAGCAAAATGCTTTTATTTGTCTGGTTTGGCGGGGAAGGTTAATATCTTAACGTGGAATGTCCGCGGTTTGGGGGATCCCACAAAAAGGGCGGCTGTTATGGATTTTGTCAGGGATCATTTCCCTGCGATAGTCTGTCTACAGGAAACCCACTTAGATGAGGAAAAAATAACATATCTGAATAGATCATGGATTAGTTATAGTTATCATTCTACTTTTTCATCCTATTCCAGGGGGGTCAGCCTATTGGTGCATAGAGCCATACCATTTGAGCCCATTGCATCCAAGGTAGACAGAGAGGGGAGGTTTCTCTGGGTTCGGTGTAAAATTCTGAACAAAGAGTTATTGCTAATAGGGGTTTACATCCCTCCACCTTATAACAATGGGGTCATTAAGATGGTGGCGGAGGCTATGCAGGAGAATTCGGGTGTACAGGTGCTATGCATGGGGGATTTTAACAATATTATTCACCCGTATTGGGATAAATTTAACAATGACCCTTCCCTGGTGACATCACCTATTTCCGGCTTTGGCGAGACCTTAAAAGATTTGGCGCTGACGGATATGTGGAGGGTGGGACACCCGGGGGTTCGCCAATTCTCCTGCTATTCTAAGTCACATCAATCCCTATCCAGAATAGACATGACGCTGGGGTCCTCGGGAGTGTTGCCATTAGTGGAGTCGGTATGTTACCTTCCGAGAGCCATATCGGATCATTCGCCCATGGCGACTTGTCTCCGGCTTGTTCCTGAGCCTGATAAGACTCTGATTACCTGGTCTCTGAACCCCTTTTGGCTGCAAATTATTGAAACTGACCCTATTGCTATCACTTTAAACCATTAATTTAAAGAAAATGTACAGGAAGATATTTCTCAAAATGTTATATGGGATGCCATGAAGGCCTGTTTAAGGCCTGTTTAAGGCCTGTATAATTTGGCTGATACCCCTAGATATGCTCCTTCAGGACTGCAGGTCTCCTCGCAGTTTAAATACTTGGGAATTAATGTTACCGCCAGAGTGAATGATTACACTACACTTAATTTGTCCCCAATCCTTAAAAAATTTAAGGATAAAGTTGACATATGGACCCGGCTACCTCTGTCGGTGGTGGGACGGGCGAACCTGGTGAAAATGATCTGGATGCCTCAGCTGTTGTACGTTCTGCATAATTCTCCACATTGGATACCCCAGAAATATTTCTATAAAGTTAACTCACTCTTCAGGGAATTGATGTGGAGGAGGCGTAGTCCAAGAATTAAATTAGAAACGCTACAGAGGAACAAATGCGATGGAGGACTCTCAGTACCAAATCCATGGGCATACTTTGCAGCCGCCCAGATGCAACACATCCGAGGGTGGGAGGACCCGGGGGGGGGCTCGCAAAGAGTGTTATTACAGCAATATTTCAAGTCACCTAGTCTCTACGAGGTCCTAGAAGCAGGTAAATTTAATACATCATCGGAATTTATTCCTACCCTCCTGTTGATACATAAGCTGTGGATTAAAATTAAAGATATACAGGACATTAAGGGGCCGACGCAGTTTACCTCTATCTGGGATACTTCGTGGCTACCCAATTTAAATAAGCTGGAGGGGTTCGGGGGTTGGAGAGGGAGAGGGCTGGTCCGACTCACACAGCTAATGGATGGAGACAATTTTAAAGAGTTCTCCACACTACAATCAGAGTTTGGGTTTTTGAATGGTGAATTCTATAAATACCTCCAATTAAGACATGCATATCGTGCTGAGGCTGGTATAGTCAGCCACACAATTCATTGTAATACAATAATACAGAGAATTGCTTTTTCAGGAGGCTCATCAGGCTTGATATCAGTATTGTACGGCGAAGTACTGGACAGGTTATTAGTACATCATTCACCAAACTCTAAGCAGAGATGTGAGCAGGAGATAGGGCCTATTGAGGACAATCAGTGGGCGGAAATATTGGAAAGAACACCCGCTCTGTCCCTGGGGGAAGCCTACAGATTGTCTCACTTGTATGTAATTCATCGAGTCTATCGTACTCCAAAATGTTTATTTGACATAGGTGCCAGACCGGATCCCACCTGTCCACGATGTGGGGCGTACTCAGCGTCCATGCTCCACATGCTGTGGTCCTGCCCTAGTTTGGAGGCATTTTGGAGGGGTGTGACCTCAATCGTTAACAGAGTGTATATCACAGATCTGAGCCTTGCCCCCTTGGTATGTATCCTGGGATATATAGAAGACCTGAAGTTGGAAGGAGAGGGTAAAGTGGCGGCTGCCCGTATGCTATATATGGCAAGAAAATTAATAGCACAATATTGGATTACTGATCAGGTCCCCACCATATCAGAGTTAGTTAACAAGGTAAACTGGATAGTAAATCTGGAGAAGGGAATATATTTAAAAAGAAATTGTATGGCCAAATTTGAAAAGATCTGGGCCCCGTGGATAGACGACTCTGGTCTGGCATCTAGGGATCTATTTAGGTTCTGATTGGGCTTCTTTTAAATTATGATATAAATAGATGAAAGGCAGTACGACTGTGGGTACAGTAACCTCATACCATGGACTCGTTCCCTGTCTGTGTCTGGCTATAAGACATGCATGACGGTTACTGAGATAGGAAAATGGATGATCCATATCCTTTAATATACCATAGGTCATGGGGTTTTCTGTGGAGAGCTGCGACATTTATATATCACATGTGGGAAATGGTCAAATATATGTTTATTGCTTCCTTGTTTCTCAAGTGGGGGGTGGGAGGGATGGGACTGTAGGGGTTATGTTGACCCCGAATTGTATGTTTTATGTAATGTATAAAATCTTTAATAAAAACATTTTGGTTAAAAAAAAAAGATCTTTTACTGTATGCTACTGAGCGAGGGGACTAGTCCCCTGGGCATTAGTTCCCCGGTCAGTCGCCTACATTAACATGATAGTATGTCCCTGTGGACCCTTGTGGATGTGCTAACATGCTAATGAATGTGCAGCGTCACAGGATGATCTCAGTCACCTCTCTGCTGCCATCGCGTCTGACGGGGGATTTCGGCTCAGTGCGCATGACCCCGGAATTTGGGTCATGCGCACTACTTCAGTTTGAAGTCAGTACGTGTACACCCGGCTTCATAGTGCGAATGACCCAAACTCCAGGGTCACGCGCACTGAGCCGAAATCCCCTGTTGGATGCGATGGCGGCGGAGAGGTGAGTGAGATCATCCTGTGATGCTGTGTATTCATTAGCATGTTAGCACACCCACAGGGGCCCACAGGGACGTACTAACATGCTAATGGGGGTGACTGGCCGGGGAAGCAACACCCAGGGGACTAGTCCCTGCGCTCATTAGCATACGATATAAGATCTTTAGACATACTTTTTCTAAAGATCCTTTTATCTATGCTACTAGATACAGGGACAGTTAGGCAGGGATTAGCAATATGCACCCAGAACTGCTCATGGTTCTTGGTACATATTGGACCCGACAGGTTCCCTTTAATGATGTAAACATTTTTTTAAATATATATGACTTTTTTTTTTGAGGAGCTGGGATTTGTCTTATATTGATTCTACAACTTATTCAATGTTATAAATGATAATAACATAAATGTAGCCAATGGTATGACAACAATTAACATATTTATGATATAATCTAAAGCTTACTTTTGAAGGAATGGTACGGACCATCGATGGGTTTATCGCCTTGGATGGATTTAAATGCACTGGTTGTCAAGAAAATTCTGGAATTCCAAGTTCTACCAATGATCCGTGCTTCAACGGTGAATTATTAATTGATCTTCCGAATTACTACAGTGAGGATAACAAAGAAGAGCTAACAATTTCCAGTACGTCTCATCCTGAATTACTTTGATTTATGTATCATCAATAATCTGTAACACAAATAACTGTCATTAATGAGCTACTATCATCTCCACAATTTAATACCTATCCACAGGATATGTTAAAGCTTGCTGATTGTTAAGGACTCTACCACTAGAACCCCCATAGATCTTGACAATTGGGCTCCGAGATGCCCTTTAATGGAGCTGTTGTGCCCCCAGTGATCAACAAATTATCAATAGTGATGAGCGAGTGTGTTTGGCACTGCTCATTACTCCACCGAACATTGGGGTGGAACATTTGGGTGCTTGATTGAGTAACGAGCAGTGCTGAGTATCACGTGGTGCTTGAGAACTCAGGTTAGGCCTTTTTCACACATAAGTTTTTTTCCATCAGTCACAATCCGTTTTGTACATAAGGACAAGGCTGCACATCAAAGTTAGATAATAGTATAATGCTATAAGCATACCGAAAAACATTGAAGCATACAATGAAAAATGCCACTTGCTAACTTGAAAGTGTGAATAATGAAATGCATACCTGTCATGAATATTAGGAAAAAGGAGATATTCAGCAATCGCATTGATCAATGTAACTGAGCCCCAAAACCTCTCCACACACAGCAGTTTTTAATTGCAATGAGATGACACACAGTTAGGGTCATAGGGCTAGGGACCCCAATATAGAGATATACCTTGATGAGGTTTTGGGGCTCAGTTACATTGATCAATGCAATTGCTGAATATCTCCTTTTTCCTAATATTCATGGCAGGTATGCAATTCATTATTCCCACTTTCAAGTTAGCAAGTGGCATTTTTCATTCTATGCTTCAATATTTTTTGGCATGCTTATAGCATTATACTATTATCTAACTTTGATGTGCAGCCTTATCCTTATGTACAATGTATTTTTTTGGCTTACACTCATAATATATATTAGTGCTCACTTCAGTTATCCTATTTAGTATTACAATCCGTTTTGTGACTGATGCGACGGATCCGTCGCAGATTGTGGTAAAACTGATGCAACAGATCCTGTAAAAAAAAATGGATCCGTCGTACCACTTTTTTTCCATGGGAGAGAGAGAGAGAAACTTTTTCGGACCAGAATTGAATTTACACATCTGAGCATGCTCGGTTAATAAAAGAGGGATCTGTCGTAGACATCCGTCATTTGACGTTCCTGCGCCCATAGGCTTCCATTATAAGAAACGATGGACGCCGTCGGATCCGTTTTTTCGACACACACAAAAAAAACGTTCCTGTGGACGTCGGCTCCGTCGGCCGGACAAACATTTTCTGACGGATACGTCGCATAACAGATGAAACGTGAGGCCATCCGTCGCAATCCGTCACTTAGACAAGTCAATGAAAAAAAAACAGACCCAGCACTGGATCCGTTTTTTTCCACAAAACGACGGATTGTGACTGATGGCAAAAAACTGATGTGTGAAAGGGGCCTTAAGTGAAGCAGCTTCTTTCAATGATTGGAGCCGCCAAACTGAAACAAGGGATTTTTCCAGCTAAGTGCAGGGACTCTTTTACAGCTGAAGACAGAGCTGAAGAACTCCCACGTTAGTTCTCACTCGCTCTTCCTCTCCCGGAGGTGGGGGAGGGTTCTATCAGAAAAATGCTTGAGTTTCCCCTTGACTTCCATAATGCTCATTACTCAAGACGAGCACTCCAACATTCCAAATTGCTTGGCTCCAGTACCGAGCTACCAAGCATTTTAGTGCTCGCCCATCACTAGTTATCACTTTTCTAGTAATACTAATAAATTGGGATTAACACATCCATGGAGTTATATTTGTAAAGAAATATATTGTGTCTCCATACGTAGAGATGAACCAATTGATTATAAACCAATCACATTAATTTAGAATGTCTCAAAATTTTGCAGATTCTAACAACTTCAAATTTTTGAGATTCTACTGGATTCTTATAGTCCAGGAAGTGGTTTAGAAACAATAAATGATCATACTGACCTAACCCCTCACCTGTTCCTGCCACCTCCATTCTCCGGTGCCGGCGCCTTCTCTTTTGGCCATCTTCGTCCTTTCTTCTGAAGCCTGTGTGCATGACGCGTCCTACATCATACACACTTGCCGGTCCCGCGCAGGCAGGACCTCAATGCCGGCGAGTATTGATGATGTAGGATGCATCATGCAGGCTGGCTATAGAAGAAGGACGTCAAAGATGTGCGAAAGAGGAGGCGCCGGTCCTGGAGAACGGAGACACCCATATGAACCAACTCCACTACAGCGACCATTTAGGTGAGTATTATTAGTATTAAGTGATTTTTCTGTTTTACACAGCGGCCTGGGCCCTTATATACAGCATGTTAGAATGACGCAGCTTATAGGCCATAAATCTGCTGACAGGTTCCCTTTCAGTGAGCAGAGGAAAAGTAGGGAAAGGTAGGGACAGATGAGGGGCTGAATATGATTATTAATAGTTTTTTAACTCCTTCCCTTTGGGGTCAATATTTTATTGCATATTGTGGAGATCAGGATTCTGATTCACTTTGCTGGCATCAGGAAACCCTTAGGGGTACTTTGCACACTACAACATCGCAGGTGCGGTGTCGGTGGGGTCAAATCGAAAGTGACGCACATCCGGCTTCGCTGTCGACTTCGGAGTATGTGAATCCTTTTTACTACGATTAACGAGCGCAAAAGCGGCGAAATCGTATGATTGGTGTAGCTTCGGTCATTTACATAATTTCGGAAGGACCGATGTTACGATGTTGTTCCTCGTTCCTGCGGCAGCACACAGCGCTGTGTGTGAAGCCGCAGGAGCGAGGAACATCTCCTACCTGCGTCCCGGCTGCAATGAGGAAGGAAGTAGGTGGGCGGGATGTTTACATCCCACTCATCTCCGCCCCTCCGCTTCTATTGGCCGCCTGCAGTGTGTCGTCGCTGTGACGCCGCACGACCCGCCAGAGCGACGTCTCAGGGTAGGTAAGTGTGTCGCGGGCGGAGGGGACGCGCTCGCCACGCTCGGGTCCGGGGCTTCTGCTGCTGCTCGGTCGCTCGAGCGATGGACCAGACCCGGGGACTCGAGCAGCGCTCCTCGTCCACGAGTGAAAAGGGGGTGGTTTATTTAGGGAGATAGTTCGTGACGCCACCCACGGGTCGTGGTGATAAAGGGCACCACCGCTGCTGGTGACAGGGATCCCGAGAGCGATGGTAGGGAGCAGCTAGGATGTTGTCCCCTCCGTGGGTAGAGGTTGGTGGTCCAGGGGCCCGGTGGTGTAACGGGGAGGCTGGATGGCTGGGATGCAGGGTTGCAGGGGCAGCGTGGCGCGGTGCCGGATGGCACTGGTGTACTCACTCAGGCAGTCAATGACAGAGTCTCTAGTAAACCAAACGGCTGGATGGACGGGTCCCACAGCCGGCTGCAGTGTTGTTGTTGTGCTCTCCCTGGACGGCTGATGGTGGCTGTCTTTCCCTGCACCTTGTTAGAATGTTCTGACTCCTGTGGTTGCCCACCGGTAGTCTGCTCCCCGGCGTATAGGTACCGAAGGAGCCTGTTTTGCCCGCAGGCGCTGGCCCTTGGATCTCTTGCCTATGGCGGTGGCTGTATATCCTCACGGTGTGGACTGTTGCCTTCTGTCGGGTCTTTGTTGTTAGGAAACCCCTGGGGTTCCGGTCACACTCGGATTTGACCGTTGTCGGCGGCTCCAAGCCTAGTCGAGGTCCGATGGCCCTGCCTGTGTGCTTAGCTTCACTCCACTCCCCGGTTCGGTACCGGCGGGCCACCGCCCGACCCCGGTCCTACGGTTCTGCAGAAGTCCACTAACTCCTGCAGACGGCCACCACCGTCTGCCAACCTTGCTGTTTGTGTCTGTTTGTGTCTGGGCCCCTACCCAGACACCGACAGTTTCTGACCTCTCACTTTCAACTCCAAACTTCATCTGTCACTTTTCCCGCCTCCAGGCCTGTGAACTCCTCGGTGGGTGGGGCAAACTGCCTGGCTCCGCCTCACCTGGTGTGGACATCAGACCCTGGAGGGAGGCAACAAGGGTTTTTATCTGACTGGTGTGACTATCCAGGGGAGGGTGTGTGTGTGGTGTTATGTCTGTGACTACCTGGCTAGTCCAGGGTGTCACAAGTGCATGTGAAGCTGCCGTAGCGATAATTTTTGCTACGGCAGCTATCACAAGATGTCGCAGCTGCGACGGGGGCGGGGACTATCGCGCTCAGCATCGCTACAATCGGCTTGCGATGTTGTAGTGTGCAAAAGTACCCCTTAAAATTTTGTGACAAATCTGCGCAGAAAAAAAAGCAACAAATCTGCAACGTGTGCACAGTCCTTAAAAGTAAATGCACAGATTTTGCCACAAAGAAAGCTGCTGCAAATTTGCTGCAAATACTGATGTATTTTTGCAGTAAAAACACAGCATCAAATAATGTTTTTGATGCTTTTTTTATGCATTACTGATGCGTTTTCTACATATGTTTTTAATGTCTTTTTGCAGTTTATTAGAATAGGTGAAATCTGCAGCAAAAAAAAAAGCTAAAAGAATTTACATGTTGAAGATTTAGGAAAAAATAAGCAATGTGTGCCCGAGACTTTAGGAATTTCATTCACTTTGCTAGGACTAGGAAATCCTTCAGGTTTTGTGACAAATCTGTGCAGAAAAAAACGCAACGAGTGCACAGGCGCTAATAGGAGAAATCCTTCATTGTGCTGCACAGTGAGAGGTCAGAGCTGACTGTGCAAATATTCTGAATGTGCAATGTATTTGTTATTTGAAGTCAATCAGTTTATTGTAGTGAGTTTACCACAATTTCTACAATAACAATCTGTAGGAAAAACTGACCGTTGCTTTAGATTAGTCTATCACTTGCAAAGCCACACATCGATTTATTGTCATTTATCTTTCGCAGAGTCTGGATTATATGAGAGTGAATAAAATGGATAGAAAATTTGGCAAATAAAATCTGCCAACTATTGTTGTAGATTGTGTATAATTCATTACACACTAGCTGTATATCCAC
This sequence comes from Anomaloglossus baeobatrachus, assembly GCF_048569485.1. Lineage (NCBI taxonomy): Eukaryota > Metazoa > Chordata > Amphibia > Anura > Aromobatidae > Anomaloglossus > Anomaloglossus baeobatrachus. Next base: position 536,286,024 of record NC_134358.1, on the reverse strand, counting down.
TGATTCCGATAATCTCTCACGGTCACCAGAGTCCGAAGGGCCTGTATTATTTAAGTCATCCAGGCATTAGTGACGCGCCCACGGGGTCTTGGGTTACCCGTCACCAGGCCACGGTTCTTCTCCTGGTTCGGCGCGGTGGTCTTGCCCGATTCCGTGACCCCAGCAGTGTCAATAAACATGGGGACGGGGATGATGGGAGTAGTTATTTGTGACGCCACCATTTGGTGGGCGACTAATATGGGAGCCGCCGCTGCCGAGGGTCTCTCTGTTCTGGGGCAGATGGTAACGCAGCTCGGGTGTTGCAGATCTCCACAGGTAGAGCTCGGCCCCAGGGAGGATGATAGGAGTGGTAGTCACCTATGGCAAAGGGGTGCGATGTTGGAAGCGCCGGCAGTAATGGGACAACACAGAGGGTGCAGTTCAAGGTCTTTACTAACTGAAAACACACTGCCGTTGGAGCACCGAGCTACACTGTGATGGGCTTCAGCCGATCCCGGATACTTCGGAGGTTGTGGCCGGTGTTTCCTTCTATGTGTCTCCTTTCGATGGTTTCCCTCCACCCCAGCTCCTGGGCCGTGGAACGGGTCACGGTTGCCTTCTGCACTCCCCGCAAACCCTGGGATTTCCCTTCTTTCCTAAGAACCCAGGTCGAGCCTCCAGCTCTAGACCACAGTTTCCAAACTGTCCGTTTCTCTGCTCTTCTCCTCCTGAGTACGACCTGGCACTTACCGCACCCGGATTAGACTGACTAATCTGAGATGGCTCCTAACTACCCCTGTTGGTGCCCTGCCTCCCGAGTTCCTGAACTAGTGGGAAGAGGTTCCATACCTCATGATAGCCACCCCAGCACCTACTCTAGCCCAATCCCAGTGGAATAGCTCCTGTGTTATGTGATGGTTGATGTATTGTTGGTGGTTTACCGGTGACTACCTCCTCCGTATCCAAGATGAATACTGTGGGGCGCCACATTAGCATCTGAACATTGCCAACTATAAGATACAGTAATCCTAAAAACAGTTCTTTTTTATTTTGTTTTTTATTTCCTTAGGAAATCTGAACACATGTGACTTTGAATCTGGTTTTTGTGATTGGGAACCACTAAATTCCAATGGCTTGGTCTGGAAAATAACAACTGGAGACACATACAATGATATTATTAAAGACCATACAACCAATGGAGAATACGGTAAGTAACTCTAACACTAATCATATATATATGTGTGCCTACAGAAAAGGACCTGATGTTTAAATTAGTTACCTGTGTAAAGCCTGCTTCACACGTAAGTGATTCCACTACGTATGACGTCCGTTTTAATATGTTCCAGAGACACGGACATACACAGACCCATTAAAATCAATGGGTCTGCCCACATTAGTGTTTTCACACAGACCGTGTGTTTGGATGGAGCACATGCATGTCTCTGTGTTCTGCACGGAGACAAACCATTTTTCTTCGGCAGCACTGATGTCACACGCACCACACAGTGGTGTGATCAGTGTGACACATACCGGAGAAAACTCGTATCTTTGAGATAAAATGATTTTCTTTACTCACCTGTCTCCAGCGCTGCTATTTTCGGCGCTGCTGTCCCTTGCTTCCAGGCCTGTTCATTATAATCATGAATATTCACTGCATTGAGGACCCGGAAGCAGCAGCACTAGAGACAGCAGCATCATGAACAGGTGAGTAGAAAGTTTCTGATCTCAGTGCGGTATCAGAGATAGCATACAAGAACACATGTGCCAAAATCATGGCACATGGAGGGCCATTCGCACCTTCAACATGTACGTGAAAAAGTGTGTGTTTTGCATGAACGTGTTAAAGAGGCCTAACAAGGATGTAATTTAGAAAATGGGACCAAAATCTATTCCAGCCAAAATGGCTCCTTCCCTTCTGAGCCCTGATGTGCTCAAAAAAGTAGTTTTCCATGAAATATGGGTATTGGTGTACTCAGGAGAAATTGCTCAACAAATTGTAAGCTCCATTTACACCTGTTAACCTAGTGATTATGAACAGTTTGGGGAAAAATTTATTTTTTCAGTTTAACAGCTTAACATTATAATATTCTGTGAAGCACCTGTGGGTTTGAGGTGCTCACCACAAATTTCAAGGTGCTTCTAAACACATTTCTTGAGGGGTGTAGTTTCCAAACTGGAGTCACTTGTGGGGGGGTTCCTCTGTTTAAGCACACAGGACATGACATCCTATTTATATTCCAGACAATTTTACACTTCAAAAGTTGAATGGTGCTCCTTCCATTCTGAGCCCTGCCGTGCACCCAAACAGTAGTTTTCCACCAAAATAAATTTCACAACAAAATGCACAGGGTGGGTTACATGCTAAAGGGGCCGACTAACAAGGGAAGCAATGCCCTTGAGACTAGTCCCCGTGCATATTAGCATACCATAAAAGATCTTTAGAAATACTTTTTCTAAAGATCTCTTTATCTATGCTAGTGTATACAGGGATGCTTAGGCAGGGATAAGGAATATGTACCCAGAACTGCTCTTGACAGGTTCCCTTTACGGGAGATGTGACTGTAGCGCCCCTGAACACCTCAGGGTGCTACAAGGTTCTGCATCCCCACAAGGATGCAGGGCCTACCCCCTTAGGTACCCAGAACCCCAGTGCCGGTAACACCAAAAATCCGGGTAATCCCAGTTTTCCCAAACAATCCCCCATACAATGGTACTTAGCTAGGATGGGACCATGGATGGCCGCCTAGAGGTGGAACCACTCCAGTCCACTAGTTGACCAGGTGGGAGGGACAGACTGTGGAGAGTAGTCGGGAAGACAGTAGTCAGAACGTCTGTGACTGTAGAACGTGTCAGACGGTAGGAGTGTGAAGGTGCAAGCGAAGTGACACCCTGACTCGGGTTAACGGTGACCTGGTACCCAGGAGAGGTGGTTGCTGGGGGAGTATGGTGGAGTTCTCCCGGAACTACGCACCAATGGGGTACAGGACCCTAGGACAGGAAAGAGCTTCAAGCCGACCTGTTAACAAAAGCACAGCAAGGGGACCATCAAGGACCTTGCTGACCCTAATGAATCCAAAGACTCAGTAGTAAAGGGAGAACCGGGGACAGGACCAGAAACTCCAACCCCACAGGGTTCACGCTACCATCAGGCGGACAGAGGTGGACAAACCACAGACTGGGGAGCCCAATGTTCTATACCATGGGGACCCACTTACCAGAGACGGGTGCAGGGGAAGAAGGTACCAGAGAACCAGACTGGCACTGGGACGAAGGGGACCTGGAGAAAAAAACAGCCGGCCTCGGGCAACCAGTTAACACCCGAAAAGTGAGTAAACCAGAGTCCTTCTTCCGATGTCCACCGCACCATGCACCCGCTGGGCAATCCCGTACTTGTGGAGGGACTACCATACTAGCGGCTAATACCATCAGCCCCAGTAGAGGCATTCTGCAGTGGTGGCTCCCTACACTTATCGGCAACACCATAAGTGGTGTCACGAACAACTTTATTCACAAATCCCCTGTAAATATCCCCATTACAAAAAGGGCCCACCATCGTGACATTCCCCAGAGAGACACTGCCCGGAACCGAGTACCCCATATCCCTGGGTGCTACATGACCATCTGACTTAAAGAATTATTAAAACTATTTTAAAAAAATTGCGCAATTTTTAATACAAATCTGTACAGTCTGCCTGGGTTTTCATTTTTATAACTTAAATGGCCAAATTTAACAATAGACATTTACGTCAATAAATTCGGCACACTTTCATCTCACGCACTTAGGATTAAGTCTGCTGTACGAAACACCTGTCTTAAAATAAAACCATATTGTTCATCAATATCTCACTGCGTTAGTGATAAGAAATAGAAATATTATCTGAGGGTAACTTGTCCAATAAATTAGATATTACTGTGGGGGATCTGTTAGGAATATTCATTCTGTTGTTGCCATAGATGAATTCTCATTTATTTATGATCCTGGGGAACGGGTTTTGCGAGCCAGGAACGGCTCAGAAAGGTAAAAAGCAAATGACTATAAATAATACAGCACACAAGATCGAAAGCCAACAGAATACACAGGGCTATTTAATACTGGAGAAACTTGCAAAACATTCTGATATCAGAAACAGCAACTGAAAAAACAAACTTCTCCCCCCCAAAAAAAATAATACAGATATGTATCCAACTTTTTTGTATAATCCAAGACAAATCTCTGTTTGGAGTGTGGCTGCGGATGCCAAGTGCAGCTTATGGACCTTATTATTCGTTGACAGTCTACGTAACTGTTTCCCAAGTATCAGGATTCAGAGAGACACTGGGTTTTTTGTTTCTGGCACGGTCTCAAAACTCATCTTTTCCGTGAAGCTTTCTGGATGACTTGTCTTCTCCAGCGCTTATCTTTCTTTCCAGAGACCTGCATTGGAAGAGTTTCAGATATATCCACTCTTACCTTTTCATAAATTTCACTCAAAAAAGTTTTTCACTAACTGGATGACCACTTTATAAATAAAGCAGTCTCCTTTGTAAAATATAAAAAAATATACTGACACCGACAACGTTCTAATGATGTTGGCACTGGGTCTGCCGGGGTTTGGCTGATATTGTTATGCCACATGAGCCCTTCAGACAATTAGTGGCTGTTGTGCTCTTGTAGCGCCCCTGAAGCCATCAGGGAGCTACAAGGTACTGCATCCTCACCAGGATGCAGGGCCTACCCCCCAGGTACCCGGAAAACCAGTGCCGGTAACACACAAACACTCCAGATCATCCCTGTTTTTCCCCAATTATCCCCCATAAAATGGTACCAGGCTAGGGTTGGACCAATGGATGGCCGCCTAGAGGTGGAGCCAATCCAGTCCACTAGACCACCAGGTGGGGGGCAGACAGTGGAGAGTTAGACAGTGAGAGAGACAGTAGTGTGTCAGAGGAAGTGAAAGTGAGCAGACGGACTGACAGGAGTGAACAGTGACCTGAAGGCCCAGGCGGTTAATGGCTGGTGGAGTACGGTGGAGTACTCCCGGAACTACGCACCAATGGAGTACAGAATCCTAGGTCAGGCAAACGCTCCAGGCAGACCTGATAACATCTGCATAGTGAGGGGACCATCAAGAACCTCACTGACCTTGAAGTTCGGGAATCAGTAGCAATGGGAGAACCGGGGACAAGACCAGAGACTCCAACCCTACAGGGTTCACACTACCGTCATACTGCTGTAAAAGACAACCAGGAGAGGACCCCCAGCCGCTCAAAGCCACGGGGACCCACCAACCAAAGACAGGTTAGAGGAAAGAAGCCACTAGGTCACTAAACCGGCACTGGGACTAAGGGGACCTGCGGTTAAGACCAGCCGGCCTCGGGTGACTAGTTACCAGCTTGCAGTGAGTAAAAAAAAAAAACAGTTATGGCGGCGTTACACGGTACGATATATCGTGCGATTGCATGAGTGATCGCACCCGCCCCCGTCATTTGTACGTCACGGGCAATTTGTTGCCCGTGGCGCACAAAGTCATTAACCCCCGTCACACGTACTTACCTCCCGAATGACCTCGCTGTGGGCGGCGAACATCCTCTTCCTGAAGGGGGAGGGACGTTCGGCGTCACAGCGACGTCACAAAGCAGCCGCCCAATAGAAGCGGAGGGGTGGAGATGAGTGGGACGTAACATCCCGCCCACCTCCTTCCTTCCTCATTGCCGGCGGGACGCAGGTAAGCTGTGTTCGTCGTTCCCGGGGTGTCACACGTAGCGATGTGTGCTGCCTCGGGAACGATGAACAACCGACACACAGAAGGATGGACGATATTATGAAAATGAACGACGTGTCAACGAGAAATGATAAGGTGAGTATTTTTTGTCGTTCACAGTCATTCAGTGGTGTCACACGCTACGATATCTCTAACGATGCCGGAAGTGCGTCACAAACTCCGTGACCCCGCCGACATATCGTTATATATATTGTCCCATGTAACGGGGCCTTTACACCAAACTCCCATTGTGGCCTACCTTCTTTCAACACCCACCTGCAACAGCTACCCTCTGGGGCCTGGCCCTGCTTGCGGAGGGCCTAATATCCAGGCTGCCACAAACACCAGCCCCAGTAGTGAAAACTGTGCAGCGGCGGCTCCATCCACATAGCCGCAAACCACAAGTGGCATCATGTCTAAACTTTAACAATCTCCTGTAAATATTCCCTTTTCAAAAAGCACGGAACCGGGCAACGGCCCCCAAAGTGACATTCTCCAGTTATACACTGCCCGGGACCGAGTACCCCATAACCCTGAGCAACACACTCTCACTTTCCATAGACGAATGCTGGACAAACAGAAGTATAAGTGGAAGAGCCCAATGATTGACTGCAAGGCTCTTGTAGAATAACAACCCCAGCAGACCCACTACCAAAAAAACTCTGGAACATCGCCAGTGCTTGACATGAGTATCTTTATTTTGCTTCGTTATACAGCATTATCTTATTCCACTGTGCTTTACATATAATATATTTTTTATTTTACAAGGAGGACTACTTAATTTAAAAGCGGTTATTTTGATAGTGGACAATCGCTTTAAATTCTTCAATTTCTCATTATACAAATTCAACAAGTTACTATGCAAGGAGAAAAGGGAGGCCATAATAGTCAAGGCCCTAGTAAGCACAATAATAAATAATGATATAAAGATTGCATATAATTTACATAGACATGATTATCAAGTGCTCAAGAAAATCCCTAAAAACAACACTCATCTGATGAGTGGTAGCCCTATACTGTATTATCTTATTACTAATGTACAAAAGTATATACAGGTATTTCATTGAATTAGATGAGGTCCTCAGTAACAATTGGTGCAACTACATGGCAGTAGAGTCCCCAAGTAGTGCAATGCACAGTGATACATGGAACCTAATGAAACATTGAGCATAATAAATAAACAATAATAATTTACAATGATAAATGTAAGGGGGGCATATCGCACTCACCCATAACGGGCAAACCGCACAGTGTAACGTACCTCGACGCACACGTTTCTTGGTCTTCCTCGGGTGTTTGGGGAACTCATAAAATTCACAGATGATACTAAGATAGGAGGAGTAGCCAACACTATAGAGGAAAGAGAGCATATTCAAAGAGATCTAGACACACTCGAACAATGGGCTGAAGCAAACAGATTGGTGTGTAACAGGGACAAATGCAAAGTTCTGCATCTGGGTAAAAGAAATGTGAACAGCATATATAGTATGGAAGGAATAGAACTGGGTGATAGCATCAGTGAAAAGGACTTGGGCATAATAGTAGATCCCAGATTCAAGATGAGTCAACATTGCGGAGCTGCAGCTAAAAAGGCCAACAAAATTCTGGGATGTATCAAGACCAAGCATTGAATCTAGATCAAGAAAGGTAATTATTCCACTATACTCTGCTCTGGTCAGACCACACCTGGAATACTGTGTACAGTTCTGGGTGCCCCAATTCAAAAAAGACATCAATATATTAAAGCAAGTCCAGAGAAGAGCAACCAAGATGGTAGAAGGTCTGCAAAACATGTCCTGTGACGACCGGCTAAAAGAATTCAAGAGAAGGCTGAGAGGAGACTTAATAGTGGTCTACAAATATTTGAAAGGTAGTCACAGTGCAGAGGGAACTACTCCATTCTCAGTAGTACAAGGAAGTACAAGAAGCAATGGGATGAAATTAAAAGAAAGGTTAGACGGTGAGGGCAATCAGAGAGTGGAACAGGCGACCACGGGAGGTGGTGAGCTTTCCATCAGTGGCAATCTTCAAGTGGAAACTGGATAAACATATAGCTGGGATGATTTAGGAAAATCTGCACTCACAGGGGGTTGGACCTGATGGCCCATGAAGTCCCTTCCTACTCTACCATTCTATGATTCTAGGATTCTATGACATGCCAGGAAAACCCGCGTCAGGCCGCCACACGTCATATAACCACTGGATGGACACATAGGGTACATTCATTGAAAATTCCCAAAGAGCATGCTAATATTCTGGTGCGACTCAATTTAACATATTTTGACACAGGTTATCGGGGTGAAGGAAAGATCAGACATGTAAATTTCTTCCATTTTCCCAGTATAAATGTTGCTGCCTCAGGTGTTTGGCTGTTTTTGGACAAAACAAACAATTCAACAACGGCTATTGAAGATGTTTGGCTAGTTTGAGTTATGTTATATGACAAAGACATATTTTATTATTCACTTATAAGTCACTATCATGATTTATTGATGGCAGTCATGTATTATGCATAGGCATGATGTACGGTTTCGGTGTACGTTAAAGGGTCGTATGTAGTTACTATAACAAACAGTAAACAGTAAATAATAAAAAGATCTAACTGCTCATGAACAATCATCAAGTCACCTGCTCCCTTTCGTTATCTCCAAGGGTCTTCACCTTTTCCTGCACAGTCTGATCTTACAATGAACTATCCCAAGACTGGTATACATCTCCTACATTGATCACCAGGCGTTCTTCTTAATTATACATAACATCATTAATATTACATGTGCAGAGCTCCCTCCTGACATTCTATAATTTAGAATTCTGTAGAACTAGAGCTCAAACATTTCTAAAAACTTCTCATAAATTTCTAAAACTCTATCTATCTATCCTCTATCTATCTTCTATCTATCTAGACAGAAAAAAATGGAAAATCACCAATCACTGAAAAAAGAACAATAATAGGGTACAAGCCTGTATAGACAAATATCCAGTTGTAAACAGTTGAAAAGCAAAAAAAACTGCTGTGAAATGGGAGGTACACATGCGCCCCTGGCTCTCCCCAGCCTACCATTCCCGTGCCACTTGAGACTGCATTGCGCATGCAGTGCTACGAAGTAGCAGCAAAGCGCTTGCATTCCACTCTCCGCAGGCCAATGGACAGCAACATTATAGGGATGATGCCAACGGTGCATGTGCTGTTAGAGCCCAGAATTCACATCATAGGCTGTAAGGGGCTATAAACCCTGCTGTTCCGTCCAAAATAAACGCCCTCTGACAAAGAAGGGTGAAACGTGCGTTGGGGCAAGTGGGACATGCAGAACACCCTCTCTTAGGTAAGCCTGTATATTCAGTTATATTTTGCTTGCTACTGCTATTTATCTTTCAATGCTTAACAAATTCACAGCTATACTCTGGCTTTTGTGCAAGCTGTGCATTCATTAAGTCTAGATAGGCTATTTCCTTGTTAGAAATAGGGTGTATACTGCAGGGTCCACTTATCAGCACTAGAGGCACTAGCTCTTAATATGAACTCACTTGAATGTACAAGTGCATTTCAATAAATTAGAATATCATCAAAAAGTTAATTTATTTCAGTAATTCAATACAAAAAGGGAAACATATATTATAAAGAATCATTACACACAGAGGGATCTATTCCTATATATTATATAGAGTCATTACACACAGAGGGATCTATTTCTATATATTATATAGAGTCATTACACACAGAGGGATCAATTTCTATATATTATATAGTCATTACATACAGAGTGATCTATTTATATATTATATAGAGTCATTACACACAGAGGGATCTAATCCTATATATTATATAGAGTCATTACACACACAGTGATCTATTCCTATATATTATATAGAGTCATTACACACAGAGGGATCTATTCCTATATATTATATAGAGTCATTACACACAGAGGGATCTATTCCTATATATTATATAGAGTCATTACACACAGAGGGATCTATTCCTATATATTATATAGCGTCATTACACACAGAGAGATCTATTCCTATATATTATATAGAGTCATTACACACAGAGGGATCTATTCCTATATATTATATAGAGTCATTACACACAGAGTGATCTATTTCAAGTGTTTATTTCTGTTTATGTTGATGATTTGTCTGCTGCAAATACTGAACGAGAGCATACTGTATATTCTGTATATCGTATTTATTTAATCCAAAAAGGCAGGAATCGCACTAGCTTATAGCATCTGATGCAATATGTTATTGATTAGGAATAAGCGAACCCGAACGGTAAAATTTGGGGTTTGTACCAGATATCGGGTATCCGGGACTCAAACTCGAACACGAACCTTTAAAAAAACCCTGTTCCCAACTTCAGAGTTTGGGTACTTTTCGTATGCTAATAAAGTTTGTTGATAGGCTACAGAACAGCCAATGAACAAGCTTTATTGTATGCAGAAGATGCCTATACACTGCTGTGAACAATAAAAATGAAAAAAAAAATTGGATTACCAGAGCAGATTAAACAGACAACTAGGGCTGCAAACCTCAGCTGTCTGCTTGCATTGTCTGGTTATCAAAAATAGAAAGGATCCCACGCTGTGTTGTTTTTTTTTAATTATTTATTTAAATGATTTTAAAAATAACCAGCCAAGGTATCAGGCTGGGAAGGTCCATGGTTATTTGGCACTTCTCAGCCTAAAAATAGCAGCCAGCAGCCGCTACAGAAGTGGCGCATCCATTAGATGCACCAATTATGGTGCTTTACCCGACTCTTTCCAATTGCCTTGGTGCAATGGCAATCGGGGAAAAACTTTTGGGGTTGATGTCAAGAGTGAATTGACAGCTGGCATCAAACTCAGGGGTTAGTAATAGAAAGACATATATTAGACACCCTTATTACTAACCCAGCAAGTGTAGAATTAAAAAAGACATATACAAAGAGGTAAACAAAGTTTATTTAAATAAAGACTCCCCCACACGCTCTCGTTCACCAATTTATTAATTCGTAAAAAATTCTGGCAATTCCAACTTAATCCAATGGGGTAATGTCAGATGACGTGTATTGATTCCTATTGGGCCTTATTCTGAGAATGTTCTCAGAACGAGGCTCCATAGGTCACTGTTCAATTTCCCATCCATCACATTTGGTGCTAACAATACAGACTTTTAAAACTCCGAAGGCTGTGACGCCTTTACCAAGAGCCCTATGGCTGTCACATGGTCACTACTTATATATGTGCAAACTAATGATTTCTTTTTACTTCTTAGGACACTTCATATACTTTAGAGCAAACTCTATCAATGGAAAAAGCCTGTCCTCGTCACAGCTGAAGAGTACATTTTTGGTGAAGCCTTCTGTGGGAGCTCAATGTCAGGTAGTCACTGCACGGAATAGCTAATGAGAAATACAATGTTGTATAAAGAGGTTGTTCACTTTTATCAATTTAAAGGGCTTGGCCACTACTTTTTTTTTATAATTTATCCTTTTTTTTGTATGTGTTTTTTTTCTGCCAGCTCTTAACTATTTAAAAGATTGCAGAGCATGGCAACTTCACTAGACTAGGCCCAAGACTGCCAATGTAAACCCATTGGCGACTTATGATTGTGGGGGTAACTATAGGGTGAGAGAAGCTGCCCCTACTTAAATTCTACAGTCATTATTAACCTTAGCATCTAAATGGTAAAATGAGCTGTATCAGAGTTATAATTGAGGTTACCATGGGCTTAGCTTCTGAGTTCATGAAGAACACGTGAAGGTCCGGCCTGCCAGAGCCAAAAAAGTACAGTGGAGGAAGAAAAGGGGTTAACGCGGCCTGTGTCTGATGCCAGGTAATGACACTACATCTAACCACATGGGACAGAAAAACCTGGTGCTTACTTGCCTCATCTTCTTTGCTATCATTGTGCTGCCTATAAGGTGGACATCCCTACACAGCTTCTTACCATTGATGTAACCAACTTGGACCTCCTCTCTTAAGGGGTCCCATAATAGCCTTTAAGACAGGTGACACAGGGGGCACTGTAGTCAAGATCAGGGTGTCGTGCGACCCCCTTTTCCCTGCTACAGGCAGATAATCGGGCCTGTGAACGTGTGGGCTCATCCACTTACTTCCCACTTCATTTGTTCTATCTTCTGATGCAGGGTCAAACAAGGAGACCACACGGACGGTTTATCTTTTCTCAAACTTAACTTTTACTCTACTTTTTCTAGCACGGGTTCCATAAAACAAGTCACTTAAAACAGTCTCTTTCTTCTTATCCATTACTCTTAACTGTTCCTTATTCCTAGGCACTCTAGCGCTACTCGGTACTTCTTCTGGCTGTCTCAGTTCCTCTGGCTGCAGGCTGTTACGAGCCATCTAACACCCGGGGTCCTAGCCACTAGTGATGTGTCGGTCGTGAACGATCCGACACAAAGATTCGGCTCCCTGCTGTGATTGACAGGAGCCGGATCCCCAATGAGAGGCACTAAATTCTTTTAACGGCTCTCACTGGGCGTAAAATTTTGGTGTATGGTGTTTGAAACCCCGCCCACCTGAACAGAACCCAGCCAACTCAGCAAATTAATTGGCCCGTTGTGAGTGGGCGTGGTTTAGCCATGGGTGGGTGTGGTTTCAGCGGCGTGAAACACAAGCCTAAATATGTGTTCACCTGCAGTGAACACATTTACTAGGGAGCCATCAATGATCCAAAAGAGATGGCTCTTTTTGGTGAGCGGAGCCATGGGAACTGGATCACCAAAAAGAGCCAAACTGGCCATCACTACTAGCCACTTTCTTCCTGGTGCCCGGTGAGTCTCACGAACCCCCTATGTTGCCCAGCAGGTCGCCAACAACAGACCTGCTCATAGGGGGATCGGTCCACCGTGAGCACCACACACCCTGCCCCTTAGGCAGCTATCTTCTGACTCCCCCAACATTATTCTCTCCCAGGGATTTCATTCCCAAAGCTCCTCCCAGGGGTAAAACCTATACTTAACCCCTGGTGCACTTGCTGTGACAATTCGGCCGAGGTACCAAGCCTTACAGCATTTTACCACCACTACTATCTAACAACTTCTCTAACGCTGCTACATCTTGCTTTCTGTAAACCCTTGCATCTCACATTACTATTACAAAAGCTCTTGTACCTAACACATTACACTTTACATTTAAAGGCATATGTCCATACATTACATCCAATACAATGCTGTACCCTAGATGCCATCGGCACACTTACTGCATAACCATATAAATTACCAGCATAAAATATTCTAAAAACATCAATTACAAAATATTATAAACATTGCGGTCGGTGTCGTCAGGGGGAGGAATTCTTCGAATCCTTGGTACTCTGACCACCTCCTTACATAATCATGGCTTCACTCTACAGTATGTAGTATGGAAACCTAATAAAGATACGTCTGTTTGATATACAAGCCAACTCTCATAGGATGTCCTGCCCATCCAAAAGAATCCTAAAAAATCTGGGCAGTGCTAACCCTGCCTGAAAACTCCCAGATATGAGCTATTTTCAGATATTTTTCATCCAGGGAGGCAAGAAATGGGACATGGAGAATGTGTAAATGGGTTTGGAGAGGGTATGGATTCGAAAGGCAGTGGATACAGCCAAAACTTGCCAGAATATGGATACCCCTTTTGGATCATTGGTATGAAAAAAGTGTGCTTTGAGACTAATACAAAATAAAGTAATTATTTTTAAACCAACAAACCAATATAATGCCAAGTGAAGGAATTAGAAAGCATGAAAACAATAGATGGTCGCTAGCTCTCTTGTATCTGCATGCACCCTCACTGACAGTAAGAAGCTTTTTGGAGCTTTTTCTATGAGGCCCAATTTGCTGATCCCAATGTATGTCAATGTATGCACCATTTTTAATAATGGCTTCCATATTTGAGCCCTCTTAAAGGGGTTGTCTCATCTATTATACCCCATCAGGAAAAATGCATTATTACCGGGCAGTCATTCAAATCGATGATGGAATACATTAATGACTTGAAAACGTCGCAATAGGAGCGGCTCTTATAGAAAAGCCATCTGTTCCTGTAACCAGATAAGAGGTCTGCATGCACGATACTCCTTTTATAAAGTCCATATGTCCTAAAGACGCCAGGGCCTCAACACAGCCTTCCATCGCCTATAGCTATGCCCATATTTTTATATTATGGGGGTATTATGATTTATTTATATTACTTACATGTGCTGCTTTGTATGTTTTGCATATATTTTATAGCTACAAAAACACTTTGCATTCCCTTAGGATTTTATCAATCAGAATGATTACATCGCCTCATAAAAGATAATTTATCGCCACCCAACACCATCCCACCGGGTTGATTTACGAAGGTGTCCAGGATGACGCATGACTTGATGAACCACCCCCATAAAATAACATCACCTAAAGAGATCATTATCTCACACTAGATGCAGTAAAACACTTGATAAATTTGTGCCTCAGGTTTTCCTAGAATATCTGAGATAATTTATTTCCTTCGGTCTCTCCATCTATTAAAGAGTGAAGGAGCCGGGGAGCAGGGAGGTTCTTACCTTTTAGTTATTTATTTTCTTCTTCTCTATAGATTTTCCAGGTCTTTTTTGCGATAAAATGAACTTAATAAAGCATCACTGGGAACCGATAAAGTCCAAGTTATCAAACATTCAGAAGTCATGGAATGTTTTCAATTTATTCATAAGAAGAACTTGTATGGTTGTCGAGAAAAGGGCTAAAAGATACCACATGCCATCTGCAGCATGATACATTTCTGAGAAATGTATAACTTAACGAGTTATGTTAGGAAATGCTCTATACCTTGTAAGACAGTATGAGGAGCCCCTGTTAGGCAGTGACCCCTAACCTTTCTTTGTGCCGCATTCAGCTCTAAGGGGTACTTTGCACGCTGCGACATCGGTAGCCGATTGTAGCGATGCAGAGCACGATAGTCCCCACCCCCATCACAGCAGCGATATCTTGTAATCACTGCCGTAGCGAACATTATCACTACGGCAGCTTCACATGCACTCACCTGCGCTGCGACGTCGCTCTGACCGGCGACCCGCCTCCTCTGTCACACGCCAGGCGGCCAATAGAAGCGGAGGGGCGGAGATGAGCGGGATGTAAACATCCCGCCCACCTCCGTCCTTCCGCATATTCGGCGTGAGCCGCGGTGACGCAGGTAGGAGATGTTCCTCGCTCCTGCGGCTTCTCACACAGCGATGTGTGCTGCCGCAGGGGAACGAGGAACAACATCGTACCGTCGCTGCCGCGCAATTCTGAAAATGTCGGACACTGCACCGATGATACGATTATGACGCTTTTGCGCTCGTTAATCGTATCAAAAACGCTTTACACACTACGATATCGACAGCGACGCCGGATGTGCTTCACTTTCGATTTGACCCCACCGACATTGCACCTGCGATGTCGTAGTGTGCAAAGTACCCCTAAGAGAAGGTCTCAAACCACATCCAGAAACCTTTGAGTTTTAATATCCCAAGCGACACCCCACCAGTATACAACTAGACCCCTCCATTACCAGTATAATGACAGCCAAAGATTTCTAGCAGAAATCATATTGAAACCTTGTGCCTCTCCCTTATAGGCACAATTCTTAAGGGTGCTTTACACGCTGCAACATCGCTAGCGATTGCTAGCGATGTCGCGAGCGATAGCACCCGCCCCCCTCATTTGTGTTACATGTGGTGATCGCTGCCGTAGCAAACAATATCGCTACGGCAGTGGTCACACGCACATACCTGTTCAGCGACGTCGCTGTTGCTGCCGAACAATCCCTCCTTCAAGGGGGAGGTGCGTTCGGCGTCACAGCGGCGTCACAAAACGGCCGCCCAATAGAAGAGGAGAGGAGGAGATGAGCGGCTGGAACATGCTGCCCACCTCCTTCCTTCCTCCTTTCTGATGGACGCAGGTAGGATGATGTTCGTCGATCCTGCGGTGTCACAGGAACGACGAACAACCTGCGGAATGAAACACCAGCAACATTATGATTTGGAGCGACGTATCAACGATCAACGATTTTTGCCATTTTATGCGATCGTTGATCGTCGCTCCTAGCTGTCACACGCTGCTATGTCACTAACGACGCCGGATGTGCGTCACAAACACCGTGACCCCGACGATATATCGTTAGCGATAAAGCAGCGTGTAAAGCACCCTTTACATCTAAGGATCTCACCTTCCCCCTATACTGCATTCATGTATCAAGCATTCCCTCAATACTATACAGTGGCATGCAAAGTTTTGGGCACCCTTGGTCAAAATTACTGTTTATATGAACAGTTAAGCAAGTTGAAGATTAAATGATCTCTAAAGGGCATAAAGTTAAAGATGACACAATTCCTTTGTATTTTAGGCACAAATAAATAATTTTACTTTAATCTTTTAGATTTTAAAATTAACAAAAAAGGAAAATTTGCTAATACAAAAGTTTGGGCACCCTGCATGGTTAGTATCTAGTAGCAGCCCCTTAGCAAGTTTCACAAAGATTTTCATACATTCTTCTCTGGAAAAGTCTTTCAGTTCTGTGAAATTACTTGCTCGTCTTGCATGCACTGCTCTTCCTTGGAGACGTCTTCCAGTTCTGTGAGATTCCTGGCTCGTCTTCCAGTTCTGTGAAATTACTTGCTCGTCTTTCATGCACTGCTTTTCCTTGGAGACCTCTTCCAGTTCTGTGAGATTCCTGGCTCATTTTGCAGTTCTGTGAGATTCCTGGCTCATCTTGCTTGCACTGCTCTTCCTTAGAGACGTCTCCAGTTCTGTAAGATTCCTGGCTCATCTACAAGTTCTGTGAGATTCCTGGCTCGTCTTCCAGTTCTGTGAGATTCCTAAGTTGTCTTGCATGCACTGTTCTTCCTTGGAGGTGTCTTCCATTTCAGTGAGATTCCTGGCTCGTCTTTCATGCTCTGCTCTTAAGCCTGCTTTACATGGGACGACCGATTGTGCGATTTCACAATCGATCGTACCCACCCCCGTCTTTTTTGCGTCACGGACAAATCGCTGCCCATGGAGCACAAACTCGTTTAACCCCCGTCACACGCACTTACCTTCCGGACGACCTCGCTGTGGGCGACGAACATCCACTTCCTGAAGTGGGAGGGGTGTTCAGCATCACAGCGACATCACACGGCAGCCGGCCAATAGAAGCGGAGGGGCGGAAACATCCCGCCCACCTCCTTCCTTTCATTAAGCCGGCGGGTGCCGTGGGACGCAGGTACGCTGTGTTCATCGTTCCCGTGGTGTCACACAGAGCAACGTGTGATGCCACAGAAAACGATGTACAACCTGCACCCATGAAAATAAACGAGATTATGAAAGTTAACGACGAGTACACGACTCACGATTTGTGAGCGATACTGCGTCGTTCAGAGGTGTC
Source organism: Anomaloglossus baeobatrachus (assembly GCF_048569485.1). Taxonomy (NCBI): domain Eukaryota; kingdom Metazoa; phylum Chordata; class Amphibia; order Anura; family Aromobatidae; genus Anomaloglossus; species Anomaloglossus baeobatrachus. The sequence continues at coordinate 536,268,929 of NC_134358.1, read as the reverse complement.
ACACGAGATGACGTTGTGCGCTATGCCGGATGTGCGTCACAAAAACCGTGACCCCGACGACATATCACACAATATATCGTCTCGTGTAAAGCCCGCATTAGTATAGCCACAGATTTCCAATAATATTCAGCTCAGAGGACTGCGAGGGCCATTGTAAAACCTTCAGGTTGCACCTTTTGAGGTTGTTTATTGTGGACTTTGACATGTGTTCAGGATCATTATCTATTTGTAGAAGCCATCCTCTGTTCTCATCTTTTCTCCTCTTTTCAATTTGAGCTTTTTTTACAGATGGTGTTTTGTTTGTATCAAGAATTTGTTGAAATTTAAATGAATCCATTCTTCCCTTCACCTGAGAAACATTCCCCGTGTCATTGGCTGCAACACAACCCCAAAGCATGATTGATCCACCCACATGTTTAATGGTTGTCAACATGTTCTTTTTATGAAATTCTGTACCTTTTATTGTCCACACATACCTTTGATCATTGTGGCCAAAGAGTCTTATTTTTTTTTCTCATCGCTCCACAGGACATGTTTCCACATTTCATCAGTCTTGTTTAGATGTTTTTTGCATACTTCTGATGCAGAATTTTATGGTGGGGATGCAGGAGAGGTTTTCTTCTAATGTCTCTTCAATGAAGGCCATATTTGTGCAAGTGTCTTTGAACAGTTGAACAATGTGCCACAACTCCAGGGTCTGCTAATTCTTCTTGAAGGTCTTTTGCAGGCAAGCGGAGGCTTTAATTTTCCTCTCTAGCAATCCTATGGACAGCTCTCACAGAAATTTTGCTTGCTCTTCCAGACCTTATCTTGATCTTCAATGTTCCTGGTAACTGCCATTTCTTACTGAGGAAAGGACAACTTGAAAACACTTTGCTATCTTCTTATAGCCTTCTCCTGCTTTGTAGGCCTCCACCGTTTTCATTTTCAGAGTGCTAGGCAGCTGCTTAGAACATTCCATAGCTGCTGTATTTTTGTACAAAGTTAGAGGAGGCTGGGTTTTTATAAAGCTGTGAAATCTGCATCACACGGCCTTTCCTAACGATGATAGTGAACAAGCCATAACACTAACAGTCTAATTAAGGTCTGAATCCTTAGTCCAAGTTATCTGACAATAGAAATCTCTAAGAGTACCCAAACTTTTGCATTGGCCCATTTTCCTTTTTGTAATTTTTCAAATGTAAAAAAAATAATTTTTTTAAATATTTTTTTTCCTAAAATACAAAGTAACTTTGTCATCTTTAAATTTATGGATTTTAGAGATCATTTAATTTACAACTTAACTGTTCACAATAATAGTAATTTTGAAGAGTGGTGCCAATGTACGTTGGTATTGTATGGGCCCATACTAGCAGTTAATGTATTAATCAACTACATTAATCTCATCGTGCATTATCACATAACTTGTACGATCTTACTCCAATGTACAAGTTTTTGAAATCTGGTGCAACCACTAAAAAGTGGCAGTTCAGAATAGGTCTGACCCCATCTATTTAACCCTATAAGAGCAGTTAGTAGTAGTAGTGATCGGCAGCGTAGAGACGTCAATCGGAGGTGCTTCCTTTGAACAAAGATCGTCAAACGATATAAAAATCTTATTGTAAAACTCAACATGGAAATACAACCTGAAGCACAGCTACGTGGGAGCGTAATTTACATCTTTAAATGGAATTTTCCTTTAAGATCTCAGACCTTACTGTCTATGGAGTAAGTACACCAGCGTCCATGCAGTGATGAGAGGCCATTGTTCTATGATTAGTAATCGCTACTGGGAATCTCTTCTGCCATTATTATTTCTAATGTTTTTTGAAGAACAAGAAATGTTGTTGCCTTGTGAATTAGGGAGGCTCAATCCTGCGCAGGGAAAAACTCTGATTTCAATGAAAATGTAAAATAGAAAGCCCAGGAAGGGAGGCTCATGCAGATTTGCAGCGCCTGAGAATAAATGTAACTTCTTTATTTCAGAATGAATAATTGAAAATATTCATCCGGCAAAATCGCAGAATTCTTGACAGAGCAGGGAAATCCCTACTGTTTATTTAAATTGCTCAGTCCCTTCATGCTCGCCCGTATTTAGATTCTCAGAAAGTATTCCAGGTTGACGGATGCTGGTTTATTTTCATACTGTGATCACTTGTGCTCTGATTAAATATAAAGAGCCGAGAATTGATTTACAGAGAAAACTCAATATGATTTTTCACTTATTAGCAGGAAAATAGATTAAAGGCTTAGACACATAGGCACGGTACAGGATTTTGGATGTAAATATTCTTCTCCAAGAAATAATGGAGTCTGAAAAAACATGCCGCAAATATGTATTTCTGTCTAGTTTCTAGGATATCACAGTCCTATTTCAGCTCTGAACAAAACTGAACATTAAGGATATGTTCACACTCTGTTTCTCTTCTCTGAAAAATACTGGAAAAGCGCTCACAAAACAATCAAAAATCTTTCTTCTATAGAAAAACAACTTAGGGCTACAAGTTACTCTCCAGAGACCTTGATGTTCCTTTGTCCACAGTGTGCAACATAATCAATTCAGGCTCTTGAGCGTTTTTTAAACACCAAGTGTTTAAAAAAAGTTGCATATCCATTCTTTAGGCACTTTTTAATCTATGAAGATGCTCCATACTTTGCCATACAAGACAATGAGAATGACACTTTCGGACCGTCCGCCCAGGGTTCCCTTTGTGTCTCACGTACTGGGTGACCAGTCCCTTCACCTTCGGCAGTTGTAGACTGTCTGGGGCATCGATGCTGAGCACCCTGTATGAGGAACCAACTATCCCAGTCGCTAGTTCTCATGGTCACCACACTGACCCGACTATATTGTATACTTTGTGTACCTTCTACCTTCTTTTTCACGCTATTCCTGGCTCCAGTTTCCTTCAGCTGTAGGGACACCCATGTCATGCGACCTTGCTGGTTTCAGAGAATCACTTCTGCTTTATCTGCAAACTAATCACTGTCTGAAGTTCGAGAAGGAAACTTGTTTCTTTCCCTGCATGCTAACCCCTCCGCTATGGGTTAATCCCAACATTAACTCTGTCTGCCCCTACAGCTTATTGCTGGGCAGACTTGACCTTTTTACTTACATTTCTATACACACACATTATAATGTTCTACATTATCACATCCCACGTAACAATGCTATACCTTACATTATACAGGAACATTTCACATTATAATTATCCACACTGCTACATCTTATACATTCCTATGTTATATTACTAACACATCTCTATCATTACACAGCATTGACACGATTGATGTATTCAGGGAAAAACACCTCCTTACACACACCAGAAACACAGACATCATATTTTTATTGAAGATCATATATTTCTGTCACACAAGTGACACCAGATGTATGGCACACAACGCGACACACTACAACACAAGGGTTACACTAGGGACACTTTAACAACAGTGGGCCCTAGCGCTAGAAAAGGGGAAGATGGGACACCTCCTTCACTAGCCTACACTCCTAGCCAGTTCCTATACAGGTTCTGCACCTGTCCTGTCACTAAACAGGATACCTGAGACCCTGGCAGACCCTGTAATAGCACTGGCTAGTGAGCTGGCAGGTAGGTGAGGGACGCTAGTGTCGCGGGCGGGGAGGAGGGTGTCAGCACACCGCGCTCACCCCTTCTGCTCGGGTCCGGCAGCTGCTCCTGGTGGCTCGAGCCGTAGGCCGGATCCCGGGGTTTCTCGAGCGACACTCCTCGCCCGTGAGTGAAAGGGGGGTGTTGGTCGGGTGTGGGGATTGTTATAGTTCGTGACGCCACCCACGGTTGTGGTGATTGCACCACCGCTGCTCAGTGTGGGGGTCCCGGGGATGGTGATGCGGAGCAGCCAGGTGTTGTGTTGCCCCTCCGTGGGTAGGGGTTTGTGATCCCGGGGCCCAGTGAAGAGATGTAAAGTGTAGGACCTGGAGGGCGCAGGGACGCGGGGGCAGCGCTGTGCCTTGCGGCACTGTGGTACTCACTCAGCCTGAGACTTGGACACAGTTTGTACGGTAAACCAAACGGCTGGTAGGACGGTCCCACAGACGGCTGCACCTGCACTCCCGGTAGGTGACGGTGATGTCTCTCTTCCTTGCACCTGTGTTGACTGATGGTAGCGGTGGATTCCCTCCGGTTACCCGCTCCCCGACTGCAATCTGGGCCGGAGGAGCTCTACACTTTGCCCGCAGGCGCTGGCCCTGGGGAAACTGGTGCCCTGGCGGTGGCGGTGTCTCCCCTGTAATGGTCGGGCTGTTGCCGTCAATCGGGACTTGGTTGCTGGGGGATCTACGTCCCCTTCACTGACGGATTCGGCAAATTTGGCGACTCCTAGCCTTGCCGGGGTCCGAGAGGCCCCTGCCCTGGTGCTGACTGTCCTTCGGAACACTGCTCCAGACCACCGGGCACACAGCCAACGGGGTCCTTCCAGGAACTTCCAAACGGTCCCCCTCCGGACAGTCACCGCCGTCGCTGACCTTGCTGTTCTAGCCCTACACAAAGCTGGGCTCTCAGGCTTTCCTTTCTTCTTGTCACCTCACTTGCTTTCCTCCTTTACCACTTCTTGGTTGTTTACTCTAGCCCTTCACTGGACTTCACTCTTCCCCTGCCCGGGGCTATCTTGTTTACACAAGCTCGTCCCTGAGCTGACTGCCTGGTTTTCCCGCCTCCAGAGTTGTGAGCTCCTCGGTGGGCGGAGCCAACCGCCTGGCCCACCCCCTGGTGTGCATCACCAGACTCCTGGAGGAAGGCAACAAGGATTTCTGGTTAGCAGTTGTGCCTACCTGGAGTGTAGGGTGTGGTGGTGTTGTGACCTGTGTCCCCTGGCTTGCCCAGGGCGACACATTCCCCCTTAGCAAAATGCAGACCGTCCGCGGGCTGCCATCCTACACCGGTTTTATTTTTCTGTAAAAGGGATAACAGGGTTAAACAAACATAAATGACATTTTTAATAACTTCTTCCCAAGACGGGAGGCACATTTACTTTTAACGTTTCAACGGTATACGGTCACGGTTTCCGCTCTCTCCCACCCAAGTAACCTGGCCCTGATGCTGCCCCTAAAACCCAGGCAGCACCCCTTGACCCACAGTCCAGCACACGGTACCCGAGCGGGATCTGTCCTTCCCTCCAGAGGGTAGCCACCGGTTCCTTTGGTGGCTGGGCCCTGGCCTGCTCTGCTCAGGGCCCTCCCTCCAACCTGCCTCTCCGGAGGCGGCATTGCGGAAACGGTAACGGTACCCAACATATTTACAAGCCACTAACGTTTGTGGTTGCCCTGCAGAGTTCACGGGCTTGTCCATGGCTAGTTCCCATGCATAAACTTTTAACGGTCCCCACGGGGACAACGGTGCCGGCTCCAGCCGGTTGCAAATCAACAAACAAATCAGGTTACTTCTTCGGTGTGATCATTTTCATTATTGGCAAAACTTTCAAACTTTTTCAAACTGACAACAAACTTCTGGTGGTCCCTACGGGGACGGTGCTGCGGGCATCCATTGCCCTACTCCGGTCCTCCTGCTGCTTCTTCCGAGGGAGGGGGTGCAGAGCTCACCTTGCTCTCCGGGCTGCCCCTAAGCTTCACATCCAGGGCAAACCACCCCCTCTCTCCGCAGTGCCGAGTATACCGCACCATATCTCCCGGTATTAGATTGCGGCCAGGATGCTCCTCGGGCAGATGGGCATTCACGTCCCGCCGGGCCACAAACACCTCGGCCTCCAGGCCCGGTTCGTATATGAATCCGTAGCCCCGGCGGACATCAAAGCGCCGCACATGCCCCTCGTAGAACGGGCCCCGGACACGGAAGGTCGCTTGCCGCAGGTTCTCCTTTTCCCGAATGGCTCGGGCCACCAGCTCGGCTTTCCTTCGCTCCCTCTCCGCGATCTCCAGGCCCAGCTTTGTCGGCTCCCTGTCCCAGTATGGCGCTGCTGCCAGCTCCGGCGCACGGGTTGAGCCCCGCGGGACATCCAGCACGTTACCCACTGTCAGGAAGGTGGGTAGCGTATCCCGCGGTGTCATGGCCTTGGGCGCTGCCTTGCAGCAGCAACCCGGCGCCACCTCAGCCGAGGTGTGGGGGATGGGCACAGGGGCTTTCCGCAACTGGACCTTCTGCTCGGAGCGGGTCATCGGCTCCGGCTCGGGGTACTGCTCGGGGACTGTCTCTGGCACAATCTTCGGGGCCTTCCAAGGCAATGCCTCCGGTTTGCTACGGGCTCCGGCTACAGGTCGGTCCGCTGGGGCGGACGGGCTGGGTATCGCTACCGGTTGCGGTGGCAGCGGGCCTAGTGGCGGGGTCACAGCCTCCGAGACGGGTGGCGAGGGAGGCAACGGGGGGAGAGGGCTTGGACCGGGTCCCTCAGCCGCAGCGACCGGTCCCTCCGGGACATAGGGGCGTGGGTCACTCACCCTCCCTTCCTCCGCTTCCTCCTCGCGTCTCCGCACGGTGGCTATAACGTCCGCCATGTCGGTCTCCCACTCCTCCAAGAGGAGCTGCATCTTGACCTGCAGCCTTCGATGGAGCTGCGCGGTCCGGATTTCCACCCACGCTGCGGTGCCCGGTGCGGGGGCCACGGTGTTTCGGGCCGACATCCACATGGTGTCTTTGCTGTTTGCTTCCAGGAACGGTTTTCTGGCAAGGTCCTGGCGTCCCTGCTTTTATAGCGGCGACTACATGCCGCCAGCCGCCATCGCGTCCCCCTTAGCTCTTTCCGGCCCCTCCTCTCTCGGGGCGGGGTTTTGGCCTTCGTGCCTCTACTGCTCGAGAAGACGCTTGAGCGGGAACTTTTCGCGCCAAAGATGGCGGCTTCTGAAATTTTTCTGCCGGATACCTCCGGCGGTAACAAGGCGCACCTCTACCAGACGGCAGAGCGGTAAGATCCTGTTCGTGACGCCAAGTTGTCGCGGGCGGGGAGGAGGGTGTCAGCACACCGCGCTCACCCCTTCTGCTCGGGTCCGGCAGCTGCTCCTGGTGGCTCGAGCCGTAGGCCGGATCCCGGGGTTTCTCGAGCGACACTCCTCGCCCGTGAGTGAAAGGGGGGTGTTGGTCGGGTGTGGGGATTGTTATAGTTCGTGACGCCACCCACGGTTGTGGTGATTGCACCACCGCTGCTCAGTGTGGGGGTCCCGGGGATGGTGATGCGGAGCAGCCAGGTGTTGTGTTGCCCCTCCGTGGGTAGGGGTTTGTGATCCCGGGGCCCAGTGAAGAGATGTAAAGTGTAGGACCTGGAGGGCGCAGGGACGCGGGGGCAGCGCTGTGCCTTGCGGCACTGTGGTACTCACTCAGCCTGAGACTTGGACACAGTTTGTACGGTAAACCAAACGGCTGGTAGGACGGTCCCACAGACGGCTGCACCTGCACTCCCGGTAGGTGACGGTGATGTCTCTCTTCCTTGCACCTGTGTTGACTGATGGTAGCGGTGGATTCCCTCCGGTTACCCGCTCCCCGACTGCAATCTGGGCCGGAGGAGCTCTACACTTTGCCCGCAGGCGCTGGCCCTGGGGAAACTGGTGCCCTGGCGGTGGCGGTGTCTCCCCTGTAATGGTCGGGCTGTTGCCGTCAATCGGGACTTGGTTGCTGGGGGATCTACGTCCCCTTCACTGACGGATTCGGCAAATTTGGCGACTCCTAGCCTTGCCGGGGTCCGAGAGGCCCCTGCCCTGGTGCTGACTGTCCTTCGGAACACTGCTCCAGACCACCGGGCACACAGCCAACGGGGTCCTTCCAGGAACTTCCAAACGGTCCCCCTCCGGACAGTCACCGCCGTCGCTGACCTTGCTGTTCTAGCCCTACACAAAGCTGGGCTCTCAGGCTTTCCTTTCTTCTTGTCACCTCACTTGCTTTCCTCCTTTACCACTTCTTGGTTGTTTACTCTAGCCCTTCACTGGACTTCACTCTTCCCCTGCCCGGGGCTATCTTGTTTACACAAGCTCGTCCCTGAGCTGACTGCCTGGTTTTCCCGCCTCCAGAGTTGTGAGCTCCTCGGTGGGCGGAGCCAACCGCCTGGCCCACCCCCTGGTGTGCATCACCAGACTCCTGGAGGAAGGCAACAAGGATTTCTGGTTAGCAGTTGTGCCTACCTGGAGTGTGGGGTGTGGTGGTGTTGTGACCTGTGTCCCCTGGCTTGCCCAGGGCGACACACTAGCCCCACTGCTGCATTAATAAAACAGGAAAAACACACAGGGGGAAACAGAACAACAGACTGCTGCAGTCAGCACCAGGACTGCAGCCTACACAGCAACTTGCAAAGGGGGCTCCACCAGCTCCTTCCAATTCCAAGCCAAGCATCCAAATGGGTAAGAGAATAACCGGAGCCCTCTACGGGCAGCAGAGGGTATATGTAGGGACTGGGAGTGGTCCAAACCAGAAACACCTGAGAAGATATTGAGAATGCAAGGAATATTGACATCAACCCCTCCTCCACAAAGGAAAAGGAATACATTTAATCTGCAGAGTCTCAAGGCAAAGAGACTCTGGACCACAAATTCTCACTCATCTGTACAACAGAGAGACGACCATGACAATTTCTTGTACAATATCAGTTTACACTGACTTTCCACATACAATGTACACATCACTATACCAGTACCGTACAGTGGCAAAATAACACTTCCATAAAGGTGTATGAATAATACTGCTATACACTGCTCCTAACACAGCACAATGCAAAATGCAATAGAGGCCAAAGTGTGGGAGCCTGACATTAGACTGCAAGCTCCATAGGGTACTGAGACTGATGCAGACTACACTGCAATGGAGGGATCCGTGACCTCTGGAATATAGCAATGTCACAGCATCTGAGGCCGGCCCCAGTCTCTGTGAGTCACTGGGCTGTGGGCGGAGTGTCACTGCTCAGCACAGCCCAGCATCACAGCGCATCTGCCTGCTCCCTCCTCCTGGTGAGGTGGATTCAAAAAGCTGCAGGTCAGGATAGACACACATACCAAGTGCATGAGCACAGTGTGTCGCCCTGGGCAAGCCAGGGGACACAGATAACAACACCACTACACCCCACACTCCAGGTAGGCACACCTGCTAACCAGAAATCCTTGTTGCCTCCCTCCAGGAGTCTGTGATGCACACCAGGGGGTGGGCCAGGCGGTTGGCTCCGCCCACCAAGGAGCTCACGACTCTGGAGGCAGGAAGTTATCAGGCAGAACTGTCAGGGACATGAAGGAGTGAACAGCAGATTAGCCCAGGCAGGGCTTGAGTAAAGAAGCAGTTTAGCTCAGGAGGAGCTTGAGTGAACAGCAGAGTAGCCCAGGCAGGGGCTAGAGGAAACAACCAGAAGTGAAAGTGAAGGAAAGGAAAGTGGAAAAGGAGGAAAGCAAGAAGTGGTGACAGAGCAGAGAGAAGGAAAAGCCTGAGAGCCCAGCTGTGTGTAGGGCTAGAACAGCAAGGTCAGCGATGGCGGTGACTGTCCGGAGGGGGACCGTTTGGAAGTTCCTGGAAGGACCCCGTTGGCTGTGTGCCCGGTGGTCTGGAGCAGTGTTCCGAAGGACAGTCAGCACCAGGGCAGGGGCCTCTCGGACCCCGGCAAGGCTAGGAGTCGCCCAATTTGCCGAATCCGTCAGTGAAGGGGACGCAGATCCCCCAGCAACAAAGTCCCGATTGACGGCAACAGCCCGACCATTACCGGGGAGACACCGCCACCGCCAAGGCACCAGTTTCCCCAGGGCCAGCGCCTGCGGGCAAAGTGTAGAGCTCCTCCGGCCCAGATTGCAGTCGGGGAGCGGGTAACCGGAGGGAATCCACCGCTACCATCAGTCAAACAGGAGCAAGGAAGAGAGACGTCACCGTCACCTACCGGGAGTGCAGGTGCAACCGTCTGTGGGACCGTCCTACCAGCCGTTGGTTTACCGTACAAACTGTGTCCGTGTCTCAGGCTGAGTGAGTACCACAGTACCGCAAGGCATAGCGCTGCCCCCGCGTCCCTGCGCCCTCCAGGCCCTACACTTCACATCTCTTCACCGGGCCCCGGGATCACCAACCCCTACCCACGGAGGGGCAACACAACACCTGGCTGCTCCCATCACCATCCCCGGGACCCTCACACTGAGCAGCGGTGGTGCCATCACCACAACCGTGGGTGGCGTCACGAACTATAATCCCAACAAACAACCCCCTTTTCACTCACGGGCGAGGAGTGTCGCTCGAGACACCCCGGGATCCGGCCCGCAGCTCGAGCCACCAGGAGCAACTGCCGGACCCGAGCAGAAGGGGTGAGCGCGGTGTGCTGACACCCTCCTCCCCGCCCGCGACAACTTGGCGTCACGAACAGGATCTTACCGCTCTGCCGTCTGGTAGAGGTGCGCCTTGTTACCGCCGGAGGTATCCGGCAGAAAAATTTCAGAAGTCGCCATCTTTGGCGCGAAAAGTTCCCGCTCGAGCGTCTTCTCGAGCAGTAGAGGCGCGAAGGCCAAAACCCCGCCCCGAGAGAGGAGGGGCCGGAAAGAGCTAAGGGGGACGGAAACAAGATGTCTGCGCCCGACGAAGCCGCTGGAGGAGCGGTGGTCGTAGCCGCAGCGGCACCCGCGGATGGGAATGGGCCTGCCCAGGTCCCGGCCGTACTGGCGGGAGGTGCCGCGGCCCCCGCGCTTGCTCAGGTCATGCCGTTTTCCTTGCCCTATGCGCCCGGAGCTGCCTGGCTACCGCAGTATGACGGGAAACCGGATGCCTTGCAGGCCTTCCGGAAAAAGCTTAACCCGTTGCTAGAGCTGTACCCCCTGACTGATAAGCAACGTGCAGCGATAGTGCTAGGCCAGCCAACCGGTGCGGCGGAGCAGGAAGCGGAGACCTGGGCCGAGGGGGACCGGCTCTCTGTAGCCACCATCTTCGAGAAGCTACAGACTGCCTTCGAGACCCGGACTGAAGCTGAGCTGAGGATGCAGTTTTACCAGTGCCGGCAACGAACTGGGGATAGCATTCGGGACTATGCTCTACGTCTGCAGGCCGCCCTCCGCACGCTAAAGCGGGTGAACGCTATTAATGAGGCGGATAGCAATAAGATGTTAGTGGAGCAATTTGCGCAGGGGATGAGGTCCCCTGAGGATCGTAAACAACTCCGGCTGTGGGCCCTGGAACACCCTGATGTGGACTTCGCTGTGTTAAAGGAGCGGGCTATCAAAGCACTACAGCCCCCAGCTGCTGAAGCTCTGGAACCCGTCCTGTGGCCCGTCGAGACAGCTCCCGTTGTGGCGACCCCAGCCAAACCAACCTCCTTACTACCCGCAGCCTCGAGCAGCACAGTGGAAGAACTGGCAGCCCAGGTCCGTCGCCTGGACGGAGACCTTGCCAAAATCCTTGCTGCGCTTCAACCTCTGACCAGATCTCAGCCCCCAGCGCAGATACAGCTTGCTGACAGTCCCGAAGATGTTCCCTGGATGCAGCAGAGAAGCGCTAACAACCCGCGGAGCAGACCTCCAATCTGCTACAAGTGCCGTAAGCCGGGCCATGTTTACCGACAGTGCCCGTTAAACGAGCAACCCCTGGGGCCCCGGGCCAATCCTCAGGAGTAGAACACCGTGGCCCCCCGGACTGGCGAGACCGATACGTCGGGGCCCGCCCTATCATCCCTGTGGCTGTGGACGGCATACCCGTGATGGCTCTCTTGGACACTGGATCACAGGTAACGACCATACCGTACACATTGTATCAGCGATATTGGGCCACAGACGAGCTAGCGCCTCCAGACAATAGTATAAATTTGATTGCCGCTAATGGACTTCCATTGACCCAGGTGGGGTATAAAGAGGTGGCTATGACAGTGGGGCAAGCTGAACTGCAACACCAGGGTATGATTGTGATCATGAATGAGCCTAGTGATCATAACCCGAAAATAGTGTTGGGAACCAATGTGATGGAACACTGCATGGCTGATGTGCTGAACCTTTTGCAGCAGCTAGCCGCCACGGCGGCGGGGAGCCGGCAGAGGGCTGTGCAGCGTGAGATCCGCGCCCTGATGTACCGGCAGCATGTAAGCTCAACCGGAGGGGAGATTGGTGGAGTGCGAGTGATGGATGTTGCTCCATTGACTGTGCCCCCTAGGAGTGAGATGATGATCTGGTGTAGGGCAGCAGTAGGGCCTCAGGGGCGTGACTACCCTGCGATGATGGAGCCCATGCCTTCCGAGCACTGGCCCACTGTAGTGGCCGCCCGAGGGGTGGTAGATGTGAAGAAAGGGAGAGTGCCTGTGAGAGTGTTGAACTGTGGGGAGGAAGAAGTCAGGCTCCCCCGGTATGCCACCATTGCCAAGCTGCTCACCCTGGACCCTCACACTATCCAGGAAGCCCGTCCACCCACACTCCCACCTACCACCAGCACTTCCCCACCCCAGGGGGACACCAAGGAGTGGCACCAACAGCTACATGTGGGCACTGATGATACCCCTACACATCACAGGGCAGGGGTACACAGGGTAGTGCAGGAGTACGAACAGGTTTTCAGTAAGCACCCCCTAGACTTTGGGCAGATCAAGGGGGTCCAACACCACATTCCCACGGGTGAACATCCCCCTATCAAAGAGAGGTACAGACCTATTCCCCCTGCACATTATCAGTGTGCCAAGGATATGTTGAAGAATATGAAGGAGGCAGGGGTTATTCGGGACAGTTGTAGTCCCTGGGCCGCTCCGTTGGTACTGGTCAAGAAGAAGGATGGTACCATGCGGATGTGTGTGGACTACCGGAAGATCAACCAGATAACCCATAAAGATGCCTATCCATTGCCTCGTATTGAAGAATCTTTGGCTGCACTGAGAACTGCAAACTACTTCTCGACCCTTGACCTCACCAGCGGATACTGGCAAGTGGCCGTGGCCCCCGAGGACCGGGAGAAGACCGCCTTCACCACCCCGATGGGGCTATGCGAATTCAATAGCATGCCGTTTGGGCTGTGCAATGCCCCCGGGACTTTCCAACGATTGATGGAGTGCTGTCTTGGACATTTAAACTTCGAGACCGTCCTGCTGTATTTGGATGATGTGATTGTTTATTCCCAGACGTATGAGGCCCATCTGGAGCACCTGGTTGAGGTGTTCGCGTCCCTTGCCAAGTTCGGGATGAAGTTGAAGCCCTCGAAGTGCCATCTGCTGAAACCCAGGGTGCAGTATCTAGGACACGTGGTGAGTGCGGATGGTGTCGCCCCCGACCCTGAGAAGATCACTGCCATCCAGAGCTGGCCGAGACCAACCACAGTGAGGGAAGTAAGGCAGTTCCTGGGTCTGGTGGGGTACTATCGGCGCTTTATAAAGGGGTACACGAAGATGGCTGCCCCCATGCAAGATCTCCTCGTGGGACAGACCAAAGGTGGGAGACCTATTGGAGCCCCACTGTTGTGGGAGGACAAGCATGAGGAGTCCTTTGGCCAGTTGAAGGCGGCCTTGACCGGAGAAGAGGTCTTGGCGTACCCTGATTATGGGCGCCCGTTCATCCTCCACACAGACGCCAGTAACGTGGGGCTAGGAGCGGTCTTGTCCCAGGTCCAGGATGGGAAGGAGAAGGTGATTGCCTACGCCAGCCGAAAACTCCGGCCGACCGAAAGGAACCCTGAGAACTATAGCTCCTTCAAGCTCGAGCTATTGGCGTTGGTGTGGGCTATCACAGAGCGGTTCCGCCACTACCTGGCGGCGGCGAAATTCACCGCGTTTACGGACAACAATCCGCTAACTCACCTGGACACGGCCAAGTTGGGCGCGCTGGAGCAGCGGTGGGTAGCCCGGTTAGCCAACTATGATTTCACCATAAAGTACCGAGCTGGTCGTGTCAACATCAATGCAGATGCACTCTCCCGGATGCCCCATTTGTCAGAAGAGGGGTGTGAGGATGACGACCTCGAGGAGATTGAGTTGCCTGCGTTTCACCAGCCGCCTACTGAGAGGGTACAAGTATGTCAGCAACGGGCGGACCTGGACCCGCGGCCCAGTCAAGAGTGGCAGGACGCCCAGGACCAAGCACCGGCTGTCCGCCTTGTCAAGACCCTGGTGGAACAAGGTGCTATGGGAATAGACCCTGCCGCTCCAGCCGAAGCCCAACGCTTGTGGAAAGAACGAAAACGGCTCTACCTACACCAAGGGAGGCTGTACCGTGAGCTGATCAACCCAAAGACCCATGAGAAAATATGCCAGTTGATCGTTCCTCAAGCTGAGGTTGCTACCGTCCTGCGGGCATACCATGATGGTGCTGGCCACTTCGGGTGGAAGAAGCTGGAGATGCTGTTGCGGGAGCGGTTCTATTGGAGTGGGATGCGTGAATCGGTGGAAGCCTGGTGCCGAGAGTGCGGTCCTTGTACACTGAGGAGAAAGGACGAGACTAGCCAGAGGGCACCGTTACATCCCATAGTCACCCATCAGCCGCTGGAGCTGGTCGCCCTGGACCATGTTAAACTCACCCCTAGCCGAAGTGGGTACACCTACGCGTTGACCATGGTAGACCACTACTCAAGATTCATGGTGGTAGTCCCCGTTAAGGACTTGACTGGTCGAACCGCTGCCCGAGCGTTCCAGGCCTATTTTTGCCGACCCCATGGGTACCCCGAGAAGGTGCTGACTGACCAAGGCCCGGCTTTTGAAGCAGAAGTGTTTCACGAATTCTGCCAGTTGTACGGCTGCAAGAAGATCCGGACCACTCCGTACCACGCCCAAACCAACGGCATGTGCGAGAAAATGAATCACTTGGTCCTGGGGCTCCTCAAGACGCTACCGCTGGAAGAACGGAACATGTGGCCGGAAAAGTTACCCGACTTGGTCGACATGTACAATAATATCCCATCCAGCTCGACGAAGTGCACCCCAGCGTATCTGATGAGGGCCCGGCCTGGCCGCCTGCCGGTGGATCTGGAGATGGGGTTGGAGGCTCCGGAAGCACTCCCTTCAACGGCAGAGTGGGAAAGTCGGAGGAGGGCCCAGTACCGGCAAATCCAGGAGTATGTGGAGAAAAACCTCAGTCGAAGTCGAGAACAGCAAGAGCACCGGTTCAACCAGAAGGCGCCTGCAGGTCCTTTCCAGCCCGGAGATGTGGTGCTGAAACGGAAGAGAAAAGCCCACAAACTGGATGACCAGTGGGAGCAAGTCCCTTACGTCGTACAACCCACCGAGTGGGACAATGGGAAGACCTACCAGATCAGTCGTGACCAAGGGGGCACCCTGGCCACAGTTTCTCGGGACCATCTGAAGAAATGCCCCCCAGCGTTAAAAGCAGAGGCTGAAGTACCGGTTCCTCCACCAGTGGAAAAGGCAGCAGAGGTGATCCACACTGTCATGGGTGACTTCCCAGCAAACTGGCCTACACAGAACGGCGCGGTGATACTTCCAGTGATACTGTTCCCACAACCCGTGGATGAAGAAGTAGTGGAAGCGGTTAACCGTGAGCCAGAACCAGTGCCAGTGCCCAGGGATGAACCTGTACCCAGCCCCCCTGCACCTCCGCCTGCCCCACACTATAGCAGGGAGGAGGAACCGATTGTTCCCTCTACCCCACTGTCTAGCACCACTGACACCGGGCCCCGAAGGTCCACCCGTTCCAACCTAGGTAGACCCCCACTTAGGTACAGGGAGACCGTTCTATGAGTAAGAGGGGCCCGCAAATGTAAAAGAGTGTTGTGTGCTTGTTTGAAAAAGTTTGTTGAAAGTTTTTAAAAATGAAAATGATTACCCGAGAAGTCACCTGATTTATTTTGTTGATTTGCAACCGGCTGGAGCCGGCACCGTTGTCCCCGTGGGGACCGTTTAAAGTTAATGCATGGGAACTAGCCATGGACAAGCCCGTGAACTCTGCAGGGCAACCACAAACGTTAGTGGCTTGTAAATATGTTGGGTACCGTTACCGTTTCCGCAATGCCGCCTCCGGAGAGGCAGGTTGGAGGGAGGGCCCTGAGCAGAGCAGGCCAGGGCCCAGCCACCAAAGGGACCGGTGGCTACCCTCTGGAGGGAAGGACAGATCCCGCTCGGGTGACTTGTGCTGGACTGTGGGTCAAGGGGTGCTGCCTGGGTTTTAGGGGCAGCATCAGGGCCAGGTTGCTTGGGTGGGAGAGAGCGGAAACCGTGACCGTACACCGTTGAAACGTTAAAAGAAAATGTGCCTCCCGTCTTGGGAAGAGTTGATTGAAAATGCTTATGTTATGTTTAACCCTGTTATCCCCTTTTTACAGAAAAATAAAACCGGTGTAGGACGGCAGCCCGCGGACGGTCTGCATTTTGCTAAGGGGGAATGTGTCGCCCTGGGCAAGCCAGGGGACACAGATAACAACACCACTACACCCCACACTCCAGGTAGGCACACCTGCTAACCAGAAATCCTTGTTGCCTCCCTCCAGGAGTCTGTGATGCACACCAGGGGGTGGGCCAGGCGGTTGGCTCCGCCCACCAAGGAGCTCACGACTCTGGAGGCAGGAAGTTATCAGGCAGAACTGTCAGGGACATGAAGGAGTGAACAGCAGATTAGCCCAGGCAGGGCTTGAGTAAAGAAGCAGTTTAGCTCAGGAGGAGCTTGAGTGAACAGCAGAGTAGCCCAGGCAGGGGCTAGAGGAAACAACCAGAAGTGAAAGTGAAGGAAAGGAAAGTGGAAAAGGAGGAAAGCAAGAAGTGGTGACAGAGCAGAGAGAAGGAAAAGCCTGAGAGCCCAGCTGTGTGTAGGGCTAGAACAGCAAGGTCAGCGACGGCGGTGACTGTCCGGAGGGGGACCGTTTGGAAGTTCCTGGAAGGACCCCGTTGGCTGTGTGCCCGGTGGTCTGGAGCAGTGTTCCGAAGGACAGTCAGCACCAGGGCAGGGGCCTCTCGGACCCCGGCAAGGCTAGGAGTCGCCCAATTTGCCGAATCCGTCAGTGAAGGGGACGCAGATCCCCCAGCAACAAAGTCCCGATTGACGGCAACAGCCCGACCATTACCGGGGAGACACCGCCACCGCCAAGGCACCAGTTTCCCCAGGGCCAGCGCCTGCGGGCAAAGTGTAGAGCTCCTCCGGCCCAGATTGCAGTCGGGGAGCGGGTAACCGGAGGGAATCCACCGCTACCATCAGTCAAACAGGTGCAAGGAAGAGAGACGTCACCGTCACCTACCGGGAGTGCAGGTGCAACCGTCTGTGGGACCGTCCTACCAGCCGTTGGTTTACCGTACAAACTGTGTCCGTGTCTCAGGCTGAGTGAGTACCACAGTGCCGCAAGGCATAGCGCTGCCCCCGCGTCCCTGCGCCCTCCAGGCCCTACACTTCACATCTCTTCACCGGGCCCCGGGATCACCAACCCCTACCCACGGAGGGGCAACACAACACCTGGCTGCTCCCATCACCATCCCCGGGACCCTCACACTGAGCAGCGGTGGTGCCATCACCACAACCGTGGGTGGCGTCACGAACTATAATCCCAACAAACAACCCCCTTTTCACTCACGGGCGAGGAGTGTCGCTCGAGACACCCCGGGATCCGGCCCGCAGCTCGAGCCACCAGGAGCAACTGCCGGACCCGAGCAGAAGGGGTGAGCGCGGTGTGCTGACACCCTCCTCCCCGCCCGCGACAACAGCAGCTTAGAAGGCATATGGAACTGTAAGGACTTGAACAACAGACCATTGTGAATAGCAAACAAGCAGAGCGAGACACCTTGAAAGCCACAGAATGAAGACAGCAAATTACAAGGAAAATGACAGGTCTGAAGTGGCAGACAACTTTATGAAAAAAATCAATTCTAACAGATTATGCTCACCGCAAACGATAAGTTAACTTGTAAAGAGCAAGGAGAGGGTTAAAGGGAACTTGTCACCGTTTTTTCGGCCTAAAAGCTGCGGCAACCACCAGTGGGCTCGTATATACATCATTGTAACATGCTGTATATAGGAGCCCAGGCCGCTGTGTACAACATAAAAAACACTTCATAATACTCACCTAAACCGGTTGCTGCGGTGGATGTGGCTCAGATGGGTGTCTTCATCCTCCAGTGCCGGCACCTCCTCTTTCGGCCTCCTTCTGAAGCCTGTGCGCATGACGCGTCTACGTCATACACACTCGCCGGTCCTGTGCATGCGCACTACAATACTTTAATCTGCCCTGCTCAGGACCTGAATGCCGGCGAGTGTGGATGACGTCGTACGCGTCATACACCGCGGTTTCAGAAGGACGACAGAGGCAGCGACAAACATGGCCGAAAGAGGCGGCGCCGGCACCGGAGGACGAAGACGCCCATCTGAGCCACATCCACCGCAGCAACCGGTTTAGGTGAGTATTATAAAGTGTTTTTTATGTTGTACACAGCGGCCTGGGCTCTTATATACAGCATGTTAGAATGCCGTATATAAGAGCCCGGTGGTGGTTGCCGCAGCTTATAGGCCGAAAAAACGGTGACAGGTTCCCTTTAACAAGCAAGTCTGTGGGTTTGTAGAAAGCACAAGAGTTTTCAAAGATGAATGTAGTATAGAGGTCAGTCTTGGTAGTACAGCACGTGTGCTCCCATTCCTCTATCCCTTGTACCACTATTTTTAAGCTCCGGATTCTGATCCCCATAGACTTAGGCGGGCTTTGCACACTACGACATCGCAGGTGCGATGTCGGTGGGGTCAAATTGAAAATGACGTACTTCCGGCATCGCATGCGACATTGTAGTGTGTAAAGGTTCGATGATACGATTAACGAGCGCAAAAGCATCGTAATCGTATCATCGGTGCAGTGTCGGCGTAATCCATAATTACGCTGACGCGACGGTCCGATGTTGTTCCTCGCTCCTGTGGCAGCACACATCGCTGTGTGTGAAGTCGCAGGAGCGAGGAACATCTCCTACCGGCGTCACCGCGGCTTCCGTAGGCTATTTTGCCGCCTGCCGTGTGACGTCGCTATGGCGCCGCACGACCCGCCCCCTTAGGAAGGAGGTGGGTCGCCGGCCAGAGCGACGGTCGCAGGGCAGGTGAGTGCATGTGAAGCTGGCGTAGCGATGATTTTCGCTACGCCAGCTTTCACAAGATATTGTACCTGCGACGGGGGCGGGGACTATCACGTGCGACATCGCAGCATCGGCTTGCGATGTCGCAATGTGCAAAGCCTGCCTTATATGTGAGCGGATTCCGGACTGGATCCAGATTTTTTTTTAAAGCAGAGCAGGTTTTTTGCGAGTCCGTCCAGCTCTATCAATATGCATTATTTCATTATCCAATTACTCAGCCTAATTATATCATTTTTCAGCTGCAGTTTTGGTATCAGATGTGGGGATCCTCCAAAATATCAATTTTAAAAAGAACATTTAATCAAGAGTTGGAACTGCTCGGTGAGGTCACTGACCCAACTGGTAACAATTGGAAAAAGGTTATGATACCTATCAAGAGTAATTCACTGGATACTGCTCAGGTAAGGGTTGCCTATTCTGTATGATAAAATAACTTTGTATAGAGGTGGGATGATATTCGTCTAACAAATTTTTACAATTGATTTGAAATTTAAGGACTTTTCTAGGACGTTGATACTCATGACCTAGCCTCAGTACAGGTCATCAATATCAGATCGATGGAGCAACACCTGGTACCTCCATTTATAAGTTACAAAATACAGCAGTAAACTGAGGAGTCAACATTTTTTTTTTTTTACACTCATAGCTCCGAATCATCTGTATTTCGTATTAAATTAGAACAATAAAAAAAATACAGTAGAGCCCATAGAAGTCTATGAAAGGGGTATTACTGCTTCATAGTACTCAGTGATTGTAAGGAGAGCTAATACAATTTGCTACAGTCACTGCTCTTTTACTCCTTAAATGCTGATGTCAGCTTCAAGCAAAAAAGAAATAAAAGAGAATTTAACAAAATATTTAAAAGGAACAAACAAAACATTAAATTTTGAATTAACCATCATTTCCTCATCCAAATATAGGGAAATAAAAAGTATATTCAGTATCCACACATCTAAACCCAAGCTAACAAAATGTAAAATAAATTAATCCATACAGCAAACGACATAAAGAAAAAAAATGGAAAGCAAGAATTTTTGCATTATGTTTGTCGTGCGGTGTTCTGCATTGCACTCGCAGGATGTTATTGCGGCGTCGGACTCTGTTCACACAGCAGGGTCCAACAACCTGCCTGCGATTTCTCAGTTGCACAGCCTGTCATGGGTGTCAGCTGGTTCTGGCTTCACTGCTCTCCAGTACAGCAAGAGTTAATTTCTGATGGCCTGTGATCAGCTGCTGGGAGCTCAGGCAGCTGATCACCATTTCGGGGCCTTTATAAGATTCTGTATTTTGGGGCTGTTTGCCGGATATAGCTTCTGCTTCCTCGGTTCCTATGGTTATCCAGTTGTATGGTGATCTATAAGTTGCGGTTTAGCGTGGTGCGTGAGTTCTCCAGTTGTGTATTTATCTCCTACCCCTTTTGCGTTACTCCCCAGTTGACATATTGTCCCTCCTTTGTGTTTGATTGCAGTGTGCACAAGTTTTCGTTTACCCTTGCTGTGATTATAAGTGAGGTTCTGGTTACTGGGTTTCTAGCCCGCTCCTTAGGTGGGGTTGGGGGAGTAGTATCAGGACTCGGACAGGAGTCAGGGTCACGCTGGGGGCTCAAACCTGGCTACCATCGAGCCTACCATTGAGATAAGTGTCAGCACAGGGACCCCAGACTTAGAATCAGCTTAGGAGCCCTTGTTCCATCCATACACCCTCGCAACAGTTTACTTCACCTCCCATCCAAAAAATGCAAAAGAGAGTGATCAAAATGTCTTAGCTACCCTAAAATAGTAACATTAAAAACTACAGTTTGGGACAAAAAAACGCAATCCATATACTGTAGGTCCATTGATAGAAATATAAGAAAAGTTACAGGTCTCAGAAAATGGAGACATCAACCACTTTTTTTATTAGTTCGAAGTTTTTTTAAGTCACTTAAATAAAATAAAAACTTCGCAAGTTTGGTATTTTTGTAATCACATGGACCTGACGTATGATATTTTCTGGTCACTTTTAAAGCAACTTTAACATTGTAAAATCTAAACCCCAAACCGCAATGGAAGAACTACTAATATTTCAGTAAGGTGGCAACTCAACCCACAAAATAATTAAGCCCTCATACGGCTATGTCGACTGAAAGATTAAAAAACGTTATGACTCCTGGAAGAACCCCCCTTCGTCCAATTAAATAGCTCAAAAATTCAGTGACATCATTGGGAGATTAATAAATTAAAGCTGAACTCTGATGGATTCTTGTAGTCCATTTTGATAAATGAGGTCCATTGTCCAAGAAGATCATAATGCACGTTCTTATTTCACTTAACGTTTTTGATATAAGTAGAAATATAATTACTAAATAGTTGTTCTCAGCTCCAGATAATATCTGTCCATATGGATGATGGAATATTTATAGAATATTATATTTAGCTAAACCTTACTTCTATAATTTTCTCTTCTTCAAAATTCTGCAATGTCGTTTAGCGCATCCATGCGAGCCAAATATTACATAATGTTGAGATTGATGGATGGTTTCGATATACTGTCAACAGATTGTTTAGTGTGCATTAACTACTTAAATTAATGTGTGCCATATTGTGTAAAAAAGAAATCTAAAATAGTTTCTCCGAATAGAAAGATAAGGACCATATGTAAAACTCAAATCTGGAATTATACTCATATTCAGATTTAAAAAAAACCCCACAAAAAACACTATTTAAAGGGAAAGCTGAATTGGCAAATACAGTCATGGCCAAAAGTTTTAAGAATGCTACAAATATTAATCTTTACAAAGTCTACTGCTTAAGTTTTTCTAATGGCAATTTGCATATACTCCAGAATGTCATAAAGAGTGATCAGCTTAACAGCAATTACTTGCAAAGTCAATATTGGCTAAGAAAATGAACTTTAACCCCCAAAACACATTTCAACAGCATTGCATTCCTGCCTTAAAAGGAGCAGCTAACATTGTTTTAGTGATTGTTCCATTAATACAGGTGTGGGTGTTGATGAGGACAGGGCTGGCGATCAATCAGTCATGATTAAGTAAGAATGACACCACTGGACACTTTAAAAGGAGGCTGGTGCTTGGTATCATTGTTTCTCTTCAGTTAACTATGGTTATCTCTAAAGAAACACATGCAGCCATCATTGCTCTGCACAAAAATGGCCTAACAGGGAAGAGTATCGCAGCTACAAAGATTGCACCTCAGTCAACAATCTATCGCATCATCAAGAACTTCAAGGAGAGAGCTTCCATTGTTGCCAAAAAGGCTCCAGGGCACCCAAGAAGGACCAGCAAATGCCAGGACCGTATCTTAAAACTGTTTCAGCTGCGGGATCGGACTACCAGCAGTGCCGAGCTAGCTCAGCAATGGCAGCAGGCTGGTGTGAGTGCTTCTGCATGCACTGTGAGGCGGAGACTCTTTGAGCAAGGCCTGGTTTCAAGGAGGGCTGCAAAGAAGCCACTTCTCTCCAGAAAAAACATCCGTGACCGACTGATATTCTGCAAAAAGTACAGGTAGTGGACTGCTGAGGACTGGGGTAAAGTCATATTCTCAGTTGAATCCCTTTTTCGATTGTTTGGGACATCTGGAAAACAGCTTATTAGGAGAAGGAGAGGTGAGCGCTACCACCAGTCTTGTCTCATGCCAACTGTTAAGCATCCTGAAACGATTCATGTGTTGGGTTGCTTCTCAGCCAAGGGAATCGGCTCACTCACAGTCTTGCCTAAAAACACAGCCATGAATAAAGAATGGTACCAGAATGTCCTCCAAGAGCAACTTCGCCCAACTGTCCAAGAGCAGTTTGGCGCCCAACAATGCCTTTTCCAGCATGATGGAGCACCTTGCCATAAAGCAAAGGTGATCACTAAATGGCTCATGGAACAAAACATAGAGATTTTGGGTCCATGGCCTGGAAACTCCCCAGATCTTAATCCCATTGAGAACTTGTGGGCAATCATCAAGAGACGGGTGGACAAAAAAAACCCAACAAATTCTGGCAAAATGCAAGCATTGCTTATGCAAGAATGGACAGCTATCAGTCAGGATTTGGTCCAGAAGTTGATTGAGAGCATGCCAGGGCGAATTGCAGAGGTCCTGAAGAAGGGTCAACACTGCAAATATTGACTTGCTGCATTAACTCATTCTAACTGTCAATATAACCTTTTGGTCCTCATAATATGATTGCAATTATATTTCTGTATAGATGTAAACATCAGACAAACACAATTAAAAACCAGAGGGCAACAGATCATGTGAAAATATAATTTTGGTGTCATTCTCAAAACTTTTGGCCATGACTGTATATGATGTATTACTACGGTAATAAGTTACGACACATGTTGATTGATAAGATAATTACCAGAAACAATACTGTGAGAAGAATATGATATGATATATAAAGTAAGCAAATCACAATGGGATGTTTAGTAAGGACAATAGGGCTCATGTCACGGGTGACTAGGGGACACAGAGGGACCTATGCTGGCCCTAAGGTTAGGACCCCTGCCCTCACCCTCACCCTGGAGGAACACTCAATTGTAGGGAGGTCCGAGTCCCCGACCTGGCCCTGTCTTCTGTCGGGCCCTGACCTAATACCCCCATACTCCAACCCAGGGTTGGGCAGGACACAAAATAATACTTCTCCCACAAGACAAAAAAAAGGGGGTAAAACTGAAACTCACTCAAGCCACAAATATCCACAGAGAGGGGCCAAAAAGACACTGGTGGGGATAAACCAAACGGGAAGGAGAAAGTCACACCAGGGAACTTTCATACATCTCAGACGACAAATCGCTGGTCATCAAACAGAGGATCGCCACAGACTCCAGGATATTGCAACTGCAAGTAGAAACTATCTTTGGCATCCTCCTATTACACTCCCCAGCCTTAGGCCCGTTTCACACGTCAGTGAAAAACAGTGACGTTTTTCACTGGCGTGTAAAACACGCACATGTCCCTGCGTGTGCCGTGAATCACGGCACACGTGGGTTGTCTAAGTGCAATCCGGGCTCTGTTCTCCGTGGCCCGTGATTGCACTTAGAAATCAACTCACCTGTGCCCGCTCCCGCTCTCCGTGGTGCTGAATCCTCCCGCGGTACAGCATCCGGCCGGCGCTGACCCCCGCAGCAGCTGCTTCCGGGTCGGCTGTGTCGCGCATAATGAATATGCGCGACAGTTATCAGCCGGCTTAGAAGCAGCAGGGAGGACGGTCTGCAGAGAGCGCGAATGAAGCCGGGTGAGTTAAAATGTTTATTATTTTAAATGCACGTTTTTTTCTGGCACGTGTTTCACGGACCACACCACTGCGTGGTCCGTGGAACATCAGTGATGCCAGAAAAAAATGGACATGTCTCCGTGCAGCAATCACGCACACGCGGCTACGCTGCACGGAGACACGTGCAGTGAAAAATCACTGACGTGTGAGCAGACCCATTCATTATAATGGGTCTGCGTATGTCAGTGATTCTGGTACGTTTAAAAAAAAGCACAAACGTACCAGAATCACTGACGTGTGAAAGGGGCCTTAAATAGGAGATTAGCTGTGGAAGGTAATCAGCAACCCAGCTCTCAGAAGAGTAGCACACTGCTCCAAATAGGATTAATTCCTGCATGGCTGGGAGCAGTGAAACAACTCAGCCGACGCCCAGCCGAGCTGAGTACTTAAGAAAGACCAGGTTGCCTGTCAGACTCTGCAATGTGAACACGATCTGACGACGTAGAAGTAATCCATGTGTGTGGATCCGGACAGTGCATGACAGCTCAGTTTGTAAAAACAAAATATTTTTGTGGTTTTATGGAAATTGAGCGAAATGTAGTACTTAAAGATTTTATCCAAAGTTTCTAAAGTCTATCCATGAGAACTTCCTTCTGTCGCACTACATAATATAGACATAATTTGTTTTTCTATCACTTGAGGCCGCTAATTCACATTATGAAAAGTTGTCTATTCCTGCTAAGATGAGTAGGACTATCTAATGTTCGTGGGGGGGCCTCCTGGCTTTTCCCTGACCAATTTACTTTGGGGACGTAACCATTTGGCAGCTGGAATTCAATTGCCTTATCCTTTTGTTTGGCAGGAAGATTAGCCACTTCAAGATGATTCCAGTAGCGGCTTGAGTATTGAGAGCACAGGAATCGTAAGCTGAGCAGAGTGCTCCTGTGAATGGGGGAGTCAGGAGAAATAATCAGTTGGACAATAGTTTGGCTGACAACTGCTGTATGTTAATATAATTAACAAAGGAATCCAATAATTAGGGGTTAATAAATCCAAAAATTCCTAAAAACCAAATGTTTATTAGATATATTTAAAAAGACTATCGTTGCGCAATTTAGGGTGCCAACCTCCGCGGCTAGGTAGGGCGTTCCATCAGGAGCAGTAGCAGGGCATTATAGGTCTAACATTGGTTGTATTCTGCAATACTGAATACCTACCTACATCTCTCAGCTTGTTCCCACTGTGTGATATAATTTTTCAAGAGGAGTTTTTTGTATATTTGTAGACAGTAGTCTTTTTCATTATATCTAATAAACATGGGTTTTTAGGAATTTTTTTATTTGTTAACCCCTGACAACTACGTAAAATGTATACCAAGCCTTAGAAACTGCAGCTCTCTTCTTCTACTTAAGCCCCCTTGTACACTTTAGCTATCTGTCGGCTGAACGGTGATTTCGGCCAATCATTTGCTTGGCAGCTATCTTCCTCGACTTCCCATACACAGAAACCAACTCTCTACCGGGTTCTCTTATTTTCTCTATAGAAGAACATCCATAATCCTTTCTGATCTTTGTGAACAGAAAGATTGGCAGTCCAGATTTAGACATTCTGGTCCTTATCTCGGCTGACAAAGGAAGTCTGGGGCTGTACACACTCTATATAGTCAGCCGAACCCTCCGAAATCGTCAGGCTCTGGTGACAGTGCGATATACTGTATATGGCAACCTTTAGACTCTACCACCTATTTGAAACAGGTTGTTGGAAATTTAAGAAGGCTTCTGATTTTCTTCAGAAAACACCACCACTCCTGTCAGGTGTATCAGGTATTGTAGCTCAGTTCTTCTGCTCCATAACTGACTTCTTAGACTCACGCGTAACTCGCAGGAGTCTTGCATTGCATCACCCGGCATGGCCTGCCACTCTCCGGACAGGAGCGGGTCAGCTGTATGTATTTCTATGCAGCTGACCCGCTTCTGTCTAGAGAGTGTGCGGCCGTGCCGGGTGACGCAATGCAAGATTCGTGCGAATCCCTCGCAAGTGTGACTTCGGCCTTCTAAAATTGATGGTAGGCTGTGATCCCACTTCCATTTCTCAGTGGTAATAGTTGCAACTTCATCAGTTTAACAGCAGGTATAGTTCAGCAGGTCCACCATATTTGCTGACAAGGCCATGAAATTTTTGATGAGACTTCATCAGATCCTGTCACAAACCATTTGGATCTGTTGTATGAGGAGGAATTCAACCCCGCATCTGAATGGCAGCCATGACGCCAACATGAACAGAGATTTATATAATTTTCTTTTACTATTATGACGTAATAAGCATTTACCTTTCCATTGCAGGTCATTTTAGAAGCCACGCATTTCTCACCTCAGGCTTTGGTTGCTATTGATGACATTGGTTTGTCCATACATTGTGCCACTAATAACACATTTTCAGGTAATATTGGATATTATGTAGTAAATTATATCTTCTTGGTTTGATTTAGAAAAGAAAAAGAAAGGGAACAGCTTCAGGATCCAGTGCAATAGTGCCTAGAGTTGCAAAGGTGGCATGAAAGAGGAACTAAATATATTAAGCCACTAGTGATGAGACGATTGATTCGATGCATATAAAATTTCTGCTGAATTTTTAGGAATTTGCTCAAATTTTGAACACGTTCTGATACCCTTTGCTGCCACATTTTTACATATTGCAAAAAAATGCAAAAGATCATTCAAGATCAAAAGCTGTTGTGACTTAGGGGTACTTTGCACGTTTCGACATTGCTAGCCGATGATAGCGATGCCGAGCGCGATAGTACCCGCCCCCGACGCACATGCGATATCTTGTGATAGCTGCCATAGCGAACATTATCGCTACAGCAGCTTCACACGCACTTACCTGCCCTGCGACGTCGCTCTGGCCGGTGACCCGCCTCCTTCCTAAGGGGGCGGGTCGTGCGGCGTCACAGCGACGTCACATGCCAATAGAAGTGGAGGGGCGGAGATGAGCGGGACGTAAAAATCCCGCCCACCTCCTTCCTTCCACATAGCCGGTGGAGGCAGGTAAGGAGATGTTCCTCGCTCCTGCGGCTTCACACACAGCGATGTGTGCTTCCGCAGGAACGAGGAACACCATCGTATCTCCTATTGGTGCGACATTATGAAAATGTCCGACGCTACACAGATCACCAATTTACGATGCTTTTGTGATCGTTTATCGTCACATCTAGGCTTTACATGTTGCGACGTCGTTACCGGCACCGGATGTGCATCACTTTTGATTTGACCCCGATATCGCAGTAGCGATGTCGCAGCGTGCAAAGTACCCCTTAGGATTTATGCCAGATCAGAACCTCAGTTTGCAGCCATGGTGTTTCTGGATGGTTGTCCCTCATCAGTGCAAAGTATGAGATCTGATTTGGCAGAAGAATAGCTTCCCCCTTAGACCCCATCTTAGCCTCTCACACAACCAGATCAGATTTCATACTTTGCACTAATGAGGAACAACCATCCTAAAACACTGTGTCTGCAAATTGAGATTCTGATCTGTTATAAATCCTAAGTCATATGACAAGGCTCGTTAAAGGATTACTTTTGACTTTTAGGATTGCTACCTCCAATAGGTGGCGCTAGAGTTTGTCTACTTACTCCCTGAGAGACAATTTGCATATTTCCTTCAGGAGCATTGCGGCTTAAAGTCTCTTCACCACTGGCATGCTGGATTGGTGTGTCAGTCTCCGCAATGAGAATAACATGTCTTAGGGTACGCTCACACGAGCGACAAATACGGACGAGAGCAATGCGAGAAATTCTCGCATTGCACTCGGACCAATACTAGTCAATGAGGGAGAGCTGTTGGTCAGCTTTTCTTGCATCCAGATTCTGGATGCGAGAAAAGCGGCAGCATGCTGCGATTTGATCCAGAATACGTCCGAGGCTCGCCAATACAAGTCAATGGGTGCGAGGAAAAATCGGATGTCACACGGACGGCACACGGACCATCCTAGTGACATCCGTTTTTCTAAATACAATCCTATCATGTAGCACAGAACACTGTAAATTCTCCTGTACATGACTGTAAATGAGTAACAGCTGCTGTGCAAAAAAAACGGATTGTATACTGACAGCATACTGACAGCACACTGAGTGCACACTGATGACAAGTGAGAAAAATTCGTCCGACTCTCGCAAACGAGAATTGGACCGTTTTTTAATACGTTCGTGTGAGTCCAGCCTTATAAGAAGATTTTAAAAAGTAGAGAACATATACAAGTAAAATATATCTTTGTACCGTGTTAGCCAGTAGGGATAAAAAAATTGTTTAAAAGAACTGAGAGTCCTCAGTGGTTGATACCTTTTAATGGCTAACTGAAAAGATGATAATAATTGCAAGCTTTCGAGACAACTCAGGTCTCTTCATCAGGCATGGTATAACACAAAATCTGAAGAGTCACATATTTATACACAACAGGACATAGAAAGTGCAGTAAAAAAAAAAAAAAAAAGTTATATAAAACAGAACTCTCTCTATGGCAGGGGGGCAAACTGTTGTGGCCATAAATTTTGCTGCAGTTCAGTGTGAGGACAATAAAACTTTCACACTGAACTGCAGCAAAATTTATGGCCACTACAGTTTGCCCTCCTGCCATAGAGATAGTTCTGTTTTATATAACTTTTTTTTTTTTTTTTTTACTGCACTTTCTAAGTCCTGTTGTGTATAAATATGTGACTCTTCAGATTTTGTGTTATACCATGCCTGATGAAGAGACCTGAGTAGTCTCGAAAGCTTGCAATTATTACCATCTTTTCAGTTAGCCATTAAAAGGTATCAACCACTGAGGACTCTCTGTTCTTTTAAACAATTTTTTTAGAACATATACAAGACATTGGAGCTATATAATTTTTTTGAAAGTGCACTTGAATAATTTGGAGAAGTATCTCATGTAATAAAGATAATATGAAATGGAGAATGTCAAAAGCTCCAGAATGGAGAAGTTGAGTTTGAGATATTTTAAGTCTGCTCCTAAAGCTTTTGTGTGGTATCATGTATATAGCCATCTTGGGGCATTATCCTCTATGGCTCATATTATTTCTATCAGCAGGTCAATTGAAAGAGCCAATATTTCATCACTGCCCTTCTGGCTTTTCATGTGGCGATGGGAACTGCATACCATGGAAAAAGCGGTGTGATTTTACGAAAGACTGCGCAAATGGCATCGATGAAAATATATGTCGTAAGTTATTTCTTTCTAAATATTTAGTGCACCTGGTATCATTTTGGAACATATTAAAGAAAATCACTTGACAATTTTGGTGTCTATGTTTATCAGGCTAGAAT
Source organism: Anomaloglossus baeobatrachus (assembly GCF_048569485.1). Lineage (NCBI taxonomy): Eukaryota > Metazoa > Chordata > Amphibia > Anura > Aromobatidae > Anomaloglossus > Anomaloglossus baeobatrachus. The sequence goes on along the minus strand of NC_134358.1, from coordinate 536,239,487 downwards.
TGTATCAATAATTCCTAGTTCTTACGTTGTTCAGTTGCTGTGTGTAAAATGGGCATTTACAGCAGTAGTATTCAAACTAATCCCCTAGTTTTTTGGACACGTGACTCAGACACTACAATTCTCCATAGTGGACAAACCCCTTTTCTGAAACCAAATCTACAGATGACCATGTTGTTGCCCCAGGTGCAACAACTGAAATAACCAATAAACAAATACCATGCCCAGTAGATACTATAGATTTTCGCATATATATATATAAACTTGCAACAGCTCAAAAAACTGAGATTGGAAGTCATTGGCTTTGATTTAGGGGAAATTTTTCTGTATATATTGTAAATATAGAATTATAATTTTCTTATGTTTACTTGTTATTATTTACATAATAGATAGGACAGCCTTGGGAGCCATGGGGTGCTGCAAACCCCCAGTTACTATTACTAAGGGATCCAGCACACTAGTAAAAACATGTAGATAGACCCTGTATGGTAACATACAGAGTCCAAATGGTTCCATAACGCATGCTTAAAAGGGTTAAAGGAAATTAAAGGACATTTAATTATAAATTGCTTAATACAATTAATTAGCAAATCATACTCATTATGTCTAGGGAGATAATAATTATAAAATTAAAATGGACAGAATCTTGTTACACTGACAGAAATCTGTATACAAATGTTGTTAGGACAGGTGTCTCTGAGCATGAGCAGTAGGAAGTTTTGCTGCTTTGACCTGGAACTAGCTATACTACACTACACTACACTATACAGTACCTATAGTAACTAGGCTACATTACACTATGCTACTATCACACTATTTCCAGTATATCCATGCAGTAGCCTCTTAGTAATTGTCATAAACACCTCTGGTATCTCCAGTATTAGATTAGGTAAACAGAGTGCACAGCAGTGTGAGCAGCCTTCTCTTAGCGATGCAGCAGCGATCCGACCAGCGATCTGACCTGGTCAGGATCGCTGCTGCATCGCTACATGGTCGCTGGTGAGCTGTCAAACAGGCAGATCTCACCAGCGACCAGTGAACAGCCCCCAGCCAGCAGCGACGTGCAAGCGACGCTGCGCTTGCACGGAGCCGCCGTCTGGAAGCTGCGGAGACTGGTAACTAAGGTAAACATCGGGTATGGTTACCCGATGTTTACATTAGTTACCAGTGCACACCGCTTAGCTGTGTGTGCAGGGAGCAGGGAGCCGCGCACACTGAGCGCTGGCTCCTTGCTCTCCTAGCTGCTGTACACATCGGGTTAATTAACCCGATGTGTACAGCAGCTACATGTGCAGAGAGCCGGAGCCGGCAGCACAGGCAGCGTGAGAGCTGCAGAGGCTGGTAACTAAGGTAAATATCGGGTAACCACCTTGGTTACCCGATGTTTACCTTGGTTACAAGCTTACCTCAGCTGTCAGACGCCGGCTCCTGCTCCCTGCTCGCTTCATTTGTCGCTCTCTCGCTGTCACACACAGCGATCTGTGTGTCACAGCAGGAGAGCGCCTTTGAAGAAAACGAACCAGGGCTGTGTGTAACGAGCAGCGATCTCGCAGCAGGGGCCAGATCGCTGCTCAGTGTCACACACAGCGAGATCGCTAATGAGGTCACTGCTGTGTCACAAAAAGCGTGACTCAGCAGCGATCTCGGCAGCGAGCTCGCTGTGTGTGAAGCACCCCTAAGTGTGAAGGTACCCTTACCTCAACAGTCCTGATATCCTCAGAAGTAGATAAGCTAGACAGGGTGGCAACAATGTGAACATCCTCCACTTACCTCAACACTCCTGATATACCAAGAATTAGATAAGATAGACAGACTAAACAGCAGTGTGAGCAGCCTCTTCTTACCTCAGCACTCCTAATATCTCCAGTATTTAATCAGATAGACAGGGTAGACAGCAGTCTGAGCATCCTCTTTTTACCTCTGCACTCCTGGTATCTTCAGTTTTAGATAAGGTAAACAGGGTGGTCAGCAGTGTGAGCAGTCTCTTCGTACCTCATTTCTCCTGATATACCCATAATTAGATCAGATAGACAGGATGGAAAACTGTGTGAGTAGCCCCTTCTTACCTCAACACTCCGGGTACCTTCAGTTTTAGATCAGGTAGACAGGGTGGACATCAGTGGGAGCAGATTCTCTGTACCTCAGCACCCTGGTATCTCCAGTATTAAATAAGATACACAGGGTGGACAGCAGTGTGAGCAGCAACTCTTTACCTCAGCACCCTGGTATCTCCAGTATTAGGTCAGATACACAGGATGGACAGCAGTGTGAGCAGCCTCTTCTTATCTCAACACTCCTGGTATCTTCAGTTTTAGATAAGGTTAACAAGGTGGTCAGCAATGTGAGCAGCCTCTTCTTACCTCATTTCTCCTAATATACCCATAATTAGATCAGGTAGACAGAATGGAAAACAGTGTGAGCAGCCCCTTATTACCTCAACACTCCTGGTACCTTCAGTTTTAGATAAGGTAGACAGGGTTAACATCAGTTGGAGCAGAATCTCCGTACCTCAGCACTCTGGTATCTCCAGTATTAAATAGTATTAAATAAGATACATAGGGTGGACAGCAGTGTGAGCAGCATCTCCTTACATCAGCACCCTCGTATCTCCAGTATTAGATAAGATACACAGGATGGACAGCAGTGTGAGTAGCCTCTTCTTACCTCAGCACCCTGATATCTCCAGTATTAGGTAAGATACACAGGATGGACAGCAGTGTGAGTAGCCTCTTCTTACCTCAGCACCCTGATATCTCCAGTATTAGGTAAGATACACAGGGTGGACAGCAGTGTGAGCAGCGTCTTCTAACCTCAACACTCCTGATATTTCAAGGGTCAGATAAGAATATCTGCTGGGAGCAGATGTACCTACACGTTGGATATGGTAGAGCTTCTTTCTTCACATGATCACAGGCACCTGTCCTAATAACATTCTAGGATTTTGTCAGTGCAACAGAATGGGAACCATTTTATCTCTAGTGACTACCTACCTAGACAATATGAGTATGAATTGTTAAAAGTTCTAAAAATGATGTAGGAATTAATTAATAATTCCATTTTCTTTAGCTTTTTTTTCTTCTATTCCTGGAGAACACGCCATGACTTCTTTCTCATGGATCTGTGTGCAAAGCGTTAGAAAAATGCCCTGAGCATCTCTATATAAATTAGAGGTACATGCAACTTCTGGGAACAGTTTTTCAGATAGGTACACAATATAGACACATGCATAATTTTATATATTGCTAGTTTAAGCTAAGGGGTGAAACCAGCTAAACATGAATGCAGGGGTTAATGATGTCTGAGTGATGTCATACAAAAAAAAAAGAATATATTTTATTTTATTAGTTGCATTAATATCTTTATCTCTTTTATATCTACTTTATCACTTTTTTGGGCATTTTCTTTCCTCAGCTTCTAAATGTGACTTTGAATCAGATGATTGTGGCTGGCACGAGGTGCGTCACTTTGATTACTTTGACTGGGTCAGGGACTCCAGGAGTACCTTGGCGTTTGAATATCTTTCCCAAGCCCCACCTCAGGACCACACCACAAATTCAACGGAAGGTAACATTCCTCCAATCACCAATGTCATTCAAAACTGTCCTGCATAATATACAAATGTAACATTTTTCTAAGTTATCTACTTTTTGTATTAATTTCCTTATGATTTTCAAGTATCCTGGTCATGTGACACAAAATGGGCCGGCGTCTGGTTAGAATTACCAGAACTGTATCTTGTAACGAGCCTCGTACCTATGTGTCATTGTCACGGGGTTCTTCTTCCATATCACACAATCAACAGAGCGAGAGATGGCTGTACAATCCAAAGAGCATTTATTCCAAGCAAATCAAATGGTCCATAACATAATAAACAAAACACAGGGTAAAATTGTCCAGTAGTGGCATAAATGTCACCGTCTCTCTGAGAAGTCCCAGCTTCTCCCAGAAGATCAATCCTTCTTCCTTCAAGTTCTCAAACAGACTGCCTGAATCTCCCAGGTAAGCAAAGGGTTTACAGTTGGCTGGACTCTAGGCCCACCTCCCCCTACACCCAGGGACGGAAGCGCCTCAAGAGGCTATAAGGCCCTATAGGGGTGATTACTTAAACAATACAATGTACACAGAAGCAGTACAAATAATGGACAGGAAACCAAGCTTAAAATAGGAATCTGTACAGCAAGATACACCTCCCCCCATATCCCACCATCACAACCATCACTTGACCAGAAGAGGTTTCTAGTACATAACAGCAAGCACAGATACATAAGACTATGAGAAATTAAAGGGAAGCTGTCACCAGGCTTTTCCCCTATAACCTGCGGCCACCAACAGTGAGTCCTTATATACAGCATTCCAGAATACTGTATATAAGAGCCCAGGCCATCCTATATAACATAAAAAACAGCTTTTATTATACTCTTCTATGGGGCAGTCCGGTCCAATGGGCGTCGCTGGTCTCAGTCCGGCCCCTCTTCTCTTTCTTCCATCGCCGGCCTCCTTCCCTGCTGCTTGTGGATGGCGCGTCCTATGTCATCCACACAGAGGCCTCCATTGCACTCCTACGCACGCACACTATGATCTGCCTGGCTGATGATCAAGAGATTGCAAGCTCAAGTATCAAGTAAAAAAAAAAAAAATTGTATATTTGGTATTACCAATAAGTAAAATATAAAAATATTTATTTTAATATTCCACTGAAATGGAAAAGCAAATCAATACGACAGAATCATTACTTTTTTTGTGCCGTTACTTCCACCAAAAATAGAAGACAAAAAGATCAAAAATGTATCCCAAAATGGAACCAACACAATCTACAGCTTGACCTGAAAAGAAGGAAGGGTTATTGACTAAAAAAAGAAAAAAAAAGTTACAGCTATTAGAATATGGCAACTAAATTGTATGTAGATTGTAGGGTAAAGCGAATGGTGTCATTCACAACCTACAACTTGTCCCACAAAAAATAACCTGCCTAAAACTATGTCAACAGAAGAATAAAAAAAGATGTTCCTTTTGGAAGAGGAAGAGGAAAAGATTAAAAGTGCAAGAAGAAAAAAAAAGTACAAGGTTCTTAAGTGTTAAAGTATATATATATATATATATATACTTTTATATAATATATATATATATATATATATATATATATATATATATACGGTATATATATATATACTGCTCAAAAAAATAAAGGGAACACTTAACCAACACAATGGTATTTTAGTGTTCCCTTTATTTATTTGAGCAGTATGTATGTATATATATATATATATATATATATATATATATATATATATATATATATATATATTTCCATTTTTTGGCTAATTCTTCTTCAATTTTCTGTACTGTAGGGAAACTTTTTTGTCCCACAAAAACCTACCTACTTATTACTATGTCTGTAGAAAACTAAAAAAGTTGTTTCTCTTGGAAGAGAAAAAACTAAAAGTGCAAAAAGAAAACTGTCAAAATTCTTAAGTGTTAAAGTGTTTATACTTGTATTTTTATTCTATTATATGACTATTTTTTTTGTCTTCAAGTTTTGTAGTAAAAAAACTTTTCATTCCACAAAAAAAAACAAACCTACTTAACAACTATGCTGACAGAAGAATAAAAAAGTTGAATCTATTAGAAAAGAAAGGAAAAAGTAAAAATACAAGAAGAAAAAAAAGTCCAATACCCTTAAGTGTTAAAGTGTATATATATTTTTTATTGTATTATTTGGCTAATTTTTTGTCTTCAAGTTTTGTTCTGTAAGTAAAATTTGTCGCACAAAAAAAAAAAAAATCTACCTACTTATTACTATTTCGACAGAAGAATACAAAAGTTGTTTATTTTGGAAGAGAAGGAGGAAAAAACTAAAAGTACAAGAAAAAGAAAAGTGAAATGTTCTTAACTGTTAAAGTGTATATTTCTTTGTTCCATTACATGACTAATTTTTTGTCTTCAGGTTTTGCTCTGTAATAAACTTTTCGTGCTACAAAAAAACAAATCTACCTATTACTATGTCAAAGAATAAAAAAGATGTTTCTTTTGAAAGAGAAAAAGGAAAAAACTAAAAGTGCAAGAAGAAAAAAGTGCAAGGTTCTTAAGTGTTAAAGCATATATATATATATATATATATATATATATATATATATATATATATATATATATATATATATATATATATATATATATATATATATATGTAGATATATATATATATATATATATATATATATCTATATATATATATATATATATATATAGATTATATATATATATATATATATATATATATATATATATATATATATATATATATCTATATATATATATATATATATAGATATATATATATATATATATATCTATATATATATATATATATATATATTACAGTGCCTACAAGTAGTATTCAACCCCCTGCAGATTTAGCAGGTTTACACATTTGGAATTAACTTGGCATTGTGACATTTGGACTGTAGATCAGCCTGGAAGTGTGAAATGCACTGCAGCAAAAAAGAATGTTATTTCTTTTTTTATTTTTTTTTTTAAATTGTGAAAAGTTTATTCAGAGGGTCATTTATTATTCAACCCCTCAAACCACAAGAATTCTGTTTGGTTCCCCTAAAGTATTAAGAAGTATTTCAGGCACAAAGAACAATGAGCTTCACATGTTTGGATTAATTATCTCTTTTTCCAGCCTTTTCTGACTAATTAAGACCCTCCCCAAACTTGTGAACAGCACTCATACTTGGTCAACATGGGAAAGACAAAGGAGCATTCCAAGGCCATCAGAGACAAGATCGTGGAGGGTCACAAGGCTGGCAAGGGGTACAAAACCCTTTCCAAGGAGTTGGGCCTACCTGTCTCCACTGTTGGGAGCATCATCCGGAAGTGGAAGGCTTATGGAACTACTGTTAGCCTTCCACGGCCTGGACAGCCTTTGAAAGTTTCCACCCGTGCCAAGGCCAGGCTTGTCCGAAGAGTCAAGGCTAACCCAAGGACAACAAGGAAGGAGCTTCGGGAAGATCTCATGGCAGTGGGGACATTGGTTTCAGTCAATACCATAAGTAACGTACTCCACTGCAATGGTCTCCGTTCCAGACGAGCCCGTAAGGTACCTTTACTTTCAAAGCGTCATGTCAAGGCTCGTCTACAGTTTGCTCATGATCACTTGGAGGACTCTGAGACAGACTGGTTCAAGGTTCTCTGGTCTGATGAGACCAAGATCGAGATCTTTGGTGCCAACCACACACCTGACGTTTGGAGACTGGATTGCACTGCATACGACCCCAAGAATACCATCCCTACAGTCAAGCATGGTGGTGGCAGCATCATGCTGTGGGGCTGTTTCTCAGCCAAGGGGCCTCTCCATCTGGTCCGCATCTATGGGAAGATGGATAGCACGGCCTACCTGAAGATTTTGGCCAAGAACCTCCGCTCCTCCATCAAGGATCTTAAGATGGGTCGTCATTTCATCTTCCAACAAGACAACGACCCAAAGCATACAGCCAAGAAAACCAAGGCCTGGTTCAAGAAGGAAAAAATCAAGGTGTTGCAGTGGCCTAGTCAGTCTCCTGACCTTAACCCAATTGAAAACTTGTGGAAGGAGCTCAAGATTAAAGTCCACATGAGACACCCAAAGAACCTAGATAACTTGGAGAAGATCTGCATGGAGGAGTGGGCCAAGATAACTCCAGAGACCTGTGCCGGCCTGATCAGGTCTTATAAAAGACGATTATTAGCTGTAATTGCAAACAAGGGTTATTCCACAAAATATTAAACCTAGGGGTTGAATAATAATTGAACCACACTTTTATGTTGAAAATGTATTAAAATTTAACTGAGCAACATAACTTGTTGGTTTGTAAGATTTATGCATCTGTTAATAAATCCTGCTCTTGTTTGAAGTTTGCAGGCTCTAACTTATTTGCATCTTATCAAACCTGCTAAATCTGCAGGGGGTTGAATACTACTTGTAGGCACTGTATATAAAAATTTTATTCTATAATTTGGCTAATTTTTTGTCTTCAAGTTTTGTTCTTTAAGAAAACTTTTCATCTTGCAAAAAAACTATCTACTTACTAACATTGTCAACATAAGAATAAAAAAGTTGTTTCTCTTGGAAGAGAAAATGGAAAAATACTAAATAGTGCAAGAAAAAAAAATATCAAGATTCTTAAGTGTTAAAGTGGTTATATTATTTTTCATTCTAATAATTGGATAATTTTTTGTCTTCAAGTTTTCAATTTAGTTTTTTTAAAAATATATCCCATTGGAAGACATCTGTACACACAGTTGTTAAGTGTGCCCTAGCTGGAATTATCTTGGGAAAGACCTGATGTCTTCTTAGACCTAATGTCGTGTCTTAAAACTTTTATTCTCTTTCAATTAAACAACAGCTTCCATCATTTCATATTTAGATTTGTTGGAAAAGATTGTAATGTTAAAACCATACTGTAGTTATTAATTTTTTTGTAGCTCGCTACTAGTTAGATGGGTCTTTCCACAGTAAGCAGATTGCTAAGTGTCTGCTGCTGGTTTCATAGGCACCATTACTTTCTACACGACTTTGGTAAACAGCGTTGCGGAACCGCGCGCGGCTGTCTCCGTCTCCTCACCTCTACTGGTCAGAGCTTCGATGGATTATTTCCCTTTCAATTAGAAATAACTGAGATGAGAATAAGGCTATGTGTCCACGGGACAATGTACCCGCGGGTATTTCCGCAGGTTTCCCGTAGCTGATCCTCGGAATCCGCAGCTATCCATAGCTGCGGGTTCCTATCATTTTTGTTGCGGTAAACCTGCGGGACAAGTGCGGAAATACCTGCGGAATTCCTGCCCTGTATCTCCATAGTGAAGGAGCAGGAATTCCGCAGATATTTCCGCATGAATAATTGACATGCAGTTACGTGCGGCTGCGGGACATCCGCAGCATATTCTGCAGCCGCACATACCGCAGCATTGATACAGCACTCCCCAAATTCCATAGGATAACATGGGGAGTGTCTGTACTTGCTAAAACTTGCGGATTTATCTAGAAAATCCAGATAAATCCGCAGGCTTTCCACGGCAAAATCCGCAGGTACATTGTCCCGTGGGCACATAGCCTAATTATTCTTTGGCCTATTCTTGCCTGTGGTTCGTCTGTATCTTCTAATGAAACTTTTTAGTATAGGACATTTATGTTTAAAATTAATCAAGAATCTTAACAAGAATCTTTTTTTTCTACTCTAGTAAAGTCTTTTTGAACTCATCCAGTCCTCACTTCCCGGGGTTTTGTACAAAGTGCATTCGATGATAAACAAGATAAAACATTAATGATGTTGTAGAATCTGATCAATCGCCGACAACGTTCAAAGATATTAAAAGTGTGCGGCATATAACAGGCTTTATGTGTGCACTTACTTATTTATGTTCTTATTTATTAGGTCATTTCATGTTTATTCAGAGGAAGGATAGTAACTTAACTCAGATCGCAGAACTCCGGAGTCCGAGATTCAGTCAGGCCGGGCAAGGCTGTTCTATGACCTTCTGGTGAGAAGACTTTCATCTCTTCACTTTTGTTCATTTATAAGAAGTTGTCTCTTATCTCTATCGCCTGCTGTGTATGTGGCTGAAAAAGCCAAGATACATGATTATTTAATGGCATTAATGATCTTTTTAAACTCATTTTTTAATCTTTCGTAAACATATCAGGAGGAGGCGCAATCATTTATCGAAAATGGTATTTTGGAGGTTTTTGCATTAAAGTGATTTTCCCAAAATTGCAAATTATATCCTGATCTCAAGTTGGTGGTGCCAGTGGTTAAACCTGTAGTGAACAGTGCTACGCCTGTCCACAGGTGGTTACAAAAATATATACAGCAGCACTCTAAAAAGCTAAAATATGCGAACTTTGAATATAGGAATTTTTGGTACTGCATAACTGCTATTGGAAGAAATGAGATACTAAGGGGGGCTTTACACGCTACGACATCGCTAACGAGATGTCGTTGGGGTCACAGAATTCAAGACGCACATCCGGCCTCGTTAGCGACGTCGTTACGTGTGAAACGCAGGAACGACCGCTAACCATCAAAATTACTCACCTAATCGTTGATCATTGACATGTCGTTCTAATCCCAAATATTGTTGCTGTTGCAGGACGCAGGTTGTTCGTCGTTCCTGCGGCAGCACATATCGCTATGTGTGACACCGCAGGAACGAGGAACAACATCGTACCTGCGGCCGCCGGCAATAAGGAAGGAAGGAAGTGGGTGGAATGTTACGGCCGCTCATCTCCGCCCCTCCACTTCTATTGGGCGGCCGCTTAGTGACGCCGCACGAACCACCCCCTTAGAAAGGAGGCGGTTCACTGGCCACAGCGACGTCGCTAGCAAGGTAAGTATGTGTGACGGGTGTTAGCGATGTTGTGCGCCACGGGCAGCAATTTGCCCGTGATGCACAACCGAAGGGGGGGGTGCTTTCACCAGAGACATCGCTAGCAATGTCGCCATGTGTAAAGCAGCCTTTAGTTTGCAAATTGGCCCAACAGCCAACGACAAGGCGTACCTTTCTTTGTCGGGACACTATCTGAATACTCCTCTATCCGGGTAAAAAAAAACTACAAGCAGTGGAGCAGTAGTATCCAGCTTGTACAATTGTTTTTTTTTACCCCGGATAGAGGAGTATTCAGATAGTGTCTCAACAAAGAGAGATATGCCTTGTCGTTGGCTTTCGGGCCAATTTACAAACTACTGTAAATATTTCATTTTTTCCAATAGCAGTAAAACAGAACCAAAATTCCTAGAGTCAATGTTTGCATATTTTAGCTCTTTAGAGTGCTGCTGTATATATTTTTGTAACTTTGTTGAATTTTCAGCATGCACCTGTACACAGGGGGTGTCTGGTATTGCAGCTCAGGTTCGGTTCCATGCAGCTAAGTTGTAAAACCAAAACATAACCTCTGGAAGACAGGTATGGCATGCAGTAGTTTTTGTAAGAAAGCAGCCATAGGTTTCTAAATCCTTTAACACTAGAAGTCCCAGGAATTTCGAGCTCCATTGGGTTTCAATGGTAGAAATGTTAAATGACCCCTCTCTGGGACTTCTAGTGTTAATATTGCTTGTCATTTATTCAAATAGGAAAAGAAAACAATAATCATGGACAAGGCTGTATTACAACTTTGAAATTGACTGTTATAAAGAACCCATGGGTTCTACTTTTTTTTTGGTTGCTATTTGTCCAACTGTCTCATTTTATACCTTATCAAATAGTTATGATCCCAGAAAAGTTTCTAAATCAGATTTTCTCTGACTTACACCTCAGCCATGACATTAAGGCTGTTCTCAATGTAATATTTTTATATGGCCATAGAATTGCAGATGTATAAAATGATAATATCAATTGTTATTCTCTCCGATTTCAGCGCTGATTCTCCGCTGCTGCTCCAGTCTTTGTTGATAGGCTCAAGTTGCCACATTGTGTTTGGCTCTAAACTCGCCGCGTGTCATGGCAGCATCTGCCGCAGTTCACACTGCAGAGTCTGACACTCGGATGTCTACCAGCTGTGTTCTCATTAGTGATTGGTCTTGCAGAAGTAAATTTCTGCAGCCTGCTGGTTACCTCTTAGATCACATATTGTGGGAGATCTATCACAGTCACTCCCGCTTTTTTAGGATGGAGGAACCAGACATCCCATGCCAACTATAAACTACAGTCATGGCCAAAAGTTTTGAGAATGACACCAAAATTATATTTTCACATGATCTGTTGCCCTCTGGTTTTTAATTGTGTTTGTCTGATGTTTACATCACATACAGAAATATAATTGCAATCATATTATGAGGACCAAAAGGTTATATTGACAGTTAGAATGAGTTAATGCAGCAAGTCAATATTTGCAGTGTTGACCCTTCTTCTTCAGGACCTCTGCAATTCTCCCTGGCATGCTCTCAATCAACTTCTGGACCAAATCCTGACTGATAGCTGTCCATTCTTGCATAAGCAATGCTTGCATTTTGCCAGAATTTGTTGGTTTTTGTTTGTCCACCCGTCTCTTGATGATTGCCCACAAGTTTTCAATGGGATTAAGATCTGGGGAGTTTCCAGGCCATGGACCCAAAATTTCTACGTTTTGTTCTATGAGCCATTTAGTGATCACCTTTGCTTTATGGCAAGGTGCTCCATCATGCTGGAAAAGGCATTGTTGGGCGCCAAACTGCTCTTGGACAGTTGGGAGAAGTTGCTCTTGGAGGACATTCTGGTACCATTCTTTATTCATGGCTGTGCTTTTAGGCAAGACTGTGAGTGGTGCGATTCCCTTGGCTGAGAAGCAACCCCACACATGAATCGTTTCAGGATGCTTAACAGTTGGCATGAGACAAGACTGGTGGAAGCGCTCACCTCTTCTTCTCCTAATAAGCTGTTTTCCAGATGTCCCAAACAATCAAAAAGGGGATTCATCTGAGAAAATGACTTTACCCCAGTCCTCAGCAGTCCACTCCCTGTACCTTTTGCAGAATATCAGTCGGTCCCTGATGTTTTTTCTGGAGAGAAGTGGCTTCTTTGCTGCCCTCCTTGAAACCAGGCCTTGCTCAAGCAGTCTCCGCCTCACAGTGCGTGCAGAAGCACTCACACCAGCCTGCTGCCATTGCTGAGCTAGCTCGGCACTGCTGGTAGTCCGATCCCGCAGCTGAAACAGTTTTAAGATACGGTCCTGGCGTTTGCTGGTCCTTCTTGGGCGCCCAGGAGCCTTTTTGGCAACAATGGAAGCTCTATCCTTGAAGTTCTTGATGATGCGATAGATTGTTGACTGAGGTGCAATCTTTGTAGCTGCGATACTCTTCCCTGTTAGGCCATTTTTGGGCAGAGCAATGATGGCTGCACGTGTTTCTTTAGAGATAACCATGGTTAACTGAAGAGAAACAATGATACCAAGCACCAGCCTCCTTTTAAAGTGTCCAGTGGTGTCATTCTTACTTAATCATGACTGATTGATCGCCAGCCCTGTCCTCATCAACACCCACACCTGTGGTAATGGAACAATAACTAAAACAATGTTAGCTGCTCCTTTTAAGGCAGGAATGCAATGATGTTGAAATGTGTTTTGGGGGTTAAAGTTCATTTTCTTAGCCAATATTGACTTTGCAAGTAATTGCTGCTAAGCTGATCACTCTTTATGACATTCTGGAGAATATGCAAATTGCCATTAGAAAAACTTAAGCAGTAGACTTTGTAAAAATTAATATTTGTAGCATTCTCAAAACTTTTGGCCATGACTGTACACTGGTCTGTGTGATGTTTTATCCCAATTCTGCTGGTGATTGCATTTCTTTGTGCAGGGAGTTGTTGAGGAGTTCTCTTTTTCTCTTGTTGTTTCCTCCCTGGTATTATTTTCCTCCTTATCACTTGTTGTGTAATACCTCTGTGTGAGCGTGCTCTGTAATTAAGTTTTGGTTTCCCCTGTTTGTCCTTATCTGTGGGTTCTACCAGTCCTATCCCGGCCCTCCCCTGGGGTTTGGGAGAGGGGGTATTAGATCACAGTTGTACAGGAGCAGGGCAAGGAAGGTGACCCAGACATCATCACCATCAGACACATTTCTAGGATCAGGGACAGCTAGGGCCCTTCTAGCCCGAGGGCCAGTTTAGGAGCCCTGATCGCCGGTAATCAAATCACACCCCATGATAGCAACTATGACATCAAGTGTACAGCACACATCACCACTGCTGCCAATCACTGGGCAAAGTGGTGATGCCTGTGAGGACTGCAGGACTCTTGCAGCCCAGTCTATGCACTGTTATCAGGAAAAGATTTGGAGTGCTCTAGAGAACAATTGGCCATACAGACCATTATAAGACATATATGCTGTAATAATAATATATATATATATATATATATATATATATATATATATATATATATATATCTGGAACGCTCTACCTCAGCACATCAGACTCTCCACTACCGTGGAAAGCTTCAAGAGGAACCTCAAGACCCACCTCTTCCAACAAGCCTACAACCTACAATAACCCTCAGTCCAGTACACCACTGCACAACCAGCTCTGTCCTCACCTATTGTACCCTCACCCATTCCCTGTAGACTGTGAGCCCTCGCGGGCAGGGTCCTCTCCTCCTATACCAGTCTGTCTTGTACTGTTAATGATTGTTGTACGTATACCCTCTCTCACTTGTAAAGCGCCATGGAATAAATGGCGCTATAATAATTGATAAGGAATTATTCTTATCATATAGATTTCCTTTTCCATACCCTATATAATTTAGTCTATAATTGCTTGCCATTAAATTGGATCTTAAATAATCCCTTTAATAACCAGATCCCCTTAAGATATAGCCAGTCATCCTTGGCACAAATATTCTTTAGGTAATCTTTTTTAAGTGTCTTTATGTGATTGGTTAAAACGATGATTTCTATTACTGTATTGGCTATGTCACTTGTAACTCCCTATTTAATTTTGTATAAAAAGGTGGCTCCTACAATATGGAGTCAGTTCTGTGATCCAATCAGAGCTCTTGCAATTGCAATAAATCTTTCTTTCTTTCACCTAAGAAAGTCTGACGTCTGATCCTTGGGAGACTGAGATCGTTATTTCCGTAACAATAATAAATAATAATAATAATAATAATATACACACATACACATACATACATACATACATGTCCAGTTAACGACTGCAGGCAGTAAAATTGCACCCTAAACTCCAGGGTCATGCGCACTGAGCAGAAATCCAGCGTCGGGCGGCGATGGCAGCAGAGAGGTGACTGAGATCATCCTGTGATGCTGCATATTCCTTAGCATGTTGGCATGCCCACAGGGGTGTACTAACATGCTAATGACGCCGACTATCCATGGGAACTAATGCCCACGGGACTACTCCCCGCGCTCAGTAGCATGTGATAAAGGATCTTTAGGAAATACTTTTTCTAAAGATCTCTATCTATGCTAGTGTATACATGGACGGTTAGGCAGGGATTAGCAATATGCACCTAGAACTGTTCGTGGCTCTGGGTGAATATTGCACCTGACAGGTTCCCTTTAATAAAAAATGTAAACATTTTTGGTAATAACAAAGTCATCACATCTGATAGATCAAAGAAAAGTGTGTTTTAAGGCCCCCGACGCACGTGTCGCCGGTACGTGTTAGGTCTGTTTCCGTATGTACCGGAGACACGGACACACGTACTCCAATGTTATTCAATGTTTGGAGTTACACGTGCGTTTTCCATACGGTCCGTGTGTCCGTGTACGTGATACGTATGTGTATCCGTATTACACGGATGCATGTCCGTTTTCTGCACGGAACACGCACACACGCACCCAATGAAAGTCTATGGCTCCGTGAGCACACGTACGTGACACGGATGCATCACCGTATGGTCTGTGTACGTTTTGTGCTTTTTTTAAGCGATGTCGGTCAATCATTTTTTTCTGTGTATGTCAGTCATTCTCCCTCAGTCCGTCGGTCGGTCTCTCTCTGTCTGTCGGTCGGTCGGTCTCTCTGTCTGTCCCTCCCTCAGTCCGTCGGTCAGTCTCTCCCCCTTTCTCATACTTACCGATCCCTGATCACCAGCGTGACGCTGCACAGCTGTTAAACAAGCTCCGGCGGCATTTACTATTTTGAAAATGCCGGCCGCTCATTATTCAATCTAGTATTCCCTGCTTTCTCCGTCCACCGGCACCTATGATTGGTTGCAGTGAGACACGCCCCCACGCTGAGTGACAGCTGTCTCACTGTAACCAATCACAGCCGCCGGTGGGCGTGTCAATATCGAGCAGTAAAAAAATAAATACATAATTAAAAAAAACAACGTGCGGTCCCCCCCAATTTTGATACCAGCCAGGGTAAAGCCAAACGGCTGAAGGCTGGTATTCTCAGGATGGGGAGCTCCATATTATGGGGAGCCCCCCAGCCTAACAATATCAGCCAGCAGCTGCCCGGAATTGCCGCATCCATTAGATGCGACAGTCCCGGGACTGTACCCGGCTCATCCTGTTTTGCCCTGGTGCGGTTGCAAATGGGGTAATAAGCAGTTAATGGCAGCAGCCCATAGCTGCTACTACGTCCTAGGTTAATCATGCCAAGCGTCTCCCCGAGAAACCTTCCATGATTAATCTGTAAGTTAAAGAAAATAAAAACAAACAACGAAAAATCCTTTATTAGAAATAATAAACAAAAAAAACACCCTCGGTCACCACTTTATTAAGCCCAAAAATACCCTCCTGGTCCGGCGTAATCCACGGAGGTCCCGCGATGCTCTCAGTTCTGCTACATGAAGCAAGAGCTGCAGTAGAACACCGCCGCTCCTGTCAGCTCCAGACAGCAACTGAAGTGAGTAGCGCGATCAGCGCTGACGTCACTCAGGTTACTCGCGGCCACCGCTGGATCTTCCAACTGTGACAGCAAGTCACCCGAGTGACTGAAGTGAGCTGCGTGATCAGCGATGAAGTCACAGGTGAGTTGCAGTCTCGGGTGGAGGACTCCAGCTGGCCGCGGGTAACCTGAGTGACAGCAGCGCTAATCGCGCTGCTCTCTTCAGTCACTCAGGGAATTAGCGATCACCGGTGAGTCCTTCACGGGTGACCGCTAATCAGTACGCGACACACAGACAGAGCCGCAGGATGACAATGAAGTCGGGTGAAGTTCACCCGAGTTCATTCTCATTGCGCGTCGCTGTCTGCTGTCAGCCGGCATGTATCAATGTCATTGTGCATCACACACGGAACATTTCACACTGGCAACACACGGACATGTCACTTACGTATCTCACACACACACGGACATTCCACACGCACACACGGCTAGCATACGCAATCACACGGATGTCACACTACTGGAGAAACAGACATAAAATACGGAACACGGACCCGAAAAATGGAATGTAAGACATGCACGTGTTTTTCACGTGCGTGTGAAGGGGGCCTTACACAGTGCATTGCATAGAAAAAATAAAGATGGCTACTTTGCTTTTTTTTCTGCACCCCCAAAAATCCATCAATAAATTATATGTACCGTAACCAAAATAGCACCAATAAAAACTACACCTTGTACCATAAAAAAAAACAAGCACACCTATAGCTACATCAGAGGAAAAATCAAAAAGGTATGAAGAAAGTTATAAAGAAAAAAATGCAAAGAACAGAGCCTAAATTACTGGGGAGGGTGTTCTTTTTTTTTTGTTGCATTTCTTACTCCCCCAAAAATAATAATTGATAATCTATATATGCCTTTAAAAAAGTGCTATAAAAATTACAACTTTTCCCATAAAAATCAAGCCCTCGTCAAGTTACTTTGATGGAAAAAAAAATAATAAAAAGTAACGGCTCTTTAAATTCAAACATGAAATAAATAAATCAATTACTTAGTCATTAACCGGGTTTGGATGTTAATGGCTTACAGCATTTTTTTCAAGATCCTTTAAGTTGTTGACCCTGATGTATTTAGACAGGTGTTGTACATGCCAAACTTAATGAAGGGACATGGCAGAGCAAGAGGATCCTGATTCATTAAGAATGCACCTTGCCAAACATCTTATTACAGTTAGGGACTGGAGTAAGATTTCTGCAGTAAGGTCTGTCACGTCAGATTCTAAATTAGACGGATGTGAGTTACCATGCCCAGTCCGAACGCAACTCTGCCAATGTCACACGGAGTTTTGCACAAACTTCGCCAACTGTCATTGCGGGATTAGGCTCTGTGCAGATGGCAGATTCTGACACTTCTCCCCATGGTTTCTCTTGTGTCTGGAATCAACAAAGGCAGACTCGGGCGTCGACCTGCTGTGTGCTGATTCATAGGCAAGCTAGCAAGAGTTAATCTCTGTTGGTCTGTTTCCACGTTTAATCACATGTTGTGGAGAGACATATCACAACTGCTCCCCTCCTATTTATGTTGGTTGGATCCTTTCACCCATGCCAGCTATAGTTTTTCTATGTTGGTCTGTGAGGTGTGGTTCCCCAGGCTTTATGGAGAAAGTTGTGCTTATTATTTGGTTCAATTGTAAAGTTTACCCCTGTTTTTTAGTAGCTTTGCTCCCATCATTTTTCCTTCAGAATTTCTTATTGTCTTAACATGTGTGTGTGTGTGTGTGTATGTATGTTGTGTGACAGAGCTTTGGTTTTCCCTTGTCTGTTTTTATCTGTGGGTTTCAGGCCACTCCTGTCCTGTCCCTCCCCGAGGGAGGGAGAATCAGGTCAAGACTGGTCAGGAGCATGGCCAGGAAGGAAACTCAGACATCTCCACCATCAGGAGTATCTCTTAGGTAAAGAATAGCATAGGGCCCCCTAGTCTGAAATGCTGTTTAGGAGCCTTGGTTCCCAGTTATCCTATAGTCATTGTGACAGTCAACTTTGATGTGAAAATGCAAAAGTAGCAACATTTTTTGCTCAGATTCGTTTTGTACAATTTTGCAAGTTTTCTAAAAGTTTTACTCCAGAAAAAATATCTAAACATCATGATGTGTCGGTTCCACCGTTTTAATGCTCTGACAAAAAAATACACAGAATGCCATGAAAAATTGTTTAAGACTGGACCCAAATAGGAGTCTAAAGCGGGCTTTACACGCTACGATATCGTTAATGAATTATCGTCGGGGTCACGGTGTTTATGACGCACATCCGGCGTCATTAACGAGATCGCAGCGTGTGACACTTACGAGCGACCTTAAACGATCGCAAAAGCGGTCAAAATCGTTTGCCGCGGAGAGGTCGTCCTGAAACAAAAAATCGTTCTCTGCTTATTAGCGATGTTGTTCCTCGTTCCTGCGGCAGCACACATCGCTGTGTGTGACACCGCAGGAGCGAGGAACATCTCCTTACCTGCCTCCACCGGCAATGAGGAAGGAAGGAGGTGGGCGGGATGTTACGTCCCGCTCATCTCCGCCCCTCTGCTTCTATTGGACGCCTGCCGTGGGACGTCGCTGTGACGCCGCACAAACTGCCGCCTTAGAAAGGAGGTGGATCGTCGGCCAGAGCGACGTCACAGGGCAGGTAAGTCCGTGTGACAGGGGTAAGCGAGGTTGTGCGCCACGGACAGCGATTTGCCCGTGTCGCACAACCGACGGGGGCAGGTACGATCGCTTGCGATCTCGCTAGCGAGATCGCAGCATGTAAAGCCCGCTTAAGAATTCTATGGAGTCTTGTCCGCTGAATTTATTATTGAATGTACTTAATTTTTCAGGTATTATAACTATGGTTCAGCAGTGGGAACAGCGGAGATCCTCTTACATCTTGATAGTGAGAAGTCGCCCACCGTGCTATGGAAAACCTACTACAACCAAGGAAATCAGTGGCTAAAGGGATTCATTCAACTTGACCGCTTGCCCCATCCATTCCAGCTGTCAGTGAATAAGCTGAACATGGGCTACTATGAAGGTGTAGCGGCCATTGACGATATTGTTTTTGAGAACTGTTCTCTCCCTTCCCCTGCCCCGAGCTGCAATGGATCCGACTTCTTCTGGTGTAAAGTTACGAAGGCTTGTATCAGCTACTTACTGGTGTGTGATCTAACCGATGACTGTGGAGACGGATCAGATGAGATTAATTGCAGTAAGTGCCAAATTATTTTACCTCCTGTTTGGTTAATTGATAGATTTTATTGAAGGGTTTATTAAAGAGTTTAATATTTTGTACTATAGGATGGGTATTTGAGTACGCCGCCAATTTCTTGGCGTCTTGTAAAAAAACCTTATACCAGGCAGTATATGTCTATTTACAATGGGACTCTATGGGTGACATATGACGCTGGATGCCTATAATGTGGCATACGTCAGGACTTCTGTAAGGAGTATATGGCACAAAATACTCCTAACGTACAACGCCAACCACATGCGGAAATCCAATGTGAACAGAATATATTGAGCAGTATGTACAGTATATTTTTTACAATGTTATGTTATAACCATTGTATGCTGCTATATGACTAAAAAAAATGGTATACATTGGATTCTTCTGTCAGAGGTACACAGAACAGTGTTTGTTTCCCTTCTACACTCGATTTTTATGTTCCTCAAAAAATATAGTCCTTAGATTGGATCTGTTTCAAGATTTCACAAATTGCTTTCTTAGCCCTGATGACGCGGGTGTACTTATTTCAGGATGGCTGCATTATACTGATATTAAAATGACCATTTTATCAGTTCAGGCCTAAAACAATAATTGCTAATCTAAAATCAATCAAGAAAAAAAGTTCGAAACAAATTATACAGAATTTTCTAAGTTGGTACTTCAGCATCATCAAGTCTAATAAATCAATATAATGTCCTTTAGTTTTTGCACTGTGATATTTGGTGTCAAATCGACTTTAAGGCTTGGTGGAGGGAAGTATCTATTTTTCTAAAAAAAAAAAAAAAAACAACAATTGGGAAAATGTTAAATCCACAGATTTGCTTGTGTAATTGGCTATGTTGATGATGTGCCATTTATATACGTGAACCCTGCAGCCAATCACTGGTCTTAACCGTGTATGGCATCAGACTAGTGATTGGTTTCACTGGTCACATGTAATGGTTAAGTATTCTATCACATTTCTTTCTCATTCCCAATATTTTTTTAATTTTATTTACTATTTATTTGATAAATGTTAGCTGTCAATTGAGCGGCTTCAGATTATATATATATATATATATATATACATACATATACATACACACACATATGTATATATATATATACACATATATATTAATAATTTCTTTGTGATAAAAAAGGTAAGCAAGTTATTCTGTAAGCATAAAAAGGAAATAGGTTCTTCAGTTGAAGAAGTTCAGACGTTTAAGATAGTACATTAACATAAAGGGACTTAATCAGCATAAAATGACTATTCAAACCAAGCACAAGTGCTCGGTGCACCGTAGTGTGATTGAGAAGTATCCACTTTCCAACTTTTTTTTTTTTTCATTTTTCTAAAGCAAAAAAAATTACTATTAAGGTTCAATGAACTGCATGAATGCCTGTGACTGGTTTGAACAGTCACTTTGTGCTGACAGACAATCTGGAAAGAGAAGGGGTCACAGTGGAAAGATAATCTATTGTTTAAATCAAAATGTATATATTTTGATATTTATTTATTTATTTACATATCATTAACCCTTTAGTGACGGAGCTAATTTTCACCTTAATGACCAGACCAAATTTTGCAATTCTGACCAGTGTCACTTCATGAGGTTATAACTCTGGAACGCTTCAACGGATCCCGGTGATTCTGAGATTGTTTTTTCGTCACATATTGGACTTCATGTTAGTACCAAATTTAGGACAATATTTTTTGTGTTTATTTATGAAAAAAATTGAATATTGGCAAAAATTTTGAAAATTTAGCAATTTTCAACTTTTGAATTTTTATACCGTTAAACCAGAGATTTCTGTGACACAAAATAGTTAATAAATAACATTTCCCACATGTCTACTTTACATCAGCACAATTTTGGAAACAAAATTTTTTTTTGTTAGGAAGTTAGAGGGGTTCAAAGTTTATCAGCGATTTCTCATTTTTACATCAAAATTTACAAAACCAGTTTTTTAGGGACCACATCACATTTGAAGTGACTTCAATAGGCCTAGATGACAGAAAATACCCAAAAGTGACACCATTCTAAAAACTGCACCCCCCAAAGTACTCAAAACCACATTCAAGAAGTTTATTAACCCTTCAGGTGCTTCACATGAACAAAAGCAATGTGGAATGAAAAAAAGCAAAAATTAAATTTTACCTAAAAATGTTGCTCTAACCCAAATTTATTCACTTTTAGAAGAAATAACACAACAAAATGGACCTCAAAACTTGTTACCCACTTTCTTATGAGCGCGCTGATACCCCACATGTGGTCAGAAACCTCTGTTTGGACAAATGGGAGGGCTCGGAACAGAAGGAGCAATATTTGAATTTTGGAAAGCAAATTTGGCTGAAATAGATTGCGGGCACCATGTTGCATTTACAGGTCCGCTAAGGTACCTAAACAGAAGAAATCCCTCACAAGTGACACCATTTTGGAAACTAGACCCCTCAAGGCTTCTATCTAGGGGTATAGTGAGCATTTTAGATCCACAGGTACTTCACAGATTTTGTTAACGTTACGTTGTCATATTGAAAATTTTAATAATTTTCTCAAAAATGTTGCTTTAGCATCAATTTTCTCACTTTTTCAAGAGGTAATTCCAAAAATTTGACCTCAAGGTTTGTTAACCACTTTTTTATGAGCGCGGTGATACCTCACATGTGGTCTGAAACCTTTGTTTGGACAAATGGGAGGGCTTGGAACGAAAGGAGCAATATTTGAATTTTAGAAAGGAAATTTGGCTGAAAAAGATTGCGGGCACCATGTCGCATTTGGAGGTCCCCTAAGGTACCTAAACAGCAGAAACCCCGCACAAGTGGCCCCATTTTGGAAACTAGGCCCCTCAAGGAATTTATCTAGATGTTTGGTGAGTGCCCTGAACCCCCAGGTGCTTCACAGAATTTTATAACGTTGAGCCATGAAAAAAAAAATAAAATTTTACCACAAAATTGTTATTTCAACCAGGTAGCTTTTTTTTTTTACAAGAGTAAAAGGAAAAAATTCAGCATAACATTTATTGTGCAATTTCTCCTGAGTTTGGCGATACCTTATATGTGGTGGAAATCAACTGTTTGGGCGCATGGCAGGGCTCGGAAGGGAAGGAGTGCCATTTGACTGCAAAATTGGCTGGAATCAATAGCGGACGCCAGGTTGCATTTGGAGAGCCCCTGAGGTGCCTAAACAGTGGCGGTCCCCCAAAAGTGACTCCATTCTGGAAACAAGACACCTCAAGGCTTTTATCTAGGTGTATAGTGAGCAGTTTGAATCCACGAGTACTTCACAGAATTTGATAAGCTTAGGTTGCCATATTGAAAATTTTCATTTTTTTCACAAAACTGTTGCTTTAGCATCAAATTTCTCACTTTTTCAAGAGACAACAACAAACCGTGGACCCCACAGGTTGTTATCCAATGTCTTATGAGCACAGGGATACCCCACATGTGGCCAAAAACCTCTGTTTGGTTAAATGGGAGGGCTTGGAATGGAGGGAGCACCATTTGAATTCTGGAAAAGTTGAAATAAATTGCGCACACCATGTCACATTAGCAGGGCCCCTTGGGTACCTATACATCAGAAAACCCCCACAAGTGACCCCATTTTGGAAACTGGATTTTATTCAGGAGTATAGTAAGCATTTTGAATCCACAGGTACTTCACAAAAATGTTGCTGTAGCAACAAATGTCTCACTGTTAGGCTATGTGGCCATGATCCAGCGACACGGCGTCTAGTACACAGTGTCAGCCTCCTGCAGAAATGTGAGTGTTGTCCACGGGAGAACGCAGCTGCCCAAGCCCACGATTTGGGTTCAGGCCGCTGTGGAGCTCTATGCTACCTGCAGAGAACACTCATCTCCGCAGCATAAATTGACATGCTGAGGCTCGGGAAGCTGCGCCACAGGTCGGTTTATGCTGCGGAGAAAAGAAGCACATTGGGCATGGGATTTCTAAAAATCCTTCCACTGTGCTTCTACTGCACAACGCAGCGCTATGGACGCAGGGAAAACACTCTGCGCCCAAAACGCTGCAAACCCTGATTGTGGGCACACAGCGTAAAATGCTACAATGGATGAATGGATAGATGTCAAACAAATATAACGTCCCATTCCCCTGCATATTCTAAGCTGGCGCCCTTTAGTGCCTTTCATGTGGCACTAAAGGGTGCCTAGCCTTGTATTTAGCCCCCCAAAAAATTAATAATTAAAATAAACGACGTGGGGTCCCCCCTATTTTTGATAGCCAGCTAGGGTAAAGCAGACAGCTGTAGCCTGCAAACCACAGCTGACAGCTTCACCTTGGCTGGTGATCAATTTGGAGGGCTCCCCAGGCGTTTTTTTAAAAAAAAAAAAAAAACGTGGGGTCCCCCCCAAATTAGATCACCAGCCAAGGTGAAGCGGACAGCTGGGGTCTGGTATTCTCAGGGTGGGAAGAGCCATGGTTATTGGACTCTTCCCAGCCTAAAAATAGCAGGCCGCAGCCGCCCCAGAAGTGGCGCATCCATTAGATGCGCCAATCCTGGCGCTTCGCCCCAGCTCATCCCGCGCCCTGGTGCGGTGGCAGACGGGGTAATATATGGGGTTGATACCAGCTGTAATGTCACCTGGCATCAAGCCCTGGGGTTAGTGATGTCACGGCATCTGAACAGATACCCGACATCACTAACCCAGTCAGTAATAGAAAAAAAAAAGACAAAAAAAAAATTTATTTGAAAAAACACTCCCCGAAACATTCCTCTTTTACCAATTTATTGAAAATAAAGAAATTCCGGTCGCTGTAATCCATTTTGGAGGTCCCTCGGCGACTCTGGATCTTCTAGAATATGGGGGGCACGTTCAGGGAACGTATCCCCCATTTTCTGGAAGAGCAAGCTCTCCATGAGCAGTGTGGGTGCAGTAATCTGAGAATACTGCACTCACACTGCCCCGGTCCAACCTAGGGCAGAGTGACCTGCAGTAACCTCATTCCAGAATATGAGGGGCACGCTCACAGAACGTACCCCCCATTTTCTGGAACAGCAGCCTCTCCATGTGAGGAGTGTGGCTGCAGATCACTGCACTCACCCTCCCCCGGTCCACAGTGGAGCCTGTGCATCAGCGACGTCAGCAGGATCCCTGCTTCCAGGGATCCAGCTGACAGCCGCTGTCTGCGCATGCGCCGCCAGCATTGAAGAAGGAGGCGGCGATCGCGGGCCCGGAGCGGCAGACCGGTAACGTATAACCGGGGGCTTGGGGGGGGGGGTGACGGGGGGTGACGGGGGGTGACCTAGTGGGACCTGGGGACACCTTTCTGCCGCATGTGACGTGTCACATGCGGCAGAAAGAGTAGAATGAAGGCGGCCGCGCGCTGTGCGCCGCCATCTTCCACGCTCCGGAGGGGGGAGGGGGGTGGTGGCTCTGGAGAACCGGAGGGGGCTCCGGTGACCAGAGGGCTCCGGTGGACCGGAGGAGGGGTCAGGGGGAGGACATTTCCCTCCGATCTGAAATGTTTGATCATTTCAGATCGGAGGGAAATGACTGCAGAGCCGGCGCCGGCGGCAGTTTTCTGTGCGCTTCGGCGCCATTTTGGATGTCCGGTGGGGGTAGGGGTGGGGGTGGGGGGACTCTCCGGTACCGGGGGCTTTGGGGGCACTAGGGGGTTAGATTTCTTTCTCATCTGACATGTTTGATCATGTCAGATGAAAAAGAAATCAGTTTTACCGGCCATTTCTTTTTTTTTCATGTGTTCGTCGGTATACGGTGTATACCGGCGATCACATTAACGGGGTCCAAAAAAAACACCCCGATTCATAATCTGGGGGGTCTCAGCTACCCCCGGTAGCTGAAACCCCCGAGATTTTCGGTCGCTGGGGGGCGCTACAGGGTTTTTTCGGGCCGCCGCTTTAAAGCGGCGGAACAGAATAAGTACCCTGTTTTGCCGCCGCTTTAAGTCGTACGGCCATCGTTATGAGGTTAAATTACATAAAAGTAAAAATATATAATATCACTTCCACTGCTTAGTGTGAGAATTGCAAGGTTTTTGATAGATAATCAGACAGATAGATAGTTAGATAGATACAGTAGATATATACCGTAGATAGATAGATAGATAGATAGTGTTAAATTAAAGGTGGTGTCACACATAGCGACGACGACAACGACGTCGCTGTTAATTCACCATTTTCTGTGATGTGTGTGACATCCAGCAACGACCTGGCCCCTGCTGTGAGGTCGCCAGTCATTGCTGAATGTTCTGCTTCATTTTTTGGACGTTGCTCTCCCGCTGTGAAGCACACATCGCTGTTTTGTGACAGCGAGAGAGCGACGAACAGAAGCGAGCAGGGAGCAGTAGCCGGCGTCTAGCAGCCTGCGGTAAGCTAACCACGGTAAACATCGGGTAACCAAGAAGCCCTTTCCTTGGTTACCCGATATTTACCTTAGTTACTAGCGTCCGCCGCTCTCACGCTGCCAGTGCCGGCTCCCTGCTCCCTGCACACGTAGCTGGAGTACACATCGGGTAATTAACCCGATGTGTACTCTGGCTAGGAGTGCAGGGAACAGGGAGCCGGCACTGGCAGCATGAGAGCGGCGGATGCTAGTAACTAAGGTAAATATCGGGTAACCAAGAGAAGTGCTTTCCTTGGTTACCCGATATTTACCTTAGTTACACTTCCATGCGTCGCTGCTGGCTGGGGGCTGGTCACTGGTTGCTGGTGAGATCTGCCTGTTTGACAGCTCACCAGCGACCATGTAATGACGCAGCAGTGATCCTGATAAGGTCAGATCGCTGGTCGTGATAGCTGCTGTGTCGCTATGTGTGACACCACCTTAAGAAAGGAGTTAATGTCTTCAAGCCTGCCAAAAAGTTCTTAAGATGTCAGATTTCCCTTTTGAAACAAAGATTTGTTAAGGGGTGTGGTTAAGCTGGGTGGATGCTGGGAGCGTCTTTACTTACTATGCAGTTATGTATTCTTCTATTTGCTATCATGTAAGAAACTCCTACATTTATGCATGGTACGCCTATATTTCTGAATAGTATCAAAGTTCTGATTCTCATTAAAATCATTAGGAGAGCTCTGGATATCCCATGCCTGTTTATTTCATTAATTCTCATGGGTGCCGTACAATGAATACCAGAAAGTTCTAATTGTAGTAAGAACTACTTCAACAATAGAAAGATAGATAGATAGATAGATAGATAGATAGATAGATAGTGTTAAAAAAAAAAATAAGTTAAAGCCTTCAAGCCTGCTAAAAAATCTTATGGTGTGGAATATCACTTTTGGAACAAAGACTTGTTCAGGGGTGTGGTTAAGCTGGGTGGATGCTGGGAGTGTCTTTACTTACTATGCAGTTATGTATTCTTCTATTTGCTATCATGTAAGAAACTCCTAACTTTATGCATGGTACGCCTATATTTCTGAACAGTATAAAAGTTCTGATTCTCACTAAAATAATTTGGTGAGCTTTGGAAATCCCATGCCTGTTTATTTCTTTAATTCTCCCTGATGCTGTACACTGAATCCATACTGCTTAAAAAAATAAAGGGAACACTTAAACAAGGATTTTGTATTTTGATGTTCCCTTTATTTTTTTGAGTGGTATAAATAGATATTTAGATAGATAGATACATAGATAGACAGATAGATAGATAGATAGATAGATAGAGAGATACTGTACATAGATAGATAGATAGATAGATAGATAGATAGATAGATAGATACTGACAGATAGATAGATAGATAGATAGAGGGATAGAGGATAGGATAGATAGATAGATAGATAGAGGGATAGATAGATAGAGGGATAGATAGATAGATAGATAGATAGATAGATAGATAGAGGGATAGATAGAGGGATAGATAGATAGATAGATAGATAGATAGATAGATAGATAGATAGAGGGATAGATAGATAGATAGATAGATTTGGAAGATTGTAAAAATATGTTGTTAATTGTCTTTTTCAATCTTCTCCATGGGACCAGCACCTGTGTGTCCATCACTAGAAGTAAACAGTGAAGTTTCTTATTTAATGTTGGCATAGCAAAGCTCTTCAAAACCATAGAGAATTAATAAAGAAATTTGTACAACTTTTTAAATACTATAGAATGAATAACTTTTTTTTTTTTTAATACCTCCTTAAAACCCAAAGCTTTAGCAGCATACTTGTTTTACTCTTTGATTTTGGATATGTGATTACTAGATATAATGTCCGTTTTTTTAATGACTGTCCAGTAATTGCATATATTTGATATTTTGCCACCTATCAGGTCTCATTAAAGCTGAATTAAAGTAATTTTACTGTATATGCATCTATATTACATTCTACTGCTTTGTAATAATGGTAGGACATATCATTAACCTTTGGCAGCACATGGGTTAATTGATGCCAAGGCGGCCTGTCTGTTCTTATTTGTGTGAAGCTACGAGCAATTTCCTTGCAATTTTTACTGACGTTTTGAGCAGGTTTCACTGCTTCTACTGTAAATGGCTTTAACAAAGGAATATTTTAATGTGATTTTTTTTTCTAATTTTATCATTTTTTTCTACTTTCATATATACCGTACCTGAAGCATTATTTATTTTAGATTTGGAGCAGGGCTTCTGAAATATCTGTACATCATTTTCCTCTATTAAATAACTAGTATTATTTCCTGTGTCCTTTGATAAATATGATGATGCTAAGCTTACCGAGTACATTTCTCAAAAAAAAAAATAAATCTATCTTTGAAGTCTTTATACTGCTATTGACTATCATGTTTCTAACATGCAAAATATCATAAAACCTTAAAAGGGTCATTCTCAACTGATTAAAAGGAACCTATCACCAGATTTGGTGACTATAAGCTGCGGCCACCACCTGTGGGCTCTTATATATACAGTATTCTAACATGCTGTGTATAAGAGCCCAGGCCGCTGTGTAGACCATAAAAATCACTTAATAATACTCACCTAAACGGTTGGTGCGGTGCATACTGGTCAGATGGGTGTCTCCCATTTGATCCAAATAAATTAAACTTGCTTTCATGACTAAAATTAAATTTGGACACTTCTCCTCTGTCCACACAACATGCTCTTCAACAAAGGTCAGTCTAGCTTTTTGATACTTTCTTTTAATGAGAGGTTTGGTCACTGCAGAGTGGGCTTTCAGTCCAAATGCTCTTAAACGTCGTGACACTGCATGACACAATAGATCCTTACCCTGTTCAGTGTTGAAATGGCGAGCAATTCAAGCTGCAGTGTTGAAAAAATTACCCATAGAGATTCTCTTGCATTTGTATTTTGAGGGTGACCGGCCTTCTTGGGGGACTTGAAAGTTTGTAATGTTGTAAAGATGCAATATTCTGGAAATCACAGACTTGGAATGACGAACTTCTCTTGCTATGGCTGATAGGGTCACCCCTTTAGCCTTCATCTGGACAACCTGCTGCCGGATGGTTTCAGTCACTTTGGAACGGCACACCATTTTTGCAAAGTCAGTGGAAACTGGAAAGATAGGCTGCCAGTTATATGAGTTTCCTCATGTTAGGATATAATCACATAGGACTACACAATGACCACAACATTTAGAAAATTGTGTGTTGTTCCCTAATTTTGATCTCGAGTGTATATATCAGGATGTAATAAATGTAATAATTGTGCAATTGCCTTAAATGTATCATCCTTTTACTGCCTCCATTTGAGTAGGGTTTTTTCAAATGAGATAATAAATGATTAATTTAAAAAAAATCTTTACTATTATATAGATTTAGTATCATTTATATTCAGAGGTTAGTAAAATATATGAATAATCCTACGATTCATTGCAGCTTCTGAGTTACAATGTGACTTTGAAGATGGTTTATGTAACTGGGCGCAGGACTCTGAGGATGACTTTGATTGGACGAGACATCAAGGCCAGACGCCAACTCTTGACACGGGACCCATGAAAGACCATACCCTGGGAACAGCCAAAGGACATTACCTCTACATCGAGACCTCAGAACCTCAGCAGTACAGAAATCAAGCCATATTACTAAGTCCTGAACTGGAAGCTACAGCTAACAATGGGAATAAAACTTGTATTTTCCGCTTCCATTACCACATGTTTGGAAGGCAAATTTACTCCTTGGCAGTCTACAAAAGGAAAATGAGGAACACCAGAGGCCAATTACTGTGGCAATCATTTGGGAATAAAGGAAATCGATGGTTTAAAAAAATACTCTTCGTAAACAGTTCTTTACCATTCCAGGTAAGATATCAGACAATTTATTAATATTTCCCGCTCTTTATTTGTAGGTGCTTTACACAAACTGATTGCAGCAGCCCATATTTCTGGGTTACAGTAGAATAATTCCATAGGTATGTCACTTTTTGTAGACCATTGACTCCAACATATTTCTGTCATGATGACTTTAGGATAGCAGGGAGCTCCTAATAAGTCCCTCAAGCTAGGGAAACCCTATACCATCTCTATTCTCAGGGATACTGCTAATGGTGGAGAGGCCTTATGCGGGCGTCACACGAGACGAGCTATCGCGCGATTTATCGTCACGGTTTTCGTGACGCACATCTGGCATCGTTCACGACGTCGTCTCGTGTGACACCTCCGAGCGACACAGAATCGGTCACAAATAGTGAGTCGTGTGCACGTTGCTTATTTTTTAAAAATTGTTTATTTTTCATGGAGCCGGTTGTTTATCGTACCCGGGGTAGCACACATCGCTCTGTGTGACACCCCGGGAACGATGAACACAGCTTACCTGCGTCCCGCTCTTCTCCGCCCCTCCGCTTCTTTGGCCGGTGGCTGTGTGACGTAGCTGTGACGCCGAATGTCCCTCCCCCTTCAGGAAGAGGATGTTCGCCGCCCACAGCGAGGTCGCTATGCAGGTAAGTGCTTGTGACGGCGGTTTAACGACTTTGTGAGACACGGGCAGCGATTTGCTCGTGACGCACAAACGACGGGGGCGGGTACGATTGCTCGTGCAATCGCACGATAGATCGTACCGTGTGATGCCCGCATTAGTCTCCTTCCTGGCCCTGCTCCTGACTAGTCTTGATCTAACTCTCCCTCCCCACAGGGAGGCTGATGAGTAGAGAGCTGTGGAAAAGAAGCGCAATAGGGTTTTACCCCAGTAACACAGGGGGTAAAGACAGGGAGCAGTAATACTCACCAAATGAAGTTGTGAAAGTCACAACTACTATATAGGCATGGAACACTGGGATCACGGCAGCAGTAACCCAAACGGCAGATAACAGAGAACAATAGAAGAAAATCGGGTTTTTATCAGCCGCGCCAATGATCACTTCTCAGGTATTCAGATTAATGGATCTTTTATTTTGCACAGGTCTACGCGTTTCTGGAGTCTCAGCTCCTTTCCTCAGGACCATCAGGCATAAGAACACATCAATTTGATGTGTTCTTATGCCTGATGGTCCTGAGGAAAATAAAAGATCCATTAATCTGAATACCTGAGAAGTGATCATTGGCGCGGCTGATAAAAACCCGATTTTCTTCTATTGTTCTCTGTTCCCCACAGGGAGGGACAGGATGGTTGTATCTTGATATCACAGAAAAAGACAGTCAAGGGAAAAACCAAAACGTTGTTACATGGCACATACACACACACAAAATAAGAGATTTAGGAGGAAAACAAGAGCAGGAAGGAAGTACAAAACAAAAGGGATACACTTCACAACCGCACAAAGCAAAAAGCACCACTAAACACAACTGGGACACCACACCTCACAGACAAACACAGAATAAACTATAGCTGGCATAGTTAGAAGGATTCCTACGGTATAAATAGGTGGGGAGCAGATGGCATAGGTCTCCCAACAATATGTGATTAAAGGAGCAAGCAGACTAGCAGAGTTTAGCTCTTGCTAGTCTGCCTATGAATCAGCACACAGCAGATCAACATCCGAGTCTGCCTGTGTTGACACTATACACCAGAGAAACCATCGGGCGGAGTGTCAGAATTTTCAATCTGAACAGACTCCAATGCCACTATGACAGTTGACAAAGTTTGTGCAAAGCTACATGTGACAATTACTTTATAATGTACCTCTTTTCTGCAGTGATGTTCCCAGCACAAGTACAGTGCACTCCGCAATCCAGCCACTAAGATCTCCCAACAGTCTGACCAAAGAAAAGGTCCGACCATTACAGGGATCAATTATAAACCGCAGGACCATATTATATTCCACAATATATATATGCCCCAAGCCAGTTATTGCTTTATGTACTGTACTATCTAGTGTGCTCTATTTTATATTGGTTCTGTATATTGACCTGGCTGTACTTGATTGACTATCCTCTTTGATCTCAGGCTGTTTGACGCTCAATTTACCTTGAGATGACCCAACTTTTTCTGACATTGATTTTTGTTTTTGCTTAGACTAGTTATTTTCTGGTCCTAACTCTGGTTGGTTTCACTACTCTATTTTATCTCTCTCCACCAGTCAGAAACTACTCCGCAGATGCAACCTGGGAGCCCCTGCAACTAAGTCTAGATCACTATATAAAGGCCAAACCATGAAAACCAGGGAGATCTTTAGAAATTGTTAGATATAGTGGTCATGGCCCAGTCCCACTGTGTAAGCCTGTTTTGAGCTTACGGTACCTTTACATTAGTGCTAGATCTTCTATGTCACTAGTATTACTGGATCTCATAGTCCCATATAGTTTCCATTTTTTTACATAAGGATTTGGACTGAGGTTTTTTTGTGTTCCGGACAAATGTTGATTTCCTGCTGTATGTGCTTAGGCAGAAGGAAGAAGGTGATGACAAATCTATCAAAAGTGAATAAAGGGGTAACAAAGGTTTTGGTTTATACAGATACAGAGAAAGCTGTCAATCACATTCTCTTCCGAGAAAATAAACAACTCACATGTTTTCTCTATGGGTCCTGACAACTGCTTTGCATATGAACATATCTGACAGAGCTGTAGGAAATAGGGGAATTTATATCTGAATAACCACATCTCTTTTCCGACACTTCATGTCCCATCCATGCCTTCCTTCTAACCACTAAATGTGCCTCTGGATGCTGGAGCCTGGCTTCTGGAGGAACGCAGCTTTACTCAAGAGATATGCAATACCCAGGAGATTTTCTAACTCCTCCAGAAGCTTGGGTTGTCTCTTCTTTTAATAGAAACCACCTGGATGTTTTGGTAGAGTTGGCAAACATAACCTATAAGTGGCTACTCTGAACAACAATGCAACCGCTACTGTCTATAGTTGGGATATTGCTAGTTTTGCTCATAGTTTAAAGATCAATCATTACCATCCAAAGTATCATTCTTCCTTCTGGAGAAGAGCCATTTTCCATCTTTCCTAAATAAGAGCTTGGAGGTGTGTGTGTGGCGCCCCTGACCTGGTCAGGCACCACTGAGTACTGCACCCATGCTGGGGACAGTACAATACAGGTAATCCAGAAGGCTGACCGGGGTGTGGAACACAGGCGCATAGTAATCAGCTCTCACACATGTACCCATGAGAGGACCCCTGGGGATCCCAGGAGGGGGAAAAGCCTTGACCTTCACTGGAATAGTGGAGGGGGCCAAAAGCCTCCATCTCCTCTCAAGGGGTGTGGTAAGAGAGTCTGGTTGCTAGGTGGCGTAGGCAAGAACAGGAGAGGAGGAGCAGTGAGCCAGTTCAGAGCAGAGTCCAGGGAGCTCCGAGAGGAGCTGACCCCTTCCCCTGGGCTGCTGGAGTCTGACAGCGTCCGCGCAGTGGCTACCGACGGGGGAGAACGGTCAACTAGGAGTGCTACCCGAAACCCATCTCCAGCTAAAGAGAGAGCACAGAGTGGGAAGTAAGGAGACTGCTAGGGAGTACCAGGCCCAAACGGGCGGCAGATCCCGAAGCGGAGATAGATCCAGCTTTCTTTTGCTAAACCTGCCGGTGTGGGGCTCTCAAAGCCCACGCCACAACACCACAAAAAGCCGCAGCCACGTAGCCACAGTTAGGGCCCATAGCTCACAGGAGGCAAGAAGCTGGAGTGATCTGGCCCAGGCAACAAGCACACGGCAAACGAAGGGGAGTGAGGCTTCAGCAACTTCCCTGGGTGACCCCCATAGGGACTCAAAGTCGGGGTCACCCCAAACCACCAAGGGCTAAGGAAGGCGAGTTAGTAGTCACCCTCACAAGTCAGCCTGAAGGACACCTGGTTCCCGCCTGGTTCATCCCAGCTACGCCCGGGTTACTCACCCTGCCACCTGAAGTGAGTAAAAACCCTGAAAGACATTCTGCCTGTGTGGAGTTATTCTGCGCCTTGTGGTACTACGCACCTACATCGGGCCCTGGGGCTTGCCTCACTCTCAGGAGGCTATTCCAACTAACTGCACATACCATCAGCCCCAGGCGACCCTCAACCTGCAGTGGCGGTCCCTACTGGCCGCAATACTGAGAGTGGCGTCACGACAATCCGAAAGAAGGTTCCCTACCTGTGACCAGACTGTTCCATCCACGTGGAGTCCCTGAAGGTAATGCACCGACACATACTAGCGGGGCTTCACAACTTCTGGCGTCACGAACAGGATAAGGACTAGACCTGTTCAGACAGGTGACCATGTGCCTGGGCGGTCCGCTTGAAAAATTGGAAGCGCCGCCATATTGCCACCATGAAAAGCGCGCTGAAAAACAACAGCAGCCCGCGCTGGAAGAAGTTACCGCCCACGAAGAGGTGTGGCTACCCAGAGATCCCCTGCAGAGTTCTGACCTCGCTTGTGAAGAGAGCGGAGGCGTCCAGAGACGTCGGGACAGAAAGGGAGCCAGAAGCCTGCTGCTGGGAGAGGAGCTGCTGAAAGAGGCAGAGCAGAAACTGAACAGCTTGCTACTAGGGGCAACGACGAGTCCACTGCTGGGAAATCATGCAGAAGACGGCGCAGAAGAAATGGCGTCTGACCGCAGAAACCCAGAACCGGGCTCCGCTGCCTGGTGGTATCGGGAGCTGGCCCAGTTCTGCGACCGACTGGAGACCCGGGTCGTGGAGCAGATCCGAGAAGAACGCATGGAACTTCTGGAGATGGCTGCCGCGGTTCAGGCCTATGAGAGGGGAACCGCACGACGAGTGCCAGACCGGACGGCGACGACTCAGACCCCGATGCTGCCACTGATGGGTGAGTCCAGTATTACCCCTGCCGGCCCGGATGCCCCGACCCCTGCTGCCACGCCCGCGGTCCCTGAAGAGGCGCCCGGCGCGGCGACGCTGACCCAGGCCGCAGCCACGCCAGGTGCGGCCCGCCAAGCCCAGGCCGCCGCAGCGATGCCCTGCTCGGCCCGCCAAGACCCGGCCGCCGCAGCGATGCCCTGCTCGGCCCGCCAAGCCCCGGCCGCCGCAGCGATGCCCTGCTCGGCCCGCCAAGCCCCGGCCGCCGCAGCGATGCCCTGCTCGGCCCGCCAAGACCCGGCCGCCGCAGCGATGCCCTGCTCGGCCCGCCAAGACCCGGCCGCCGCAGCGATGCCCTGCTCGGCCCACCAAGACCCGGTCCCTGCAGCGACGCCCAGCCCAGCCTGCACAGATCCCATCGCAGCTGCGACGCCGATCCAGGCCGCCGCCATACAGGGCGCGGCCCGCCAAGACCAGGCCGCCGCCATACAGGGCGCGGCCCGCCAAGACCAGGCCGCCGCCATGTCAGGCGCGGCCCGCCAAGAGATTGCATCACCATTTACCCCGGCCTGCAAGGCCAGAGCAGACACCGCTCCCCAGTCTTAGGAAGTCCCTGCTAGGAAGTCCCTGATAGGAGAGGACCCCGAATACTGGAAGCTGAAGGCTGACCTAGAGGCCCAGTTCCCACAAGAGATGGTGGATCGGTATCTGCTCCCTCCGCACACCCCCAAGAGGATTCCGGCAACCCCTGCAGCAACCACGCCAAAGAGTCCCCCGCCTGGGCCTGTTGAAGGAAGTTCATCCCCAGCACTGCCACCAAAGGAGTGCCAAGAAGAACTAAGGGGGAGAGGAGGCTAGGAAGCTGAAGAGCTGACTCAGGAGCCGCCAGCAGCAGTGCTAGTCCCAGAGCCGGAGATGCTGCCATATTCCCGCTGGGACGAGGAAGACCTGACACCTTCTGCTGAGGAAGATCTGCCCCAAAGCCTCACCTGGGAGCTTGTAAGCTGCACTTCGCAGAATCCAGCCCGCAAGACACAGCGCCGCAGCAGAACCCAGTTTTCCCCTGCACCGCCATCCCCAGAGCAGAGAGAAGTCACGGCCAGAGACCTACAGGAGAAAAGGTTCCTGAGAAGAGCCAAAGCACAGACCAGAGGACCCCTTTGTAGAGGAATAGTGGAGGACTTTAGCCTGAAGTCAGGATACGGGTTCATTGTTGCACCTGGTATCAAAGAAGGTATCTTCGTCAATAGAAGAGATGTGAGAGCTCATCTGCCCAGAGGACACCCTGGCAGAAACTTAAGAATGGGAGATTCCGTACAGTTTACCCTGCATCAAGGAGAAAGAGGCTGGTACGCGCTAGATGTAGTGCCATGTCCCAAAGAAGAAAGGAAAGACAGCCATAAAGAAAGAAAAGACCAAAGACCTAATGAAGAGATAACCACAGATGAAGAAAAAGGTCAAGAAAGCAACAGGTGCCGCAGCCCTACAGGCCCAAGCCCTGGTGAAGAGGAATCCGCCTAAGTTCAAGTAAAGTACAGCAAGTTTTGACTAGTTTGGAAAGTTTGTTTTGCAACGTTACTGTTTAAGAGATGTGCCCACATAAACTAATGTGAGAAATGAACCTTAAGGCTATGAACTGGCTATAGCCACAAACTCTCGCAGTGTAAATAGTTACACCAGAGGGCACCACCGCCACCAGAGTCAGCCTGTTTAGGGGCTTGGCTCGTCTGCAACCAGGAGGAGCCCGTCCGTATATAGGGCCTTGGCTCACCTGCGACCAGAGAGCATGCCTGTTTATGGGGCCTGGCTCTCCACCACAAAGAGGGTACCTGGTCAGCACCAACTGTGGAGGCCGCCTCTGCATCCTGCCAGAAGAGGCTGAAGGCGCGGATCCACCAAGCCAGGTATACCCTGAAACCACCAGCCCATGAAAGCCGCCTCTACATCCTGCCAGAAGTGGCTGAAGCCGCGGCCAACGTGAAAGGGTTTTGGGTGGGTTAACGGACTTGTGGGTGGAGGGTGGTGATGTATGGTACCTGGTGCTTTTAAAAATGTTTTACCATGTTTTAATGTTTATGCATTTTAAAATGTTGTCTTGCAGCCCGAGGACGTGCTGGTGATAACTAAGGGGGAATGTGGCGCCCCTGACCTGGTCAGGCACCACTGAGTACTGCACCCATGCTGGGGACAGTACAATACAGGTAATCCAGAAGGCTGACCGGGGTGTGGAACACAGGCGCATAGTAATCAGCTCTCACACATGTACCCATGAGAGGACCCCTGGGGATCCCAGGAGGGGGAAAAGCCTTGACCTTCACTGGAATAGTGGAGGGGGCCAAAAGCCTCCATCTCCTCTCAAGGGGTGTGGTAAGAGAGTCTGGTTGCTAGGTGGCGTAGGCAAGAACAGGAGAGGAGGAGCAGTGAGCCAGTTCAGAGCAGAGTCCAGGGAGCTCCGAGAGGAGCTGACCCCTTCCCCTGGGCTGCTGGAGTCTGACAGCGTCCGCGCAGTGGCTACCGACGGGGGAGAACGGTCAACTAGGAGTGCTACCCGAAACCCATCTCCAGCTAAAGAGAGAGCACAGAGTGGGAAGTAAGGAGACTGCTAGGGAGTACCAGGCCCAAACGGACGGCAGATCCCGAAGCGGAGATAGATCCAGCTTTCTTTTGCTAAACCTGCCGGTGTGGGGCTCTCAAAGCCCACGCCACAACACCACAAAAAGCCGCAGCCACGTAGCCACAGTTAGGGCCCATAGCTCACAGGAGGCAAGAAGCTGGAGTGATCTGGCCCAGGCAACAAGCACACGGCAAACGAAGGGGAGTGAGGCTTCAGCAACTTCCCTGGGTGACCCCCATAGGGACTCAAAGTCGGGGTCACCCCAAACCACCAAGGGCTAAGGAAGGCGAGTTAGTAGTCACCCTCACAAGTCAGCCTGAAGGACACCTGGTTCCCGCCTGGTTCATCCCAGCTACGCCCGGGTTACTCACCCTGCCACCTGAAGTGAGTAAAAACCCTGAAAGACATTCTGCCTGTGTGGAGTTATTCTGCGCCTTGTGGTACTACGCACCTACATCGGGCCCTGGGGCTTGCCTCACTCTCAGGAGGCTATTCCAACTAACTGCACATACCATCAGCCCCAGGCGACCCTCAACCTGCAGTGGCGGTCCCTACTGGCCGCAATACTGAGAGTGGCGTCACGACAATCCGAAAGAAGGTTCCCTACCTGTGACCAGACTGTTCCATCCACGTGGAGTCCCTGAAGGTAATGCACCGACACATACTAGCGGGGCTTCACATGTGCATTGATTTGCGCTGCTGTGGAATAAAGTGAAGGTCCAGTGCATGAAGTGAATGAAAAGGTGTTTTATTTACACGTTTCGGAGAGAAACCCCCACTCCTTCTTCAGAACAGGCACCAAATGAAGAAGGAGTTGGGTGTCACTCCGAAACGTGAAAATTAAGAACCTTTTCATCCACTTTGTGCCATGGACCTTCAGTTTATTCCACAGCAGTGCAGATCGTTCCACGCTCCTCCAAGCTTTTATCTGTTATCACCAGCCTTAGGGCTCATGGACTTTGCGGCAGTTGTTTTTGCTCCTAGACTGGTTGTGTGCCACACCACCACACAATGTGAGCAACCTGCTCTCGCTTTCACTTTTCTCTTATTAGGTAAGACCCTATTATGCGGTTTCATACTTTTCCTAGGATGCACTTCCTTGAATCTAGAACTGTGTAGTCTTTCAAGAGACCAACTAGAGAGACACTTATCATGACATGTAGAATGATAACAGCTCACCCTTAATATGACTGCTACAATCCTCGGCATGGAAAAAGCGACTTACGCAAGTCCAGCTAAGAAAACCCTTCAGCCGTAAAAAAACCCAGTTAAAATAAAGACATTTTTCCAAATAAGTTAAAAAAAATGACATTCACAGGTACATCCAATATAATTTGAGAGTTTCATACGCATTTCAGACTGCAACCGAAAACTTATTCATGGCTAAAGATGTCATTCTTTTAACCTATATGGAATAAGTTTCTTTATTTTATCTGGAGGATTTTTTTTTATTTGGACTTAACATGATGACCTGGTTTCACGGTCATCTCCCTTCTGTTTTGAGACTAGGTCCAGCCTTAGGACTGGAGACTCCCATCTCCATCTTGACTCCTCATTTAAATGAGGTTTATTTTCCTTTGGCGTCTCATGAGTTAATTTCAAGTTTTGTTACCAGCTGCTCTGAGCAGGGCAGGTCAGCTGTAGCTGCTATGAGCCCACACACATTTATGTTAAATAAAGGAGCCTTCCCAGCAAACCTTGCTGCTGTTAGAATCATTTTTACTCTGGCCAGCCTGGTGGAAGGAACTGCTGAGGTTTTGTCCTGTGACCATCCACCTGCTACTTTAGAGTCCGTCTTTTACGGTGAAGTTTGGTGTTTTATAGCATTCTGTTTATTCCCCCGTCTGTGTTTCCTTTCCCTCCGTGTTTATTAGTGTAGTGACAAGTCTAGTGAACTCATTGGCTTATCACTAGACAGGGTGAGTTTAGGGCCAGCTGAGGGACCCAGGTATCTTGCTCGCCGACAGGTTGATAGAACCTGTATAGAGACGCTAGGGAGCTCAGAAGTCAGATTGAGTTGAGTGCAGGAGGTGCCCCCTCACCTCTCCCTAGCGGCAGGGACCTCCATTGTATCGTGACTCCGGTGTGCCCCCCTTTTTAGTGTTGTTTTTGGTAGTGCGTCAGACGCCTGTTGGTCTGACTGCGTGTGTCATGCGTTATATACGGACATCTCCAACTCTGTGTATGACACCTGGACATCTGGAACTTACACCTCTCATCCCACCACACGGCATTATAAAACCAAAAGTCCATTCTGCTTACTTACATCTCTCTGCAAGTAGAATTGTTTAAAGTGATTTTAATTGATTTTTTATTATAAAACCATGTATTCTAATAATTATAGGAAAGCCCAGCCACCCTCAAGAATATATATCCTCATAGGATTCAGTAGGTACGGCCATTGAACACAAGGATCGCTCTGTATGTGGAAATCGAGACTCAAGCAGAATAGTTATGGACTAAACTGAACTTTCATTGAACTGATCTTCATTTGGAATAACAAGAATCAGAGTAAAGATGAAAAATAATCCGAGCTACAAAAACATTTTACAGTAGAATTTATTCTACAAAGTAAGGCTCGGGGAAACGAATGGAGCCAGCAACCACACAGACTATTGTTAGGAGCTATTTTTGGTTTATAGAATTATATACTTGTACCTTAGTACGTACATATCTACATGGTGTCACTTTCAGCGATGAAGACCCAGATCAGTTTTAGTACTTAGTTCTTTTAATGCAATTATTGGTGCTAAAACAAAAATTCCAGATCTGGTGGCCAAGGAAGATTGCCTCGTTACACCTTTCTTCAGAGTATCCACCACATTGAGAACATACCCTGCCAGTGAATTGATTGTTACACCTCCTACACCCTACATCCGGACATTTACGACCCCCCCCCCCCCCCTCACTCCCATGAGCTCACAAAAAAAAATTTGGCATGCTTTTGCTAGACCATCCTTCTTTTGCAGTCCAGTTCCTAGGATTATGTCTTCAAGATTGTGGCTGCTCTTATTTGTCCATGTCTAATATCAAACCCAATACAAGGTAAATGCCACTGGGTTTGGAAGAGTTTGGATGAAAGCAACAAAGTAGTATAAGGATTATGGCTAAATCTATCGCTTTGGCAAATTTAGTTTACAGCTTTATGGTGAATTTAGGTCATGGCATGGTTGCACTATATGTCACTGGTGGGACAAACAGTCCTGTGGTGTTCGGCAATAGAAGGTCACAGCATTTGGTTGCGCAAAATGCTCCCTGACTTTCTATTGTTCCTGCTGTCAGTATTCAGTGTACTGGAAGCTCCTCTGCTGGGTGTCCATCCTTTTCTCTTTAAGACCCTCTTTAAGACCTGCCTTTCCTTAAGCTGCTAATCATCTGTATTTCCTCTTGGGTTTAAATACTCTCATTTTTCCCTGGAATTGTGCTGGTGATATTCATTTAATTCAAGCTCTGGTTGCAAGCAGGTGGCCCGCACTCACCTGCGGTATTGTTGCTGAAATGTTGCTCTATTGTTGCTCTATCATGCACTATTTCCCCTGTGTGTCCTCCTTGTGTCTTTCTTTAGCGTTTAGTGGGGCTGATGAAGAGCTCATCGCAGCCGTACCCTTTTTAGTGTCCAGCACTAGGGATCCTTGGGGTCAGGTATCCGGCTCAGCGCATAGGTGCAGATCCTCTCTAGGGTGTTGAGGAACTCCAGGGACCAGCAGTAGGTTTGGACAGGGGCCTCCATCTCCGCATTTCATAGACACAGGGTTTCCCCTTCCCTTTTGCCGTTTGCTTGGTACTTCCTCGTACCTAACGTGACACTATAATAATGAGTCCGGAGTACCCTGGAAACTTATGACAAATGCAAAAATTTTTACCATAGTGAAACATGTACAATTGTTGCCTCACAATCTTGCTTATCCTTGTCTTACTTCAAT
Source organism: Anomaloglossus baeobatrachus (assembly GCF_048569485.1). NCBI lineage: Eukaryota > Metazoa > Chordata > Amphibia > Anura > Aromobatidae > Anomaloglossus > Anomaloglossus baeobatrachus. Next base: position 536,198,346 of record NC_134358.1, on the reverse strand, counting down.
CGTATACATCTGTTGCGCCCAGGGATATGGGGTACTCGGTCCCGGGCGGTTGCAAATGGGAATGTCACTCTGGTGGCCGTTGCTCGGTCCTGTGCTCTGGGCCCCTTTTGTAATGGGGGATATTTACAGGGGTAATAAGAGTTATTGTCATGTGACACCACCTGCGGGTTGCGGTTAAGGATGGAGAACCGCCGCTGCTGAATGTAGGTACTCCCAGAGCTGGTGGTGGTTGTAGCAATGGTGTTAGGCCCTCCGCAGGTAGGGCCATGCCTGGGAGATGACAAGGGGTAATAACGGAGACCACACCAGGTTGTCTTTAACAATCTCTACTCACTGTGGACCCAGGGGTTCCTGGTTCAGGTCCCAGGAGTATCAGTGCCAATGTAGTGACCCAGGTTGCTCTGTCCACGGAACTCTCTGTAGATTGAGTCCCCGTAGCGTGGAGCGTTTGGGAGCCCCGACTGTCCCTTTTGGAGTACAGTCTCCATCTCCGTACGGCGGGCAGTTTGGACCCTGCAGGAAGGTAAGTGTCCGAACCTGATCCTAGTTTACTGCTGATGCCCCCGGATTATTTGGTTCGGTGAAGTCCGTGAAGGTGTCCTCACCGGGCAGGTATTTATCAAACCGTTTGAAACTGATGCTTGACCTAGGGCCCTGTGCCCCGTGCGTGCTCCGGTCCTAGCGGTATCTCCGGTACCCATCCTGGTGACCTCTCTTCTGTGCCCCCAGGTCACCGTTACACGGACCCAGCTCAGACACGTCCGCACACCTCTCCTGTGTGCTTCACTCTCCTCTGACTACCACTGACTGACTGACCCCTCCCACCAGGCTGGCTATACCCAGGGACTCATTTCCCATGGCGACCATCCCCTTACATGGTTAACCCTCTATACCCAGTGTGTAGTGGAGAACTAGGATTTTGGTCATGTCTTGGCGGTATCAGCACTAATACTCCAGGTCCCAGGGGGTAGGTCGGTCCTGCATCCCCAAGAGGATGCTGGTCCTTGTAGTGCCCTGAGGGTCTCAGGGGCGCTACACATCCATCCTTGATGATGCCCGAGGAGTGCGTTCTGAATGTTATTGTGCAATATATATATATATATATATATATATATATATATATATATATTTGTATGACATAGCTTATTACCCTTCTAGATCATTTTCTTTTTTCATAGGGGGAGGGGAAGGGGCAATAATAAACACAGATGAATGGGCATGCCATGCTCTTATGATATACGCTCTATCGGGTGAAGTTAGCATAGGTATTAAGACCTCCATACACATTAGATTGGTGAGGGCTAACAGCTGCAGTATCTCACAAAAGTGAATACATCCCTCACATTTTTGTAATATCTTTTTGTGGGACAACACTAAAGATCTAAGGCGGGCTTTACACGTTGCGAAATCGCTACCTATATATCGTCGGGGTGACGTCGTTAGCTACGCACATCTGGCGTCGGTAGCAACATCGCAACGTGTAAATCCTAGGTGCGACGATGAACGAGCACAGAAGCGTACAATATCGCTGATCTCTGTAACATCATTCATTTCCATAATGTCAGTTCGACCGCAGGTACGATGTTGCTCGTCGTTCCTGCAGCTCCACACGTCGCTGTGTGTAAACCCGCAAACATCTCCTTACCTGTGTGCCGACGGCAATGCGGAAGGGAGAAGGTGGGCGGGATGTTATGTCCCGCTCATCTCCGACCCTCCGCTTCTATTGGCCGGCCAATTAGTGACGTCGCGGTGACGCCGAACGCACCTCCCCCTTGAAGGAGGGATTGTTCGGCAGTCACAGCGACGTCACCAAGCAGGTAAGTGCGGGTGAAGTTGTCGTAGTGATAATGTTCGCTACGGCAGCAATCACCACATATCGCATATGCGACGGGGGCGGGTGCTATCGCGCTCGACATCGCTAGCAATTGCTAGCGATGTCGCAACGTGTAAAGCCCGCCTAACACTTTGATATCATGTAAAGTAGTCAGTGTGCAGCTTGTATAACAGTGTAAATTTGATGTGCCCTCTAAATAACTCACCACACAGCCATTAATGGCTATACCACTGGCAACAAAAGTGAGTACATCCCTTTACCCATCTCAAGTAGTGACATTGCATTGCCCTTTACCAGTATAATGACAAAGCTATTGTGGCGCCCTGGACTAGCCAGGTCATCACAGGTAACACACTCACACCCCAACCCCCACTAGACAGTAACATTAGCCAAACACGAAACCCTTGTTGCCTCCCTCCAGGGTCTGATGTCCACACCAGGTAGGGCGGAGCCAAGCGGTTGGCCCCACCCACCAAGGAGTTCACAGGTCTGGAGGTGGGAAAAGTGACAGATTTGTCCTGGAGGTCGAAGTGAGAGGAGTCAAGTGGAGAGTGTCTGGGTTTGTGGCCCAGGCACTGACAACAAGGTTGGCAGACGGTGGTGGCCGTCTGCAGGAGTGGTGGATTGACGCGGAACCGTAGGACCGGGGTCAGGCGGTGGCCCGCCGGTACCGACCGGGGAGCGAAGTGAAGCCAGCACACACAGGCAGGGCCATCGGACCCCGACTAGGCTTGGAGTCGCTGTCAACAGTCAAATCTGAGTGTGACAGGAACCCCAGGCGTTTCCTAACAACCAAAGACCCGTTAGAAGGCAACCGTCTGCAACGTGAGGGTATACAGCTACCGCCTAAGGCTAGAGACCCAAGGGCCAGTGCCTGCGGGCAAACGGGCTCCTCCGGCATCCATACACCGGGGAGCGGACTACCGTTGGGGACCCATCGTAGTTAAAACAGTACACAAAGGTGCAGGGAAAGACAGCCGCCATCACCTGTCCGGGGAGAGACACAGCAGCCGGCTGCGGGACCCGTCCATCCAGCCGTTTGGTTTACCGAGGACTTTGTGCATCTCTTGCTGAGTGAGTACACTCGTGCCGTCCCTGCGACCCTGCACTTCACCTACCCTGCCTCCCCGTCACACCACCGGGCCCCGGGACCACCAACCCCTACCTACGGAGGGGGAAAACAACATCCCAGCTGCTCCCTACCATCGCTCCCGGGATCCCCGTCACCAGCAGCAGTGGTGCCCATCTTCACCACAACCCGTGGGTGGCGTCACGGACTAAATCCCCAAACAAACGAACCACCCTTTTCCCTCACGGGAGGGGAGCGCCGCTCGAGTCCCCGGATCCGGCCCACCGCTCGAGCCACCGAGCAGCAGCCACAGCACCGGACCCGAGCGTTAGCAGCGCAGCGACGTCCCCTCCACCCGCGACAACTTGGCGTCACGAACAGGATAGAACCGATCTACTTACCAGTAGAAGTGCGCCTTGTGGTCTCCGCCGGCGACGTCCGGCCGAAAATTTTGAAGCACCGCCATCTTTGGCGCGAAAATCTCCCACTTGAGCGTCTTCCCCGAGCAGGGAAGGCGCGAACGCGAAGCCCCGCCCCCAACAAGCGGAAGTGCTAAAGAGAACCAAGGGGGGGCAGGTGTGTGTCTGCCTAATGTAGCCGAGGCTATAAAAGCCGGGACGCCAGGACTCTGCAAGGATACCCGGTTCCTGGAAGCAGCTTGCAACATGTCCGCACCACCTGAGAGGCCCGAGTCTCCGGAGCCTGCCCCCGCGACGGCGGCTTGGCTGAATACCCAAGTGATGCTGTTGTGCTGTCGTAAGCGGGCTCAAGTACGGGACCTGCTAGATCGCTGGACCGCTGAGATGGAGGAGCTGGCTGCGGTTGTGCGGGCGCATGGAATAGAGGCCATGCTAGAGGAGCTGGTGAGTGACCAACGCCCTTGTGTCCCTGAAGGACCGGCCGCTGCGGCTGAAGGACTTGGTTTACACCTGGCCCCAGCAGGGCTCGCTGCATCGCCTGTGCTGACCGCCCGTACAACCCCGCTCAGGCCGCCGTCCCCGATGGAGGTGGCAGACTCCGTGTTGCCCCGCTGGGGCCCGGAGGCCCGAGAGGACGCCCGCCCACCAATAGCTGGAGCGGTTGACTTGGAAGAACCGATGGCGGGCCTCCGTACACCGGCTGATGACGGGTCACTTGCCACTGAGGAGCCACGAGTCTGGGCTCAGCTGGAAACCGTTACCAACCTGCCAGGTCCCACCATTAGCCCCCTCGAGTCAGATGACAGCGGCTCGGGGGCTGACACAGAACCGGTCTCGGAGTCCGAGGAAGTGGGTGAGAGTCTTCCCAACGGCAATGCGCCAGTAGCTTTCTATGTCCCGCGTGGTGGAGGGAACGGATACCGGGCGGCCCTCTCCCACCAGGCCTGCCACCGGATGTTTGCAATATTGACAGCGGAGGGCGAGGCCACCTCAGAGGAAGAGGTGGAATAGGCAGCGGTCCACCGTTGCATACAGTTGTCCCCCGTTGGGACCCCCAGCACCGTTAAATATGTGAGTGAATGGCAATGAATCAAACTGAAAAATCACCTGATTACTGTCCGAGAAGAGAACCGTCCCCGTTGGGACTGGAGTAGTCCTTGTTAGTTAACACCCCCATACCCACATGAGAAACTGCTCATGGATATGGCCGAGAACTGGCAGGCCACCCACGAACTGGTAGGCTTGTAAATAATGTTGTGGGATGCAAACCGTTGCCGCCTCCGGAGAGGCAGATTGGAGGAAGGGCCCGCAGCAGAGCAGGCTGGGGCCCAGCCACCACCAGGACCGGTGGCCATCCTCCGGGGGTCAGGGGTCTCCCTTGGACGTGGGGTCCCCTGAAGTGACAGTCGGGTGTAAGTTACCGTACCCGTTCCCACTCGGGCAGCCTGAACCTGGACTGGGGTCAAGGGGTGCTGCCCACTTCTTAGGGGCAGCATCAGGGCTAGGTTCCTTGGGTGGGAGAGCGGAAGACATCCGTCCGTCCGTCATTATTAAAAATGTTTTTATGTTCGGTTAATAATAAGTTGATTCAATGCTACATTGTCCACCAGGCATACCTTACTCCAACTCTATTATTTAGTATGGGCCGTTCTCGTACATCGGAGTGCCCGAGGTGTCATCTCTCAGGGACAAATTTCATACATATGATTTGGAGCTGTCCCAATATATCTTCGTACTGGCGGGGAGTGACATCTCTGCTGACATCGATTGTGTCGATTCCTGTTTTGTGTGACCCTTTGATATGCCTGTTTGGGGTGGTGGAGGAAGAGTCCTGGGATCATTACATGACAATATTCCTCAGAGAGGCATTGTTTCTGGCTAGGAAATTAATAGCTCTGAGGTGGATGGGAGATTCGAATCCAACTGTGCGGTCCTGGGTTAAACTAGTCAATGCAACCATAGTCTATGAGTGGGTGGTATATTATAATAGGGGGTGCCTGGGAAAATGTAACAAAATCTGGGGTTTGTGAACTTCTTCTCCAGACACACTTGCGGAGGTTTGAGGGAGATTATGCGGATAATGGTGGTTCCCGTTAGATGTTGGGATATGAAACACTGTCCAATGGTATATTGAGATATAATAATGCAATGTGGCTGTTGTTGTTCTTTCTTTCTTCCTTTTTCTATTCCTCTTTCTATCTTGTTTTCAAAATATGGTCATGCTGATAGTTACAGCTGTTCTTATGCTAAATATAAAATTAGATATATATGCAAATGATAAGAAGTATGGATAATAACATTGTTCTATCTTAAGTGCTAAAGATATTATGGACTTTATATGACTGTTCATTGTTATATTTAAATATTACTATCTATATACTGAGCTATCTTTATATGGCAAATGTCAGTTGTACCATGTTTGAAATTGTTAATAAAACGAAGTTAAAAAAATGTTTTTATGTGTAACGTTCAAGTGACCTGACAAAAATGCCTATGTTTTATATGTTTACATGTTAATTTATATTTTACAGTTTTGAAAAAAATAAAACCGGTGATGGACAGGCAGCCCGCGGACGGTCTGCATGTCACCAAGGAGGAATGTGGCGCCCTGGACTAGCCAGGTCGTCACAGGTAACACACACACCCCCTTTCACTAGACAGTAACATTGGCCAAACACAAAACCCTTGTTGCCTCCCTCCAGGGTCTGATGTCCACACCAGGTGGGGCGGAGCCAAGCGATTGGCCCCACCCACCGAGGAGTTCACAGGCCTGGAGGCGGGAAAAGTGACAGATTTGTCCTGGAGGTCGAAGTGAGAGGAGTCAAGTGGAGAGTGTCTGGGTTTGTGGCCCAGGCACTGACAACAAGGTTGGCAGACGGTGGTGGCCGTCTGCAGGAGTGGTGGATCGACGCGGAACCGTAGGACCGGGGTCGGGCGGTGGCCCGCCAGTACCGACCCGGGAGCGAAGTGAAGCCAGCACACACAGGCAGGGCCATCGGACCCCGACTAGGCTTGGAGTCGCCATCAACAGTCAAATCCGAGTGTGACAGGAATCCCCTGGGGTTCCAACAACCAAAGACCCGTTAGAAGGCAACCGTCCGCACCGTGAGGGTATACAGCTACCGCCTAAGGCTAGAGACCCAAGGGCCAGCGCCTGCGGGCAAACGGCTCCTCCGGCATCCATACACCGGGGAGCGGACTACCGTTGGGGACCCATCGTAGTCAAAACAGTACACAAAGGTGCAGGGAAAGACAGCCGCCATCACCTGTCCGGGGAGAGACACTGCAGCCGGCTGCGGGACCCATCCATCCAGCCGTTTGGTTTACCGAGGACTTTGTGCATCTCTTGCTGAGTGAGTACACCCGTGCCATCCGGCACCGCGCCGTCCCTGCGACCCTGCACCTCACCTACCCTGCCTCCCCGTCACACCACCGGGCCCCGGGACCACCAAACTCTACCCACGGAGGGGGAAAACAACATCCCAGCTGCTCCCTACCATCGCTCCCGGGATCCCCGTCACCAGCAGCGGTGGTGCCCATCTTCACCACAACCCGTGGGTGGCGTCACGGACTAAATCCCCAAACTAACCAACCACCCTTTTCACTCACGGGCAGGGAGCGCCGCTCGAGTCCCCGGATCCGGCCCACCGCTCGAGCCACCGAGCAGCAGCCGCAGCAGTGCCGGACCCGAGCGTTAGCGAGTGCAGCGGCGTCCCCTCCGCCCGCGACACTATCATTATAGAAATAATTCTGAGGCAGTATATCTAGATTCAGGGGTTCCCACGTTACCTACCCTTGGTATTCTTGCATCAGGCACTCTCACCAAACTGTCACATCCAGTGCCAGAATTTCTCTTCTGTGCAGGGCTCTCACAAACTAGCTCGTCATAGCAGTTACATAGTTCAAACTGGTGCTAACATACCAATCTGACAGACAGCCAAGAGTCACATATCTAGGGCCAGCGAGCCACATGTGGCTCCTTAATCACTGGTTGGGGAACACTTCTCTACATCATTACTGTTCCCAAAAACTGAGATGCGAAAACCTTTTGTATAAATGGAGAGCTAATGACCAGGTGTGATCACCACTCCTAGTGACCATGAATGGAGTAGTGTTGCACATGTTCATTACTGCTCAAGAGCTCCAGATTGAGTTCAGCCTGGTGGGGGAACCCAAGGCATTTAGAGCATCCTTCAAAATGGAGAATCATTAACAATTTGAGCATCTTGCCCTGTAAGTACAAATTGAGCACTTGGTTTGGTAAAAACTAAAAACTTTTGGGGCTTTGAGTGCTTCCTCACGGAAGTTGAATGGGGGTTGAATGTTTCACCTTCTTCATGGCTGAGATCACGGTGAGGATTGGCATGTATAGTAGCATGCAGAGTGCCATGTGTAACTCTATTATTTACATCAAAAACTATGGCTCCTATGAAGAAGACAGTTTTTAGAACCCATGCAGATGTGACCAATGTCTAAACCAAACTTAGAATTTTTGTCTTTGACCATATTTAAAAGCCTGTTTGTTATGATATTCAACAAACCTTTCTGAAACCTTTCTACACTGTGTTATACTCAGTGCAGGGTGAAGCATAAGTCATGGAGTCAGTGTCAAGTCTGCCCTCCAGGCCCTGCATTTAGCGTTAAAGCAGGGGTGGGGAACCTTTTTACTGTCGGGGGCCATTTGGAATTTCCTACTAACCTTTGGGGGCCACACAACATTATCAACTTGAAAAATAACCCTGCTATATTTGGTCAAACGATTAATTAACTCACCCCTACTGTGGAGGCAGGAGCTGCTTCTCTTTGGTGTGGCTGTGATGTTCGGTGATGTTGATCATCTTGTTTCTCACAACTGCTTTTCCAGGTTTGTCTCGGTCTGGAGATGCTGGGGGCATATACATCACAGGAGGGGCTGGGAGTACACATCACAGGAGGGGCTGGGGCGTATACATCACAGGAGGGGCTGAGGCGTATACATCACAGGAGGGGCTGGGGCGTATACATCACAGGAGGGGCTGGGGCGTATACATCACAGGAGGGGCTGAGGCGTATACATCACAGGAGGGGCTGAGGCGTATACATCACAGGAGGGGCTGAGGCGTATACATCACAGGAGGGGCTGAGGCGTATACATCACAGGAGGGGCTGAGGCGTATACATCACAGGAGGGGCTGAGGCGTATACATCACAGGAGGGGCTGAGGCGTATACATCACAGGAGGGGCTGAGGCGTATACATCACAGGAGGGGCTGAGGCGTATACATCACAGGAGGGGCTGAGGCATATACATCACAGGAGGGGCTAGGGCATATACATCACAGGAGGGACATGGACAGCCCTGGTGGTGGCCCAGACATGACTGGGTACAAGGACAGCACCAGGAGGCAGCACGGACTGCACCAGGAGGCAGCACGGACTGCACCAGGAGGCAGCACGGACTGCACCAGGAGGCATCACTAGGGAGACACAGACAGGACTGGGGGAGCATAGGTATCACCAGGAGGGCACGGACTGGGGGGCATAGACAGCAGTTGAAGGGTACAAACCGCAGTGGCGAGTACAGAGCACAGGGGGGTACACAGTACTGAGGGGTGGCACACAGCACTGGGGAGCACGGACAGCATAAGGGGGGCACAGACAGCACTGACCATGGCATAGACAGCACTGGTGGCAGCATGGACAGCATTAGGTGGTGCGTACAGCACTGGGAGGAGCATAGACATCACCCAGAGGGTACAGACAGCACTAGGGGGGCACAGACAGCAGTGGGGGGGTTACACAGTGATGAGGGGGTACACACAGTACTAGGGGGTACACACTGTACTAGGGGGTACACAGCACTGGGGTACACACAGCATTAGGGAGTACACACAATACTAGGGGGTACACAGCACTGGGCGGTACACAGTTCTAGGGGTACAGATAGCATTAGGGGGTACACACTGTACTAGGAGGTACACAGCACGAGGGGGTACACAGCACTGGGGTACACACAGCATTAGGGGGTACACACTGTACTAGGGGGTACACACATCACTAGGGGGTACACACATCACTAGGGGGTACACAGCACTGAGCGGGGGGGGGGCAGAGATGGGTGGTTGAGTACTCACAGTACTGGGGTAGGGGAGGAGTCACACGCACAGCACAGGTCCGGGTGGTCGGTAAATTTGCTGCAGTTCTTGTGTGACTTTATCCCAGCGTGCTGCTTACCCCGCCCACCAGAGCACACTAGCACACGCTGGGGTTAAGCCTAGAATGTATGGGCTGTAGTCAGGTCCTGGAAGTCAGGATCTCTATAGAGCCCGTACATTCTAGCATCTACTCTCAGGGCATCAGGCAGTAGGATTTAAAGGGCCAGCAGCCGGGAAAAGCGCGGCTGCCGTAAGAGCACAGCGGTCCCCGGGAATGTGCCCAGGGGCCGCAAAAAAAGTCGTCACGGGCCGCATACGGCCCGCGGGCCGGAGGTTCCCTACCCCTGCGTTAAAGAATGTCTGAGTTTTCCTGGAGTTTTTCTTTGATATATTTGCATTTTTTGCTCTCATGCTCATCCTAAATTTCTATTTGCAGAGACGACTTAATATATGAACCCGACCTCCGGTATTGATTCTGTCCTACATCTTCTTTGTTTACAGCAATGTTTAGGTACACAAAGCATCTATATTCTGTGCGATTGATCTTTATGTGCACTATGCTTCACTTCTCGGAATGTAGCTTAAGAGAAAATACAACATTTTAGGGATCAAAAGGAAAAATTGGAATAAAAATTCCCAATTGTGCAGTATGTAATGTAATTTCTCTGCAAATGTTCTGGAAGGTAAAAGATTAGTTTTGTGCCTCATTGGGAAATTATTCTTAGTATTGAGCTTCTATTAAGACGTATGTGTAGAAATTTAAAGGCCACTAACAACTCCTAAATATCAGCAAGTAAACTTTCTTTTTCAAGTTTCGGTGTAAAAATGTAATGCGGTGTTCAGGTCCAAACTCACTAGGTGTCTTGGCGGCATCAGGCTCTGTTCACATTGCAAAGCCTGACAGACAACCTGATGTCTCCTAGTTGTTCAGCCAGAGCTGGTCATCGGCTTTTTCATGTGCTCTGTTCCTCAGTCCTGCAAAAGTTAATTCCTGCTGACCTGGGGAACCCTGCTAGAGATCAGGTCGCTAATTGCCAATCATAGCCATCTCCTTCCTATATAAGATTCTGGATCTTACTACTCAGCGCCGATTATAGCTTCAGCGTAGCTCTTTGTGATGATCCAGTTTGTGGTGATCTGTAGTTGCTATTTTGAGTGGTGTGGTAGTTGCCCTGTTGTGTGTTTACTTCCTTCCTTTTTTCTTTATTCCCCTGTACACATATTGTCTGTCCTTTGTCTTTGAGTGCAGTGTGAATGTTTGTTCTCCCTTGACCGTGTCGTTTCTGTGGGGTTTTGTTACTGTGTTTCTGGCCCGCCCCAAGGATGGGGGAGTAAGATCATGGCTCAGACAGGAGTCAAGGTCATGCTGGGGGCTCAGACGTGGCTACCATCAAGCCTACCTCTGAGATAAATACAGCGCCGGATCTCAAGTCTGAGGGCCAGCCTTGGAGCCCCTGTCCTGTCATTTCATACCCCAATGACAAAACACTTCTTCAGTGCCAGACTGAGGTGTTTGTAGCCAAACAGAGAATGTAATTTTGAGAGACGACTCTATATCAGTACAGAACATGTGCACACAAGGTTGAACTGACCTACCAGACAACCAAAGGATCCTTCATAGACCTACAGGACAGAAAGCTCAGATTCAATAATGGGCAAAAAGGCCAAACTCATTTGAAACCATTGTGCAGATTAGGTTTGACACATCACGGTATCAGTGACCTCTGTAATGGATCAGGGCTCTAAAGAATCAGTTGAAAACCAATATTTGGATTAAACGTTGCAGTCAACCATTTATCACTAAGGTCTATTTTTTAGGATATTGATGCTCTGTCGTGTGTGTGCAATGATAACAGATTGCATAGGAGTACATGTTTTGTATAGATGGAGGGTACGTCTTGAAAACATCTCCCAAACTACTTGCTTCACATAGCTAGAAGAACATTCAAACCCAACTCTTTTTATTCAATAACAAACACAGTTTTTATGGGTCAAGTGGAAATGGCCACAGCTTTATTCGATATATATAAGCTGTCATTCTTTAAACTCCCATGCCCACGATTTTCTTCTCTTCCAAATCTCTTCCTTTCATGCCCATTTGCCAAACTTCTGTGTATGCAACTGTGACGCCCTGGCCTATCAGATCATCACAGGGTATTGTGCAATCTGCCCTTTTGTGCAATATCCACCTCCTCCTTGGTTACGGGTCCCTAACCATTTGTGTTGCCAAGAGCAAGCTAATCAAAACCCTAGGAACACTCTGCACCACACCCACCAGACACACCAGTGGACGGCCTGAGTGGAATAGGGTCGCCCACTTGGGGGTTTGTTAAGGGGAGGTCAGGAGTGTCAGGAGCAGTTCAGTGTAGTGTTGGAGGTGAAAGAGAGAGGAGGTCAGGAGCTGGGCTACTTGGAACTACTAGGTAGCAGACGTTGGTCTGGGCCTGGAAGGAGCTGGACCCCGGTCGCAGGGGGATCGTGACAAGGGGCACGGACTGTTGAGGAGGACAGCCGGCGGCCTTGTTCCATCACCGGGCAGGGGCCAGGGAACGACGGGGTACGTGGACCCTAGGTCAGGGAGTAGCTTCAGGCGTCCTGGCAATTTACCCGACGAGGACGGAGCCGTCAAGATCCGTTCTCCACCCACTCCAAAATTGGGGGACTAGCGCAACGAGGGGGATAGGATTTTCCACACATACGGTCCAGAAAATCCCAAGCATGAACCATGAGAGTAAGCTCCTCCAGTTAGCCGTTCTGGGGAGCGGGACCCAATTAGTTTCAAACAAAAGGGACCAACTAAAAGACAAGGTGCCAAGGCAAAGGTCACAGACTAACAAGCAACACCAATGGGCACGGGATCCAGGCGTGCTCCCTTCAAGCGGCAGCGGTGTCCAGAACTTTGGTTTACTACAGTTGTCGGTGTCAGCGTTATTGGACTGAGTGAGTACGCAAGTGACCCCTTATCATCCCAACAGCACCTCCCTGTCACCATCACAGAGTCCCGGGGCATCCCCCTACCCGTGGAGGGGTTAAATACCTAGCTGCCCACACCATCGCCACCGGGTACTCTCAACTGCAGCGGTGGTACTCAACCTTACCACGCACCACGAGTGGCGTCACGAACTTTCCACACCATCCCCTGTATATAAGCCCCCGTTGTTTGAGGAGCCGCACAACCCCCGGGTCCGGAGCCCTCTCGAGCCACCGCGGATCCGGATCCGAGCAGCCTGGCTGCTGATGCGGGGGCGGCACACAACTTGCATTCAGTGTACCAAAGAGCATGGAGAAAACCGACAAAGAGATCAATGAAAATAAAGCAATTAATAAAGCAACTTTTTGACAATTAAATTATGGGTGAAGAGTGACCTACTATTAGAGGATAATAACACCTGTGGCTAATATGTGAGGTGCACCCCAACCCCCACTTCACCCATTAGCCACAGGTGTTTTTATCCTCTAACACTATAATACTAGGTCACTTGTCACCCATACATGTAGGTTTTTAAAACCCAGACAGAGGCAGTAGGCTAGAATAGGACCCAGTATAATGAGGTTGCCGTGACGTGGCTACTGGGTAGGTATGGAAATGGCCATTTTTGTATGCAAAACATCTCAAAAACATTTTTAGATCTTTTTCAGTAGTTTAAAGCCTTGGCATTTCAATGTGCGGCTGTTTCCTTCTTTTCTGTCAATATCATGATCAGATACTCACCTATTCACACTTTTTGGAGTGGTGTCAGTCTTTTATGTATCTTGGCATCTATCCATCTATCTATCTATCTATCTATCTCATATCTAACCATCCATCCATAATTTTTCCTTCTATCGATCCATCGTAGTGTCCTCTTACATTCATGATAAATAGCCATCTTAGCCACAGGTGAGAAATGTGTTTAATTATCTGCCTGGCTTAGTGGATAAAATCCATACAATTTAATTTTGAAGGAGCGGTGCGTCCTATATAGTATAGGTAGTTACTGACAATTGGATAAAACATCAGCCGACCTGCCGAACAAGATGCTTTTCTCATATGTAAAGAAAATGTAGTGCTATTTGTCCTAATTCCCATTATAAATGAGTTGTGAAATTATCGTCACGGTGGCTGCGCTCCCCGGAGGAGGCTTTACATTGACATGCAAGTTTTCTTGGAAATGGCATTTCATTGAATGGTGGTCAACACATTTTTACCTTTTGAAATCCAATTACAAAGATTTACTGAGAGGGTAAAAAAAAGTAGATGGGAAATTGACCCGGCTGCTAAATTCCCCGACAGATTCAGTGTTGCAGAACTGCAGAGATCAGCTCGGCGACTCTTCCTTATGTACGTTTCTTTCCTATATTAAGGCAGAGTAAATTTTGGCTTGTGTCCTCGAAGTGCTATCGTGAGCGCTGCAGGCAATTGTCTGCCAGAAAAAGATAAAAAAGAATATTATTTATTTAACTAGCCGGATCACTGAGTATTTCTGTTTGCATTATTTACAATGTAGTCATATTTTTTTTTTTTCAATAGTACAATGAATTGATAATAAAATATTGAAATGTAGGATATAAAATGATTAAGTGAAAGCAGCTGCAGGCCTGGCACATATTACATTATTGGTGCCATCTCTGTGTGTTTGTATAGGCGTAAATAATAAATAATAAGACTGAATTTAAAAAAAAAAATATCTATATATTATGCATTTCAACATGTTTTCTTTTAAGTTTAAAGAGAATTCCAAACTGTCATCATTCTTGTGCCGATTATATTTTTGACTGATGATTAAACTGATTGGAGATTTGCTTTTCTGATACTAGTTTCCAAATCCCTTGGAAAGATATACCGTATTTTTCACTTTATAAGACGCACTGGATTATAAGACGCACCCCAAATTTAGAGTTAAAAGAGGTAAAGAAAAAAAAAGGCGTCCATCTTATACTCCGGTGGTGTCTTACCGGAGGGGGGAGCAGCAGCGGTGATGGAGTGGGGTCACAGGAGGCAGGGGCGATGCTGGAGTAGGGCTATGCTGCAAGCGCTGCGGTGAGGGATGTGCTGGCTGCAGGCACCGTGCCGGCTGTGTGGTGCAGTGTGGTGCGGCATGTGTCCCAGATGCTCTGTCGACGGTGCGGGCTTCAAAGAAATGGCGCCTGGCGTCAACGTGTGCACAGATTGAAATCTCGGCTCAATAACAAGCCGAGATCTCATCTGCACACACGCCACCTCCGGGTGCGATTTTCCATAATTCCACTGCGGTGAGATCAGTGGGTTGGAGGCGGCAAGTGCGCAGAAGAGATCTTGAACCAAGAGCTCCTTCTGCTCACGTGCCGAATCCGGGTGGCATTATTTCAAGTCCACACCACTGACAGAGCATATGGGACACCCGCTGCACCGCCCTGCTCCACACAGCCAGCACAGCCCCCACCACAGCCAGCACAGCACCCAATCCCGACCTCCTGGTAAGCTACATTCTGGTAAGATGCATCCCTCATTTTCCTCCCAAATTTTTGGGAGGAAAAGTGTGGCTTATAATCAAAAAAATACAGTAGATATAAAGGATAACATGCTGGTTACTGGTAGCCACCACTAGCGGTAATGCTGCACATTGTGTTACTATTGTAGGACCTGTCACTTTCTAAAAAACAATTCAAAATCCCTGTACTCCTCTGATTTTGCATTTTTTTGCTTTTGGAGCACAGTATGTGAAATCAATGCTTTGTAGTCCAACTCTGGGGGTATTGTGCTTTCAACCCTCCTCACAACTTAGCAGGTGATATATTAGTCTCAGATGCTGCTAAGTTGTGATTAGCAGCATCCGGGAGACAGGAATGAATTTGTCCACCCACTTAAAAGACACTAAAGAAACGCTCAGTTGAACTGCAGGCAGAAGTTTCACATAATGCGCTCCATAAGCAACAACTATGGATATCTCTGCAACTAAGGGACAGAGTACAAAAAAAAGCATCAAAATCAGGGGAGCGTGTAGATTTTTCAAATATATTTGTTTTGGCTCACATGGTGAGATGGATGCTCCAAGACCAATGTCCAGGTGGACACAGCGGCCACGAGGGTTGGTGCAGCAGGAAGGTGAGACACGCAGGAAGCAGGTAGTGGAGGCACTAGAGGGCGCAGGCAGGCGAAAGAGGAGCACTGGAGACCTCAGACAGCCAGGACACAGGAAAATAAAATATCTTAACACCAAGACACAGGTGTGTGTCTTGGTGAGCCTTATATAGGTCTAAGTGGACAATTACATGAGAGCATGCTGAGCCACCTGGAAAGTCTGGCATGGAGCACATCACATCAAAGCCCAGATCCGAGACAAGGGTATAACATTATTTAACTAAATTCTTTTGAACAAGTGACAGGTCTGATTGAAAGGGAACCTGCCATGTGAAAAAAAGATTTTAACCTGCAGATATGGGGGTACTCTGTAGGTTAATAGCGTTTTGAACCTGCCCAGTGCCCACACTGAGAGCCCCACTGCCGGGAGAACATTTACTTTATTCCTCCTGGCAGCATTCAGGTTTTCAGAGGTGGCGCCGGAGCAGGTTCAGTCAAAGCTCTATGACAGACTAAGCCGACCATCAGTCAGTGCCGGTGTGGCGCCCTGGACAAGCCAGGATGTCACAGGTACTACAACAACACACCCCACACCCCGGCTAGGCACACCGAAGTCAAACACAAATCCTTGTTGCCTCCCTCCAGGGGCTGATGTCCACACCAGGGGGTAGGCCAGGCGGTTGGCCCCGCCCACCGAGGAGTTCACAGTCCTGGAGGCGGGAAGAGGAAGTCAGATTAGTTTTGAGAGGAGTTGAAGTGAGGAGTGAAGTGGTAGGAGAGGAGACTGAAGGCGTCCGGGTGTGTGGCCCGGACGGAACAGCAAGGTTGGCAGACGGTGGTGACCGTCTGCAGGAGAGGCTGATTGGAGTGAACCGTAAGGACCGGGGACAGGCGGTGGCCCGACGGTACCGGATCGGGGGAGCAAAGAGAAGCCAGCACCATTCGGCAGGGCTTACGGACCCCGACCAGGCTAGGAGTCGCCGTAAAACTTGTCAAATCCGTTAGCGAAGGGAACCTCCGGGGTTTCCCAGCAGTCAAGACCCGATTGAAGGCAACAGCTCAAACCGTACAGGGAAACACAGTCACCGCCAAGGCTACAGTTCCCAGGGCCAGAGCCTGCGGGCAAAAGGGGCTCCTTCAGCATCCATCCAAGCTGGGGAGCGGGTTACCGGTGGGAAGCCATTGGAACTGTAAACACAACACAGGAGCAGGGAAAGGCAGTCACCACCAACCTACCGGGAGAGCTACCGCAGCCGTCTGTGGGACCCGTCCATCCAGCCGTTTGTTTACCGGAGACTTTGCATTCATCATTGGCTGAGTGAGTACCACCGTGCCATGCGGCACAGCGCTGCCCCCACGACCCTGCACCTCACCAGGCCCCGTAACCCGACTGCCATCCCTACCCCTCACCGGGCCCCGGGACAACCAACCCCCCTACCCACGGAGGGGAGAAAACAACATCCAAGCTGCTCCCTGACACCGCTCCCGGGATCCCCGTCCAGAGCAGCGGTGGTGTCACAACCTCACCACAACCGTGGGTGGCGTCACGGACAATATCCCTAAACCAAACCACCCCCTTTCACTCACGGGCGAGGAGCGCCGCTCGAGTCCCCGGTATTCGACCAACCGCTCGAGCCACCGACCGAGCAGCAGCAGCAGCCGGACCCGAGCAGTGGGTGAGCGCAGCGTCCCCTCCCCGCCCGCGACACCGGGACTATACACTGTGGTGACTGAATATCTAAAAAGAGGAGAATAACCCTGTAAATCTAAAAAAAAGGTTTAAAAATGGGCATTCTCATTTAGAAAGTTATTTCTGTTTAGTGGGGCTGAGGTGTAAATGTGGCGCCCTGAACTAGCCAGGTAGCCACAGACAAAACACACACGCACCCCCACCCCCCAGACAGTTACATTAGTCAGACAAAAACCCTTGTTGCCTCCCTCCAGTGTCTGATGTCCACACCAGGTGGGGCGGAGCCAGGCGCTTGGCCCCACCCACCGAGGAGTTCACAGGCCTGGAGGCGGGAAAGGCAGTAGATTCGTTCAGGAGGTGAAAGTGAGAGGTCACAAACTGCGAGTGTCTGGGTCGGAGCCCAGGCACTGACAGCAAGGTTGGCAGACGGTGGTGGCCGTCTGCAGGAGTTGGTGGAACTCCGCAGAGCCGTAAGGACCGGGGCTGGGCGGTGGCCCACCAGTACCGGACCGGGGAACGGAGTGAAGCTAAGCACACAGGCAGGGCCATCGGACCCCGACAAGGCTTGGAGCCGCCGTCAATAGTCAAATCCGAATATGACAGGAACCTCCGGGGTTCCCTAACAACCAAGTCTCGATTGAAGGCAACCACTCACACCGTGAGGATATACAGCCACCGCCACAGGCTAGGGATCCAAGGGCCAGCGTCTGCGGGCAAAACGGGCTCCTCCGGTAACTATACACCGGGGAGCGGGCTACCGTTGGGAAGCCTTCGGAGTCAACACAGTACACAAAGGTGCAGGGAAAGACAGCCACCATCACCTGTCCGGGGAGAGACACTGCAGTCGGCTGCGGGACCTGTCCATCCAGCCGTTTGGTTTACCGGAGACATTGTGCATCTATTGCTGAGTGAGTACACCAGTGCCATCCGGCACTGCGCCGCACTGTCCCTGCAACCCTGCACCCCACCAACCCTGCCTCCCCGTCACACCACCGGGCCCCGGGACAACCAACCCCTACCCACAGAGGGGGAAAACAACATCCCAGCTGCTCCCTACCATCGCTCCCGGGATCCCTGTCACCAGCAGCGGTGGTGCCCATCTTCACCACAACCCGTGGGTGGCGTCACGGACTAAATCCCCAAATAAACCACCCCCTTTTCACTCACGGGCGAGGAGTGCCGCTCGAGTCCCTGGATCCGGCCCACCCCTTGAGCCACCGAGCAGCAGCAGCAGCGCCGGACCCGAGCGTTAGCGAGCGCAGCGCACCGCCGCCCGCGACATAAATAATAGAGTAATTTCAGTGAGCCGGCACTCCTCAGTACCTCGCTCTGTGCCTGTCCTGCCGCTGCCTCCGCTGCTGTCCTCAGATCTGTCCAGTCAAAGAGAAGGTGGCGACCTAGATGACACACTATTATGGGGGTCAGGACTCAGGAGTCTGATGGTGAGGATTCTGTCATGAGGTCTGTAATTTGTAGGTGGTCGTCTGATCTTGAGTAGGGGCGGACTAATCATTGGTGCAACCTGTGTGTCCCCAGATTGGCCCCAAGAAGTAAGTGGACCACCCAGCTAAAAAGTAAGTGGAATTGTGCATTTGTGCCACCCTGGTGCAGACCGGGGTGCTTGGATCCGGTGTGTTCGTTGCTCGAGGGGTCGAGACCCGGGCTCGGCACTCACTCTGATCCTTGGAAGGGGATATTTACAGGGGAGACGTTGGTGACGGCACCTGCGGGTTGCGATAATGGGAGTACCGCTGCTGCTGGAAGGATTACCGGGGCAGATGGTGTGGAGGAGCAAGGTGTCCCTCCGCAGGTAGGGAAGGCCCCGGCCTCTGGAGTTTTTGGTGAGATGTTTAGGAGTACAGGGTGCAGGGGAACCAGGGTACTCACTGTGGGTAGTCGTGGTGCAGGATGAGGATTATAAAGCAGACACACTGAAGATAAACCAAAGTCTCTGTGCATCACAGTCACTACAGGGGAGCCCATCCAGGTGTCACTTGATAGTCCGGACCCTGCCTCCGTGCATAATTTTAGTTGTTTGCTGTGGCCCCTTGGCATGAAGCTGTTGGGGCCCCGCTACCTATGTGTAGGGCAGCTGTGCTCTTGATAGCTGGCACTTGGGTTTTCAGTTGGGCTGCTTTTTATGGAGAACCCTTTCCCAAGCATTGTGTTATGCCTTCAATCTCTGAGCTCTTAGGGAAGTTCATGAAGACACTCTCCCTCCCAGGTTAATTATCAGAACGGAAAAACCTGCTCCTGACCTAGAGTCCTGTACCCCGTTGTGCTCGATACCGGTAAGTTCTTTTGGGGTTCTAATATCGACAGTCCTCCTAGACTATGTCCGTCGCTCCCTTTCCAATGTCACTGACACTGGTCCCCGACTCCTGTGGTCCCGGACCACCGTCTGCGACCCAACCTTGGTCTCGCTCCCTGGGAGCTACTACTCCCAGCTCCTCACTCTTTGAGGGCTACCCTAAAACTCCCCCTTCCTCCCTCCCACCAGTCTGCCTGACCCCTAGGTGGGTGGCCCTACTCCAGCTTGACCATCCCACTGGTGTGTCTGACAGGTTTGATGTGAGGTGTGGTTTGGATGTGCTGATGGAGTGACACCGGTTATTGGGAACTAGGAGCCATGGGGGTTGGGTCCTGCACCCTGGGGGACATGATGCAGTTCCCTGTAGCACCCTGATATAGTCAGGGGCGCTACACATTTAATGAGTTTTTGGGCTGCATAAAGGCGCATATTTTGTTATTGTACAGCTCTTTTCTGTTTGTGTCATTCAGTGTCTTGGGGTCTGTATCTATGGGGCTGTTTGTATATACAAACTGGTCTGCTCTATTGAATATATAAAATTCTTTCTGTATACAAGGAGATTGTGGCACGGGGGTCTGTATGAATAAATACATGTCTAGACTGAGATATTCCCATTTTTAAAACAGCATCCACAATGCCTGGCCAGATCTATTATCCAACAGGCACCATTGACCTCTAGAATGATAATGGGGCTTGTTGGGGTTTGTCATGGCACATGTTGTTGGCTGGAAAGAATAGCGCTAGACGCTTCTCTGTTCTTCCCTTCGTATTTGTCAAAATCTGCAATGGATACTCCCAACTGAATGTATAATGGTAGCGTGAAGAGAGGCTTTTAGATGAAAATACATTTTATTTGAGGGTTCATGTCTTGAAAAGATTGAGAAACATTAATTTAGATAATGTACAGTATATACCAGACAATTGCAAAGGACAATAATTTACTACAATACTGATATTAATACATTGCTCCTGTTGGACACTGGGGGATGGTATAATAAATGACAGAAGAAGCAGCCTTGAAGTCTTCTTACACCAGCCAATAGACTTTCGGTCATATCCTGAAGAAGTGAGGCTCACTTCAAAATGCGTCAGCCGCCGTTACACGTCCCATGGTGGTTCCTTTCACACGTCCGTTTAATATACAATTTAGCAGCTGTCCGTACTACAGGCACTTGGGTTCTGTCTGACACCTCTAGGCCTCTCATTCCTCCACTCAACTTCACACTGGCACCAACCAGTTCATTAAGTCTCTTGGGCCACGTCACCTCAGCAACGGGGGACACTGATGCACACGAAGGGCCGCAACCGACATTGCTCTCCCATTCGTCCCCAGCCAGGATACAACCATACCCTACTCCTTGAGGGCGCACCGACCTTCAGTTAGGTGAGGAAATCTTTGGGTTTTCCGAGCCAGTCAATACGGAGGCCAGATCCCCTACCATCAGACTGTACCCCTCTTCCTGGAGGACGTAGTTAGACAATTCTAGGTGGATCCTACGTGTTACGGCCGCAGGGGTGACCCTTAGGGTCAGAATCTTCAAAAGGGGATTATTGTATCTACTTCTCCACAGGGACCCTCCTTCTTCCTACTCTGTCTCTTCATTTTATACCCCCTACTCTCCTCCTCCTGCTACTCTCTCCTTGCACACCCAGCGCAGCCATACTACACCACTGCCACCTGGTGGCAGTTTTACACAATACATTTACATTTTATACTTTATACCCAACTCATCAGTATGCCGGCTAGTTATGCAGGGGGTGAGCTTAACCCCCTACACTTACAAAGTTTACAACAGCGGTGGTCGCTCTCCTGGACAATGAACTGTGAACAAAAGAAAAGTGTTAATGACTCGCCCACCCCAGGGCTATGGGACACCCGGTGTCGGGCCGGACTAGTCCGGGGGACGTCAGTGGTGGCTGGGCCCGACCCCATACCCTGGTGGGGTCAATTAATATGGCTGGTGACTTGGGGGTGATTAAAGTTTGTATTTGTGACGCCACCTGTGGTTTGCGGCTATTAAGCCGCCGCTGCTGTATGGGGCCTCCGGGGTGATGGAACGGCAGCAATGGTGGTACTGCTCCCCACAGGTGGAGCTGGACCTCGGGGCAACAGTTGGTGCTTGTGAGTGTCTATGCAGTGATGGAATAACAGAGGCAACGCCAGAGGGTGCAATTTCAAGATGTTTACTCACAGTTCCTGGTAAGTGCACACTGGTGCCTCTGGACTGCTGAGACCCACTGTCAGGGACCTCCGCCGATCCTGGGTAGATCTGGGGGTAAAAGCCGGTGCACCCCTCTATGTGTTCCTTTCTTCAGCTGTCTCCTTAAGCCTTGCCCTTGTTGGCTGAACCTGGCTCGGCCTCCACTACAGCCTCCGGGCCAGGGGCTTGCCTGTCGATAATTTACCCCCTTTCTAGAGGTCCTGCTGTGGGCTGTGCTCGGGGAGCTTTCCCTGGACCTCAGTTTTTACTTTTGGAGATGACTTTTCCTTCTCCAGTTTCTAGGGACCGTCCCCTGTGTGCAGCTTGATCCCTCCACCGATGTTTCTGTGGAACAGGCCACAAGCCTGAAAGCTATCTGTGGCCCTGGAATCCGTTCTTTTCTCTACTTGGTGTCACCTGGACCCTCTGAGTCCCAGGGTCTTCACCAGGAAGCGTCACTTTCTTCTCTGTAGCTCCTGACTGACTAGAGCTTTCTTACTGTCTCTCCTTCTCCTCTGCCTCCCGCAGACCTCCTCTCACTTCTCCCCTCTTTCTCCGACTTCAACTGACTAAACTTGACCTTCCTTCCTCTGTCTGCTCTCGGGTGGCTCCTCCCACCTCCCCAGTTGCTAAGCTACCACCCTATGGGAGAAGGGATGGGACTTACGGCCCCTCCCAGCATGCAGCATGGGAGGGTAGCTGCCACTATCCCCGGTACCTGTGTGTGCCTAGCAATGGGTGTAGTGCAGGTTTACCTGTGAACTGGCATGTACCCCTTTCCTTACCCAGGATGGGACATCACACCTCTGGCTGGGGTGCAATGTCTCTGTGGCGACAGAAGCCTCAGGGGCGCCACATTAACATCTCAAGAACGGATGCAAAATTTAATAAGCAGTAAATAGCAAAAATGTTTGTTTTTATAAGCACTATCTGACAACATCCATCTATAAAGATGAGACTAGCATTCTGGAAATCACATACATACATATTACGTACCACTGTTTGGATATATGTGATTTTTATGATATATGTATAGATTTAATTGGTTTTAGACATCATCATACAACTTTAGTAATGCGTTTATTTCTACATTTCAGCTGTTGGTCACCGGCATGGTTGGCGATGGATTTACCGGCGACATTGCTATCGATGACATTTCCTTCTTCAACTGTAATTTACATCAAGGTAAGATTACATTATCACACCAATATAATATCATAAATTATTTAAAGGACCTGATTATATTTTTACATTTTTTCCCATTAGTAGATATTTCCTTTTTTATTAGAAGTCTGTTATCAAGGCAGGGAACGAGTCTGATGAAGAATCCATGATAAGAATGTGTGTCACTGTTATAGCAGCTACCTTCAGCCACCACTAGGGGGAGCTCCTTGTGGACAGAGTTAGACTTAAAGTGGTTTTCCTTCTAACAGTAAATTTGAATCAATAGATCTTGGAATAATAACGATTTTCACAATTGGACGTGTTTAAAAAAATGTTCCTGTGCTGAGATGATCTCAAATAATTATTTCTTTGAGGTAAAACATGTTTTAAAAAGAGGCAGGGAAATATTTTACCACACAAAAAGAATCAGCTGTGATCCCATGCTGTCCATACTGTATACTGTTCTGCGTCCTTCCAGGCCCAGTAAATGTGATATGATCAGAACGTGGGGATTTCTGCACTTGACGCTTGTACTCCATACTGAATAAATCAAGACTTTATGAAAATATTGTTTCCATTTTTTCATTGTTTGCATATAATTAACATATCCATCCACTCTGAGAGTTCTATAATTCCATGACTTTTCCTTCTTAGTATTGTAGTTTCAAAGTTGAAGAGTGTACAATCATGTGCAGTTGAAAGGTTTCCTTTTTGAAGCTAGGACCTTCGGCATTTTCCATGTGTAGCCATTGTTGGTGATGTAATGCCATGGCGACTCTAGACTCTTCACATTGCAGAGTCTGGTAGGCACCCTGATGCTTCTTAGTTGCTCATCCAGAGTCGAGCGTTAACTGTTTTGTGCTCTCTGGTCTTCTATTTAGCAGTTTAGAGTTAATTCATGATGGCTCGTAAATTGCTGCTGGGGTCACAGGTTGGTGATGTCCTATCACAGCCACCACCACAATTTAAAATATGGTGGAACTTAGGGGGGCTTTACACGTTGCGACATCGCTTCCGAAATATCGTCGGGGTCACGTCGTTAATGACGCACATCCGGCGCCGGTAACGACATCGCAACGTATAAATCCTAGATGCGCCGATAAACGATCGCAAAAGCGTCGAAAATCGGTGATCTGTGTAGCGTCGTTCATTTTCATAATGTCGGGTCGACCGCAGGTACGATGTTGTTTGTCGCTGCTGCGGCAGCACACATCTCTGTGTGTAAACCCACAGGAGCGACAAACATCTCCTTATCTGCGTCCCGACAGCAATGCGGAAGGGAGAAGGTGGGCGGGATGTTATGTCCCGCTCATCTCCGCCCCTCCGCTTCTATTGGCCGGCCGATAAGTGATGTCGCAGTGACGTCGCTGTGACACCAAACGCACCTCCCCCTTGAAGGAGGGATAATTCGGCAGTCACAGCAACGTCGCCGAGCA
This sequence comes from Anomaloglossus baeobatrachus, assembly GCF_048569485.1. Lineage (NCBI taxonomy): Eukaryota > Metazoa > Chordata > Amphibia > Anura > Aromobatidae > Anomaloglossus > Anomaloglossus baeobatrachus. The sequence goes on along the minus strand of NC_134358.1, from coordinate 536,174,048 downwards.
GGTATGTGCGTGTGAAGCTGCCGTAGCGATAATGTTCGCTACGGCAGCAATCACCACATATCGCATGTGCGACGGGGGCGGGTACTATTGCGCTCGGCATCGCTAGCCGATGGTAGCGATGTCGCAACGTGTAAAGTATCCCTTAGCTTCACATACTGAAGATAGCTCTAGCTTTGCTCCAGCGATACCAGTTATATGGTGGTGACCCAGTTGTTGGTGAACTGTTGTATGTTATTTGGAGTGCTGCTGAAATATCATTGTTGTTTTTTTATTTCCTCCCTGTACTTTATTTCTCCCTGAGCACGTATTGTATCTTCCCCTCTGTGTGCTTGCGTAGAGTTTGAGCTTTGGTTTTCCCCTGTCTGTCGGTATGTGTGGGAATCATTACCCATGTCCCAGCTCTCCACGTGAGTGTTAGACCAGGGCTGGTCTGGAGTCAGGGCCATGCCGCGGTCCAGACCTGGCTACCATCAAGCCTATTTCTGGAATAAGGGACAGCTTAGGGCCCCTAGTCTGAGGGCCAGTTTAGGTGCCCTTACTCCTCATTACCGTGTCATACCCATGATATCATAGAATCATAGAATGGTAGAGTTGGAAGAGACCTCAAGGGACATCAGGTTCAACCCCCTGCGAGTGAAGGCTTTCCTAAATCATAACAGCTATATGTTTATCCAATTTCCGCTTGAAAATTTCCATTGATGGAGAGCTCTCCACCTCCCGTGGTAGCCTGACAGCCCTCACTGTCAGAACGTTTTTCCTAATGTCTAATCTGAATCTCCTTCCTTTAAGTTCCATCCCATTGCTTCTTGCACTTCCTTGTGCTAATGAGAATAGGATGGTTCCCTCTGCACTGTGACTTCCTTTCAGATATTTGTAGACCGCTATTAAGTCTCCTCTCAGCCTTCTCTTTTTCAAACTAAACGTCCCTAGTTCTATTAGCCGTTCTTCATATGACATGGTTTGCAGACCTTCTACCATCTTGGTTGCTCTTCTCTGGACTTGCTCCAATATATCGATGTCTTTCTTGAATTGGGGCGCCCAGAGCTGTACACAATGTTCCAGGTGGGGTCTAACCAGGGCAGAGTATAGGGGAATAATGCCCTCTCTTGATCTAGATTCAATGCTTGTCTTGATACATCCCAGAGTTTTGTTGGTCTTTTTAGCTGCAGCTCCGCATTGTTGGCTCATGTTGAATCTAATATGTAACTGTGGTTATTGCTACATCCCGTATATGACAGATTGGAAATGCATTCTCCGTATATTTAGCACACAAGATACTTAGAGACTTAGTGCAAGAATTTCCTCTCATATTGTATCTTTTGGTCATAACTCACAATCTGATGTACTAGAACATATTTTTCCAATTCCTATGAAATTGAACTTAAAAGAATTTATTTGCCACAGACGGCAATTACAGACTTTTGTCAAGAAATCTATTACATCCAGCTTTCCTTTTACTGTGCATCCGACTGTCTCATGTAACAAATAAAACCCTGTCCCGGAAATCAATTTATTTCTGTTCATCATACAGGTAAATCTATCATAAGTTAAACTTTCCCATGAAGTTAAAGTCTCCAGAATATAAAGTCTAAAAAATGTGAGCAGGAACGGACACACCGGGGACAGGCGCAGAAATCATGGTGCCCTAGAGCAAAACTCAGAGTGATCCCCGCTCTGCACAGAGTGTTCATCAATCTGATGAAGTTACTATTCTCCATAGTGTGCCAATATATCTGTATAGAGATTGGGTACATTGCCTATCCAGAAGAGCGGTGTGGTCCCTGCCCCCTTCACACTGCCATCACGATTACTCCCCGTGGAGTATTTTGAATGACTGCATTTGTTTTTTCTTTTTCGCATAACTTTTTTCTAAGAGCCACAACTTTTTAGAGCCATGCTAAGTTCGTAGATGCAGCACCGTAATTTTATGTTGTGTTTCCGAGATTTTAAAGGGGATGTCCATAACTTGATAACCCCTTATTAGTGGCCTGTAGGCTGGAGCATAAATAATAAAAAAATCTAGACTTATCTTTAGGACCAGCGTCCTTCCTCCAATCTGAGTCATCCATTGTCTTCCTCAGAGGTAAAAAAGAAAAAAATTAAGGTGTTAGGTGTGCTGCTGATCAAACAGATGGGCATAGTTAAAAAGTTAACAGTTGATGGACACTACGCGTTACAGGGGTGAACCGTCCCCTTCACCCTTCATCAAATAGAAAAAATAGAATCCAGGGGACCATAGGCAGAACTTCTTTATTTCCCAAAGTTTAAAATCTTCGTGGTACAGGCTCGCACAAAGAACAAGACAAGATCTCCATTCATCGGCACTTTACCTTTATCTTCCTGATTGCCCTGGTTCGGAAACAATCAGGGTAATAAGGGGTTATTGGTAGCCCCCAGCTGCCACTAAGCCCTGAATTACTGATAAGATGGGTTTATGAAACCCCCCACCACTAATCCTGTAAGTAAAAATAACTAAATATAAACACACAGTAAAATCTTTTATTTTAAAAAATATAAAAAACGCCCTCCCCCAAAACACCCAGGTCCGACATAATTCACACTACGAGGTCCCATGACGCTTCTGCTACATCTGAATTCACAGCGAGTGCCATAGAGTATCACTGCCCACTGTAATCTTCAGGCAGAGACTGAGCCGTGCGATCAGCGTGACATCACTCAGGTTATTTGTGGTCACAGCTGGAGTTTCCCACAGCCCTCCACCTGTGACCGCAGGTAACCTGACTTCAAGTGACCTCAATGAACTCTCACTGATTACACAGATCTGCATCTCCTGGCAGAAAACTGCATTTTTTTTTGCCAAGAGATGTAAATTTGGTGCTACAATTGTTACACCATATTACTGCACCTTACACATTCCTTACACCTCCTGGCAAAAAAGAATCATCACTACCACATGCGGTATGATGCGGTAGTGATGCAATTTTTTTTTCCCAAAGGTGTAGATTGGGTGCATGATCAGACCATGTCCCTGTACGGTCAGACACGGCCATTACACAGTACACAGCAGGGGCACATATATAAGATTATCTCAGTACAGGAACATTACTTTTTTAATACATCTTATTGTATAAATTATTATTATTCCAAGATCTATTGATTAAAATGAACTATGTTCATGGGAAACCCCCTTTCTTTTCTCCATCTTCTCCATTGTCTGTGTCAGCGTAAAATCGGTTTGCACTTGGGTGTCATCCAAGTGCAGTCCAATGTTTTGCAAGCACTCATAGGATGTATCATCCGATATATGCTGCTACTCACATAATGCAGCAATTTTTTATCATGCCAAATCGGCATCAGGATAAAGCATTGGTTGGAACTGCTCCATAGCATAACATTGGGCCTTGTTTTATGCTCATATGTGTGCGTCCTTACTGTGAGGCAGGTGGCTAATGCAAGAATCCTGCCCCACTGCTCTGTCTACAAAAGGAGATGATGAATCCTAGTCCTGCAGCTATGCTCTTGCCTGTTAGCCTCTGTTAGCTGTAAATGGAAAGTATCAGGAGGAAATAAACATTTTTATGGCTTTTTACAAAAAAGTCCTACAAGTCCTGTGTACAAGTCGTTTTATTTTCCAATTCATTGCTAAGTTTAGTATTATGTTATAAGTGGTCGCATAAACCAACAAGACTACAAATGTATCTGTCTTTAGGTATTTTGCCAACCTGGTCACCAATTCCATTGGAAACGACTACTAAGACAACCCTTCCTGTCCACAACTGCTCGCTGGATGAACATGTCTGCAGGTCAACAGGGCATTGTATACCAATCACAAAGCTGTGTGATTTCAGAGAAGACTGCGTTGATGGCTCTGATGAAGACAACTGTGGTAAGTCATAATACCAATGATAGCCTTTATGGTAATTTCGTTGACAATCAGTGGAGTAGAAACCACATGTTTCGCACATCTGTTTCATTCATGACAGATCTCTGAAGATCTCCATTTTTGGGGTCACAGAATTCCACTCTTAGAATCGCTGATAGTCTGATTAGCAAGTTATCCCCTACCATATGTGATTTTGTGGAAACTTCTTACAGCTCCTGCACAATCACTTATACAGCAGTGTAGGTTTCACACTTTCGAGAGTGGTGAACACATTCTGACCAAAAGGAGTGCCACGTACAACAGCACAAACAAGGGGGGGTTACACCGGGGGCACAATAACAATGGTAGGCCCTGGCGCTAGTGGGAGGGTAGATGGTTACGTCCTATCCTCACCTGTAGCTGTCCCTACTCTCCTAGCCTGTCCCTATACAGTCTCCACAACTATCGCTGAGCAGCACCCTGAGACCCCGGGAAGACCTTATTGATGCCCTGACTAGTGAGAGACAGGTGAAGTACACTAGACCCTCCGCTGCACTAATAAAACAAAAGGGTAGGAGAGACAAACGGGAAAAACTGCAACACAAAAGGATAAAGGTCTTCTTGCAATGCTCAACACAGCTCCTTTCAGCAAGGGGGCAAGTATACAAATGAGTTTGTATCTTCAGCAAGGATTGCTGGGTAACACCTCTATTTAAACCTGAAGGGTGTGACTATAAAGCTACTGCAGCTGAATCACTTAGCTAGGGACTGCAGGAAACACTGCTAACAGCAAAACTGACATTAACTGTTTAGGTTCTAAAGGAAATGAAACCACATTTAAATGTGGATAGGCAGATGGAGATGAGAGGCTCCAGTCCGAAAGCTGTCACTAGTCTCTAAAAACAGGTAGACGACCGTGATAGTAGGGGGTTCAATAGAAATTTTATGGGTATGTTCACCATTGTGCGTGTACTAAAGAGGGAACTGAGTGCAGTGGTTTTAGTGTTCAGTGAAGGAAGGGTTCATTACCCTGACCCTCAGTAGGGTATATAAGGGGTATCAACACATTAGAAAAGTTCTAAAGGTTTAGCTACAATTTAGTACCTAGCAATAAAATCCAAATCAGACTTTAACCGATTAGGAGAGCCAACTATTTAGTATTTAATGTGAAAGGGAAGTTACAGGATATTGAATGTTGTTGTCCCGTCCCTTCTTTTCTTCATTCTGTACCCCTTTATAATGATTACCAGAAAATCAATAAAAACTGGTTTAAAAAAAAATCCAAATCATATATAATTGTTGCCTGCACTGTTAGCATGACACCAAAACATTAACTGGTAAACTCATAAACTCTCAGTTTCAGAATACTGTAACTTCGAAAACGGGACTTTATGTAAGTGGTTCCAGCCTAGGACAACTTATTTTCGTCGGGACACTGACTTTCAGTGGAGTGTGGGTCAAGGAATCACCATTCATCCAGGAGAAGAAAGTCACAGGCCCCTCGAGGACCATACCACGTAAGTAATTGCAGTAAAATTGGGGATTTTTATATACGTTCATATACCTTTTATAATATTTTTTCCTTTTTTTGTTTAATTAGAACTTACAAAAAAACAAAATAGTGCAGTGCATCTACGGCACTATGCCCTTATCAGATAAAAAAATAATTGTCGTTTCAGAAAACCTTTGGCACATAGAAATTGTTATGCTTGGTGGCGAGCACTGTATTAGTGGGTAGACTGGACCAAAGGTACCTTCACTTGCCTGGGGGAGAGAACTGGACCGGCCGCCTAGTCTTCTCTAATGCCACCAGAGGTGGCAGCAAGAACACGTGCGAACACGTGCGGGTAAGCAGCTGGCAGAGGGCAGCCCCTGAGGATCTGCGGTACCTCGGCAGCTGGCGCCACAGACACAGTACAGTCTCTAGTGGTAGCAACAGCAGCAGCAGGCACAGTAGTGGATCTGTCCAGAATCGATGGATGGATTCAGCAGCAGCGAGGGGCAGCTTGTATCGTAGTAGACAGCCGGCAAAAGTGTTCGTGCAGCAGCAGCAGATAAGGAGTGCACTGAAACAGAGGTACAAATCAGCAGCATTAGAAAGTAGCACAATATCAGCAGCAGTAGCACTGAGAACAAGCAATGTAACTAACTTATTGCCCAGGCACCTCCTTTAAGGGGATGGTGCCTTAAGTAACTGCAATCTGTCAGCTGACCTGAGAGGCACTTCCGGGTCAGGGTACACTGGCCCTTTAAGAAAAGGGGTGTGGCCGCTCGCACTCTTCGGTCAGAACTAGGAAACCTGTGAGATGTGAGGCTCTGGGAGACAGAAGCATGAACAGGGGATGGGATAGCCACAGCAGGGTGGCCGGGCAGGTGAGAGAACCAATGTCCCCGCCGGGGGACAGGGGCAGGACAATGTGGGGACGCTGGTATGGGAATTACAGAAATGCTGAATCACCCAGTGATTGCTAAAATTAAGGACTGGAAGTTCTCAGCTGAGGACTGTCTTCCACCGTGGTTGTAGACCAACTACATACTCTTTTTGTTGAGCCCCTCTTCATTGTTTCTGCTGCTTTGTTTTAGCACATAGATCACCACTGATCAAACTTTCTGATATGACTTTATGACAGTTACAAATAACCTTTTTATCAAAACTAGTAGTAATACCCTTGTAACGTGAATGTTTTTGTAAATGAAATTATGCTTTTACAAATAAATTAAAACCTAAAATATCCTCAAGTAAAAATCCTACATCTATTTGTACCCGGTTTGTGTTTACCTAGAAACAACATTAACAAATGGGAAAATTATTACAGGTAATTGTATTTTAAGTTACCATTTGACTTTAGGTTGTTTAGTGAATCATTTGCAATTTCTGTTTTATTGCTTTTTTGCCTTGCAGCCAGGGAGATGGAAATAGCTGTTTACCTTACTGTCTCTGATATCGGTGCGAGCATTCCTTTCATTTGCAGTTCTTGGCTGCACAAGGGAATATGCAAATAAAATACTGATGTAGGCAGATTGTATCAATCTAATTTATAATCTGTGGCTTTAACACAATTGCTTTCTCGAACTAGGAGGCAATTACTAAAAGTAGCAATAACCGCTTGGCCAGCAGAATAATAGATAGGGAGGAAATGGTAATAAAACTTTACAAAACTTCCAGCCACCATTTACTGGAATTAAGTATTACATTTTAAAAAAGAATTAATAGAAAATTGGTACAACTGAAAGCATATATGGATACGGAACATACGTAACAATATACCGTATTTTCTAGACTACAGGACCCACAATTTAGCAAGAAGTGTTCAGGAAGACCCAATAGAACCAAAGTTTCCTGATCCTATCATTTACTCCTGAGAACAGGGGTGCACTACATTTTTTATCATACTGAACCAATCCCAAGGGCTATTTTTTTTTTTAAAGAGTACTTACATGAATACATCACCAGAAACACCATCAGTACATCAATACATTAGCAGCACCACCATCAGTATATAAATGTATCACCAGAACCACCATCAGTACATTAATACATCAGCAGTATCACCATCAGTATATAAATTTATCACCAGAACCACCATCAGTACATGACTACATCACCAGAATTACCTCCAGTACAGGAATACATCACCATAACAACCATCAGTACATGAATGCATCACCAGTACCACCATCAGTATATAAATTTATCACCAGAACCAATATTAATACATGACTACTTCACCAGAATTACCAACAGTACATGAATACATCACCAAAACCACCATTAGTACATGAATACATCACCAGTACCACCATCAGTATATAAATTTATCATCAGAACCAACATTACTACATGACTACTTCACCAGAACCCCCATTAGTACATGAATACATCACCAGAAACAACCATCAGTACATAAATACATCACCAGAAATCCGTTTTGAGTGTTTGAGGAGGATTTAGAAAGTTTCTGCTCCAGAAAATCAGCATGGACACATGCTAACCTACACTTAGGGGTACTTTGCACACTACGACATCGCAGGTGCGATGTCGGTGGGGTCATGTCGAAAGTGACGCACTTCCTGCGTCGCTCTCGACATTGTAGTGTGTAAATCCTAGATGATACGATTAACGAGCGCAAAAGCGTCGTAATCGTATCATCGGTGTAGCGTCGGCAAATTCCATAATTACGCTGACGCGACGGTCCGATGTTGTTCCTCGCTCCAGCGGCAGCACACATCGCTGTGTGTGAAGTCGCAGGAGCGAGGAACATCTCCTACCTGCGTCACCGCGGCTCTCGACGGCTATGCGGAAGGAAGGAGGTGGGCGGGATGTTTACATCCCGCTCATCTCCGCCCCTCCGCTCCTATTGGCCACCTGCCGGGTGACGTCGGAGTGACGCCGCACGACCCGCCCCCTTAATAAGGAGACGGTTCGCCGGCCAGAGCGACGTCACACGGCAGGTGAGTGTATGTGAAGCAGCCGTAGTGATAATATTCGCTACGGCAGCTATCACAATGATATCGCAGCTGCGACGGGGGCGGGGAATATCGCGCTCAGCATCGCAGCATCGGCTTGCGATGTCGTAGTGTGCAAAGTACCCCTTAGTTTTTGGTGCAGACAATGAGCAAAAGCTCAACACATGGGTCAGACAGGCAGGTTCCTGGCGGCTTCTTCCTGTCTGCTCACCTTGAATGATTAGTCTTTGCTTGCATGCGGGTTTATGAAGACACTTGTGAGTAATCAGTTAAGGAAAAAGAGGGTGGCTTTTAAATGATCTTTTTCCGCATTGTTTTAGAATCCAGCGTGCGCAAAAAACATAAACCAGAGTTTTTGAAGCAGTCATTGAGGACAATTTTGGAGAGAATCTACTCCTAAAAAAAAACCCCTCAGAAAGTGATATATGAAGCATTTAGCTATGCTCACACCGACTTTTTTAACTGTGAGACTGTGACCGGGGTTATCTATGACGGCCGATATGTATCGCCCCGGTTGTGCTCACTCCATGATAGAAAGTAACTCCACTCAGGGGTTAATGCTGTTTCCCTACAAGCTGAAAGAAGGGTTAAAAGGAAACAGGAACAAGGGCGGGGGTGCCGAGTGTGAGGGAGTGAACACAACTCCCTGACTTCTCTGCCGGAGAGGCACATGTGTACTGTTGTGGACTTTTGTTTGGATATTAAACCTTGTGCTGTGACCCTTGGTGCCTGGATCCCATGTCTTCTGCTGCGCAGCCGACCACGCTACCTCACATATGGTGGAGAATCGGCGGGCATGCCAGCCCGGTGAGGTGTAGCTTCCATTTCTGGTGACCCGGTAGCACATGTCCTGGATTCAAGCGGCTATACTACAGCCCAAACCCGGCGACACCATGGAGGAAATACTAAAGCAGCAGCAACAGATCAATGCACACCTGCTCCGGTCGTTGGATCATCAGCAGCAATCTTTGAAATTGCAGGAACAAAGGCACCAAGAACAGATGGTTCTACTGGCCAAGTCGATCCGTGCCGGACCGGCAGCAACAACCCCGGGACCGGGTGACGACGGCAGCGTCCGGAAAGCGGTGAGACAAGCATTGCAAAAGATGACCCCGGGGGATGATGTGGAAGCGTTCCTGGCGGTGTTTGAGCGGGTGGCCGAGCGGGAAAAGCTGCCGACCCCCCAGTGGGCTGAGGTATTGTCGCCCTATCTGACGGGGGAGCCCCAAAAAGCGTACCTGGACCTCTGTACCGAGGACGCCATAGAATATGCGACTTTGAAAGCTCGGTTGGGGGTGAATACCTATGTACGGGCTCAGCGGGTAAATCAGTGGTTCTATGAGGAAGCCAAACCCGTACGCTCCCAGGCCTATGACTTGTTGCATCTCGTAAAAAAGTGGTTGCAGCCTGACACTCTGAGCCCGGCGCAAATGGTGGAAAGGGTAGTAGTTGATCGTTTTGTGCGCACTTTACCCGTCACCATTCAACGGTGGGTAGGACAGGGCGACCCGAGTACCCTGGACCAATTAGTGTCCCTGGTAGAGCGGCATGTGGCTACGCAGGACTTGATACGGGACACTGAGACTTTGCGTACCGCCCGTCGGTCCGGCCCCTCCAAGCCTAGGGCCAAGGACCCACCGCCGACACCGGTGCAGGAGTCCGCTACCGTCCCGTCTGAGGCCGCACCCGCCGTCCCTGAGGTCCGGAAGGTTTTGTACCCCAAACGACAACTCGTCAAGGGGGTTTCCTTCCCTATTAGATGTAGGCGGTGCCAGCGGGTGGGACATATGGAAGCCCAGTGTCCACTCACCACGGAGCCCATGGATTGTGGGGTTACACGGCGGGGTTCAATGTATGCTCAGGTGGTGTGTACCGCTGACCTGGTCTCCCCAGAGACTGAGCCCCACTTGTGCCAAATACAGGTGAATGGATGTCCGGTTACAGGCTTGTTGGATTCCGGAAGTTTAGTGACCCTTGTGCGATCAACCCCAAGGGCTAAAGTAAAGGCCACAGGACGTACCGTGGGGGTGGTTTGCATACATGGGGACCGCCGAGACTATCCTACGGGGATTGTCACCATCACAGCACCTTGCGGTCAGGTGCAACATGAGGTGGGACTTATTAACACTCTTCCCTATGACGTGATCCTAGGAAGGGATCTACCCTATTTTTGGACTTTATGGAAGGGACCTCCTAAGTTCCCTCAGATATTGGTCAGTCCGGTACCTGAGCCCTACAATCCTGAATCCGGGATGCCTGCCGTAGGGGTTCCCATGATAGGGACAGAATGTGAACCCGATAGGTCGCCCCTAGAGGTATTGGCAGGAGAGGCTGAGACGGTCGAGCCCATCCCGGAGTTGGAGGCGTCCCCGGATACGTTTGGGACAGCCCAACTCCAGGACCCTACATTAATACATGCCCGGAGTCGGGTGACAGTGGTTGACGGGGTGGCACAGCTGCCCGGTGCCCAGGTAAGGTACCCCCATTTCGCTCTTAAGCAGGATTTACTCTACTGGGTAGATGAAATACGGGGCGTGGGGGTAGAGCAGTTGGTGGTGCCCCAGCCGTATCGCCAGCGGGTCCTCGACTTGGCTCATAAACACCTGATGAGTGGCCACCAAGGGGTCAAGAAAACGCAGGAGCGAATATTGCAAAGGTTCTATTGGCCCGGCGTCTTTGGGGAGGTAAAACGGTTCTGCGAAACCTGCCCGGAGTGTCAGCTTACCGCACCCCTGACCCACTTTCGCAGTCCGTTGGTACCGTTACCCATTATAGAAGTCCCTTTTGAACGGATAGGGATGGATCTGGTGGGGCCCCTCGTAAAGTCTGCTCAAGGGCACCAACACATCCTAGTGATTGTTGACTATGCCACCCGGTATCCAGAGGCGATACCTCTCAGACATACTGCGGCGAAGCTTATAGCTCGGGAGTTGTTTGCTGTGTTCTGCCGGGTGGGGTTGCCCAAGGAGATCCTTACGGATCAGGGGACCCCATTCATGTCTAAAGTGACCAAAGAGCTATGCCGGCTACTCCAGATCAAGCAGTTGCGTACGTCTGTGTATCATCCTCAGACGGATGGGTTAGTAGAACGATTCAATAAAACCCTGAAAACCATGCTCAAAAGGGTGATCTCCAAAGACGGGAAAGACTGGGATATGATGCTTCCCTATTTGATGTTTGCCATACGAGAGGTGCCACAGGCATCCACGGGATTTTCGCCTTTTGAGTTGTTATACGGGCGACATCCCCGGGGATTGTTGGACCTGGCAAAGGAAACATGGGAGCAAGAGCCCACCCCCCATAAAAGTGTGATTGAACACATTTTAGGAATGCAGAACCGCATAAGCGCGGTCATGCCAATTGTGAAGGAGCATTTACAGGAGGCTCAGGCCGCGCAAAGCGGCCGCTACAATAGACAAGCCACCGTGCGGACCTTTAAACCCGGGGATCGGGTGTTGGTTTTAATCCCCACGGCGGAGAGTAAATTCCTGGCTCAGTGGCAAGGCCCCTACGAGATAAAGGAAAGAGTCGGGGTGGTCAACTATAAGGTATTGCAGCCCGGTAGGCGGAAACCTGAACAAATATACCATGTCAACCTATTAAAACCTTGGCAGGAACGGGAAAGCCTGATGGTTGTTTTTTCCCCATCTCCCTCCTCTTCGGGTCGTTCACATCCGGCTCCAGCGACCTCCGGAGAGGACGAACCGGAAGTAAGGATTGGAGAAGCCCTCACCAAGACACAGAGGCGAGAGGCCAGACGGCTGGTTCAGCAGAACCCCGATGTTTTCTCCGAGCTGCCTGGTAGGACCAGTCTGATACGACATGATATTGTCACCGAGCCCCACCTGAAGGTACGCCTGAAGTCATACCGCGTGCCGGAGGCTCAAAGACAAGCTATATTAGAGGAAGTGAAGACAATGCTACGCCTGGGGGTCATCGAAAAATCCCGGAGTGAATGGGCTAGTCCCATTGTACTAATACCAAAACCCGATGGCTCCTTAAGGTTCTGCAATGACTTTAGGAGATTGAACGAAATATCCAAGTTCGATCTCTACCCCATGCCCCGGGTGGATGAGCTGATTGATAGTCTGGGACAGGCGCGATATTTCACCACGCTCGACCTGACCAAGGGGTACTGGCAGGTGCCACTGACGGAGTCCGCCAAGGAGAAAACCGCTTTTGTTACGCCGGAGGGTCTCTTCCACTATGTTGTCTTGCCTTTTGGGTTACATGGCGCTCCGGCCACGTTCCAGAGGTTGATGGATTTGGTGCTGGAACCCCACCAGGCGTATGCATCAGCGTACCTTGATGACATCATTATTTACAGCTCCGAGTGGCAGACCCACTTGGAACAGGTACAAGCGGTGGTGGACGCGCTTTGAACAGCCGGATTGACAGCTAATCCCAAGAAATGTGCGTTGGGACTCACGGAAGCCCGCTACTTGGGCTACGTGATAGGCCAAGGAGTGATTAAGCCCCAAATTAACAAGGTTGAGGCGATCCAGAAGTGGCCTAGACCCCTGACCACGAAGCAGGTTAGGGCCTTCCTGGGTATCGTGGGGTACTACAGGAGGTTTGTAAAAGATTTTGCGGGACTATCAGCCCCCTTGACGGACCTTCTCAAAGGCAAGAAGAACGTCATGGTGCGATGGACTCCGCAGGCCGAGGACTCCTTCCGGGCCCTGAAGGGGGTTCTGTGCGGACAGCCCGTTCTTGTCAACCCTGATTTCCGGAAGGAGTTCATAGTACAGACTGACGCCTCGGAGGTCGGCCTGGGGGCAGTGCTGTCTCAGGTGGTTCAGGGGGAGGAACACCCCGTCACCTTCTTAAGCAGGAAGCTCACCCCTCCCGAGCGGAATTACAGCGTAGTGGAAAAGGAGTGCCTGGCGATCAAGTGGGCCTTGGAGTCCCTACGCTATTACCTGCTGGGACGGCAGTTTCGCTTGGTGACTGATCACTCTCCGCTGGTCTGGATGAGGTCCGCCAAGGAACGGAATGCCCGGGTTACCCGGTGGTTCCTTTCTCTGCAGAACTTCCGGTTTACGGTTGAACACCGGGCCGGTAGGTTGCAGGGCAACGCCGATGCCTTGTCCCGCGGCCCGTGTTTTATGGCAGGAGTTCAACCCCGCACGCTTGAACTGAGGGGGGGGGGTATGTGAGACTGTGACCGAGGTTATCTATGACGGCCGGTATGTATCGCCCCGGTTGTGCTCACTCCATGATAGAAAGTAACTTCACTCAGGGGTTAATGCTGTTTCCCTACAAGCTGAAAGAAGGGTTAAAAGGAAACAGGAACAAGGGCGGGGGTGCCGAGTGTGAGGGAGTGAACACAACTCCCTGAGTTCTCTGCCGGAGAGGCACATGTGTACTGTTGTGGACTTTTGTTTGGATATTAAACCGTGTGCTGTGACCCTTGGTGCCTGGATCCCGTGTCTTCTGCTGCGCAGCCGACCACGCTACCTCACAAACAAAAAAATTTCAAGTGGAAAATCTCAAAAATTACACTTTGCTATCCATATGATGCGTTTTCTGAGTTTTGTTTTCGTCAAGAAAAGAAGAATTACTCATGGGGTAAAAAGTGCTCATCACTTTGGGTTTGTGTACACAGCATTTTTTCAAGCATATTCCACCTGGAACTCACCTCAAAAAACACTCAATTTTTTTTAAAAAACAATGAACCTATACACATCAAAATAAAAAAGACTTGTGCATGTGTTCTGTCTTTTGTAACTTTTTATAGCCGCTTTGCCTTTTAAAAATACCTTGAAGCGATAATATATATATATGTATGTGTGTGTGTATATATATATATATATAAATATATATATATATATATATATATATATATAGCAATAAAATTTAACTAGTCCATTCTTCAGGCAACTTTTGTTTTGAAGCCGCCACGATTTTATATAAAATAATAGAAAAAAATACGCTGGCGACAAATCTGCTGCAAGAATAACAAAGGTGTAGAACTGCTCGGACTCGCAAAAATTCGGGACCGGCGGATCACTGCTTATTTAAAAAAAAAAAAAAAACAATCCGCTCTGGAATCCGTGCCCATATAAGTCAATGGGGACCAGAATCCGGAAATTAAAAATGTTGGTGGAAGGGATAAGGGGGTAGGAGCGCGCACGATATACTTACTGAGGCTGTCTCATGGTGTAGACCTTATAAATAATTGTGAATAACTCTAATGGTAAACAGACACAGACTATGATTTTAGTACAGATTCCATAATCTTTATGCCATCCGTTTTATCCTGTGCTTTTCCTTATGTATTCATGTTGTAGTGAGCTCAGTAATTAATCGCTGCAGTCAGTAAAGTGTCAGAGCCGTAGATCACTCGAAGTAATTTACTTTCATTAACTTAATGAGTAATGAACATCCAGTATTTTGGGGTAATCTGCCATGTGCTTCGATGTTGACACTTCTTTAATTAATTCAGCCAATAAGGAGGAGACTGCCAATACAAAACATGGCACCATTAATTTACAGTATCACCCACAATGAAAACACAACAGTGGATCAATGTCATTGTGTAGGCCTCAGTGACTTCTTACTAGCGGCAGAAACGTGCCTCATGTCCCCGGCAGTAACCACAGATAACAATTATCAGACTTGTTTATTGATGACTACAAAAAGTAGTTATTACTATCCATATCTGTCAGTGCAGAGCCTAAGGACTGGAGAAATTGAGACATTTTAAGGGAAGACTAACTACTTCGGCCCCTACATCATAAATTATGCCAACATTGTATTTCGGGTCTCTACACTTAGAGGCCTAATACATAGAGCAGAGTGGATCCAAACTAGTTCGGTGTTGATACCAAATACAGACTTTGGAAAAAAATTAGTGTTCAAGTTCAGAGTTCGGGTGCTTAACGTATGCTGACCACTGGAGTGAGCATAGCTGTGTTCAGGTATGCTCGATGCTCGGCCCAGTGCGAGCCGCTTGCAGTGTTTGAATGGCTTGCACTGGAGGTAATGACAGCGTGATCGGATATAGTCTGTACAAACATTAAAAACCACCCTCCCACCCCTGGAACTGGGCTGAGATGAACTTTCCAATCAGTGACTTCCAATGAGGTTCGGGTCAAGTTCTGATCCAGAACAGAACTTTATCTTTAATCTATATGACCCCACAGAACCCGAACTTCCACACGTCTGCTCATCTCTAGTCATACACAATAGCTAGCTATAAACCAATTGATGGTTCAGCTGATCATTTGGCCAACAGCTATCTTGCCTAAAATTTGTCTTACATATGAGTACTCATTCGGTCAAGTGCTCTATAAGAGCCGCTAACATATTTTTTGGACAACCTCCACTTTAAAAAGACTGCCAGGCCTGACATAATTAGTAGCCACAGCAACCCGACGTAGCCGGGAAAGCAGCATTGCTGCACAGGAGGAGGTGCCATTATTATAAACGACACATGGTACTGTAGACAGGAGCTCCATTACAGTTCCTACATTGAGGTTGAATCTCTTGAAGTTATCCTTTCGCTTTCCTTTCCTTCTGGAGGCTTCGTTGACTTACAGCTACCAGGTGATGCTTCTCGACCATTCATGGTAATAGACGGTTGAATTAACAGATAGCACACAAATTTAAATAAGTTAAATATTGTTAATTATTTAGAAAATTACTGAACTTTTATGTAAGTTACATATACTAATAAATTGTAGTATGGTGGTCAAAGAGGAAATATATAGCACTTGCACTTTGCAAGTTCCCCAAGGGTATTACACAAAATTATTGATTGGGTGTTTCCACTGGCGACTTCCCTCAAGTTCTGGTGCCAGATTTGAAATACATGATGGAACATGTTCCTCTATTCACCAGAGAACATATTTTAGCTTCAAAGAATGGAAAATGAGGAAATACATTACTGTCCCTTATAGTGAGGACTCAGGAGACCCTAATGACAGGACAGTTACATAACTGACCATACAACATTGACTTCGCAGGTCCACAGATGAAGGCTGGTATTTATATGCAGACAGCTCTAATGGAGAATTTGGACACACAGCTCATATCATGACTCCTGTCATATCCCAAACTGGACCCAAGTGCAAGCTGACGTTCTGGACGTACATGTATGGAGCAACTGTGGGATCACTACAGGTAGGTTAAAATAATGGAACAAATTATTACTCCTGTATATGGATTTTTAATACAGCACCTTAAGAAATCACTGCTCCCATATTGTACATCAGCACCCCTTGCCAATAGAGGAAGGATTTGGGGGTGGGGTATAATTCCAGTGTTTTTTTTTTCTCCTTCAGGACAAATTCTCCTTCATTAGTTTCTTTTTGAATCTGGATTTATCCAGTAATTCTTACCTTTATGCTTTGGAATCCCCATTGACCTTCAGCAATATTAATGAAGTAGAAGGTACCTCCTGGACCATGTGTTTCTTTCGAGGAGAGCCTTCGTCTGGTCAGCAGGGACCCTAGTGCTCGAAATGCATTTACCTTTTAGAAAGAAATTGCCCATCTTGTGGTGTTTCGGAATGACCCCTCTGACATAAGAATATCCTACTTAGGTTTATCATACAGTATGCATATGATCCCTTCATAAGGTATCCTTTCTTCCAGAGGCCACTCATAGGTACTGGCCTACTGCGATTATGGGAAAGTTTGGTCCTGTCTATTAGTATGTTTTGAAGGATGAAAGGGAACTTGAGTACTTGAAGGAAATCTAAACCAATGCAGAGAGAACATATAAACCCCACGATGATAGCCTCATTGATTGTATTTATCTAGTGTGACGCCCTGGACTAGCCAAGTTGTCGCAGGTAGGCCCTTGCACAAACACCTCCCCCCCTTAATAAAGTAACAGCAGCCAAACTACAAAAGCCTTGTCACCTCCCTCCGGGTTTGACGTTCACACCAGGGGACGGAGCCAGGTGGTTGGCTCCACCCACCAAGGAGTTCACAAGCCCTGAGGCGGGAAAAACAGTAGTCTAGTTGAGTCTTGACAGTGGAGTGGAGTGGAGTGAAGTTCAAGGGAAGACCTGCGTCCAGGTCTACCATAGGCTAACACCAGGTGTCTGGGTTGGAGCCCAGTCACCTCTGGCAAGGAGGGAGACGGTGGTGGCCGCCAGCAGGAGCTGGGATTACAGCCGGTGGAGCCGTAAGGAACGGGGACGGGTGGTGGCCCGCCGGTACCGAACCGGGGAACCGATTGGAAACCGGAGCACCAGGAGGGGTACTGAGACCCAGTACGAGCCCCAGAAACAACTGGGCTGAGTCAAATCAACTGATTGAGGACTGGACTTTAGGCCCTTTCCCACCTAAGACCCGACTGAAGACAACAGCCCAACCATAAGGGTAGAAAGCCACCGCCCAGGCATAGAGATCCGATGGGCCAGCATCTGCGGGCAAAAAGGGCTCTCCCGGCACACACCAGGCTGGGGAGTGGACTACCGTTGTTCAGGCATAGGAGTCATCATTTCTACATAAGTGAGGTGCAGGAGAAAGGCGGAAACCACCAACCTACAAAACGGGAAAAGCGCAGCCGGAGGTGGGCACCGTCCACCATCTTGTTTAGTTTACCAGAGACTCCAACGTGTTTGTAATAGTGAGTACAACAGTGCCTTTGGCCCGCGCACCGCGCCTCACCGCATCGACACGCCAGCACGCATCCAATCCCCCGCCTCAGCAACTCCCTCGGGCCCCCGGGACCATCATCCCCCTACCCACGGAGGGGTCAACACCAAGCTGCGCAACACCGTCCCCGGGAGACTAGTCAACGGCAGCGGTGGTGTCCATCCATTCACCACAACCCGTGGGTGGCGTCACAAACTCAAATCCCCTACAAACAACCGCGGCTCCGGCCGTGGACCTCCCCACCGAAGTCCTTACGTGTAGCGCCAACCCCCCTTTCAGAGCGTCGTGACTCCCAGGTCCATGAGGAGCTCGAGCCACCCACCGACGAGCACGGATCTGAGTGGCTCAGCAGCCGGCCGAGCCCTGGGGCGGTACACTAGAAGCGGAAGTCCCACTGAGATACCCCAGTGATATTTACTCCAGTGAATATCATCAGTAAGAAGGTGCAAGGAAGCTTCACATTTCACCCTTTGCAGAAGGGTGAAACTTGCACCCATAAATTGACATTCTGTGGATCTCAAAGCCACAACTCTTGTCAAGTTTACAGTGTGGATATATTTCGTACATGTGCATGAGATTTCGTAAAATAATTTTACAGTGCACTATGGGCATTGTAAAATGCTGTGGCCTTTTCACAATAAGTTCACATTGGACAATCATCTATGTTTTCGCATAGTGCTCATTCACTCATCATGTTTTTGTGTGGGAGTGCTATCTGTGCTTTTCACAGATAGCACTCGTATATATTAGTCTATGGGGCTGTTTTGCAAAATCTTAGAGATTCTGTATGTCTGTTATTGATTCAAGTGGCAGATCAAAAAACGGTAATGAGTATATGGGTCATTGAAGAAAATCAGACAGCACTCGGATGCCATCAGTGTATAGCGGGCGCAAAGGAACCACCGCCAGGCAGAGTTCCATTATGGTACACGAGACGAGGTTGCAGAAATAAGTGAACAACTTTAACGAACAGGAATAATATATATCTGCAAGTTAACAGTAAAGTATAAGATATCAAAAGTAAGGTTAACAACACTGTAAGTTCTAGCTGGGCTGAGCCAACAGTGCCTAAACCCAGCTCTAACAAATATTGGAATAGCGGAAAACTTTGTAAAGCAAATTAGTTTACAACAACACTACAATAACAATCTGAGTGTCCTCTGAAATCTGGGCTGCACAGCTAATGTGCTCTGACTAATGAGGCCTATGCTAAACCCTATTGATTGTGCACACCAGTAAAGGACTCATAGTACCACTGTGGAGAACCAAATCCACTCCCAGTGCTTGACACTGCGATGTTTGGGTGGCTTGTCATTGTGCACTCTCCTCCCAGAATAGGAGGAACCTCTCCTCTTCCATGGGCCCAGGATTGCTTGACTCATCCGGATGGTGTCGCTTCTCGTCTTTGGGATCGCCTTCCTCAGGAGCTTCCAAATCTGGTACTGGCTTGGCTGATATCGGGATTCTGTCATGGTCCAGTTCACAGTCCAGTTCACAGCCTGGCACCATCACCGTCTCCCAACCACCATTCTTCAACAGTCTGTAAGATAGCATCTTCTCATTCTCACACTCTTTGGTGACCTGACTTCTCCTGTTCCCACATTAAGCTCCTCTCCCGCTCTTTCTCAGCTTCCCTCACTTTTTTGGGCAGGGTTAGTCTAGCTGCACAGTTCAGAGTGGAGCGCCGACTAGTCAACAAAACACAAAACACAGAAGAGCACTGTCTCTTAAAGTCATAGGGGTACTTTGCACGTTGCGACATTGGTAGCCGATGATAGCGATGCCGAACGCGATAGTACCCGCCCCGTCGCACATGCGATATCTTGTGATAGCTGCCATAGCGAACATTATCGCTACGGCAGCTTCACACGCACTTACCTGGTCGGCAACGTCGCTGTGACTGCCGAAGAATCCCTCCTTCAAGGAGACGGTGCGTTAGGCGTCACCGTGACGTCACCGCAACGTCACCGCGACGTCACTAATCGGCCGGTCATTAGAAGCTGAGGGGCGGAGATGAGCGGGATGTAAACATCCCGCCCACCTTCTCCCTTCCACATTGCCAGTGGATGGTGGGCGCAGGTAAGGAGATGTTTGTCGCTCCTGCGGCTTCACACACAGCGATGTATGGAGCTGCAGGAACGACAAACAACATCGTACCTGCGGATGCACCAACATTATGAAAATGACCGACGTGACACAGATCACCGATTTTTGACTGTTTCACGCTCATTCATCTTCTCTCCTAGGCTTTACATGTTGCGACGTCGTTACCGGCGCCGGATGTACGTTGTGATGACATGGACTCTCATGGGTTAAAGTTACTTAACATTCAGCCAGACGTATTGTTCTACTGTGTGGTAACTCATGTTTGCTTAACTATTGTTTGGGACCAGACCCTTCGGAGCATTCATTGTAATGTAGGTGTGTATTGCTAATCTAATGTAAATTACCTTAGTAGCCATTGTTGAGTCTGTGACTTGCAGACTTCATGTAGATATCCTCAGTCTTTCTATGCACACCCTTTAAATGAACATTGTCCATGCAGCTTGAGATTCATCCAATGGGAGAAGCAATCTTGTCCAACCAATCGATGAGGACGCAGTGTATCCAAGTGGAAGGCTGTGGCTATAAAAGGGATTTCTTTAAGCCACCAGGAGGTTGTTGATGAATGCTGATGGATCCAGTCTAAGCTCTTAGGAGCTGACTAGAGGATCAGGATATCTTATGGCTTCAATCTAGGGACTCCGGTTCCGGTTGGAGACCATATCCAAAGTCTAGGCATTTCGACTCCGGCTGCCAGGATTGTATCATCAACCTAAGGACTACTTAAGGAAGACACCCAGGTTGGGACAATTTGGTCACCTGGCTACAGACTTTGAAGACCTCAGCCAGCTTCCTAAATCTGGCGTTATTCCTTTCTCAGTGGGTGCCCGCCGAAAGCGGGGTGCTGCTGGATTAGAGTAAGTGGCCCTGGAACCTGTGAGGCATGGACATTCTAAATCCCTGGTGAGCCAGCGGAAGGGTGAGACTCTGTTGCCTGTTACATGTGTGTTTTGCTGGTTATGTGTTATGTGCCGTTAATTGTTTGGGGATCCAATAAAGTCTAATTATTGTGGTTCCCTCACCCTGTGTTGTCTGCGTAGTGTTACGCCCACGGTTAGGGAGGCCGGCGTTCAGTTGGGATGAGCCCTGAGCCACGCTGTCTTTCTAAAGGCGGTGGGTTTTAGCGGACCAGAGCACCCACTGAGCCCCGTGTCTCCACAATTGGTGGCAGCAGTGGGATACTACTCAGCCTGGTTTACCCAAGGGAGCTGCAAAGGACTTGTGTTCGTGGACACCGTCCAGGGCTCAATAACCAGGGAGGCACATCAGCATACCCAGCAGGCCATAGGGGAAGCATTCAGGTTTCGGACGCTGCCATGTCCCACCCCACCAGCTCAGCCATGGGACAAGGACCAGAGAGGAGTTACGACCGCAGCAGTAAATGGATGCTACAGGATCTGTGCCAGAGGCAAAAGATTATCTACTGGAACGCTGAGACTCGGTCGGACTTGATCCAGAAATTAGTCCGTTGGGATGCCCAGAATGATGCAGAGGACAATGAGGATCCCACCGATATTGATCCAGAGGATTTAAACTATGTGCCACATCATGGATCTAGTGACAATCGGGAATCAACTTGGTCCAAAATGGCCCAAGCCACAGCGTTGTTGACTGCATTGGGGCCTAAATCCTCAAGAGAAGAGAGAGCTTATGTTTTGGAATATGTTTATGGGATTCCAGCTGCCGTACTGCTAACACCAGCTGCTCGAGAAGGATGGTCCCGCTACCCAGCAGAAGCCAAAACAAAGGAGTACAAACAGGGCCTCTGACTCGCCCAATCTATGGCGCTGTTATATATGCGGGCGCCATGGACATATAGATAAAGATTGTCTCCAAAACCGAGGCTACATGCTTGGAGCCCATCTACCAGCTCAGCCGGTCAAGAGCCAGGGACTACGAGACACTGGTTCCTCCATCACTCTGGTAAGCCCAGTTATTGTTTCCCCAGAAGACCATTTACCAGATTCCCAATTATCCATCTCCCTGACTGAGGGCCAGCGCTCAGATGTCCCTCTGGCATGTCTGCAGTTGGACCTAAGGACCAACCAGGGAGAGGTCGAGGTGGAGGTTGTGGATAGTCTCCCCACACCTGGTATTTTGGGGACCAACCAGAAAGTGATCGATGTGGGGATTGTGAACAGTCTCCCTATACCTGTCATTGTGGAGACTGACCAGAGCAAGGCTGATGTGGAGCTTATGAACAGCATCCCCACCACTGGTATTTTGGGAACTAACCAGGAAGCGATCGATGTGGGACTTGTGAACAGTCTCCCTATACCTGTCATTGTGGAGACTGACCAGAGCAAGGCTGATGTGGAGCTTATGGACACCGTCCCCATGGACACCAGTTACTTTGGGGTCTGACCAGGAAGAGGTCCATATGGAGTTTATGGACAGCCTCCCCACACCTGTTGTTTCGGGGACTAGCCAGGAGGAAGTTGAAGTGGGGTTCATAGATGACCGCACCAAGCCTGTTTTTTCGGATACCACTCAGAGGGAAGTGAAAGTGGGGCTTGGGGATTACCTGCTCACACCAGTCATTTTGGAGAATGACCTAGGACAAGGACTATCCAGTCAGTTTGAAGCAGCCATCACCCACTTCCAAGCCAAGCAGGACCCTGATATGGATCTTTCTAACATCTTTTCCAAGGATAATTCACATTCCCAGTCTCCAGCATCCACTTCTGAGCCAAGAACCATGAGTAAGCCTAACCACACTGTGGCTATTGACTGGGGGAAGATTGATAGTAAGAAATGTATGCAAGCCCAACTCATGGACCCCACCTTAGTGCTTGTCCACAATATGGCTGCTCAACTTGGGGGAGATAATCAGGAGGAGGTGTATAGATGCAAGCCTCTGTTGCTGACCTCACCATTAAAAAGGACAATGCCGTCAAGAGGAGAAGGATGATCGGAAGCCTATCACATCTGGCTAATATTAAGAAGGGGGAGGAATGTGATTGCATGGACTCTCATGGGTTAAAGTTTCTTAACATTCAGCCAGACGTATTGTTCTACTGTGTGGTAACTCATGTTTGCTTAACTATTGTTTGGGACCAGACCCTTCGGAGCATTCATTGTAATGTAGGTGTGTATTGCTAATCTAATGTAAATTACCTTAGTAGCCATTGTCGAGTCTGTGACTTGCAGACTTCATGTAGATATCCTCAGTCTTTCTATGCACACCCTTTAAATGAACATTGTCCATGCAGCTTGAGATTCATCCATTGGGAGAAGCAATCTTGTCCAACCAATCGATGAGGACGCAGTGTATCCAAGTGGAAGGCTGTGGCTATAAAAGGGATTTCTTTAAGCCACCAGGAGGTTGTTGATGGATGCTGATGTATCCAGTCTAAGCTCTTAGGAGCTCACTAGAGGATCAGGATATCTTATGGCTTCAATCTAGGGACTCCGGTTCCGGTTGGAGACCATATCAACAGTCTAGGGATTTTGACTCCGGCTGCCAGGATTGTATCATCAAACTAAGGACTACTTAAGGAAGACACCCAGGTTGGGACAATTTGGTCACCTGGCTACAGACTTTGCAGACCTCAGCCAGCTTCCTAAATCTGGCGTTATTCCTTTCTCAGTGGGTGCCCGCCAAAAGCGGGGTGCTGCTGGATTGGAGTAAGTGGCCCTGGAACCTGTGAGGCATGGACATTCTAAATCCCTGGTGAGCCAGCGGAAGGGTGAGACTGTTGCCTGTTACATGTGTGTTTTGCTGGTTATGTGTTATGTGCCGTTAATTGTTTGGGGATCCAATAAAGTCTAATTATTGTGGTTCCCTCACCCTGTGTTGTCTGCGTAGTGTTACGCCCACGGTTAGGGAGGCCGGCGTTCAGTTGGGATGAGCCCTGGGCCACGCTGTCTTTCTAAAGGTGGTTGGTTTTAGCGGACCAGAGCACCCAATGAGCCCCGTGTCTCCACATACGTCACTTTCGATTTGACCCTGATGATATCGCAGTAGCGATGTCTGTCGCAATGTGCAAAGTACCCCATAGTGTACTTACTTAACCATTTGTAGAGGCAGCACCCCTACATGTGTGTTATCAGTTTTTCACGACATGGTAGATAGGAAAGATGGAGAAACTTTTTTATTTTTTTCTCATCCAAGAAAAACTAATGAAACTTTGACCAAACACCGATGGTAAAAAGTGACACTGCCCAAACTCTGATGAAACTTGGATAAAAATTACTGATGAAACTCAGAAGGATTTTCTCGTACGAGAAAATCACTTACGTCTGAACGAGGCCGTAGATGGATTTTCGAAGCTGAATTCTGCGAGATGCGACAGTATTCACCACGCCATGTACTGTGATAAATTTAGTTGTCTATGGCTGGCA
The DNA here is from genome assembly GCF_048569485.1 of Anomaloglossus baeobatrachus. Lineage (NCBI taxonomy): Eukaryota > Metazoa > Chordata > Amphibia > Anura > Aromobatidae > Anomaloglossus > Anomaloglossus baeobatrachus. The sequence continues at coordinate 536,149,697 of NC_134358.1, read as the reverse complement.
GCTACAGCTACGGGCATGGATATTGAGGGGAATGGCTGCATTACATGCCGCTTGTCTAGATTTATGGTGTAATCCCTGTCTACTACTTTGGCTCAGTTTATCAAGCTGTTAACATGAGAAAGGGCACGTACTACCTATCGCTTTTGGTCCAAAATGAATATTGTGGCAGATAAAAAGGCTGCGTGTTACATTCCCTGCAGTGTTTTTGTAGCGAGCCCATTTGGCAGCTAACAGTAGGTGAACATTTAACACGGAGCCAGGTCCCCACAATTCTGCCGCAGCTGTATCTGATGGAAAGACAAGTGGCGTATTGAGCTCGCGCTTTAATAAAGTTTGCCAGGTATCATTTAGAAACATAAAAGCTGGAAAGCAATCAATACATAACAAGAGCTGAACAACCTAATGATGAAAAGGGAAAAAAAAAACACTAATTATGCCATAAATGCTGCCGCACATATGTTACATTAGAACAAGGTGGCGGCAATTACAACCGGAAAATCAGGCTGCGAGAAGTTCACGGAAAATGTTATTTGTGATGATGGTTTTAGCGCGGCTGTAATTGTATCTATTTCACATCTGTGGTTTTAGTCTTCATTCACACATCCATTTTCTTTGGAGGGGTTTTAGGCTATGTGCGCACAGTGCTTTTTTTTGTACGCTGCGTTTTTGGCCGCAAAAAAAGCACAAAACACACCCGCGGCAAAAACACACTGCGTTTTACTGAGCTTTTGGCTGCGTTTTGCTGCGTTTTTGATCACTGCGTTTTGCTGCCTTTTTCCAATGCATTGCATGGGTGGAAAAACGCAGGAAAACGCAGTAAAGAATTGACATGCTCATTTTTTTTTCAGCTCAAAAACGCAGCAAAACAAAAACTGCAGTGTGCAGACAACAAAACTAAAATTTCATAGATTTTGCTGGGGAAGCAAAGTCGTGCAGTTTGTGGCCCAAAACCACACAAAAACACACCACAAAAATGTGGTAAAAAAATGCAGCATGCGCACAAAACACCCGCCCCGACGTTTGTGCGTCACGGGCAAATCGCTGCCCGTGGCGAACAATATCGCTAGTACCCGTCACACGAACTTACCTGCCTAACGACGTCGCTGTGGCCGCCGAACAGCCTCTTTTCTAAGGGGGCGGTTCATGCGGCGTCACAGCGACGTCACACAGCAGGCGTCCAATAGAAGCGGAGGGGCGGAGAGCAGACGCATGAAAGTCACGCCCACCTCGTTACCGGAGGACGCAGGTATGGTGTTGTTCGTCGTTCCTGGGTTGTCACACGTAATGATGTGTGCTGCCTCAGGAACGATGAACAACCTGCGTCCAGCACCATCAACGATATTTGGGATTTGAACGACGTGTCAACGATCAACGATTTGGTGAGTATTTTTAATCGTTAGCGGTCGCTCGTACGTGTTGAAGACTAGGCATTGCTCCCACCTAGCCAGAATCCTACTCCACACTGATGAGGGGCAACACCCCGAAACAGCTGTCTGTGAATGGATACCTGGCCTTGGTATTTCCCTTGTCATATCTTTAAACTCGTCAAAGAGATGGATATTGACTAAAAGGGCCACTTAATATGGTGGTTATGGTGGTCTACTAAAAAGAGCCACTCCTTGGCTAGGTCCTTCCTGGAGGGATATCTGGCTAGTTCTGTGTCGAGACTCCTAACAGAGGCTCCTTTTTTGATTTGCATACTTCCCAGGGGGCAATGCACCTAGGATTTCACTGTTTTGAGTGCCTTTGTTGGCTGCTGGCAAGGTATCCAGTTCGACGCAGGTGAGGAACCTATCTAGCGTGGTGAGGGACCCCAGGGACAAGCAGTAGGTTTGGTCAGAGGTCACCATCTCTCTCTTCCCTAGATGCAGGGTTTCCTTTCCCTTTTTTTCCATGAAAGCATGCATAGTATTCTGATGTCTCCTGCTGTATCGTGTGCCCGGGAGCTCGTGAAGAGTAGGTCGATATCTGCTACACATAAACCAGTGATGTTCTTTGCTGGAATTTGATGGTTTTTATCCAATTATTTTGTGCTATTCATCAAATGCAAACGCTACTCACAAGATATATCCCACCAATATATCTTCAAAGTCACACAGCTCAATTGTTTCTCCAGGCCAATATATCACTAGAAATTTTCATTATAAAGTGCTACTAAAAACTTTTTCTATAATTTCATTTCAATTAAGATCGAAATATCATAGTAAGAGATTACTCTTTGTTTAAGAAAAGACATAGAAATATTCCTGGAAATGCTAATCTCACAGTATTAACATGAATGATTACCCTCGCCCGACGCGGCACAGGATTGGCTCCAAGTTGCTCTTTTTAATAATTTCATATTTTAAAAAGTACATTTTATATTAGTTCACTGATAAAAAGAGTAATAGCAGTGGGCTGCAATACAATACAATTTATCTAGGATATTTGTCAAATATTCTACCACTGAATAATGCGGGCGTCACACGAGACGATCTATCGGGCGATATGTCGTCGGGGTCACAGTTTTCGTGACGCACATGCGGCATTGTTTGCGACGTCGTTGTGTGTGACACCTCCAAGCGACTCGGACGTTCGCAAATCGGTTACAAATCGTGTATCGTTCACACGTCATTCATTTTTAAAAAGTCGTTTATTCGTCTTTGCGCCGGTTGTTCATCTTACCCGGGGTAGCACACATCGCTTCGTGTGACACCCCAGGAACGATGAACACAGCTTACCTGCGTCCCGCCAGCAATGCTGAAGGAAGGAGGTGGGCGGGATGTTTACGTTCCGCTCATCTCCGCCCCTCCGCTTCTATTGGCCGGCCGCTGTGTGACGTCGCTGTGACGCCGAACATCCCACCCCCTTCAGGAAGTGGATGTTCGCCGCCCACAGCGACGTCACTCAGCAGGTAAGTGCGTGTGACGGGGGTTTAACGACTTTGTGCGCCACGGGCAACTAATTGCCCATGACGCACGAACGACGGGGGTGGGTGCGATCGCTCGTGCGATCGCACGATAGATCGTCTTGTGTGAAGCCCGCATTAGTCATTTGAGGAATGGCAAAAAATTGGCCTTAAATGTAGTAATCATTTTTGGAGAATTTTGCAAAGGGTTGTGGCTTTGGTACCGAAATAGACCCCAAAATTTCAGTAGAAGTCAAATTTGTTAGGCGTTGACTTTGGGGTCTATTCCTTGACCTTAGAGTCCATCTATTTCTTATGAATTGCTTTACAATAACCCATTAGACCTTGATGATGATCTGCCATGCGTTTGCAGTGTTAAAAGCAGGGTTTTAACTGCAATTAAAAATATACGATTTATGTTCTGTATAGATGGACACATCACTGGTGCCAAGGGAGAACAATAAAACTACAGGCTTCTAAATATAAACTCCCTTATACTCTAGACCACCACGGAACTACCTCCTTTGACTGTAGACCACTAGGGAATCAAATATTAATCCCACATTTGTTCCGTAGGCCATCATTACCCTAAACAACTTACAATCAGCCTAACATTACCTATTATGGCTATTGTTGCAAGCATCAGACCACCTGGGATTTTAACATTAAGTGAATTAGCAGGATTATTTATATAAATCTTTACACTGTTGTTAAAGAATCACTCAAAGTTTTTACCCTTTTAATATATTGCAATCTTCATATTATTTAGAACTGTGTACTTACAGTTGCTCATTTTGCCTTTCTACCCAGTAAATTCTTCTCTTTTTATGGTCTTATGTAGAAACAGGAAGTCTCTTTTGCCTGCATGAGTCATCCCCCGCTTTACCTCCTGACCCAGCTGCTCTGCTCCTCCCCCCTGCCAGAGACTTTTGCAGTGATGACTCATGCAGAAAAAATACACTTCCTGTTCCTACACAGAAATTTGAAGAATTCAGCTAGTCAGTTTTTAACTCCTTCATGATATTTGATGTAAGTTTATGTCAATGTCGGGAAAGGGTTTTCTTCAAAATGATGTAAACGTACATCATAGCAATTCATGTGTGCACAGAAGCTTGTGCCCACGCTGTCATAGACCTAATGGAAAACAGAAGAATTAGCTGCGTAGAAAGGCAAAATGAGCAATTATAAGTACACAGAGCTATATAATAGGACATTGTATGTAACGGTCATCTCATCTATAGTACAGACCAAACGTTTGGACACACCTTTTCATCTCTAGAACAACTATTAAGAGGAGACTTTGTGCAGCAGGCCTTCATGGTAAAATAGCTGCTCGGAAACCACTGCTAAGGACAGGCAACAAGCAGAAGAGACTTGTTTGGGCTAAAGAACACAAGGAATAGACATTAGACCAGTGGAAATCTGTGCTTTGGTCTGATGAGTCCAATTGTGAGATCTTTGGATGCAACCACCGTGTCTTTGTAGAAAAGGTGAACGGATGGACTCTACATGCCTGGTTCCCACCGTGAAGTATGGAGGAGGAGGTGTGATGGTGTGGTGGTGCTTTTGCTGGTGACACTGTTGGGGGTTTATTCAAAATGGAAGGCATACTGAACCAGCATGGCTACCACAGCATCTTGTAGCGGGATGCTATTCCATCCGGTTTGCATTTAGTTGGCCCATAATTTATTTTTCAACAGGACATTGACCCCAAACACACCTCCAGGCTGTGTAAGGGCTATTTGACCAAGAAGGAGAGTGATGGGGTGCTACGCCAGATGACCTGGTCTCCACAGTCACCAAACCTGAACCCAATCGAGATGGTTTGGAGTGAGCTGGACCGCAGAGTGAAGGCAAAAGGGCCAACAAGTGCTAAGCATCTCTGGGAACTCCTTCAAGACTGCTGGAAAACCATTTACGGTGACTACCTCTTGAAGCTCATCAAGAGAATGCCAAGAGTGTGCAAAGTAGTAATGAAAGCAAAAGGTGGCTACTTTGAAGAACCTAGAATATAAGACATATTTTCAGTTGTTTCACACTTTTTAAGTATTTCATTCCACATGTTTTAATTCATAGTGTTGATGCCTTCAATGTGAATCTACAATTTTTAGTCATGAAAATAAAGAAAACTCTTTGAATGAAGAGGTGTGTCCAAACTTTTGGTCTGTACTGTATGTGTCTTATGATATATTTCTTTGGTAGTATAAAGAGTAGTGATGAGCGAGTACTAAAAAGCTCGGGTGCTCGAAGCTCGGGCCGAGCCTCCCAAGATACTCGTGTACTCGGCCCGAGCAACGAGCCCAATGTTATCCTATGGGAGACCCGAGTATTTTTGTGAAATGACCTCCCGGCAGCATGGAGAAACCCTAAAAATGGCACAAAAGTCTCAGAAGAGTGCTCAAATGACATGGCAACAGCATGGGGAAGACCCCTTGAAGCATTTATCACTCAAAAGTCACAGCTGTGAACAATTTTGTCCGCGTTTTACGCCATTTTTACGGACTCACCAGAAAACCTTCCAAAATGACCCCAAAATGATTTTTCATGGCGGAAATGTTAAGGGCACATACCCAATAGTGAGATAGATCTGGTGTATGTTACTTTTTGAGATTAATACATGAAAGATTTTAAGTGAAAACATTGTGTGGCACTCCGATGTCCCTGAGAAGAGACGTACATGAAGGCCTCTTGAGTCTAATGTGCCCATTTTGAGGAAGTGAGTCTTTGTAGTATTTTCCTTTGCCAGGGCAGTCCAAAATTGTGAGGTTCACCAATGCCCCTGCATACAGACGTGCATGAGGGCCTCAAAACATTAAGTGTCCATTGTCAGGAAGTGGGTGTATTATAGTATAGCCCTTAGGCAGGGCAGCCAAAAATTGGGAGGCTCCACATTGTCCCTGGATAGAGACGTGCATGATGGCCTTTAAACCTGAAGTGCCCATTGTAAGGAAGTGGGTCTATTTCAGTATAGCCCTTTGCCAGGGCAGCCAAAAATTGGGAGGCTCCACGTTGTCCCTGGGTAGAGACGTGCATGATGGCCTCAAAACATTAAGTGTCCATTTTAAGGAAGTGGGTGTATTTCAGTATAGCCCTTAGGCAGGGCAGCCAAAAATTGGGAGGCTCCACATTGTCCCTGGGTAGAGACGTGCATGAGGGCCTCAAAACATTAAGTGTCCATTTTAAGGAAGTGGGTGTATTTCAGTATAGCCCTTTGCCAGGGCAGCCAAAAATTGGGAGGCTCCACATTGTCCCTGGGTAGAGACGTGCATGATGGCCTCAAAACATTAAGTGTCCATTTTAAGGAAGTGGGTGTATTTCAGTATAGCCCTTAGGCAGGGCAGCCAAAAATTGGGAGGCTCCACATTGTCCCTGGGTAGAGACGTGCATGAGGGCCTCAAAACATTAAGTGTCCATTTTAAGGAAGTGGGTCTATTTCAGTATAGCCCTTAGGCAGGGCAGCCAAAAATTGGGAGGCTCCACATTGTCCCTGGGTAGAGACGTGCATGAGGGCCTCAAAACATTAAGTGTCCATTTTAAGGAAGTGGGTGTATTTCAGTATAGCCCTTAGGCAGGGCAGCCAAAAATTGGGAGGCTCCACGTTGTCCCTGGGTAGAGACGTGCATGAGGGCCTCAAAACATTGTTCCCATTGCAAAGGAGCGGATCTCCTGTCGTTGTAATGTCCATTCTGCAAAGAATGGGCGAAAAAATTTACCACTGGGGGTATACCTGAAACAAAGACCTAACTATTGTAACGGTCATCATGATGGCGCATGAGGAGAAGGAGGAGCAGTCCAGCGATTATCCAAAGTCGAGAAGTGTACCCATGGGTGAGTGGAGGTACATGGCAAACTTTAAATTCCGCTCTCATTTGCTGGTGGTGTGGTGAAGTCTGGCCCAATCCAACCCTTGTTCATCTTTATCAGAGTCAGCCTGTCAGCATTTTCAGTTGACAGGCGGGTGCGTTTATCTGTAATGATTCCACCTGCGGCACTAAAAACACGCTCTGACAAAACGCTAGCAGCAGGGCAGGCCAGGACTTCCAAGGCGTAGAGAGCCAATTCATGCCACGTGTCCAGCTTGGATACCCAATAATTGTAAGGCACAGAGGAATGTCGGAGTACAGTTGTTCGATCTGCAAGGTACTCCTTCAGCATCTGGGCAAACTTAGGATTTCTTGTGGCACTACCCCGCACCTCAGGGGCTGTGGTACGTGAGGGGCTGAGAAAACTGTCCCACATCTTAAAGACTGTTCCCCTACCTCTGGCGGATTGGACTTGTGCCTCTCTCGGCTGTACGCCTCGGTTGTCCACTGATTCCTGACCTATGCCGCTAGCGTTTTGTGAGGGGAATGCTTTGCCTACTTCCGTGAGTATGGCCTTCCGAAACTGCTGCATTTTGGTTGACCTCTCCTCCACGGGAATAAGAGACAAAAAGTTCTCCTTGTAGCGTGGGTCTAACAGTGTTACCAACCAGTAATGATTGTCGGCCAAGATGTTCTTAACGCGAGGGTCACGAGACAGGCAGCTTACCATAAAGTCAGCCATGTGCGCCAGACTCTTAACAGCCAGGACTTCAGTAGCCTGACCAACAAGATGACTGAACATGCTGTCCTCCTCCTCCTCCTCCTCCTCCTCCTCCTCATCTACCCTGTCCTCTGGCCAGCCACGCTGAATCGAGGATATGACTGGTGTGCATGTCATATCCTCAATTTGGCCGGAGAGTTGCTCCATGTCTTCATCCTCCTCCTCGTCATAGTCCTCCACTGCACGTTGTGATGAGACGAGGCTGGGCTGTGTGTTATCACCCACACCCACTACTGTTTCTTGCTGCAACTCATCGCGCTCCGCCTGCAATGCATCATGTTTGTTTTTCAGTAGAGACCGTTTTAGAAGGCAGAGTAGCGGTATGGTGACGCTAATAATGGCGTCATCACCACTCACCATCTTGGTGGAGTCCTCAAAGTTTTGGAGGATGGTACATAGGTCTGACATCCATCTCCACTCCTCAGGTGTTATGTGTGGAGTTTGACCCATTTCCCGACGGCTTAGGTGATGCAGGTACTCAACAACTGCCCTCTTCTGCTCACATATCCTGACCAACATGTGCAGAGTTGAATTCCAACGCGTGGGGACATCACACACCAGTCTGTGAGCCGGAAGATGCAAACGGCGCTGAAAGCCGGCAAGGCCGGCTGAAGCAGTAGGTGACTTTCGAAAATGTGCAGACAGGCGGCGAACTTTTACCAGCAGATCAGACAGCTCTGGGTATGACTTTATAAACCGCTGAACCACGAGGTTGAGCACATGGGCCACGCATGGAACATGTGTCAGCTGGCCTCGCCTCAAAGCCGCCACCAGGTTCCGGCCATTGTCACAAACGACCTTTCCTGGCTTTAGGTTCAGAGGTGTGAGCCAGTGATCTGCCTGCTGTTTCAGAGCTGTCCACAGCTCTTCTGCATTGTGGGGTTTGTCACCTATGCAGATTAGCTTCAGCACAGCCTGTTGCCGCTTCGCCGAGGCAGTGCTGCAGTGCTTCCAGCTTGTGACTGGTGTGGAGGGCACAGTGGATGAGGATGCGCAGGAGGAGGAGGAGGCTGAAGAGCATGACATTCCGGAGCTGTAGAGTGTGGGTGAAACACTGACTGAGGTAGGGCCTGCAAACCTTGGTGTGGGAAGGACGTGTTCCGTCCCTCGCTCAGACTGGGTCCCAGCTTCCACAATATTAACCCAGTGTGCCGTCAACGAGATGTAGCGGCCTTGCCCACAAGCACTTGTCCACGTGTCTGTGGTTAGGTGGACCTTGGGTGAAACAGCGTTGTTCAGGGCACGTGTGATGTTTTGTGACACGTGGTTATGCAACGCGGGGACGGCACACCGGGAGAAATAGTGGCGGCTGGGGACCGAGTAACGTGGGACAGCTGCCGCCATCAGGTCACGGAATGCTTCTGTCTCCACCAGCCTAAAAGGCAACATTTCCAGCGCAAGCAGTCGCGAAATGTTAGCATTTAGAACTGTGGCATGTGGGGTGTTGGCAGTGTATTTGCGCCTGCGTTCAAAGGTTTGCTGAATGGATAACTGAACGCTGCGCTGGGACAAGGACGTGCTTGATGATGGTGTTCTTTCTGCGTAGGCAACTGCAGGTGCAGGAGTGGAGGAGGCTTGTTGGCAGGCAGCATGGACAGAGGATTGGCTCGCATGCACAACCAGCGAAGACGTAGCAGTGACATCAGCAAGCACTGCTCCTCGACTCTGTTGTACTTCCCACAAAGTCGGGTGCTTGGCTGACATGTGCCTGATCATGCTGGTGGTGGTCAGGCTGCTAGTTTTGGTACCCCTGCTGATGCTGGCACGGCAGGTGTTGCAAATGGCCTTTTTTGAATCATCTGGATCCAACTTAAAAAACTGCCAGACTCGTGAAGACCTAACATTTGTACAGGCACCTTGTGTCGTCGTGTTGTTCCGGGGAACGGTTGCCTGACTTCTGCCTGGGGCCACCACCCTGCTTCTTACTGCCTGTTGTGATGCTACGCCTCCCTCCCCCTGTGCACTGCTGTCCTCGCTCTGCATATCCTCCTGCCAGGTTGGGTCAGTTACTGGATCATCCACCACGTCGTCTTCCTCTTCCGCACCCTGCTCCTCCTCCTGACTTGCTGACAATTGTGTCTCATCATCGTCCACCACTTGTTGAGACACGTTGCCAACTTCGTGAGAACGTGGCTGCTCAAATATTTGGCCATCTGTACAGACGATCTCCTCATGACCCACTTCAATATGAGCTGGCGAGAGGCCAGAATGTGTGAATGGAAACGTGAACAGCTCTTCCGAGTGTCCAAGTGTGGGATCATTAATGTCCGAGGAGGACGTGTACTCAGCCTGGTGGTAGGAAGGAGGATCAGGTTCAGAAATGTGCGGTGCAGTATCACGGCTACTGACACTTGACCGTGTGGAAGACAGAGTGTTTGTGGTGGTGCCAATCTGACTGGAAGCATTATCCGCTATCCAACTAACAACCTGTTGACACTGGTCTTGGTTCAAGAGCAGTGTACTGCTGCGGTCCCCAAGAATTTGGGACAGGACGTGCGAGCGACTAGATGTGGCCCTTTGTTGTGGCGAAATTAGAGCTTGCCCACGACCTCGGCCTCTGCCTGCACCACCATCACGTCCACTTCCTTGTTCCTTGCCAATGCCCTTGCGCATTTTGCAATGCTGTGCACTGCTGACGTGTATATTCACTACTTGTGCGTTATATCAAAGTTTCTGGAAATTGCACACAAGTGCACCTGTACGCTGCCACCGACAGGCACACACGTGCGGTTTTTAAATGCAAGCACGGACGCACTAAGAACCTAACACAGGTTTTAGGAGCAAAAATTAAGAACTCTGACACTATCAGCCACTGCTGACTGACGTGTATTATACACTACACTTGTACGTTATATAATAGTTTGGTAAAAACGCACACCAGTGCACCTGTACGCTGCCACCAACAGGCACACACGTGCGGTTTTAAAAACCAAGCACGGACGCAATAATAACCTAACACAGGTTTTAGGAGCAAAAATTAAGAACTCTGACACTATCAGCCACTGCTGACTGACGTGTATTATACACTACACTTGTGCGTTATATAATAGTTTGGTAAAAACGCACACCAGTGCACCTGTACGCTGCCACCAACAGGCACACACGTGCGGTTTTAAAAACCAAGCACGGACGCAATAATAACCTAACACAGGTTTTAGGAGCAAAAATTAAGAACTCTGACACTATCAGCCACTGCTGACTGACGTGTATTATACACTACACTTGTGCGTTATATAATAGTTTGGTAAAAACGCACACCAGTGCACCTGTACGCTGCCACCAACAGGCACACACGTGCGGTTTTAAAAACCAAGCACGGACGCAATAATAACCTAACACAGGTTTTAGGAGCAAAAATTAAGAACTCTGACACTATCAGCCACTGCTGACTGACGTGTATTATACACTACACTTGTGCGTTATATAATAGTTTGGTAAAAACGCACACCAGTGCACCTGTACGCTGCCACCAACAGGCACACACGTGCGGTTTTAAAAACCAAGCACGGACGCAATAATAACCTAACAGGTTTTTTTGGGGAGCGACAATTACAGTACAGACAAGTCAGACACTATCTGGACTGTTTTACACTGTGTACACCAGCCCCAGATATGAAGGCTGGTATACGGTCACCACTACCCTGCCTGCCTGCCTGCCTGTATACTGCTACAATAGTCCTGACAAGGACTCTTTTGGTCACTAGCCTGTATTCAGACCTGGCTATACCCTGCCTGTATATAGCAACAATAGTCCTGAGAAGGACTCTGCTACTGTACGCCGACCTGGCTATACCCTGCCTGCCTGTATACAACTAGAATAGTCCTGAGAAGGACTTTTGGTCACACTGTTTGCAGCCCTGCAACTGAAAAAGCTATAAAGGGCCGCAAAGCTTTCCCTGAATCAGCGACACTCTCCCTACACTCACTGTCAGAATAGCTGTGAGCAGAGCACAGCGCGCCGGCCTATATAAAGGCTCGGTGACGCTGTGCAGGCCGGCCAATCACTGCAATTCCACAACTAACAGGGCTGTGGCATTGCAGTGGTCTGCCAGCCAATCCCTGCATGAGGGCTGGCTCTCAAAAGAGCGCCAACATGCAGAAATGAAGACCACGAGTAAAGCACGAGTATCGCGAGATTACTCGGTCCCCGCCGAGCAGCCCGAGTACAGTGATACTCGTGCGAGTACCGAGTAGTGACAAGCATGCTCGCTCATCACTAATAAAGAGACATACTCCAGAGTGCTGCTAGTTAAGAACAACGGCCATATTGTATTACCCATGAGTGGTGGTAAAGTTTTACCATTAATCTAATCTTAGCTAATGTTTCCCATTGATAAAAACAAACACTGTTGGAATTTCTCTTTTTTTCCTTGGATGCTTATTTGATTCTTGGTAATAACAGCACAGCAATTTTTCCTGTGATGATAAGTGAGACCACATTGTTGCAGAGTCCTAGCCTAACTTTGTAGATTTCCCATTCAGGAATCTGTTGGATCACGTACCCTAACGCTGCGGATTTACCGCGGATTTGCCGCCTATTTACCGCGGATTTTCCGAAAATCTGCAGCAGCGGCACTTCCAAGCCATTTCAATGGCATTTTGGAAATGCTGTGTCCATGCTGCGGATTTTTCCGCGGCGGATTTGCCGCGGATTTTGATCCGGAAAAATTTGCAGCATGTCAATTATTGTTGCGGATTTTGGTGCGGATTTTGGGTATAGAATGGGGAAAGAAAAAAAAAAATCTGCATCAAAATCCGCGGCAAATCCGCGGTAATCCGCGGTAAATCCGCGCCAAATCCGCGGCAAAAATAAGGTGCGGATTTGCCGCGAATGTCGCGGATTTTCATGCAGAAAAATCCGCAGGTACATTCTACCGTGGACACATAGCCTTATAGAGTTGTTAAAGTGATAAGATGTCTACTTGGGCAAACATATGGCAGATGAGGGATAATAATGACAAATGTAGAATAATTCCCCGCTGCTGGAGTAATTCAATTACTGCATATACATTAGTGGAAGAATACTCGGGACTACAGAACAGGAGAAGGACTTGGGTATTCTGGTACAAGTAGGTTGAGCAGCAGCACTCAATGTCAGGCAGCAGCTGCAAAAGTAAACAAGATTCTAGGTTGTATAAAAAGAGAAATAAAGTGATTTGATCCCAACGTATTACTATCCCTCTATAAATCACTTGGGATTCCACATTTAGAGTATGGTCCCCCCAGTTTTCGGCTCCACATTTTTAAAAAGAATATTTGGAAGTTCAAGCTATGGAAGGTCTCACCTAAGATGAGAGGTTAGTACAGTTGGGCTTCTTTAGCTTGAAAGAAAATGTCTCAGATGCAACCTCATTTATATGTATAAATACATGTGTGGTCAATACAAAGGACTGGCACGTGACTTATTTCTTCCAAAGACAATACTAAGGACCAGGGGGCACTCACTGCGAGTGGAAGAAAAGCGATTCCGACAGCTAAATAGGAAAGGGTTCTTTACAGTTAGAGCAGTCAGACTGTGGAATGCCCTACCACAAGAGGTAGTAATGGCTGACACAGGCATTTTATAGAAAGGCTGCATACTTTTCTCACGACAAATATTGTGGATTATAAATTTATCTAGCCATAGAGAATATATACCTGGTCGAGAAAGGATGAGCGTGATGGACCTATGTCCTTTTTTTCAACCTAAATAACTATGTAAGAAGACATCAATCATCTCTACTATTCCGTGCTCAGAATACTAACACATCGCAGAGGCAAAATGCAATTTTTTTTAGACTGTTGATGTTTTTCAAAGATCGTAAAAAGACCTGGGACGTGGCAAACTCTTGTTTTTTGTTTTATTTTCTCACAAAATAGACAGATGGTCGTCTTTAGAAAATTCCACTTGAGAATAAAATCTCTGGATCTCATCAATGCCTGATATGCCTGATATGAATGTGCTTTATTTTATTTTAGAATTGGCTGTAAAGGTAAAAAATGCTGAAATGTAGTCTAGAATAATCTATATATTGTGTGAAGTTGTTATTCAAGATGCGTAGTTAGACATATACTAACAGTCTAATGATACTTGTTTCTTCGGCATTGCAGGTGCTTATTAGACTCGTCAATGTGACGTATGAAGTTTGGTTCCAAAGTGGGAAACAATTAGATAGATGGAGGAGAGCGGAGGTTTACTTGGGGACATTGTCTAATTTTCAGGTTTGTATATTTGTGTTACATTTTAAAGTGGCTTTCCAGTGTTGAATGATTGAAGTTCTGACCTTAGCACAAATCGTCAGCGTTTGATTGGTGGGGATTATTATTAAATTGTGTAGGCGGTTTATTGGATAACGAACCATTTACCTAAGGCCGCTTTCATATTGCGTTCCTATCCCCGTTCAGTGGTCTCATCGGGGCTTCCGTCTGAACCTCCCGCAAAACGTGTTTCGGATGTATGCGCTGACGGGGCCACTGACTATAATGGTGCAGATGGAGTCACCGTGTGCTCTGTCGTGCACCATTTTCGGGAATATACGCCTATTGAAGGTGGACACCCAGACGTAGTAAACTGGGTCTGGTTGTCTGCCTCCAGTAAATATATATCCCCAAAAATGGTGCACGACAGAGCGGACGGTGACGCTGTCTGAACCATTGTAGTCAGAGGCCCCGTTGGCGCAGATGTCCCAAACCCGTGTTTTGGGGGGGTTCGGATGGCAGCCCTGACGGGACCACTGAATGGGAAGAAGAACGCAGTGTGAAAGAGGCCTAATACAAATGCAGTGATGCAATGACTAGTCTGCTGTTGTAGATTTCAGCTTTCAGCAGAATCATCAACACTCATGGTGGGTAAATGAACTGTTTTTTACTTTTATCATCTTCATTTTTAACATGGGGGATTCAGATAAGAACTGACACAAACACACTAGACAGGTCCACATAATACAGTGAATAGAGGAAGTACACACATGTCAACAAGTTGTAACAATTAGTCTCTGTTCAACACAATCCCTCAAACATAAGCCTGCAGCTGTTGTATTCTCCAACAAGTGGCACTTCAGTAGGCCAACATGTCACTCCTCCTTCTACCCATGTAGCTGCCTGAATCATAGTATGATAAGTTATTGTACCTTTTCTAATAAGTGTCATGGCAGGGGAGAGAAACTATACCAGCCATATAGGACAACACACAAGGAGGGGGAAGGAATGACTTATAGCTAGGAAAAGGGGAAGTGGTGACCCCTGACTACAACCTGCAGCTTACCCTCGCTGCCCTCACCGACCCTATACAGGCTCCACAACTGTAGCCGAGCTGAAATATCCAGGCCCCTGTCTTACCCTGGCAAATGGGTCCTAAGTAAGGATGGAAGGTATGAGCGCAAAGTCAACACCACTGACACTAAAGTAAGACACAAGGCAACAATACAGAGGAAACACAACTGCAATCACCAGAGCCCTGGTAGATAGCAAAAGACAAACTTATTTAGCTACAGCAGCCACAGAAATCTGGAACAACAGAAGACGACCTCTCCAAAGCTCAGCAAGGAACAACTATAAACCGCACCCAAACCTCCGCAGGGTGAGGTTAATAAAGGAAGTCAGAGGCTGGCAACTGAGAGGAAAAACTGACAGTTTCCCAGGGTCATACAGTGCACAGCTGCAGAAACAGGGAACTGTCAAATAACAACACATGCCGCCAATCTCTGGAATTTTCTAGCACTCATTGCCACTGGATTGTCAACCAGCCGTGACAGCTCTGTGACAGGCCGTGACACATCCGTGACAATATGCTTAAAGTAGACACAGGGTAAAGAAGGATGGTATGTAGGTCCATTCAGCTGCAATTCCAATAGACAATTACCAAGATTGATTTTAAAGGGGTTGTCCAGCCACCTAAATATTTTCACAAGCTGAAATGATAAAATAATAAAAGAAAACATATTTATTTTATTAATTACTGACAGCTTCCATTATGAGTTTCCTGGATGCCCCATGGGTTTCTGATCTTTTTGCTTCAGCAATGACACACCAACTTGGAAATGTGACCACTGCAACCAATCATCAATGTGTCAGCACCACCGAGGTACCACTGCAGCCAGTGATTGGCTACAGTGTTCACTTGTTTATAACGACACATCATCAATGGAAGAGGAAGAACAGCAACCATGCGGGGCCTTGGTACCATTGAAATGGGGCTGGCAGGGAATCAGTAGGGTGTGTAGAGGTCAGCAATAGGAGATCTGAGGAATCCGACACCCAGCTGTTCTGCAACTCTGGCCAAAGTGTAGCAACCAATGCTGGAAGCAAAAGAATAGGAGCTGTGCTGCAGTATCAGGCAGAAGCCACTACACTTTGAATAGTGCTGTGCTTGTCACCAGAGCACAACAACAGTGATCTGTGGAAGGCACCAGGTGTTGGATTTCCACTCATTTACTATTGTTGACTTATCCTGTAGATAAGTCGTCAAATATCTATGCCTGGACAACCTCATTAAAGGGAATCTGTCAGCAGGTTTTTGATATGTAAGCTGAAGACAGCATGAAGTGAGGGTTAAAACATAGAATTCAGAAATGCCTGTCTTGTCAAAGTCTGATCTTATTGCTCGGACTACAATGTCATGCGCACAACAGTCCGGAACGGCACTACCACTCCCCTGATTGACACCTCACTATCAATGTGCAATCTCTATAGAGGGCCTGGTGTGGGCGAGGACAGCTTTTTCAGCTCGGCTGCATTGCTAAATCTAAAAATTCTGATTGTGCCAGAACAGCTGCACCCAGTAATCTAAGGGGTACTTTGCACACTGCGACATCGCTAGCCGATGCTAGCGATGCCGAGCGCAATAGTACCCGCCCCCATCGCACATGCGATATATTGTGATAGCTGCCGTAGCGAACATTATCGCTACGGCAGCTTCACACGCACTTACCTGCTTTGCGTCATCGCTCTGGCCGGCGTCCTGCCTCCTTCCTAAGGGGGCGTGTCGTGCGGCGTCACACGGCAGCCGTCCAATAGAAGCGGAGGGGCGGAGATGAGCGGGACGTAAATATCCCGCCCACCTCCTTCCTTCCGCATAGCCGGTAGAGGCAGGTAAGGAGATGTTCCTCGCTGTGTGCTGCTGCTGCCGCAGGAACGAGAAACAACATCGTATCTCCTATTGGTGCGACATTATGAAAATGTCCGACACTACACGGATCACCGATTTACGATGCTTTTGCGATCGTTTATCGGCGCATCTAGGCTTTACACATTGCGACGTCGTTGCCGACGCCGGATGTGCGTCACTTTTTTGACCCCGACGATATCGCAGTAGCGATGTCGCAACATGAAAAGTACACCTAAGTGATACATTGTTAGATTGAGAATCTTTTTGTCTACTTCATGCTGCTCTCAAATGAGGCAGCAAAAACCTGCTGACCGATTCCCTTTACCTCTTTTTTTGCATTTTGCACACAATGTCATGAGAAGAGCTCAACCTTTATTCGTCTCATCAATTCTGCATTAAGCTGTGGAAATCATTTTGTGATTTCTGATTGGGTTTGGTACAAAGAGCTGACAAATAAAGTATCCTGGAAACAGTTATTGCAATAGGAGCTTGATAATACATTTCCAATTCCGTTACCCTCACAATATTCCCCATGGATTTTAATAGAGCGTCTAATTTACTAGATTGAAGCTGAAACATAGCGCCATAAACAATGTCATCGGCAAGGTAATTAATTGGACATACCATATGTTCAACATTGTGTCTCCTAGTCAAATAATTAAACCGATATGTATATGCGTTTGGATATCATGTTTAGCTTACAGTTGGTCTTGAGAGGATAGTCTATCAAATGTTAAATAGGAGATTGCCACTTGCCTAAGTAATGAAGCAATCTGTGACAAGAGCAGATATTTTTAGCATGACATTTTGTTATTGGCTCAGTTTAGAATAGTTAGACAACATTAGCAAATACCAGGATAATAAAAGCTTAGCTAGCAAAACACTGTGCCATTCAGAAAAAGGGGCCTTTGGGCACTCTCGGGGACTTAGGTGTGACCGGTACCCTTGCTTCTCCGATGGCTACACAAAAATGTTGTTCACTCGAAGGCTTTTACACTATGTGATGGGGTATTGTTAGGATATACCATGACAAAATAAAGAGGTTGTCCACTACTTGAACATTGATATCCTTAGGATACGTCATCAATGTCTGATTGGCCGAGGTCTGACACTTGGCACCCGTGCCAATCAACTGTTTCGGTGCCGGCGATGGGAGCAGGAGGCCGGAAATTCTCAGTTCCTGGAGCTGTCCCGTCTTCTGAACTTGCGCATCCACCTCCTAATCAGATCGGTACCTGGCACTGACCGCTATCAGAAAATGTGACAGATCCGGAACTGAGCCTTTCCTACTGCCGCAACTGGCATCGAGAGCAGCTGATCGGCAGGGATCCCGGATGTTGGATCCCGGCTGATCAGAAATTGATGACCTATCCTAAATAGTGGACAACCCCTTTAATTATGGTAAAGGTCTCATTGAGTAGAAACACTCAACAATTGCTAAAATTGGTGTGTTGCGGCACTCAATATAGCATTGCATCTAACCTGCAGAGTGCAACTTACATTATGTTCATTATGTTGCTCTCAGATTTAGCCCCAAAAACCTGGTGACAGATTCCCTTTAACCATCTGTTGATCTCCCTTTACCCCTTTTCTCTTGTATCCATGGAGGTCCTTGTAGTCAGACCCCACCAATCAGCATGTGATGGGATATCCATGGCAGATGCTATAAATATAAGCTGGCCAAAGGTGCAGAGGAAAATTTGTCTTATGATTATAGCCAGAATTTTGGCACATTTTATGTTTCGTTTTTAGACACAAAATGTCACAGGCCATTTTTTAAGCATTTTCCACCAAATCTATGTTTTTCTATATTAATCTTAACAAAAGAGAAATTTCTCACATTTTCATAGTTTTAGCTCTTTTTATGACATGGAACAAAAATGTGTCACAAAGGCAATGTGTGAACAAGCCCTAACATCTAAAATTGCAACAAATTAACATTTTGCTGAATTCTTTTGAGGAATGGGAAGGGGTTAAAATATTAAAAAATGCCAATGCAGCTCCCCGCCCGATCCTGTGTTTGTTTGGTCTGATTGGTCTGAGCATCTTTGTTCGTTGGATCGTCCTCAGTCTGGTTCTTCCATTTTTGACAAGGCCTCATGGTGATGCAGGATTGTGTGGGAAGGAGCAAGTTTAGTTCCAGGGAAGATGATTGAGTACATTCTTTTATTATTATTTTTTGGGGAAATAACACTGTGGAACAGAGAAGCGCAATTGGATTTTACCTGGTAGGGAATCAATAGACAGAAATTAGGCGCACTCACCTATTGCGGTTGTGACAGTCACAACCCCTATACAACACATGTAGAGATGGTAACAGCCGCAGCCCCGAAAATGGACATAGAAATCGATAGAAATAGAAATCGGGTATATGCTGCGCTATCACCAGGGATTCATATGTTAATATAATTCATTTATTTTTCGTACAGGTCGACACATTTCAGAGACATCCGTCTCCTTCATCAGGACATCAAAGGAACGATATCATTGATATTGTTCCATTGATGTCGTGATAAAGGAGACTGATGTCTCTGAAACGCGTCGACCTGTATGAAAAATAAAGGAATTATATTAACATATGAATCCCTGGTGATAGAAGATGAAATCGGGTATACGCCACGCTATCGATTTCTATTATTATTTTTTTTAAATTCCTTACTGGCTTTCCATATAGTATGCTTGGGATCTGGGGAGACCCAAGAGCATAGCAAACCACTCAAGTTTTATTCAGGTCACATCGAATATGCTCAAACAAATTTTAGGAGATTGGCTCTACCCAACACATCAGTGCAAACCAACGACATTGGGTTCTGTTAGTGCTTCGTCATCCTGCGGAGGCGCTGTAGGAAAATGAAACACTTGCTGCTGGATTCCTCCAAAAAGTTGATGAGTGTCCCAGAAGAAAGACACTCGGTGAAGTTATTTCTTCATTTATGCCATATAAGTGAACAAGTAAAAGTTGACGACCTCCTAATGTACGTTACATCCTGCAATATTTTCACGTTAATATTTATTTTGTAGATTGTCCTCCGGGCTAAGCGTGGTGTCAGTTACGTAGGAGACGTCAGTGTGGATGATATTTCTTTCGAGGACTGTTCACCAGTGGTGGTGGAGGACAAGCAATGTACATCCGAGGAGTTCAGGTGCTCCAATAAATACTGCATTCCCAAGAATAACATGTGTGACTTCGTGAATGACTGCTCCGATAACTCTGACGAGGACCCGTACCTGTGCAGTAAGTGATTCTACAAAGTTAGCAACTAATGACGATAATTTATTTCACTACTTATTATGTTTGCATTTTTATTTAGATTTTTATACATTTTATCACAGACCACTAAAGCACACTATACAAAGTGCAATATTACCCTAAATTACTACTATACAAGGCCAAAATAATGACACTACACAATGTCCACTACTCAGTGACCTCACCGCAGGGGAACATATTGAACTCAATGCGAGATTACCGGATTAGGCTATGTGAACACGTTAACCATTTGGTTGCAGACATTTCTGCACCAAATCTGCATCTCCTGGCAAAAGAATGCCCCAAAACCGCGATGTGGTATTGACTCACTTCTGGTGCGTTTTTCTACCAGAAGATGCAGATTTGGTGCAGAATATGCATAAGAGTGAATTCGGACCCAGAAGCAGTGTGACAGCTGTGTGGGAGACTCGGTAAATATAAATGTCCTGCTCTATTCCCCATTTTGCTTCATTTTAACTTTTTTTTGTTTTTATTTTATCCGGGTGGCCGAACCAAAACAGTAACATGGACTTCCCTCAGAAGCTGTCTATACACTATATGATGGTCCCTACAGCCCTTTATATACTGTATTTTGGCCCCCACAACCTCTTATATACTGAACTTTGGCCCATGCACCTTATATACTCTTTAATGGCCCCCACAGCATCTTATATCCTGTAATATGGCCCTCCCAGCCTCTTATATACTTTATTATGACCCACACGTCTCACTTATATATAGTATGATGGCCCTTTTAACCTTGTATACTGTATTATGTCCCCACGTCTCCCTATATATGAAGTATGATGGCAACGCATAACCTGTAATATATTTTATTATGATATCACTTCTCCTAAATATAGTATGATGGCCCCCACAACCTCATATACTTTATTAAGACCCTTGCTTATTCTAATATAAAGTGTAATGGCCCCCCACAGCTCCCTAAATAGAGTATGATGACCCTCACAGCTTCCTATGTACTTCATTATGACCTCCCACTTCCCCCTATATAGTATGATGGCCTCATAACCTCTTGTATACTCTTGTATGGTCCCCACAACCTCTTGTATACTCTTGTATGCTCCCCACAACCTCTTGTATACTCTTGTATGGTCTTCACAACCTCTTGTATAGTCTTGTATGGCGCCCACAACCTCTTAAGAACTCTTGTATGGTCCCCACACCTCTTGTATACTCTTGTATGGTCCCCACAACCTCTTGTATACTCTTGTATGGGCCCCACAACTTATTGTATACTCTTGTATGGTCTTCACAACCTCTTGTATACTCTTGTATGGGCCCCACAACTTCTTGTATACTCTTGTAAGGTCTTCACAATCTCTTGTATAATCTTGTATGGACCCCACAACCGATTGTATACTCTTGTATGGCCCCCACAACCTCTTGAAAACTCTTGTATGGTCCCCACAGAATCTTGTATACTCTTGTATGGTCCCCATAACCTCTTGAAAACTCTTGTATGGTCCCCACAACCTCTTGTATACTCTTGTATGGGCCCCACAACTTCTTGTATACTCTTGTATGGTCTTCACAACCTCTTGTATACTCTTGTATGGTCTTCACAACCTCTTGTGTAGTCTTGTATGGTGCCCACAACCTCTTAAAAACTCTTGTATGGTCCCCACACCTCTTGTATACTCTTGTATGGTCCCCACAACCTCTTGTATAGTCTTGTATGGCCCCCACAACCTCTTGAAAACTCTTGTATGGTGCCCACAACCTCTTGTATACTCTTGTATGGTCTTCACAACCTCTTGTGTAGTCTTGTATGGCGCCCACAACCTCTTAAAAACTCTTGTATGGTCCCCACACCTCTTGTATACTCTTGTATGGTCCCCACAACCTCTTGTATACTCTTGTATGGGCCCCACAACTTCTTGTATACTCTTGTATGGTCTTCACAACCTCTTGTATACTCTTGTATGGGCCCCACAACTTCTTGTATACTCTTGTAAGGTCTTCACAATCTCTTGTATAATCTTGTATGGACCCCACAACCGATTGTATACTCTTGTATGGCCCCCACAACCTCTTGAAAACTCTTGTATGGTCCCCACAGAATCTTGTATACTCTTGTATGGTCCCCACACCTCTTGTATACTCTTGTATGGTCCCCACAACCTCTTGTATACTCTTGTATGGGCCCCACAACTTCTTGTATACTCTTGTATGGTCCCCACAACCTCTTGTATACTCTTGTATGGGCCCCACAACTTCTTGTATACTCTTGTATGGTCTTCACAACCTCTTGTATAGTCTTGTATGGCCCCCACAACCTCTTGAAAACTCTTGTATGGTGCCCACAACCTCTTGTATACTCTTGTATGGGCCCCACAACTTCTCGTATACTCTTGTATGGTCTTCACAACCTCTTGTATAGTCTTGTATGGCCCCCACAACCTCTTAAAAACTCTTGTATGGTCCCCACAATCTCTTGTATACTCTTGTATGCTCCCCATAACCTCTTGTAAACTCTATCATGGCCCCCACAAGGGTATAATATTAAAAAAAATAATGTTTATGCTCATCTAATCCTGATTCATGCCACCGAAGCCTCTGTCTCCTTTTCTGACTGCTATGATGGGCTTGCAGAGACAGTTTGATGCCTGCGTAAGTGCTACCTTCATGAGCCAGCTAACGTCTCGTGAGCTACAGGTCAGCAGTCTGCAACTTGGGAGACAGGAGTGATAGAGCACGCAGCGTTTAAGGATTCAGGTGGAAGCCTGTGATAGCTTTAGCTTTTTCTTTCTGCCACATCCAAGTAGTGTAGCCAGTTCTCCAATAACTTGTGCACTTGTGAATTATGTTTCCACTAGTATCTCTAGGAAAAGTCAATGCCTTTGCTATCTTTTTATATTCCTTTTCTTCTTCGCGTAAGGCAATGAGCTCTTAACTTTTTGAGCCATTCTTTTGACAACCGAATTAGGCTAAGATTCCTCTGGAACTCTGTTCAAAGCCGGTGTCTGGCTGTGCGTCACATTTGCATTAGGTCACAACAGCCAGAGGGGCTCTACTGAGTAATAAAGTGATTGTTAAGAAAAGATGAAAAATTCAGAGACTGCAGTGATCAGTAAAAGGGGCATTTTTTTTCTGTTAAATTTAGAGAAACCATGTTATATCCATTGTTATTTTTGTTTGAATGGTTTATTGCAAAAAACAAAACGTTTGTAAATTTTGCTAATATTCCTAATTTGCAATTGGAGTGAATAATTTTGACAGTAACTGAATATTATTATATTACATAGTATTACATCAGAGAATATTATTTGAAAATTCAATAATGTT
Organism: Anomaloglossus baeobatrachus; assembly: GCF_048569485.1. NCBI lineage: Eukaryota > Metazoa > Chordata > Amphibia > Anura > Aromobatidae > Anomaloglossus > Anomaloglossus baeobatrachus. The sequence goes on along the minus strand of NC_134358.1, from coordinate 536,126,582 downwards.
TCGGAACCCTATGATGGTTTATCATGCATGTTAGAGTATTAGTCTGTCTTGAAAAAATATTCAAACCCTCTGAACATTTCACATTACACCCACTAACATAAATGGGTTTTATTGGGATTTTATGTGATATACTGACACTAAGTAGCCAGTATTTGGGAAGAATAAAGGAAATGGTAAATAGCTTTCTAAATGTTTTAAAAACATACCGTATTTTTTGGATTATAAGACACACTTTTCCTCCCAAAAATGTGGGAGGAAAATGGGGGGTTCGTCTTATAAGCAGAATGTAGCTTACCGGGGGTGGTGGAGAGGGGTCACAGGAGGCAGGGGTGATGCTACGGGCTGTGCTCTGTTCTGTGGGTAGAGTTATGATCAGGCTGCGCTTGCTGCGGGGGGGTGAGGCAGGGGCCATCCTGAAAATGTCAGCGGTGTGTTCTCCAAATAATGAAGCCCGGAGACGCCACATGTGCAGATTGAGCTCTCAGCTCAAGATGTTATCTGTGCACACGTCACCTCTGGTCCATTGATTTCCCACCATCGGACTTAAGGAAAATGGTGCCCGGTAGTGGAACGGGAGCAGATGAGATCTTGGCTCATCATTAAGCCGATATCTCAATCTGCGCATGCGCCGACTCTAGGTATCATTTCTTTGAAGCCTGCATTGCCGACAGTTTCTGGATGTATCTGTCTCACAGTGCTTGCAGGGAGCATCCAGGACTCTTGCTGCACCGCCTACAGCATGGCCCTTTTCCAGACCTGCCCCTGCCTCCTGTGACCCTGCTCCACCACCGTTGACACCCCCCCCCCCGGTAAGACACCACCAGATTATAAGTTTAATGCATTCACTACTTAAGGGTTGTAAAAACAGAAGAGTAGTCAGGAAAGTTGGAGTCTGGTAACAGAAGGACACATATGGATTCAGGGAGTAAACAGAGGTGAAGTCAAGTCACAATCCAGGAGTCAGAATTCCAGGAAGGTGTGTAATAGATTAAGGGAGTAAACTGAGATGTGGTCAAAAAACAATAGATCAGAACACTAGCAGGAACACAGGCCAAGAGCACAACAACTGAACCAGAATGTATGACTGGCAAGGTTCTGGGAGAGCATGCTCAGTAAAGAAGAAGAGCTATTACCAGGAAGGTGCAACACCTGAGCAATCAGCACCTCCCAGAACCTGCATGGAATCCTGTGCTGTTAATCAACCTGCCAGCTCAGTGCTCAGGAAAACACAACAGAGCATCTCCTAGTGTGCAAGATGCTCTGCACCGAGGAATTGTGACAATAAGACTGACCCAGTATCTTTTCTTTACGTTTCTTTTTCTCTAAATTTGGGGTACGTCTTATAAAACGAAAAATTGTGAGGCGCATTTGTATTCAGCCCCCCTGAGTCAATACTTTATAGGACCACCTTTCGCTGCAATTACTGCTGCAAGTCTTTAGGGGGTATGTCTATACCAGCTTTGCATATCTAGAGGTGGAAAAAATGGGAGAAAATTAATATGAATCCTTCTTCAAGGCACTGTATAGTGGCACTATATAGTAATTTAATTTCTGAATGATTACAGCAGTATTATATCGAGTGTTTTAGATGGTATTATTTCAACACTGTGAAACATTTAAAAAGTGCCTGGTGGTTTAACATTGGCTGTATATGGCGGCATTATCACTTGGCACTACATGATGGTTTAACAAAGGCTTATAAAGAAAAACTATGTAAAAATAGCAAGTAGTCAAAATAATACTGCAACATTCAGCTCACAATAAAGTAACATGCAGTTTTGAAATAATAGTCCCTAAAACACCCAACATATAGAGCCATCCAGCTCTCATTTAATACTGTCGTAATAATTTATAAACTAAACCGCCAAACACTGTTCAATAATACTAGATAGTTTTTTGTGACATTTAACAGAAAAAATATATATATTTTGACATTTTATATCTACTGTAATGTCCTATTGAGGAAATTGCTTCTAACGAAGAATACCTCCGTAATATGGTAGGCACAACATGGCGGTATACAGTTACAGAATACATATGACTCCATAGAACAGGACCTTATGGACTATGGTTAAGTTCTATAAACGTGACTTTACAGTATATATGAGACGTCAGTGAGTATATTTCCTACATATTTAGTATGCAAGACAGTGTGATTTCAATATCTGACCACATGTCCTCCTCATAATAAATCTAGCTAAGTGACAGTGACCTAACCTATAATTTCCAGGGTTGCATACAGAAACGTCTAGAGATTTATCTTTATTTCAATGTTGCATCCTTTTCACATTTCTGCTGATCATATTTTTTGGATTAAATTTTCTTTGATAAAATAACATTGTAGAGTAGATTGAACGGGAGCCCATATTGTACAGTACAGGATTGACATATTTCAATGAACTACATTAGAAAAGATTGACTTCCAGCACAAACAGTATATTGTGTGACTTTCTGCTGTCATCTGATGAAAATATGAATCTTTTTTTAAAGAGGACCCTTCACTAATTTTGTCATGTTGAACCAGACACAGAATGCATTAGAGGCTGTAGAGTGGAGTAATTTTTTTTATTTTTTTTTATTTCATCTCTCCGTTGCAAAGATATTAGCAATAAAAGTATTTGGAACCTAGTGTGTTAATTTTCTTCAAGCCTAAGTGAGTGTTATCAGATAATTTTTCATGGGGGTGTGTACTTAATCCCCTGTATGATGCTGACCAATCATAAGCAGGCAACAACACAGCAGAAAAAGAACACGACCCCACCATAGCTTATAGCAGGTTTCTCAGTATGTAAGATGTAATGATACAGTTCTGATCTCCTGGTCTCAGCTCCTGCATGAGTTAGTGTTGGTAGACATGTAGAGGAGAGTAAACGCTGGGCCGACAGGGCTCTGATATCCTTCTACAGACAGAAGGGGGGGCAACATTTAAGGGGTCTTTACACGCTGCGATATTGTTAATGAATTATCTTCGGGGTCACGGTGTTTGTGATGCACATCCGGCGTCATTAACGATATCGCAGTGTGTGACACTTATGAGCGACCTTAAACGATCGCAAAAGCGGTCAAAATCGTTTGCCGCGGAGAGGTCGTCCTGAAACAAAAAATCGTTTTCTTTTTATTAGCAATGTTGTTCCTCGTTCCTGCTGCACCACACATCGCTGTGTGTGACACCGCAGGAGCGACGAACATCTCCTTACCTGCCTCCACCGGCTATGCAGAAGGAAGAAGGTGGGTGGGATGTTACATCCCGCTCATCTCCACCCCTCCGCTTCTATTAGATGGCTGCCGTGTGACGTCGCTGTGACGCCGCACTTAAAAAGGAGGCGGTTTGCCAGCCAGAGCAACGTCGCAGGGTAGGTAAGTCCGTGTGACGGGGGTAAGCGACGTTGTGCGGCAGGGCAGCGATTTGCCCGTGTCGCACAACCGACGGGGGTGGGTTCAATCGCTTGCGAAGTTAAGCGTGTAAAGCCCGCTTAACTTCAGTCTTCAGGGGAGAGTCCACCTCCCCTCAGCCGGTCACAGTCATAGACGTGGCCGGGCAACACATCACACAGAGAGTCTCTTTACAACACAACATGGAACAATATATTTGATCTTCAACCTTTTTGACAAACATGGCATTTCCTATTCCATTCTGCTGCCACTGTTCCCATCTTCTGCCTAGCGTGCTGCCTGGGAATTAGCCTTCCAGCTGACAAACCTAAAGGGCGCTTTACACGCAACGACATCGCTATCAAGATGTCATTGGGGTCACGGAATTCGTGACGCATATCCGGCCTCGCTAGCGACGTTGTTGCGTGTGACACGTACGAGCGACCGCCAACGATCAAAAATACTCACCTTATCGTTGATAGTTGACACGTCGTTCAAATCCCTAATGTCGTTGCTGCTTTTGGACGCAGATTGTTCGTCGTTCCTGAGGCAGCACACATCGCTATGTGTGACACCCCAGGAACGACGAACAACACCGTACCTGCATCCTCCGGCAACGAGGTGGGCGTATCTTTCATGCAGCTGCTCTCCGCCCCTCCGCTTCTATTGGACGCCTGCCGTGTGACGTCGCTGTGACGCCGCACGAACCACTCTCTTAGAAAAGAGGCTGTTCGCCGGCCACAGCGACGTCGCTGGGAAAAAGTCCGTGTGACAGGTACTAGCGATATTGTGCGCCACGGGCAGCGATTTGCCCGTGATGCACAAACGACGGGGGCGGGTGCGATCGGCAGCGACATGTGTAAAGTGGCCTTAAGCCTTTACCTAACCCCGCACTCGTCTCCACAGCTACCCGTGTTCAATTGCTGCCTCGGACGGCTTCACTACGTCCAAACTGAGGTGAGCTGTAGGCTGCAGATACTTGGAGGATACTAGAGTTGAGCGCGGTTCGAGGTTCTCCAGTTCTAGGCTCGAGTGATTTTGGGGGCTGTTCGAGATCGAACTAGAACTCGAGCTTTTTGCAAAAGCTCGATAGTTCTAGATACGTTCGAGAACGGTTCTAGCAGCAAAAAGCAGTGCTTTTTACAGCTACAGTGTGCAGGAGCCATCGCTGGCAGCCTGCCACAAGCTGGTAACCAAGATAAACATCGGGTATCCAACCAAAGCGCTTTGGTTAGTAACCCGATGTTTATCCTAGTTACGTGCAGGAAGCCCACACTTCCCCGCTCAGCTTGCTCCGCCCCCTCCTGCCCGCGGCATGTATTGTACACACGTACACACACACACACACACACACACATGGTCCCGCTCGGCTTACCTGCGGTGATGAAGTCCCGCCATCCCGACCTCAGCGCTGTCACTGTCCTCCATGGCCGCCGCTTGTCACATCACCTCTCGCTTCCGACCCGAGACTGACTAGCGGTGACGTCACGGGCCTCTCGCGATACTTGGTGTGAAGGCGCCGGTCATTGAACTCAGTGACAGGGGCTGTCAGTGTGCAGGAGATCAGCGCAGGTAATGTACCTCGCTGACAGCAGCACTTGTCATGCCCTGCAGTGACCTGGGCTGACCCATTGATGTTAGCTCAGGTCACTGCACTGCTCTCCCAGCCAATGGGGAACATCCTGCTCTTCATTGACTGGGACAGTGTGGATCGTCATGGCAACCCCTTGGATTACACCAGACCTGGATTTGTTTTTCATTCTAATAAATTGGTTAAAGAGGGAATGTTTTGGGGAGTGTTTTTTCAAATAAAAATGTGTTTGTCGTCTATTTTTTTTTTATTACTGACTGGGTTGGTGATGTCGGGTATCTGATAGACGCCTGACCTCACCAACCCCAGGGCTTGATGCCAGGTGACATTACACATCTGGTATTAACCCCATATATTACCCCGTTTGCCACCGCACCAGGGCACGGGATGAGCTGGGGCGAAGCACCAGGATTGGCGCATCTAATGGATGCGCCACTTCTGGGGCGGCTGCGGCCTGCTATTTTTAGGCTGGGGAGAGTCCAATAACCATGGACCTCCCTAGTCTGAGAATATCAGGCCCCAGCTGTCTGCTTTACCTTGGCTGGTGATCCAATTTTGGGGGACCCCTACGTGGTTTTTTTTTTAATTATTTATTTAATTTAAAATAACAGCGTGGGGTGCCCTCAGTTTTGGATTACCAGCCAAGGTGAGGTTGCCAGCTGTGGTCTGCAGGCTGCAGCCGTCTGCTTTACCCTAGCTGGCTACAAAACTAGGGGGAACCCTACGTCATTTTTTTTTTCATTTTTTTGGCTAAATACAAAGCTAAGCACCCCTTAGTGCCACATGAAAGGCACCAAAGGGTGCTACACTTTTTCTCAACTTTTTCTCCATTTTTTCTCCACTTTTTCTACATTTTTTCTCCACTTTTTCTACATTTTTTTCTCCACTTTTTCTACATTTTTTCTCCACTTTTTCTACATTTTTTTCTCCACTTTTTCTCCACTTTTTCTCCACTTATTCTCCACTTTTTCTCCACTTTTTCTCCACTTTTTCTACATTTTTTTCTCCATTTTTTCTCCACTTATTCTCCATTTTTTCTCCACTTATTCTCCACTTTTTCTCCACTTTTTCTCCACTTTTTCTCCATTTTTTTCTCCATTTTTTCTCCACTTTTTCTCCACTTTTTCTCCACTGTTTCTCCATTTTTTTCTCCATTTTTTCTCCACTCATTTTCCATTTTTTCTCCACTTTTTCTCCACTTTGTCTCCACTTTTTCTCCATTTTTTTCTCCATTTTTTCTCCACTTTTTCTCCACTTTTTCTCCACTTTTTCTCCATTTTTTTCTCCACTTATTCTCCATTTTTTCTCCACTTATTCTCCACTTTTTCTCCACTTTTTCTCCACTTTTTCTCCATTTTTTTCTCCATTTTTTCTCCACTTTTTCTCCACTTTTTCTCCACTTTTTCTCCACTTAGTCACCATTTTTCTCCACTTATTCTCCACTTTTTCTCCACTTTTTCTCCACTTTTTCTCCACTTTTTCTCCACTTTTTCTCCATTTTTTTCTCCATTTTTTCTCCACTTTTTCTCCACTTTTTCTACACTTTTTCTCCACTTTTTCTTCACTTTTTCTTCACTTTTTCTCCACTTTTTCTCCACTTTTTCTCCACTTTTTCTCCATTTTTTTCTCCACTTTTTCTCCACTTTTTCTCCACTTTTTCTCCATTTTTTTCTCCACTTTTTCTCCACTTTTTCTCCACTTATTCTCCACTTTTTCTCCACTTTTTCTCCACTTTTTCTCCACTTTTTCTCCACTTTTTCTCCATTTTTTCTCCACTTTTTCTCCACTTTTTCTCCATTTTTTCTCCACTTATTCTCCACTTTTTCTCCACTTTTTCTCCACTTTTTCTCCATTTTTTTCTCCATTTTTTCTCCACTTTTTCTCCACTTTTTCTCCACTTTTTCTCCAGTTTTTTCTCCATTTTTTCTCCACTTATTCTCCATTTTTTCTCCACTTTTTCTCCACTTTTTCTCCACTTTTTCTCCACTTTTTTCTCCATTTTTTCTCCACTTATTCTCCATTTTTTCTCCACTTTTTCTCCACTTTTTCTCCATTTTTTCTCCACTTATTCTCCATTTTTTCTCCACTTATTCTCCACTTTTTCTCCACTTTTTCTCCACTTTTTCTCCACTTTTTCTCCACTTTTTTCTCCATTTTTTCTCCACTTATTCTCCATTTTTTCTCCACTTTTTCTCCACTTTTTCTCCATTTTTTTCTCCATTTTTTCTCCACTTATTCTCCATTTTTTCTCCACTTTTTCTCCACTTTTTCTCCACTTATTCTCCATTTTTTCTCCACTTATTCTCCACTTTTTCTCCACTTTTTCTCCACTTTTTCTCCACTTTTTCTCCATTTTTTTCCTCCATTTTTTCTCCACTTTTTCTCCACTTTTTCTCCACTTTTTCTCCATTTTTTTCTCCACTTTTTCTCCACATTTTCTCCATTTTTTCTCCACTTTTTCTCCACTTTTTCTCCGTTCTTTTTCTATGGTCGGTCTACCCATTAGCTCTGCCATGCATAGTGTAGCTCTACACCTACTGCACATGTTACTTTATGATTGACATCTCTTTCGTACCAGAGCTGTCTAAGCCTACTCTGACCCCATATTTGTCATTACTATATTGTCCTTGTACTGTATTATGACATTTGTATCATGTGTTTCATTTCTTGCTGTGTTGCAATTTTGTTGCTTCATCCCAATTGTACCTCTACATTGTTCGAGTTTATGTTATTGTTCTCTCACTCTTATGTGATATTGATTATTGTCATTTTTCATGATTACATGCAGATATGTCCAATCTTACGAAGGCTCAGGCCGAAACGTCATTGGTAACTTGTTTTGGACAAAAACATATATGCTTATGAAAAAAATTTTTTTCTTAATACGGACCAATAAAGAGTGATTTTGCATTACTATCCGTTGTGACTTACTGACTTAAGCTGGTGTCACACTAAACGACAGCGACAACGACGTCGCTGTTACGTCACCATTTTCGGTGACGTAACAGCGACCTTGTAAGTCGCTGTTATGATCGCTGCTTAGCTGTCAAACACAGCAGAAGCAGCGATCATAAGGTCGCTGTGCTACATGTTCAGAGAGCAGGGAGCCGCGCTTAGCGCTGGCTCCTTGCTCTCCTGCAGCACACATCGGGTTAATTAACCCGATGTGTGCTGCAGCTACATGTCACAGTTCAGAGAGCAGGGAGCCGCGCTTAGCGCTGGCTCCTTGCTCTCCTGCAGCACACATCGGGTTAATTAACCCGATGTGTGCTGCAGCTACATGTCACAGTGCAGAGAGCAGGGAGCCGCGCGCACTGCTTAGCGCTGGCTCCTTGCTCTCCTTGCTACAGTATGCATCGGGTTAATTACCCGATGCGTACTGCAGCCACATGTCACAGTGCAGGAGCCGGCACTGGCAGCAAGAGCGGAGGCTGGTAACCAGCGTAAACATCGGGTAACCAGGGAAAGGTCTTCCCTTGGTTACCCGATGTTTACGCTGGTTACAGCTTACCGCAGCTGCCAGTGCCGGCTCCTGATCGCTTCATTTCGTCGCTCTCTCGCTGTCACACACAGCGATGTGTGTGTCACAGCGGGAGAGTGACGACCAAAAAATGAAGCTGGACATTCAGCAACGACCGGCGACCTCACAGCAGGGGCCAGGTCGTTGCTGGATGTCACACACAGCGACAGCGACGGGACGTCGCTGCAACGTCACAGAAAATGGTGACGTAGCAGCGACGTCGTTGTCGTCGTCGTTATGTGTGACACCAGCTTTAGTCTGGGAGATTTAGAGTGCCGAGGTTACTCACTAATTTTATCTATTATTACCTCTGAGCACCTAAATACCAGTGAGCAGAGCTTCCTCTACAGTAGTTCTCCTGATTAGGCATGCCCTTACCTCATGAGCAGGGCATTGCAGCTTTGGTAGCAACCATTACGACATGGACTCTGCTGCTGTGGACCCGAGAAGAGTGAGTGCAGATTCATTGCACCCACACTCCTCACATGAAGGGTCCGCACTCCTAGAAAATGGGGGATACATTCCCTGAGTGTCTCCCCCCCATATTCTAGACGGTCCAGAGTCGTCGTGGGACCCCTTTATTTTTTTTCTTACAATAAATTGGTGAAAGAGGAAATGTTTTGGGGACTGTTTTTTCAAATAAATTTCTTTTGTCGATTTTTTTTTTTTGTTAGTACTGACAGTTTATGATGTTGGGTATCTAATAGACGCCATGACATCACAAACTGCTGGGCTTGATCTCAGGTTATTTTACAGCTAGTATCAACCCGATTTATTACCCCGTTTGCCACTGCACCAGGGCACGGGATGAGCTGGGGTGAAGCGCCAGGATTGGCGCATGTAGTGGATGCGCCACGTCTGGGGTGCCTGCGGCCTGCTGTTTTTAGGCTGTGAAGGCCCAATAACTATGGACCTTCCCACCCTGAGAATACCAGACCACAGCTGTCCGCTTTACCTTGGCTGGTGATCCAATTTGGGGGGGACCCTACTTTTATTGTGTAATTATTAATATTTATAAAATAATTATAAAAAAGAGCCTGAGGGGACCTCCACATTGGATCCCCAACCACGGTAAAGCTGCCAGCTGTGGTTTTCAGGCTACAGCCGTCTGCTTTACCCTAGCTGGCTATCAAAAATGGGGGGACCCAACGTCATTTTTTTTTTTAACTATTTTTTAAATAGAAAAAATTAATGGACTTCCCTGTATTTTGATTGCCAACCAAGGTAACGGCAGGCAGATGGGGGTGGCAACCCATAGCTGTCTGCTTTATCTGCGCTGAGAATCAAAAATACCGCGGAGCGCTACGTCATTTTTTTAAAGATTTATTTTTACAGCACTGTGATGTCCAGCAATCAAAATACAGGGAAGCCCATTTTGTTTTTAGTTATTTAAATAAATAATTAAAAAAAATATATTTGGGCTCCCGCTGCATTTTTTGTATTGCTAGCTAAGGGTAATCCAAGCAGCTACTGGCTGCTAACCCCCACTGCTTGGTGTTACCTTCACTGGCAATGGAAAATCCAGGGAAGCATTTTTTATTTTTTTTGCCAAAAAACTACAAAAAAAGGAAGTGAGCTTCGCCATATTTTTGTATGCTAGCCAGGTATAGCAGGCAGGTGCTGGAAGAGTTGGATACAGCGCCAGAAGATGGCGCTTCTATGAAAATGCCATTTTCTGAGGCGGCTGCAGACTGCAATTCGCAGCAGTGGGGCCCAGAAAGCTCAGGCCAACCTGTGCTGCGGATTCCAATCCCCAGCTGCCTAGTTGTACCTGGCTGGACACAAAAATGGGGCGAAGCCTACGTCATTTGTTTTCTAATTATTTCATGAAATTCATGAAATAATAAAAAAAGGGCTTCCCTTTATTTTTGGTTCCCAGCCGGGTACAAATAGGCAACTGGGGGTTGGGGGCAGCCGTACCTGCCTGCTGTACCTGGCTAGCATACAAAAATATGGCGAAGCCCACATAATTTTTTCAGGGGGCAAAAAACTTCTGCATACAGTCCTGGATGGAGTATGCTGAGCCTTGTAGTTCAGCAGCTGCTGTCTGTCTGTATGGAGAAGAGTAGACAGCAGCTGCAGAACTACAAGGCTCAGCATACTCCATCCAGGACTGTATGCAGAATTTTTTTGCCCACCAAAAAAATGACGTGGGCTTCGCCATATTTTTGTATGCTAGCCAGGTACAGTAGGCAGCCACGGGCTGCCTCCAACCCCCAGTTGCCTATTTGTACCCGGCTGGGAACCAAAAATATAGGGAAGCCCGTTTTTTTTTTAATTATTTCACTTATTTCATGAAATAATTAAAAAACAAATGACGTGGGCTTCGCCCCATTTTTGTGTCCAGCCGGGTACAACTAGGCAGCTGGGGATTGGAATCCGCAGCACAGGTTAGCCCGAGGTTTCTGGGCGCCTCTGCTGCGGATTTCAGTCCGCAGCCGTCCCAGAAAATGACGCTCTCATAGAAACGCCATCATCTGGCGCTGTATCCAACTCTTCCAACAGCCCTGGAGCCGGGTGGCTTGTTGGGTAATCATGAGTTAATACTGGCTTTGTTTTACTAGCCAGTATTAAGCCAGAGATTCTTAATGTCAGGCACGTTTGACCCGGCCATTAAGAATCTCCAATAAAGGGTTAAAAAAAAACACCACACAGAGAAAAAATACTTTAATAGAAATAAATACACAGACACATTAGAGACTCCATCTTTATTACCCCCTGTCAGCCCTCCACGATCCTGCTCTTCTGTCTTCTTTCTTTCTAGTGTAGTAGTAGTGACGATTGTAGTGAGGATGAGGTTCACCAGCCCATCACTTGGGGCTGGGGAACCTCATCCTCACTACAATCCTCACTACAATCGGGAAGCAGCGTGCAGCCTTCACTCCGTGAGAGATCAGTGCTGCTGGCTGTCAGCGGTAACAGCGGTAACGCTGACAGACGCGTTACCATAGCAACGGTGCTCTCGGAGCCGCGGTTAGCGGTGACGTCACCGCTAACTGCGTTGCTATGGCAACGGTGATCTCCGTTAATGACCGGCTGTGTCAGCCGGTCCCTAACGGAACGGGGAGTCGACCGTGTGCTAGAGCATGTCGCCGGTACACGGCGATACACATATGTGCACCGTGTACCGGAGAGATGCACTCGCAGGTCCTACATGACGTGTCATAGTCATGTGACCAGTCTGTAGCCAATGAGATAATAGCCACGTGACTGGTCACATGGCTATTTTGACGTCACGATAGGTCCTGCATCTCTGCTGGCAGTGCCGTCACCGGGAGGATTCAGCGATCATCGGATGGAATAGCGGCAGGAGACAGAGTGCAGAAGGGATCGCGAGGACCGGTTAGTGTTATGGCAATGTTTATTAACTGTTTGTGTACATTTATAATGCATTTTTATGTGTTTGTGATTGCCTCCCATTATAGCCTATTGGCTCGAGTTCGGTTCGTCGAACGTTCGACGAACCGAACTCGAACGGGACCCCCGTTCGGCGAACCGACCTCGAGCCGAACCACGACCAGTTCGCTCATCTCTAGAGGATACCTCCGGGTTCCTCAATGGGCTCAAGTTACCAAGCAGGAACCCCACTGCAGAACTAACTTCTCCCAGGCATGTCACACCAGCCAACCCTCTGGCTCTCTGACACTCCTCCCATCCTGGCTCTCTGTTCCCACAACCGGGAAGTACCTGCTACACACTGAAACCTTCACTTACTTTATTCCTCATCTGCTAACATTCTTATACTTTATATTACACTGTTAACACATTAATCACATAACAGATACTTTACATTACTATAAAATACACATAATACTAAAATGCATTTTTCAATTGAAACACTTTAAACTTTTGGCCATATCGATCACGGTACAGTGCCGACACAGCAACTCTTAAGGATACTTTACACGCTGTGACATCGCTAGCGATTGCTAGCAATGTCGCATGCGATTGCACCCACCCTCGTCGTTGTAACGATATGTGTTGATCACTGCCGTAGCAAACATTATCGCTACAGCAGCGTCACACACACATACCTTGTCAGCGACGTCGATGTGACTGCCGAACAATCCCTCCCTCAAGGGGGAGGTGCGTTCGGCGTCATAGTAATGTTACTGCAGCGTTACTAATTGGCCGGCCAATAGAAGCGGAGAGGCGGAGATGAGCGGGACGTAACATCCCGCCCATCTCCTTCCTGCCGCATAGCCGGTGGAGGCAGGTAAGGAGATGTTCGTCGCTCCTGCGGTGTCACACATAGCGATGTGTGGTGCCGCAGAAACGACGAACAACATCGTACCTGTGGCAGCAGCGATATTAAGGAAAGGAGCGACGTGTCAACGATCACCGTTTTTGAACGATTTTGTGATCGTTGATCGTCGCTCATTGGTGTCACATGCTGCAATGTCGCTACCGGCGCCGGATGTGCGTCACTAACGACGTGACCTCGACGATATCTCGGTAACGATGTCACAGCGTATAAAGTACCCTTTAGACATTTGTTTTCTAAAACACAGCCATTATGATGTATGCAATATAAAACACATCGGACAATATATATAAACATCTTAGGAGTGGGTTAATCTGGCCACCTCCTACTGCCTGTCTGGAGATGTGTCAGTAATAACACTTTTGTCTGCTATTCTCAGGCAACTTGTAATCTTTGCAATGAGATCAGGCTGTTTACATCCCACACAGGAGATGCCTGTTCTGGACTCCTCCTATGTGAGATCTAAGTAATGACACCCTGCACTGCTCTATGGGTAGAGTGAGTACAAGTTGAGCAAAAGAGACATTAATGTGATTACTGACACATCTCCCAACAGGCAGTATGGGGGGAGGGGCAGTACAGCAGAGGTGACAGTGATATTATATAACTAGAAGCTGGCCCGATTCTAACGCATCGGGTATTCTAGAATTTATTGTGTAGTTAATGTATGATTTTTGTTATATATATATATATATATATAGATGTTGTTGTGTGTAGTTGCCAGTGTTTGTGTAGGGCACTGTAAATGTTCTGGGTGTTGTCTGGGTGTGGGCGGTGTGTGAGAGCGGTGTTGTTTGTGTGTTGTGTTGTGTGTGTTGCGTTGTTTGTGGAGCGCTGTGTGTCTGCAGCATTGTGTATGTGTGGTGCTGTGTGTGTTGCGCGGTTTGTGTGGGTTTGGAGTGCGTGTGTGTTTTGGGGGGAGGTATGTTATGTGCAGTGTGTGTTGCGCGGTATGTGCGTATATTTATATATGCTGCGGTGTTTGTGTGTTGGGTGTTGTGTGTGTGCGGCGTTGTCTGTGTGTGGGTGTCTGTGTAGGCCGGTATTTGTGGTTCCCAGTGTGTGTGTGGTGTGTTGTGCGGTGCGCGTGGTGGTAGTGTGTGTGTGTTTTGGGGGAGGTGTGCACCCCCATCGTGCTCCATCCCCATGCTGCTCACCCCCCATCGTGCTCCATCCCCCATGCTGCGCACCCCTAATCGTGCTCCATCCCCCATGCTGCGCACCCACCATCGTGCTCCATCCCCCATGCTGCGCACCCCCATCATGCTCCATCCCCCATGCTGCGCACTCCCCATCGTGCTCCATCCCCCCATGCTGCGCACCCCCCATCGTGCTCCATCCCCCATGCTGCGCACCCCCCATCGTGCTCCATCCCCCATGATTCGCACCCCCCATCGTGCTCCATCCCCCATGCTGCGCACCCCCCCATCGTGCTCCATCCCCCATGCTGCGCACTCCCCATCGTACTCCATCCCCCATGCTGCGCACTCCCCATTGTGCTCCATCCCCCATGCTGCGCACTCCCCATCGTGCTCCATCCCCCATGCTGCGCACCCCCCCATCGTGCTCCATCCCCCATGCTGCGCACCCCCATCTTGCTCCATCCCCCATGCTGTGCACCCCCCATCGTGCTCCATCCCCCATGCTGCGCACTTCCCCATCGTGCTCCACAGTCACACATCAGACAGTATACACGCACACATCTGATCGCATACACTCACACCCCACTTCTCCCTGTGCCCTCCGGTGGGCGGTTCCCAGCAGCTGTGCTGCACGCCGTGCTCCTCTGCCTTCTCCTGACACTCACAGATCCGATCGCATACACTCACACATCAGAACACACGCACACATCCGATCGCATACACGCACACAACCGATCGCATACACACACACATCCGATCGCATACACGCACACATCCGATCGCATACACGCACACACACACTGACGATATCGCACAAACGCGCTCACACACTCACAACATCCGGAGATACCACATGCTTCCGGCCATGTGATCCTCCGGCAGGTCCTGGAAGGTCACTGCACGCACAGTATCGCCGCCGAGAAGTAAGCGATATCACTAGATGTTGTGAGTGTGTGGATGCGATCTGAGGGGTGTGTGAGAGTGAGTGTGATCTGATGTGTGTGTGTCTGTTCTTATGTGTGTGTGCGTGTGTGTGTGTTCTGCCGCTGCAGGACCTTGATGCGCTCACCTGCTCCCGGTCAGCGTCTGGTGAGTATGACTGCGGGGTCTTCTTTCTTCTGTCTTCTCTCTTCTGGGGGTGCCCGCTGCCTATAATGAAGTGTCTTGCAGTGTCTTTAACTCTTTCACCGCTGCATGACACTTCATTATTGACCGCAACGTATGCCGGCTCCCTGCACATGTGTACCGAGAGCCGGTGTTTGCTGGTAACCATGATACACATCGGGTAACTAAGGGAAGCGCTTCCTATAGTTAGCCGATGTTTATCATGGTTACCAGCGTACACCGGCTCCGTCACGATCCCAGCATCGCAAAGTTATGTCTGGGCTGGGGGAGTCAGGGCTTCGTTTGAATTCGGGGGAAGGGGCGTGGCCGAGCGGTCGATGCGTGCGGAGGGTCGGGGCGAGCGGCCAATCCATGCGGGGGGCGGGGCCAGGCCGAGGCGAGCAGCCAATCGTTGGGGGGGCGGGGCCAGGCCGAGCCCAGTGGCCAATCCGACAGTTGTCACTCTAACGACACTGTCACGGTGACACAATTTTGGAGCAAGACAGACAGACAGACAGACAGAATAAGGCAATTATATATATACAGTTAGGTCCAGAAATATTTGGACAGTGACACAATTTTCGCGAGTTGGGCTCTGCATGCCACCACATTGGATTTGAAATGAAACCTCTACAACAGAATTCAAGTGCAGATTGTAACGTTTAATTTGAAGGTTTGAACAAAAATATCTGATAGAAATTGTAGCAATTGTACACATTTCTTTACAAACACTCCACATTTTAGGAGGTCAAAAGTAATTGGACAAATAAACCAAACCCAAACAAAATATTTTTATTTTCAATATTTTGTTGCGAATCCTTTGGAGGCAATCACTGCCTTAAGTCTGGAACCCATGGACATCACCAAACGCTGGGTTTCCTCCTTCTTAATGCTTTGCCAGGCCTTTACAGCCGCAGCCTTCAGGTCTTGCTTGTTTGTGGGTCTTTCCGTCTTAAGTCTGGATTTGAGCAAGTGAAATGCATGCTCAATTGGGTTAAGATCTGGTGATTGACTTGGCCATTGCAGAATGTTCCACTTTTTTGCACTCATGAACTCCTGGGTAGCTTTGGCTGTATGCTTGGGGTCATTGTCCATCTGTACTATGAAGCGCCGTCTGATCAACTTTGCGGCATTTGGCTGAATCTGGGCTGAAAGTATATCCCGGTACACTTCAGAATTCATCCGGCTACTCTTGTCTGCTGTTATGTCATCAATAAACACAAGTGACCCAGTGCCATTGAAAGCCATGCATGCCCATGCCATCATGTTGCCTCCACCATGTTTTACAGAGGATGTGGTGTGCCTTGGATCATGTGCCGTTCCCTTTCTTCTCCAAACTTTTTTCTTCCCATCATTCTGGTATAGGTTGATCTTTGTCTCATCTGTCCATAGAATACTTTTCCAGAACTGAGCTGGCTTCATGAGGTGTTTTTCAGCAAATTTAACTCTGGCCTGTCTATTTTTGGAATTGATGAATGGTTTGCATCTAGATGTGAACCCTTTGTATTTACTTTCATGGAGTCTTCTCTTTACTGTTGACTTAGAGACAGATACACCTACTTCACTGAGAGTGTTCTGGACTTCAGTTGATGTTGTGAACGGGTTCTTCTTCACCAAAGAAAGTATGCGGCGATCATCCACCACTGTTGTCATCCGTGGACGCCCAGGCCTTTTTGAGTTCCCAAGCTCACCAGTCAATTCCTTTTTTCTCAGAATGTACCCGACTGTTGATTTTGCTACTCCAAGCATGTCTGCTATCTCTCTGATGGATTTTTTCTTTTTTTTCAGCCTCAGGATGTTCTGCTTCACCTCAATTGAGAGTTCCTTAGACCGCATGTTGTCTGGTCACAGCAACAGCTTCCAAATGCAAAACCACACACCTGTAATCAACCCCAGACCTTTTAACTACTTCATTGATTACAGGTTAACGAGGGAGACGCCTTCAGAGTTAATTGCAGCCCTTAGAGTCCCTTGTCCAATTACTTTTGGTCCCTTGAAAAAGAGGAGGCTATGCATTACAGAGCTATGATTCCTAAACCCTTTCTCCGATTTGGATGTGAAAACTCTCATATTGCAGCTGGGAGTGTGCACTTTCAGCCCATATTATATATATAATTGTATTTCTGAACATGTTTTTGTAAACAGCTAAAATAACAAAACTTGTGTCACTGTCCAAATATTTCTGGACCTAACTGTAGATATTTGTTGCATAGGTTGGCTGGTTTCCTAGAGAAGGAGCAGTGCTTACAACAAGCTCTTTGCAATAGGCCTTACAAGTGCTGCTCTGAAGGTGACCAGATCACTGGATGTGGCCATCTTCAGTGCCCCTGCACTCATCCAATGCTTTTCAGGCACAGCTACCGTAATTCTTGAAGGACTAAACTAAACTAATCCTAATTCTTTCAGGGCTAAATCACTCCACAGCACTGGCTTGAGATCAATATTATTCCTTTACACAACTTGTGTGACATGCCCTCCCATGGTGCCTTCTTGATCTGCCCACGAAAAATGCCTACAAGAAACATAGCTTTTGTCATATGTGTAATTAATGAGTGCTGCCTTTGCGTGATGTAACCACAGGGGGCGATTTTTCCCTGGTGGCAAAATCTCATATGGATGCCCCGGTTCCACTGGAAAATAGTTTAAATAA
The DNA here is from genome assembly GCF_048569485.1 of Anomaloglossus baeobatrachus. Taxonomy (NCBI): domain Eukaryota; kingdom Metazoa; phylum Chordata; class Amphibia; order Anura; family Aromobatidae; genus Anomaloglossus; species Anomaloglossus baeobatrachus. Next base: position 536,108,939 of record NC_134358.1, on the reverse strand, counting down.
TATATAGGCTAACTGTCTTTTAGCAATCTTTTACGACCTCTTGTGTGACATTGACGTGAAAAAAAGAAAGAACTTTTAAAAAAAAATAGTGAAAAAAATAAAGAAAAAAAATATATAATTTACCTTGAACACTAAATACTTTAAGAAGTATCAAAATATCCTAAAAAAAGAAAAGAAAATAGAACATTTGTATCCCACAAAATGTATTTTGATAACCAAATAACTGAAATAAATACATGTATAAATATTTGTAGGACCACTATGTTATTTTACTCCATCTAGATTAGGGGTGATCGAATGCCTCAAATGTTTGGCTCCGCGAATATTTTCTGAATAGGTCGCCGTTATGCGAATATTCGATGCGCAATAAGTCTATGGGAAGCCCGAATAGTTCCGAATAGTTGTTATTCGGTTCTCCATAGACTTACATTGCGCATCGAATATTCTCGAATAGTCGAAATATCGGCGACCTATTCGGAAAATATTTGTGAAGCCGAATATTTGAGGTATTCGATCATCCCTAATTTAGATGCTTTACGTTCTGAAGTGAATGTCACTGATTCATTTGTACATCTGTACTCTTTAGACTCCTATCTTGGACGCTGCAATTTCGAGTTTGATCTTTGTGATTGGAGGCAGAACACTACCGATGATTTTGACTGGAACATCCGAGCTGGGAGCACCCCGACAGTTGGCACTGGTCCAGTGACCGATCACACTCTGCAAAACCCATATGGGTTCTATATTTTCATAGAAGGATCGTTTCCACATTTATCCGGCATGAGTGCCAAGCTCTCTGGACCAATGATAAGCAAATGGAGCAGAAACTGTACGGTATGCTTGACCTCCGAGAGATCAGGAACTTCTAAAACAAAGCAAAATTAAAATCTAAAAAGTTATGATTTGTCGCAACTCTATGCATAGTACAAGAGATAAATATGTCCAGATAGTAAAATAAATGCATATGTATTGGAATATGGGATATGTGATCTGCCATCACTAAGCACTAGGGCAGCCTGATCAAATTAATTCAATAACAAATTTGATAGAATTCTGGAGCCAAAAGTCAAAATTTTGAGAGAAAGACAAAATTCAGACATCTTTGCTCTTCTGTTTTTAGACCTCTTCTTACAAGAGCCATACAATTACTTTTTCTATCAACACTTAAGTACTTATTTGCTCCCTCCCAAATCTTTGGGATCCCAATAGTTGGAGCCCCTGTAATCAGTAAACAGGGGCTAATTTACGATTACAATACGGTGACAACCCAATTAACCCCTTCACAACCTTGGACATACCTGTAAATCCAAGGCTGTGTCTATTTTTTCATGGCTTGAGCCCACATTTTTCTTCACTCGTCGGCTGATCTGATCAGCCGACATGAGCAGCTGACAGGCACAGGTGGATTTGACAGCGGGATTTAATGTTCTCCGGCAGGGAGCGTACCTTTCCCCTCTGACATGATCATGGAGTGCCAATGGGTCATGACAGCCACGGGTCAGCTGATGATGACTCCTGTTGCTGTCATGACGAAGTTCCTGTGAATGCCGGCTGAGTGCCGACATTCCCAGGACGTCAGGATTTCTGCTGTTCAGAGCGCTGCTGAAGCATCGTCTGAAGAGCAGAAGCGGTCAGACAGTGCAGGATTTAAGTCCCTTAAGGGTTCTATCAAAATCAATAAAAAGTAAAAAAATAAGTTTTCAAAAATAGGAAAAAATAAAAAAACAAAACTTTTCAAATCATTCTCTTTTGCCTCATTGAAAATAAAACAATAAAAAATAAACACATATTTGGTGTGACTGCATTCAGAAATGCCCAATCTAACAAACTATATAATAAATTAATCTGACTGGTTAAAGGCACAGTGAGAGAAAAAAAATAAAAAAAAAAACAGAATTCTGGCTATTTGGTAGCTGCAACAATGCAATAAAATGCAATAATAGGCGATCAAAACATTGCATCCACTTCAAAATGGTATAATTAAAAACGTCAGCTGAAGTTGCAAAAAATAAGTCCTCACACAGTCTCAGATCCCAAAAAAGGAGATTGCTATGGTTCTCGGAAAATGGCAAAAAAAAATTTTGGACAAATTTGTACATTTTTTCATCACTTAGATAAAAGTAAAACTATACATGTTTGGTATCTACATACCAGTACTGACCTGGGAAATCATAATGAGAGGTCAGTTTAACCATAGAGTGAATATGGTAAATAAAAAACAAAAAAACAATTGTTGAATTGCACTTTTTTTTGCAATTTCACCGCACATGGATTTTCTTTCTGTTTTCCAGTACAATATGGGGCAGAATGAATGGTGTCATTCAGAAGTACAATTCGCCCAGTAAAAAAATCAAGCCCTCATATGGAACATAATGAATGGTGTCATTCAAAAGTACAATTTGTCCCTCAGAAAAGCAAGTCCTCATATGGGGCATAATGGGTGGTGTCATTCAAAAGTACAACTCGTCCCTCAAAAAAGCAAGTCCTCACATGCGACATAATGAGTGGTGTCATTCAAAAGTACAACTCGTCCCGCAAAAAAGCAAGTCCTCACATAGGGCATAATGAATGGTGCCATTCAAAAGTACAACTCGTCCCACAAAATACAAGCCCTCATTAGGCAATTTTGACCAAAAAATACAGTATAAAAGTTCTGGCTCTTGGAGGAAGAGGAAAAAACAAAATTGAAAATCTCTCAGTTTATCTATGTTTAAGTAGTAATAATAAATAATAACATTTTAACTAGTTCCTTCTTCTGTACTATGTGGTTCTCTTCTTTTCCGCAGATAATTTTTTATTTCCATATGTATGGTGAGGGCATTGGATCACTAACTATATATCAGGTAACAGTCAGCGGGCGACAGAATCTCCTTTTAAACTTGACCAGAGATCAGGGAAATTTCTGGCAGAGAAAAGAGCTACCACTCCATAGAATGGGTGAAGACTTTTACATCACGTTCGAAGGGAAAGTTGGCCGAGATCAAAGAGCAGATATAGCTCTGGATGACATTGTTCTCTCAAATGAATGTTTTCCATCCTCTGCAGTTGCCCCAAGTTCTCCAAAGCACAGACCCGGGAAAGGTAGGACCTTCTGACTTCAGAGTCTGACCTGATTAGCTGGGATGTGAAACCATTAGTGGTTTTATTCTCCACCAGTTGTAAGATAAGTCCATTTGGCCAGATTTGCTTACCATTTAGGTACCTAACTCTACATTTATTTCTCCCAGATAATTGCCCGGTAGGATTTTTGGAATGTCAAAATAAAAAGTGCTTCAGACCAGAAAAGTTGTGTGACTTCATAAATGACTGCGGTGATAATACAGACGAAATACAATGCGGGACCTCATGTACGTTTGAAAATGGCATGTGCGGGTGGAAAAACTCAATAGCCGACAATTTTGATTGGATTTTAGGAGGATATTCATCTCAATCCTTGAGACCTCCTAACGACCACACACTTGGAAATAAAGATGGTAAGATCATTGTTTACTGTACCACATACCATATGAATTGGCATATGTAGGAATATATGAGGCAATAAAAAGATGTTGGGGATCATAATGGAAAATGTCATAAGACTTGAATGGTTATCTAGAAGCCAGAACAATTCGGTTTTAAGTGGTGCCATGGGTTATAGCTAGACATTTCTGTACTATATTATATTATGGTCAGCTAAGCCAGATCTAACATTTACTAGGGTCTAAAGGGCACTTTAAACACAACGACATCACTAACGAGATGTCGTTGGGGTCACGGAATTCGTGACGCACATCTGGCCTCGTTAGCGACGTCGTTGCGTGTGAAACGCAGGAACGACCGTTAACGATCAAAAATACTCACCATATCGTTGATTGTTGACACGTCGTTCTAATTACAAATATCGTTGCTGCTGCAGGTGCGATGTTGTTCGTCGTTCCTGCGGCAGCACACATCGCTATGTGTGACACCGCAGGAATGAGGAACAACCTCGTACCTGCGGTCGCCCGCAATGAGGAAGGAAGGAGGTGGGCGGGATGTTCGACCCGCTCATCTCTGCCCCTCCGCTTCTATTAGGCGGCTGCTTAGTGACGCCGCTGTGACGCCGCACAAAACGCCCTCTTACAAAGGAGGCGGTTCGCCAGCAACAGCAACCTCGCTAGGCAGGTAAGTATGTGTGATGGGTGTTAGCGATGTTGTGCGCCACGGGCAGCGACTTGCCCGTGACGCACAACTGACGGGGGCGGGTACGCTCGCTAGCGATATCGATATCTCAGCGTGTAAAGTGCCATTAATTATCAGTCTCAGGCAATGGGGATTCCAAGTCCCCAATCTTGCCGTATCGTCTTCATAGTCCGCTACAGAGCACATGAGCTTGTGGGACAATAGAGATAAGGATATTCGGCACTGTGTAAGTGGGCTAAAATGTACACATTTATTTTGGGATAAACATAAATATCTCTTTATTAATGATTTTGTGGATGAGATTAAGAATAAAGTGTCAGTCTTTGCTGATGACACCAAACTATGTAGGATATTAAAAATGGACCTTGATAGTACAATATGACAAAATGACCTGGATAAGATGTCAGATTTGGCAGACACTTGGTAAATGAGATTTTATGTTGATAAATGTAAAGTAATGCACCTACGATGGAGTAATCCTATTGCTGCATATACATTAAATGGAAATATACTTGGGACTGCAGAACATGGAAAGACTTGGGGATTCTGGTTACCAGTAAGCTGAGCAGCAGCACTCAATGTCAGGCAGCAGCTGCAAAAGCAAACAAGATTTTAGGGTGTTTAAAAAAGGGATAACCTCACGTAATCCCAACGTATTGTTACCCTCTATAAATCACTTGTAGGGCTACATTTAGAATGTAAATAAAAGAAAAAGGAAAGTGCTCCCTATGTATGATTCGTAGCTAACAAGTGAATAAAAATGGTCGGAAAAATACCCACTCACCTATTCACGTTGTTGTGGCACAACGCTGAGTAAAAGCCTGATAGTGTCCACCTCCTTAACGCTCAGAGATGTAGTAGGTTCTCCTCATCTCTGTTCAGTAATACTCCGGATCTTCAGCCCCCAGTCCTGTACCTCACTGGGTGCGACAAACAGATCGATCTCCCACTCAGGGCGCAGATCAAAACCAGGGACATCAACAGAGTAGAATGAGATGTGTCTCACTTAGAGACCCATTTTTTCCAACCTTAGCGTACACATCTAGAATATGAAACTCAGTTTTGGGCTCCACATTTTTAACTGGATATTTGGAAGTTAGAGTCAACATCTACCAGGGCCAGCCAGGCAGACAGGAGAGGGAATAGATATCAAAACCCAACCCACATATTCCCTTCCTGTTGCACCTGTCAATCAAATAGCAGTGCACTGGAACTTTACTTACACATACTGTATTTTTTAAATAAAACATCCACTCTCTGAACAAAACGTATGCTTACATTCAGCATCCTAGGCCAAGTATAGCACTGACTTTACTTTATCTATGAGAATCCTGTTGGTTGGTTCCCTTTAAGTATCATCACCTCATCAGTGCCCACATGACTTTACTTGACTCATGAGAGAAGAATTGCCTAAGCAGACCAAGAATGTTGTTTTCAGCAAGCACTAGCAGTCTAAAGGGTACTAGTCTATCTCCAAAGATCTTTGCATCATTTCTATTTACTCACAGGTTAGTTTGATTTTCGTCTTTGAAATAATGCCAGGACATGATTAATAACACCCCCCTGTGACAACACTTATTTAAGAAGATATGTTCCATGTTAGGCTTAATATTTAGGGGGTGCCAATGATGGTGACCACATCTGTAACTAGGTTTTTCTAATATGTCTTAAACAGGTTGTCTCATGAAGACAACCCCTTTTTGAATGGGTCTGAAATGGCTGTTACTGACTTGGGAAGCTGCTTATGTTTTGGTATATCTCTTGAGGTTTTTGTTTATGTAATGCATGGATTGAATGGGTCTACCAGAGCGTATTAGGTCTTATAGACTGGTTCTATGTTCTGGGTTATATAAGGTAGTTGTTACGGTTGTCTCTCTATCTTTGACGACTAGTACAGGTTCATTACTATCTTAGGCTCTATATTTAAACATAGTTTAATTTCCTTTGGGATCTAATGAGTTACTGTCAGTTTTGTTACTAGCAGCTCCCAGCAGAGAATTTCCACTACAACTGCTTTGTAGCCACACCCCTTCAGGTTTAAGTAGTAGTGTTTTCCCAGCAGTCCTTGCTGAAGACATAAACTCATTGTTCTCTGGCTGTCTTTAGGAAAATGCTGCTGGGGAGTTGTCCTGAACTTGGACTTTATCCTTTTTTCGTTGCTGTTTCCCCAGTTTGTCTTTCCCTCCCTTGTGTCTTATAAGAGCAGGGGTGGGTCTAGTGAACCTCACCTGCCTCTCACTAGCCAGGGCATTTACAGGGCTTTTCAGGGTCTCAGGTTCCTGTTGGCGACAGTTGCGGAGACTGTATAGGGATTGGCAAGGAGAGTAGGGCCAGCTGTAGGTGAGGATAGGAGGTGTCCCATCAACCTCTCTCACTAGCTCCAAGACCCTCTGTTGTTACTGTTTTCCCTTTGTTTGTTGTATTTTTTGTTGTGTGTCAGACGACCATAGGTCTCAACGCATATGTACAACCTTCATGATGCTTGGCAAGTGTGACAGTAGTATAGGCTTTATCTATGATGTCTATATGCCTCAATCAAACATATGGATAGGGTTTCTCTTCATGAGACAGCTCTTTCAAACCTTTAACTTATTTCATGAAAATAATGATGAGTGATGTCAAAATATCCATGTCCAAGTAGATGATTATTAACCTTACCCTAAGTTATTCTTTGGGAAGAGAGAAGTAGTGGTGAACTTTGCCATTGTTATCCTTTGCCATCAAATGAAAACAATGAAATTTCTGTAATGATACTTTTCGATGACGTGGCCAAAACTACAACATAAATCAACAATCTCGTAGCTGGCATTGTGTCGAACAAAAGACATCTACTGTACCCGAGAGAATGTCACTCAAGCTGAACATGGCCGCAATGTTCATGTATTATAGAATGTATGGACATATATATTCCCTTCATGTAACGCTCTATAAATTAGAGTAATTGGGAGTAATTGATATTCTGGAGTGGAAAGGATGGAGCTAGGTTAATGCTTCTCATGTATTAATCTTGTAGAAACTTGCTGTCATTAACGTTGACCTATCACCTAAACACAGGAGAGGGATTTATACTATTGACTTATCAAGGATGTCAGGAACCTTTTGAAGCCCCTTCCTGACTAATATTTATAAGGTTTTTATATTCATGAGGTTTCAGGTTCTCGATGAATTAATATTTATGAAGCCACAAAATGGATGACTCCATTGGCGCTCCTGAATCAGCCTGTAAACGAGAGAACTGAGCAAAGTAAAATTTGGTATTTGATCCATTTGCCAACGGAGGTATAAATTACAGCTACGGAGCCCCATTACAAAATCTGTCGCATTGCCCTCAGAGAACATGTGTCCTCATAATACTGGTGGTTTACTATGGTGGCACTGGGACCTCTGGGTGCCGTCAGTGACCAGGACTTCAGTAGGATTGGTACTGTCTGCATTCCCCATACAGTAGCTGTGCTTTTGTGTGGTATATGGCTGCAATACTTTTAGGCTATGTGCCCACGCTACAGGATTTACCGCGGATTTACCGTGGATTTTGCCGCGGATTTACCGCGGATTTGCCGAAAATCTGCAGCAGCAGCACTTCCAAGCCATTTCAATGGCATTTTGGAAATGCTGTGCCCATGCTGCGGATTTTTCCGCGGCGGATTTGCCGCGGATTTTGATGCGGAAAAATCTGCAGCATGTCAATTGTTTGGTGCAGATTTGGTGCGGATTTTTGGCTTTGAATGGGAAAAAAAAAAAATCCGCATCAAAATCCGCGGCAAATCCGCGGTAAATCCACGGCAAATCCACGGCAAATCCGCGGGTGCGGATTTGCCGCGAAAGTCGCGGATTTTCAGGCAAAAAAATCCGCAGGGACATTCTAGCGTGGGCACATAGCCTTACTCCTCTATTACATTAGGGTGGATTTTCCAGTTTCGGAAATTCCTTGTTCCCCAAGTGCCCAAAAACCTCTTTACTCATTCTTCCCTGGTCCAGTGCTGATTCTCCATTGCTGATACCGGTGTCTATTGTCTGTAGCACTGATATCAGACAATAACTGAATTCAGCAGCTTTGCCAAAGTACACTACCTTGAAAAAGTATTCATACCCCGTGAATTTTTCCACATTTTCTCATGTTACACCCACTAACCTATATGTATTTTATTGGGATTTTATGTGATATGGCAACACAAAATAGTAAATATTTGTGAAGTGTAAAGGAAATGATAATTTTCTAAATATTTTAACCCCTTACCGACATAAGACATACTGGTACATCCTGTGTCGGCTCCCTGACTTTGATGCAGGCTCTTATCCCGAGCCCGCATCTTTCATTGTACATATTGGCTTAACTGATCAGCCAATGTTTGCCTCCAACAGGTGCAGGTGGATTGGAAAATTACTAATGTGTGAAGGGGTTAAAAATATAAATCTTAAATTGTATGATTTTATTCAGCACCCCGTATTTGATATCCCTAAATTAAAGTGACCAATATCCTCCATAAGTCACTTAATTAGTAAATTGTGTCCCCCTGTGGGTAATTTATTCTCAGTATAACTGCAGCTGTTCTGAGAAAGCCTCAGAGGTTTGTTTAAAAACATTAGGGATCAAGAACCATACTGAAAACCAAGAAAACACCAAACAGGTCAGGGATGAAGTTGTAGAAAAGAGTAAAGCAGGGTTAGGTTATAAAAAAAATTACCCAAGCTCTGAACATCTCACACATCAATGTTCAATCCATGATCCAAAAATTTAAGGAGTATTGCACAATTGAAAACCTATCAAGACATGACCGTGCACCTAAACCAGTGGTGCCCCAACAGGTCATGTTTTCAGGATTTCCTTAATATAGCACAGGTGATGTCTTGATAATGATTCCATCACCTATTGAATAGTAAGAAAATCCTGAGAACATAACTTGTTGGGGGCCATGAGGACTGGAGTTTGGGAAACACTGACCTAAACTGACAACCCAAGCAAGGAGAGCACTAAATAGAGAAGCGGTGAAGAGGCCCATGGTCAGTCTGGAGGAGGTGGAGAGGTGGTTCAGAAATAACAGCTGAGGTGGGAGAATCTTTCTACAGGACAACTATTAATTGTACACTCCACAGATCTCACCCTCATGGAAAAGTGGCAAGAAGAAAGCCATATTTGACAATCCATAAGAAATCCCGTTTGCAGTTTGACAAAAAAAACATGCAGGGGACACAGCGAGCATGGGGAAGAAGTTGCTCTGGTCAGATGAGGCCAAAACAAGACATTTTGAGCTAAATGCAAATGCAATGTCTGGTGGAAAACTAACACTGCACATCAACCTGAAAACACCATCCCCACTATCGCACATGGTAGTGGCAGCATCCAATTGTGGTGAGGCTTTTCTTCAGTGGGTCAGATTTGATGGGAAGATGGATTGAGATAAATTTAGGCATACATGGAGGAAAACCTGTCAGAGGTAGTTAGATTGGAGACCACAGTGCACTCCCTCTTCCGCCTGATTAAAACCCCTGTGATGTGATGCCATTAACATGGTCTAAGATAAGAGGTGTTCTGTCAGTGTGACACTGACAGGTATAATGCATTAATCGAATCTTTTTGATTTGTATTTTTCCCAGGGGGCAATGTACCTAGGATTTCACTGTCTTGAGCGCCCTCGCTGACTGCTGGCAGTGTTTTCTCTGGCTGGTCTCCCCGAGATCAGTGATTGTTTTGTTTTGTTGGTCTACTAGGCATTGCTCCCACCTGGCCAGAATCCTACTCCACACTGATGAGGGGCAATACCCCGAAACAGCTGTCTGTGGATGGATACCTGGCCTTGGTATTTCCCATGTCATATCTTTAAACTTGTCAAAAAGTTGGATATTGACTAAAAGGGCCACTTAATATGGTGGTTATGGTGGTCTCCTAAAAAGAGCAACCCCTTGGCTGGGTCCTTCCCGGAGGGATATCTGGCTGGTTTCTGTGTTGAGACTCCTAACAGAGGCTCCACGGACTTTTTTGATTTGCATATTTCCCAGGGGGCAATGTACCTAGGATTTCACTGTCTTGAGCGCCCTCGCTGGCTGCCAGCAGTGTTTTCTCTGGCTGGTCTCCCCGAGATCAGTGATTGTTTTGTCTTGTTGGTCTACTAGGCATTGCTCCCACCTGCCCAGAATCCTACTCCACACTGATGAGGGGCAATACCACGAAACAGCTGTCTGTGGATGGATAACAGAGGCTCCACTGACTTTTTTGAGGTGTAATGCATTACCATACATCTGTTTGGAACTGCATTATGCCGGTGATCAGACTAATAAATGTTAAAGGGGTTTTCCCAAGACCAAAGTTAATTTTAAAGTTGATTTTAATCAATAAATTTTGGAATAATAATCATTTTCTCTATTAAATGTGTTTAAACAAAAATTCCAGTTCTGAGATTATATATGAGTACCTGCTATGTGCTGTGTAATAGCTGTGTCTGACTGTACAGGGACATTGTCTGATCATACCACAGCTCCTGGGCAGGGGAGGAAATATAAAAGTATACAGACATTACAGCATGAGATCACAGGTGATTCTCTCTTTGACGTAAAGCATTTATTAAAAACAGGCTCGGAAATTCTTTACCTCACAAAAAGATTTAAATGTGATCCTGGGCTATCTGTATACTCTATTTTGTGTCTTCCCCCTGCCCAGAAGATGTGGTATGATCAGACCATGTTCCTGTACAGTCAGACACTGCCACTTCCACTTTTGGTTCTCTTTGGCAAACTCGATCCATCAATTCTTATGATGATATTGACGATATTGAAGTTGAGGTTTCTTCACCTTTTTTCGTGCCACCATTCTAGACTGGTATAAGGTGCGTCTCACGGTGCTTGCTTGGACATCTGTGATCTCACTATTACAAAGCAGACAAGCCGCCTCCACTGCTGTGCTTGTCACCAGAGCTGATAGCCTTGTGATGTAACTTGGTTACTCTGATATTTTTCCTGGACGTCACCTCTTGGCTTTTGAATGGATGGACGGACTTCCCTTCATATTTTTCCATCTGTCACGGCACTCACATGATGCAGTTTGGTAACTTTCGTGGCTAAGAAACCGCTATCGATAAGCCAAGACTATATCACAATTTTTCATGAATCCTTCATAGGATTCGGCATGACATTGGAAGCTCTCCGAAATATGGTATTGGCCCGTAGACTTCTATTAGTGTTTTACTTTTGATAAGAAAGTTATTTACTATAAGGTCTAATGTAACCGTTTTTTATGCTTTCCCGTCATTGATACTATAGGACACTTTTTGTACCTCGAGACATCTTATCTTGGATTACGTGGTGAAAAAGCCCACCTGAAGAGCTCAAAGTGGAAGGAGTCGGGGAGGAATTGTATGCTGAAGTTTTGGTACTACATGTCATCAAAAGCTACAGGACACATACGAGTTCTTATAAAAGTAAGGGTTCTTTTCGCATAAAATGGATAATGATATTCCCACTGCATGCTCCGAGCCTTAGGCCTCCATACCTCCATGCTTACACTGTGAGATCAGATTCAACAGCTTGACTTCCATTCACTGTTAGGCCAAATATTTGATTTGCTGAAGAACATAATATATGAAACACACCTTGCTGTGCATTTGCCCTCAACGATAGAAATGCAAGTATTACTACCAACGGTTATAAGAGAGCTTATCTAACATATAAGTAGTGACTGCTGGGTATTGAAACATACACAAAAAAGAAGCTTAAAGTCTTTTTTCGAAATATAAGGTCATATTTAATCATAGCGCTGAAATGTTGAACGGAGACTATACTGGAATTTGACAATATTTCAATGTTTTGTCTTAGTTCCAACTTTAGTGTGTGTCCTGGGGGTGCGTGTACTTGTGTTTAAGTCTATATGGTACTCACATGGTCTTCATGCTGTGGATTTGATAGGTGCAGTAGAATATATGATCATAGCTTTAGGGGTACTTTAATTTCATTATATTCGGTAGTACCGAACCTAGTTATCGTATTTTTTCCCTATCTATCATTCTCACACTGTTTCTTTATCTTTCTTTGGCTCACACACTTTCTCTTTCTTTTCTGCCTCATTTTCTCACTTCTTAGAATCATAGAATGGTAGAGTTGGAAGGGACCTCAAGGGCCATCGGGTCCAACCCCCTGCGAGTGCAGGTTTTCCTAAGTCATCCCAGCCATAGGTTTATCCAGTTTCCACTTGAAGATTTCCATTGATGGAGAGCTCACCACCTCCTGTGGTCACCTGTTCCACTCTCTGACTGCCCTCACTAACTCCCGTGATAGCCTGTTCCACTCCCTGACTGCCCTCACTACCTCCCGTGGTTGTCTGTTTCACTCCCTGACTGCCCTCACTGTCAGAAAGTTTTTTCTAATGTCTAATCTGAATCTCATTCCTTTAAGTTTCATCTCATTACTTCTTTTACTTCCCTGTGCTAATGAGAATAGGGTAGTTCCCTCTGCTCTGTGACTACCTTTCATCTATTTGAAGAACGCTACAGGTGAGGGTGAAGCGAGTGTAAATTCTTTCATGCAAATTTATTATGTAACTGACATACCGATCAAATTCTGATAAGTTTGATTAGAGTGTCAGCTTCAGGTGAGAGAATTGTAGCACATTGTCAGGAGAAGATGGAGAACAAACTTTCTCCATCTTCTCCATTCTGTGAATCTGCATAAATCAAACTGCACATCTGGTCTGGTCAATTTCTTCTTTCTTCCAAAGACATTGTGGGCTGCAGAGTTCTAGTTTGGGTTTGCTTCACCCAAGGCAAAGTTCTAATTTGCTGTCTAGCCTTATATCTAAATACATTGTCACTATTCTGTTGGTGTCTCACTCACTTGACACCCAACAACCAGGGCCACTGTTGAGATGATCCAGTGTGCCAGCCATGAGAATCCAAATGAACCACACAACAAAATCTCATGTTTGGTAAACTTTTTGTCCCAAGGCAATAATTCAGTTTCTTTTGCAGAACCGGCATCCCTGCAAGGATGCCAACTTACTCAATGCCCCAGCCAGGTCACTTCCTCCCCTCCTGCCCTACAGCAGTCCACATGTGCTCGTACTCCCTTCCCCTCCTTGGGACTGTGCAAACACAACTGGTCTCATGGAAGTGTGCTTACGATACATGTGTGTGCGCATCGGCGCTCCTCTTAAGTTTCCAAGAAATGCCTCTCAGCCTATGGCTAAGAGGCACTAAGTATTTAAGGCACCCTCTCATTAGGGGAGGTGCCTGCACAACACTCCTAGTTAGTTAGTTTTCCAGTCTGCTAGCTAGTTGTCAGGTCCTATAGTTCCGGTGTCCGTTATCTGTACCTGCCTTCCCATATCTTTCTACTCTGCCATGCCAACCATACCTATCCACACCTGCCTGTCTGTCTGCCACAGCAATACCGGCTTTAACTACCTGTATCCTGGTCCATACCCGAGTCCATGTTTTGTCCTTGGGGTCAACCGCCACAGTCCCAGTTACTGCCCAGGGAGTGGTACCTGGCATTGCCTCCCATCAGTCGCTTAATTAATCCCATCCCTCCTACTAAAGTGTAAAGGGTGCTTTACATGCTGCAACATCGCTAGCGATTGCTAGCGATGTCGAGCGCGATAGCACCCGCCCCCGTCGTTCGTGCGACATTTGGTGATTGCTGCCGTAGCGAACACTATCGCTACGGCAGCATCACACGCACATACCTTGTCAGCGACGTCGCTGTGACCGCCAAACAATCCCTCCCTCAAGGGGGAGGTGTGTTCGGCGTCATAGCAACGTCACTGCGGCGTGACTAGGCGGCCGGCCAATAGAAGCGGAGGGGCGGAGATGAGCGGGACGTAACATCCCACCCACCTCCTTCCTTCCTCATTGCCGGTGGACGCAGGTAAGGAGATGTTCGTCGTTCCTGCGGTGTCACACATAGCGATGTGTGATGCCGCAGGAACGACAAACAACATCGTACCTGTGGCAGCAGCGATATTAAGGAAAGGAGCGACATGTCAATGATTTTTCACGTTTTTGAACGATTTTCCGATCATTGATCGTCGCTCCTTGGTGTCAAACGCTACAATGTCGCTACCGACGCCGGATGTACGTCACTAATGACGTGACCTCGACGATATATCGGTAGCGTGTAAAGCACCCTTAAGCCCGAATCCCTCTGTCGTCCAGTGGAACCACTCCCACTCGCCGCCTCTACACCGTTCGTTTGCGTTACATCTTTTTTTAGTTTTGTATCTGGATTCTTTGGCTCTGGTTTTCTGGGGCTTCACTTGTTACCCAACTACCAAGACTTAATGGAAAAGTCTCAACTATCAGTCAACATAGATATGGGATCGTCATTACACTCTATAAGAATATTGCTTGCTTTTGTAATGCTTTTATCTATTTTTTTCCATATTACAAATCCCATTTAATTTGCTTAAGAGTTTTTCAAAATCCTCTGTGGAAGAAAATCAGCATTCCTAATCCCTGCCACAGGGTAGGATCATTATATTTAAATATGTTCATATTTTTTCCAACAAGCGTTAGACTGTAAATACGAAAATTTCATATCCCCTAGCATACAGCCTCCCTGATATATCTATTCAATCGATAACTTTTCTATAGCTGAAGCCAAATCTCCAGTACATCACATGCGATAAATCTTGATGTCTTCTTCGTAGTCTTCTTATTATGTTACTAAGGCATTGTGCAAGTTTTTCGAGCGGCAACTGTTGAATTAGCATTACTTAAAGACTCACTCCGAGATCAAGATAGATTTTTCAATAAAGAGACTACATTTTTTGTGCGGCCGACCCAACATTTGCAGCATTGCTGATGTTATGATATTAGTTTGCCGGGAATATGAGTGATGCGGATCAATACCTGAATGGAGAAACTAAATTTCAAGTTGTCTTCAAGGAACTTTTATAAAGTCGCACAATTGTATTTAAACTAAGGTGGCAATTATGATGGGTCTTCAGGTAATGGAAGAATCTATAAAGCACTATAAATCCTCTGAATACTTTTACCCAAGCTGTTGACTGATTACAGGCTTTAAGACGCCTTGAGTGAGCAGACGGGCATCTTCATATCATAAAAAATACTGTTCTTTTCTTACAAGTGTCTCAGATTGCACAGCTGTACCTATAAACCATAACCGTCAGTGTCAATCATTTTAGATGCTCCCAGTCAAATCCGGTAGCTGAACCTTCGAAATACAAATCTCACTATTTTTACTTTGCATAATAGAGATGAGAACATCGATTCGTAATGAATCATATTAGTTAAGAAGTTCCTGAAAAATTCAGATTAGCCAAAAAACTTTGGGTGTGGAATTTGGTTCACGTGAATCCAACCTCTCTTTGTTTTGCTGGATTCATTGTAGAGCCTGGAAGGGGTTGAAAAATAATAGAAATGTCACGCACGGAGTAGGAAATGTCTGTATGTCCCATGTGACACACAAGTTCAGACCAATGGGCGTCTGATGAACTATAAAAACACCACAAACAAAGGGGGACAACAGGGACACTTTAACAATGGTGGGCCCTATGGCTAGCGAGAGGGGTGAGGGGACACCTCCTGAACTCACCTCAAGGTGTTAAGCTCCCTAGCGTCCCTATAGGGGGTGTTTCAACCTGTCACCGAGCTGGATACCTAATCTATTACTAGCCCTGCAAACATCCTGGCTAGGGAAATGGCCGGCAGGAGACACTAGTTCCACCACTGCACTAATCTATATATATAATTGCCTTATTTTGTCTGTCTGTCTGTCTTGCTCCAAAATTGTGTCACCGTGACAGTGTCACTGTGACAGTGTCGTTAGAGTGACAACTGTCGGATCGGCTGCTGGGCTCGGCCTGGCCCCGCCCCCCCAGGGATTGGCCGCTCGCCTTGGTCTGGCCCTGCCCCCCGCATGGATTAGCCGCTCGCCCCGGCCCTCCGCACGCATCGCCCGCTCCAGCATACACCGGCTCCCAGTACACATGTGCAGGGAGCCGGCATACGCTGACGCCTCGCCCGCTCAGCCCCGCTCCAGCGTACACCGGTTCCCGGTACACATGTGCAGGGAGCCGGCATACGCTGACGCCTCGCCCGCTCAGTCCCGCTCCAGCGTACACCAGCTCCCAGTGCACATGTGCAGGGAGCCGGCATACGCTGACGCCTCGCCCGCTCGCCCCCGCCACACGTTGGCACGCTCGGCCCCGCTGAGATCGTGACCGAGCCGGTGTACGCTGGTAACCATGATACACATCGCGTAACTATAGGAAGCGCTTCCCTTAGTTAGATGTGTATCATGGTTACCAGCGTACACCGGCTCCCGGTACACATGTGCAGGGATCCGGCATACGCTGACGTCTCGACCGCTCAGCCCCGCCCCCGGCACACGTTGCCACGCTCGGACCCGCCCCTGGCGGCCCCAGCATGGGGGATGGAGCACAATGGGGGGTATGCAGCATGGAGGATGGAGCACGATGGGGGGTGTGCAGCATGGAAGATGGAGCACGATGGGGGTGCGCAGCATGGGGGATGGAGCAGGATGGGGGTGCGCAGCATGGAGAATGTAGCACAATGGGGGGTGTGCAGCATGGAGGATGGAGCACTATGGGGGGTGTGCAGCATGGGGGATGGAGCACGATGGGGGGTGCGCAGCATGGGGGATGGAGCTTGATGGGGGGTGCGCAGCATGTCGGATGGAGCACGATGGGGGGTGTGCAGCATGTCGTATGGAGCACGATGGGGGGTGCGCAGCATGGGGGATGGAGCACGATGGGGGGTGCGCAGCATGGGGGTTGGAGTACGATAGAGGGTGCACAGCATGGGGGATGGAGTACGATGGGGGGTGCGCAGCATGGGGGATGGAGCACAATAAGGGGTGCGCAGCATGGGGGATGGAGCACGATGGGGGGTGCGCAGCATGGAGGATGGAGCACGATGGGGTGTGTGCAGCATGGAGGATCGAGCACGATGGGGGGTGTGCAACATGGGGGATGGAGGACGATGGGGGGGTGCGCAGCATGGGGGATGGAGCACGATGAGGGTTGCGCAGCATGTCAGATGGGGCACGATGGGGGGTGCGCAGCATGGGGGATGGAACACGATGGGAGGTGCGCAGCATGGGGGATGGAGCACGATGGGGGGTGCACAGCATGGGGGATGGAACACGATGGGAGGTGCGCAGCATGGGGGATGGAGCACGATGAGGGGTGCGCAGCATAGGGGATGGAGCACGATGGGGGTTGCGCAGCATGGGGGATGGAGCACGATGGGGGGTGCGCAGCATGTCGGATGAAGCACGATGGGGGGTGCGCAGCATGTCGGATGGAGCACGACAGGGGGTGCGCAGCATGTCGGATGGAGCACGATGGGGGGTGTGCAGCATGGAAGATGGAGCACGATGGGGGTGCGCAGCATGGGGGATGGAGCAGGATGGGGGTGCGCAGCATGGAGAATGTAGCACAATGGGGGGGTGTGCAGCATGGAGGATGGAGCACTATGGGGGGTGTGCAGCATGGGGGATGGAGCACGATGGGGGGTGCGCAGCATGGGGGATGGAGCTTGATGGGGGGTGCGCAGCATGTCGGATGGAGCACGATGGGGGGTGTGCAGCATGTCGTATGGAGCACGATGGGGGGTGCGCAGCATGGGGGATGGAGCACGATGGGGGGTGCGCAGCATGGGGGTTGGAGTACGATAGAGGGTGCACAGCATGGGGGATGGAGTACGATGGGGGGTGCGCAGCATGGGGGATGGAGCACAATGAGGGGTGCGCAGCATGGGGGATGGAGCACGATGGGGGGTGCGCAGCATGGAGGATGGAGCACGATGGGGTGTGTGCAGCATGGAGGATCGAGCACGATGGGGGGTGTGCAACATGGGGGTTGGAGGACGATGGGGGGTGCGCATCATGGGGGATGGAGCACGATGAGGGTTGCGCAGCATGTCAGATGGAGCACGATGGGGGGGTGCGCAGCATGGGGGATGGAACACGATGGGAGGTGCGCAGCATGGGGGATGGAGCACGATGGGGGGTGCACAGCATGGGGGATGGAACACGATGGGAGGTGCGCAGCATGGGGGATGGAGCACGATGAGGGGTGCGCAGCATAGGGGATGGAGCATGATGGGGGTTGCGCAGCATGGGGGATGGAGCACGATGGGGGGTGCGCAGCATGTCGGATGAAGCACGATGGGGGATTCGCAGCATGTCGGATGGAGCACGACAGGGGGTGCGCAGCATGTCGGATGGAGCACGATGGGGGGTGCGCAGCATGGGGGATGGAGCACGATGGGGGGTGCGCAGCATGGGGGATGAAGCACGATGGGGGGTGCGCAGCATGGGGGATGGAGCACAATGGGGGGTGCGCAGCATGGGGGATGGAACACGATGGGAGGTGTGCAGCATGGGGGATGGAGCACGATGAGGGGTGCGCAGCATGGGGGATGGAGCACGATGAGGGGTGCGCAGCATGGGGGATGGAGCACGATGGGGGTTGTGCAGCATGGGGGATGGAGCACGATGGGGGGTGCGCAGCATGGAGGATGGAGCACGATGGGGGTGCGCACCTCCCCCAAAACACACATACACCGCCACACGCACACCACACACACACTGGGAACCACAAACACCGCCCTACACAGACACCCACACAGACAACGCCGCACACACACAACACCCAACACACAAACACCGCGGCATACATGAATATACGCACATACCGCGCAGCACACACACTGCACAAAACATACCTCCCCCCAAAACACACACATGCACTCCACACCTACACAAACCGCGCAACACACACAGCACCACACACACAGAACGCTGCAGACACACAGCGCTCCACAAACAACGCAACACACACAACACAACACACATACAACACCGCTCTCACACACCCCCACCCAGACAACACCCAGAACATTTACAGCGCCCTACACAAACACTTGGTAACTACACACAACAACATCTATATATATATATATATATATATATATAAAACAAAAATAATACATTAACTACACAATACATAAATTCTAGAATACCCGATGCGTTAGAATCGGGCCACCTTCTAGTAAACTAATAAACACGGAGGGAAAAACAGACAGAGGGATAAACAGAAGGATACAGACACCAAACTTCACAGCAGCAGACAGACACCAAATTAGCAGATGGATGGGCACAATTCCTCAGCAGCTCCTTCCACCAGGATGGCCAGAGCAGAAAGAATTCTAACAGCAAGGACTGCTGGGAAAACACCACTATTTAAACCTAAATGGGCGTGGGCTCAAAGCAGCCACAGCTGATCTGCACTGCTCAGAGTTGCTGGCAACAAAACTGACATTAACTCATGAGTAGTGATGAGCGAGCATGCTTGTCACTACTCGGTACTCGCACGAGTATCGCTGTACTCGGGCTGCTCGGCGGGGACCGAGTAATCTCGCGATACTCGTGCTGTACTCGTGGTCTTCATTTCTGCATGTTGGCGCTCTTTTGAGAGCCAGCCCTCATGCAGGGATTGGCTGGCAGACCACTGCAATGCCACAGCCCTGTTAGTTGTGGAATTGCAGTGATTGGCCGGCCTGCACAGCGTGACCGAGCCTTTATATCGGCCGGCGCGCTGTGCTCTGCTCACAGCTATCCAGACAGTGAGTACAGGGAGAGTGTCGCTGATTCAGGGAAAGCTTTGCGGCCCTTTATAGCTTTTTCAGTTGCAGGGCTGCAAACAGTGTGACCAAAAGTCCTTCTCAGGACTATTCTAGTTGTATACAGGCAGGCAGGGTATAGCCAGGTCGGAGTACAGTAGCAGAGTCCTTCTCAGGACTACTGTTGCTATATACAGGCAGGGTATAGCCAGGTCTGAATACAGGCTAGTGACCAAAAGAGTCCTTGTCAGGACTATTGTACCAGTATACAGGCAGGCAGGCAGGCAGGGTAGTGGTGACCGTATACCAGCCTTCATCATATCTGGGGCTGGTGTACACAGTGTAAAACAGTCCAGATAGTGTCTGACTTGTCTGTAATTGTCGCTCCCCAAAAAAACCTGTTAGGTTATTATTGCGTCCGTGCTTGGTTTTTAAAACCGCACGTGTGTGCCTGTTGGTGGCAGCGTACAGGTGCACTTGTGTGCAATTTCCACACACTTTGATATAACGCACAAGTAGTGAATATACACGTCAGCAGTGCACAGCATTGCAAAATGCGCAAGGGCATTGGCAAGGAACAAGGAAGTGGACGTGATGGTGGTGCAGGCAGAGGCCGAGGTCGTGGGCAAGGTCTAATTTCGCCACAACAAAGGGCCACATCTAGTCGCTCGCACGTCCTGTCCCAAATTCTTGGGGACCGCAGCAGTACACCGCTCTTGAACCAAGACCAGTGTCAACAGGTTGTTAGTTGGATAGCAGATAATGCTTCCAGTCAGATTGGCACCACCACAAACACTCTGTCTTCCACACGGTCAAGTGTCAGTAGCCGTGATACTGCACCGCACATTTCTGAACCTGATCCTCCTTCCTACCACCAGGCTGAGTACACGTCCTCCTCGGACATTAATGATCCCACACTTGGACACTCGGAAGAGCTGTTCACGTTTCCATTCACACATTCTGGCCTCTCGCCAGCTCATATTGAAGTGGGTCATGAGGAGATCGTCTGTACAGATGGCCAAATATTTGAGCAGCCACGTTCTCACGAAGTTGGCAACGTGTCTCAACAAGTGGTGGACGATGATGAGACACAATTGTCAGCAAGTCAGGAGGAGGAGCAGGGTGCGGAAGAGGAAGACGACGTGGTGGATGATCCAGTAACTGACCCAACCTGGCAGGAGGATATGCAGAGCGAGGACAGCAGTGCACAGGGGGAGGGAGGCGTAGCATCACAACAGGCAGTAAGAAGCAGGGTGGTGGCCCCAGGCAGAAGTCAGGCAACCGTTCCCCGGAACAACACGACGACACAAGGTGCCTGTACAAATGTTAGGTCTTCCCGAGTCTGGCAGTTTTTTAAGTTGGATCCAGATGATTCAAAAAAGGCCATTTGCAACACCTGCCGTGCCAGCATCAGCAGGGGTACCAAAACTAGCAGCCTGACCACCACCAGCATGATCAGGCACATGTCAGCCAAGCACCCGACTTTGTGGGAAGTACAACAGAGTCGAGGAGCAGTGCTTGCTGATGTCACTGCTACGTCTTCGCTGGTTGTGCATGCGAGCCAATCCTCTGTCCATGCTGCCTGTGAACAAGCCTCCTCCACTCCTGCACCTGCAGTTGCCTACGCAGAAAGAACACCATCATCAAGCACGTCCTTGTCCCAGCGCAGCGTTCAGTTATCCATTCAGCAAACCTTTGAACGCAGGCGCAAATACACTGCCAACACCCCACATGCCACAGTTCTAAATGCTAACATTTCGCGACTGCTTGCGCTGGAAATGTTGCCTTTTAGGCTGGTGGAGACTGAAGCATTCCGTGACCTGATGGCGGCAGCTGTCCCACGTTACTCGGTCCCCAGCCGCCACTATTTCTCACGGTGTGCCGTCCCCGCGTTGCATAATCACGTGTCACAAAACATCACACGTGCCCTGAACAATGCTGTTTCACCCAAGGTCCACCTAACCACAGACACGTGGACAAGTGCTTGTGGGCAAGGCCGCTACATCTCGTTGACGGCACACTGGGTTAATATTGTGGAAGCTGGGCCCCAGTCTGAGCGAGGGACGGAACACGTCCTTCCCACACCAAGGTTTGCAGGCCCTACCTCAGTCAGTGTTTCACCCACACTCTACAGCTCCGGAATGTCATGCTCTTCAGCCTCCTCCTCCTCCTGCGCATCCTCATCCACTGTGCCCTCCACACCAGTCACAAGCTGGAAGCACTGCAGCACTGCCTCGGCGAAGCGGCAACAGGCTGTGCTGAAGCTAATCTGCATAGGTGACAAACCCCACAATGCAGAAGAGCTGTGGACAGCTCTGAAACAGCAGGCAGATCACTGGCTCACACCTCTGAACCTAAAGCCAGGAAAGGTCGTGTGTGACAATGGCCGGAACCTGGTGGCGGCTTTGAGGCGAGGCCAGCTGACACATGTTCCATGCGTGGCCCATGTGCTCAACCTCGTGGTTCAGCGGTTTATAAAGTCATACCCAGAGCTGTCTGATCTACTGGTAAAAGTTCGCCGCCTGTCTGCACATTTTCGAAAGTCACCTACTGCTTCAGCCGGCCTTGCCGGCTTTCAGCGCCGTTTGCATCTTCCGGCTCACAGACTGGTGTGTGATGTCCCCACGCGTTGGAATTCAACTCTGCACATGTTGGTCAGGATATGTGAGCAGAAGAGGGCAGTTGTTGAGTACCTGCATCACCTAAGCCGTCGGGAAATGGGTCAAACTCCACACATAACACCTGAGGAGTGGAGATGGATGTCAGACCTATGTACCATCCTCCAAAACTTTGAGGACTCCACCAAGATGGTGAGTGGTGATGACGCCATTATTAGCGTCACCATACCGCTACTCTGCCTTCTAAAACGGTCTCTGCTGAAAAACAAACATGATGCATTGCAGGCGGAGCGCGATGAGTTGCAGCAAGAAACAGTAGTGGGTGTGGGTGATAACACACAGCCCAGCCTCGTCTCATCACAACGTGCAGTGGAGGACTATGACGAGGAGGAGGATGAAGACATGGAGCAACTCTCCGGCCAAATTGAGGATATGACATGCACACCAGTCATATCCTCGGTTCAGCGTGGCTGGCCAGAGGACAGGGTAGATGAGGAGGAGGAGGAGGAGGACAGCATGTTCAGTCATCTTGTTGGTCAGGCTACTGAAGTCCTGGCTGTTAAGAGTCTGGCGCACATGGCTGACTTTATGGTAAGCTGCCTGTCTCGTGACCCTCGCGTTAAGAACATCTTGGCCGACAATCATTACTGGTTGGTAACACTGTTAGACCCACGCTACAAGGAGAACTTTTTGTCTCTTATTCCCGTGGAGGAGAGGTCAACCAAAATGCAGCAGTTTCGGAAGGCCATACTCACGGAAGTAGGCAAAGCATTCCCCTCACAAAACGCTAGCGGCATAGGTCATGAATCAGTGGACAACCGAGGCGTACAGCCGAGAGAGGCACAAGTCCAATCCGCCAGAGGTAGGGGAACAGTCTTTAAGATGTGGGACAGTTTTCTCAGCCCCTCACGTACCACAGCCCCTGAGGTGCGGGGTAGTGCCACAAGAAATCCTAAGTTTGCCCAGATGCTGAAGGAGTACCTTGCAGATCGAACAACAGTACTCCGACATTCCTCTGTGCCTTATAATTATTGGGTATCCAAGCTGGACACGTGGCATGAATTGGCTCTCTACGCCTTGGAAGTCCTGGCCTGCCCTGCTGCTAGCGTTTTGTCAGAGCGTGTTTTTAGTGCCGCAGGTGGAATCATTACAGATAAACGCACCCGCCTGTCAACTGAAAATGCTGACAGGCTGACTCTGATCAAGATGAACAAGGGTTGGATTGGGCCAGACTTCACCACACCACCAGCAAATGAGAGCGGAATTTAAAGTTTGCCATGTACCTCCACTCACCCATGGGTACACACTTCTGGACTTTGGATAATCGCTGGACTCCTCCTCCTTCTCCTCATGCGCCACCATGATGATGACCGTTACAAATTGCAATACTTAGGCCTTTGTTTCAGGTATACCCCCAGTGGTAAATTTTTTCGCCCATTCTTTGCAGAATGGACATTACAACGACAGGAGACCCGCTCCTTTGCAATGGGAACAATGTTTTGAGGCCCTCATGCACGTCTCTACCCAGGGACAACGTGGAGCCTCCCAATTTTTGGCTGCCCTGCCTAAGGGCTATACTATAATACACCCACTTCCTTAAAATGGACACTTAATGTTTTGAGGCCCTCATGCACGTCTCTACCCAGGGACAACGTGGAGCCTCCCAATTTTTGGCTGCCCTGCCTAAGGGCTATACTATAATACACCCACTTCCTTAAAATGGACACTTAATGTTTTGAGGCCCTCATGCACGTCTCTACCCAGGGACAACGTGGAGCCTCCCAATTTTTGGCTGCCCTGGCAAAGGGCTATACTGAAATAGACCCACTTCCTTACAATGGGCACTTCAGGTTTAAAGGCCCTCATGCACGTCTCTACCCAGGGACAACGTGGAGCCTCCCAATTTTTGGCTGCCCTGCCTAAGGGCTATACTATAATACACCCACTTCCTTAAAATGGACACTTAATGTTTTGAGGCCCTCATGCACGTCTCTACCCAGGGACAACGTGGAGCCTCCCAATTTTTGGCTGCCCTGCCTAAGGGCTATACTATAATATACCCACTTCCTTAAAATGGACACTTAATGTTTTGAGGCCCTCATGCACGTCTCTACCCAGGGACAACGTGGAGCCTCCCAATTTTTGGCTGCCCTGCCTAAGGGCTATACTATAATACACCCACTTCCTTAAAATGGACACTTAATGTTTTGAGGCCCTCATGCACGTCTCTACCCAGGGACAACGTGGAGCCTCCCAATTTTTGGCTGCCCTGCCTAAGGGCTATACTATAATACACCCACTTCCTTAAAATGGACACTTAATGTTTTGAGGCCCTCATGCACGTCTCTACCCAGGGACAACGTGGAGCCTCCCAATTTTTGGCTGCCCTGGCAAAGGGCTATACTGAAATAGACCCACTTCCTTACAATGGGCACTTCAGGTTTAAAGGCCCTCATGCACGTCTCTACCCAGGGACAACGTGGAGCCTCCCAATTTTTGGCTGCCCTGCCTAAGGGCTATACTACAATAGACCCACTTCCTTCCAATGGGCACTTCAGGTTTACAGGCCCTCATGCACGTCTGTATGCAGGGGCATTGGTGAACCTCACAATTTTGGACTGCCCTGGCAAAGGAAAATACTACAAAGACTCACTTCCTCAAAATGGGCACATTAGACTCAAGAGGCCTTCATGTACGTCTCTTCTCAGGGACATCGGAGTGCCACACAATGTTTTCACGTAAAATCTTTCATGTATTAATCTCAAAAAGTAACATACACCAGCTCTATCTCACTATTGGGTATGTGCCCTTAACATTTCTGCCATGAAAATTCATTTTGGTGTCATTTTGGAAGGTTTTCTGGTGAGTCCGTAAAAATGGCGTAAAACGCGGACAAAATTGTTCACAGCTGTGACTTTTCAGTGATAAATGCTTCAAGGGGTCTTCCCCATGCTGTTGCCATGTCATTTGAGCACTCTTCTGAGACTTTTGTGACATTTTTAGGGTTTCTCCATGCTGCCGGGGGGTCATTTCACAAAAATACTCGGGTCTCCCATAGGATAACATTGGGCTCGTTGCTCGGCCCGAGTACACGAGTATCTTGGGAGGCTCGGCCCGAGCTTCGAGCACCCGAGCTTTTTAGTACTCGCTCATCACTACTCATGAGACGCCAAAGGAAAGGAAACTTCGTTTAAATGAGGAGTCTAGATGGATATAGGAGGCTCCAGTCCTAAGGCTGTCACTAGTTTCAAAACAGCAGGGAGACGACCTGATAAAAATATTTGACTCCCCTATCCAAGTTACACCTCTCACTTTTTATTACACTGAAGTTTCCTCTTGTGTCTCTACTAGCTTTGGGTTAGTAATCAATGAACAGTCTTTGGTCTCTTCTGTTTTCCGGTGATAAAAGGGTCTCACATCACGCCATGTGGTTACATGAGGAGCGATGGACAGTGATGTGAAGCCTGGTCAGTGCAGAAGACTGTAGAGGCTGAAAGGTCACAGGGCTTAATGATCCAAAGCTAGTGCAAATCGGTCAGCAGGACACAGTCCAGAAGTCATGTCAGTAATCTGTGGCCACTGGATAAGAGCCTTGAGAACCACCTCTTACCTGTCAGCATCTGCAATCAATTTCTGTCGCCACTAATTTTTCTCTTGGTTTATGCTCCCTTGTACTTTCCAACATCTAAATTTGTCTGCACCTATCAGGTGTTCTTCCCACACTCAAACCTGCACTAAACACACTGAAGTCTACAGAGGACCTACATCTTCCTATATCAGTTCCCATATCCCATCCCACTGTGGGCTGGCCATGTAGTTAACCCCTGCCAAGGCTTTTCCTATCTCTACATAAGCCAGTACCAAAGGAAACCAGGAAACAGTGGCATCTGGTGACTGTCAGCAGTACTGCATATGTAACGCCCCTGTAAACGGGTCGTTACAGGGTATTAAATGTTACCCCATTTTTCCCGGGCAGGAGGAAGAAGGGTCCCCACAACACACACTAACATCACACTGGCAGGAAGGAGTTAACAGCATTTGCAGCGTGAAGTTTGTTCTAAGTCCATGACTCATCCTGTCTCGTTAATGAGCAGGTGGCTGGACACAGGCAGGTCCCCATGACAACCAAGGGGAGGGGGGCCTGAAGGAGTGAGTTTAGTGCAGAGCACACAGAAGTTTTGGGCAGAATGTTAGAGGCTGCAAGGGAGTGCAGACGTCCAGAGAACAGCTCCTGTTGAGGAGATGCCACGAGACCAGGGCTGATAACACCTAGAGGAGGGGAATGGAGCTGAGGACTGGGGTTCCCTGGAGAAAGTTGTACCCGGTGGCGGTTGGTGTTGTACGCTACCGGGGATGAGAGAGACAGAGAGGCGGCGAGTTCCCAAGATGCTTTATGCCACGGGGACGGCACTAACACACCGAAAGGGAGAGACCCCCAGAACACCTCACCGGACACCGCTTCCTCCTACCTGCCCGGGACCGACCAAAGGCTACAGGCAGCGAGGACCAGCACCCGGGTGCGATGTGAAACGGACTTTAAATAAAGAACAACTGGAACCGCACACCGTGACTGCTGTGAGTAATGCCGCCGCCCTGTGCCCCCGGTGTCCCTGAGGACTGTTGCCCTGGGTCTCATTAACCTCCCGAGGCTCCCCCGCTCCACCCGTGGGTAGCGATTCCATCCGGCTGCCCGTAACACCTGCCCCGGAGAGAGACCGCGCAGCGGCGGCTTAACACCCGGCCGCAAACCACGAGTGGCGCTGCAAGCACCCCCTGTCCCCGTCCCGTACCGTTTTCTGGGGAAGAGCAATGGCAAAACCCCCCCCAGGGACCCCGTTACCCTCCTTCCGTCCCCCTTGTAACACCGGACCGACGGTCGGACTTTCCTTTTATTGAAACCCGCCGGGGGTCACGGAAGCCGGGTCGGGCCACTCACAGCCTGACCCCGAATACCACCGGCCCGGTGACCATGCGAGCCCTGCAAGCCCCGGCGCGGGCGTTTCACATACCACAAATAACTACATCAAGTAACGCATTATACATTAGCAATAAAGACAGCGATGTCTTGAGGGTGGGTTCATGACCATAGGTCCATGTTGCGGTGGCAAGGGCCTAGGGTTCTCAGCTGGCTAAGGTCTGGTGGATCAGCTCAAGGTGGCGGTCTCCAAAAGCTGTGACCCTAACTGGACAAGTAAAGGGGATATTTAGAGGAGAGGTAGGTCGTGACGCCAGCTGGAGTTCTGACCATGGGTGGCCAGGGGCTGCAGTGATGCTTCCAAGGGTAGATGGTGGAACAGCCTTGCGGTATACCCTCTGCAGCTAGGGTAGATCCCTTGCAAGATAGAAGAGGGTGATATAGTAGATGGTGCAGGAAGGGAGGAATAATGTGGGTGATAATGCAAGCCAGTAAGAAGGAGGCCAAACAAATCTATGCAGTTCTGTACCTTTTACTTGTGGATGATGGTAGTTACGGTATAGTCGGAGTACAGAGCAGGTCAGGTGCCTGGAGTCCTACCAGTCTGGAAGCAGCTGGGGTCCACTCACAAAGTGAGAGTAGAATGCCTTCCTGCCTTTCTTTTCTTGTGTCAAGCCACAAGTGCCTGCGAGCTACCCTGGTTCCCCTCTGGTTCTTCTTTAGTAATTCCTCCCTCCAATTCAGCATTCAATCAAGCCTTGCAAGTGGTACTGGACTAGTCCTCACAACTCTGGGCTTTTCTATAGTGCTATGCTACTGGGTCTACACAAATCACCAGCAAATCTGTAATCTGTCGGTCCCCAGCTTCTGTTCCTGGGGTCTGCAATCCCTGGATGACATAGGGTGATGGTACCCTGCTTTCGGCGTTGCCTTGGGGTGAGCGCTTCACAGCCCACAAGAGCTACTTCTCCCTGCGTCCTCTCTCTTTTGTCTCTTTCCTTCTCTCTCTAGCCAGAAGGAAGAGACACCTTTTGAACATAGGTACTCGTGTTCCCACCTCTGGTCAGGTATGAGGCTGGATGTGAATGAATTGGGGTACTCTGTGTAGGGAACTCCAAGTACCTCCAGACCTGGCACCACCACAGATCACAGGGGTGATATCACTGTGGCCGACGGCCATTTGGGGTACCACATCCTCACCCTTAGTGTTGCACACTACATTTACCGTGTTTTTCCAAAAATAAGACACTGTCTTATACTTTTTTTTGCCCCCCAAAAAGCGCTAGGGCTTATTTTTGGAGGAGGTCTTATTCTTGGAGAAACACGGTTTACCTCCCCAAAAAAACAGACCCCCCCCCTTCCCAGGAGACTCATACTTACCAGACCCCAGTGACTTACCAGACGGCTGAGTGACTCCAAAGTCCTCCCTGTGGTCTTCGGCAACTGCTGCCAGCAAGTATGCTGCTCGCTGCCTCCTGCTTCTGGACGGACACACACCTACTCATAACACAGACGCTCATACACAGACATCAGATATCACACACACAGACACACACACACACACACTCCATCCATCCAGCGGTACAGACTGTGTCCGTTAGGTTATACCTGTCACGAGCCCGTACATTCTAGCATCTACCCCGGCCGCAGGGAAGGGAAGTCACGTGTCCCAGGTCCTTGCGCTCCACCGCACGGCTTCTCAGGATCGGTATCACTGGATGTGGTGAGTGTGTGTGAGCGGTCTGAAGGGTGAATGTGTGTGATTGTGTGTGTGATCTGATGTGTGATTGTGTATGTGATCTGATGTGTGATTGTGTGTGTGATCTGATGTGTGATTGTGTGTGTGATCTGATGTGTGATTGTGTATGTGATCTGATGTGTGATTGTGTGTGTGATCTGATGTGTGATTGTGTGTGTGATGTGATGTGTGTGGGTGTACGATCGCTACAGGTCCTGCAGCTCAGCGTCTGGTCAGTGTGATTACAGTCCATGAAAAAGAGATGGAAGGCACTCACCAGGTATGCGGTAAAAAAGCTGTTTTATTTGACCATCAGGTCAGGGGGAGAGGCGTGAGGGAGGTGGGTACACACAATCCGTCAGGCGACGGCCGTTTCTTTACCTATACTTGGTGAGTGCCTTCCGTCTCTTTTTCATGGACTGTGTGGATTGTTCTCTATTGGAATGAGCACTGTGGCCAGTATGCTTTGGATTTTATTCCCATATTATGCGTCTACAAGCCTGGAATAAGTGGATTGAGGGGTTAGCTCGCTGAATGATGCCAGAGTTTCCTCCTTCCCTTTTGGATGGATCAGTGTGATTACAGGGTGCCCGCTGTCTATAATGAAGGGTTCTGCAGTGTCCTGCAGTATCTTTAACTTTTTTAGCTGCACGGACACTTCATTTTTGAACCACAACTAGGGCTTATCTTCGGGGGAGGGCTTATATTTAAGCCTTTGCTCCAAAAAATACTTAAAATCCCTGCTAGGGCTTATTTTTGGGGGAGGTCTAATTTTAGGAAAAACACAGTATTTTTTATATCTGGCAAATATTGATTGATCAAAGAGAAATGAAATAGCAGAAGATTAGCGTCACATAAAATAATAAAGTCCTGTGATCACAGCAGCATCAGCACTGATTGAAGCAGGTATTTCATATTTACATATTTTTTATTTCAGGTACCCTTTGGTAATAAAAGTATTTAAAAAAACAAAATATATTCTAATTACAAACCTTCTGTTCTTTAGTTTACCCAATTTGAGATAATCACTTTGCTGCCATTTACCTCTTCAATTTTTAACCCTCATATTTTAAGGCAATTTTGAACTTGATCTTGACTTTCAAGATAATTAACCTTTCCTTGTATCAGTGTGTGATGATCTAGAACCACTGAATAAAAATGTGTAAAATCAAAGCAAACGGTCACATACACCGGAGTCTCACAACTCATATTTATAGATTATATTAAGTGAGATTTTCATGTGCAGCACATTTAATTAATTTAGGATCGCCATCAGGAGATTCTGCAATCTCTGCCATCTTTTGCAAGCAGATTAACTTCCGTAGTAACAATATACATCATCTGAATTACAATTTAATGAAAAATACAGCTTGAATTATAAGAGGCCTTGATGCAGACTCTAGTTAAAAGATAAATTCACCATCTTCGATAGAAGGAATATTGGGCTATCTCTGCAGATAAAAATATCTTGTTGGTATGCAAAAGAAAACCGTTAATAGGATTTTATGTTAATTTCATGGCTCTATCTGACCGGAGTTTCAAAATACATTTTTGTTAACTTTCACCATTTTCATTACAGCTGCTCTTTGGAGAACCTTTGTACTAAAGTCTTTCTTGTGATGCCTCCATTAATCTTAAGTACATTTTATTATATATAAATTAACCCCATCAACCGGGGTGATTTACCATTTTTCTTTTTTGTTTTTTTGCTTCCCTTCTTCCGAGAGGCATAACTTTTTATTTTTCCGTCAATCTTTCTTGCCATATGAGAGCTTTTTTTTTTGTGGGACAAGTTGTACTTTTAAATTAAACCATGAGTTTTACTACCGTAGTTTTTGGCGTATTAGATGACTTTTTAACCTCTAAAAATCTTCTCAAAAGTTGGGCGTCGTCTAAAGGCCCCATTACACGCAACGACGTATATATACGTCGGGGTCACGGATTCCGTGACGCACATCCGGCATTGTTAGTGACGTTGTTGAGTGTGACAGCAACGAGCGAGTGTTAACGAGGGAAAATACTCACCTTATCGTCCATCGTTGACACATCGTTCATTTTCAAAATATCGTTGATTGTGAAGGTCTCCGGTTGTTCGTCGTTCCCGAGGCAGCACACATCGCTACGTGTGACACCCCAGGAACGACAAACAACAGCTTACCTGCGGCGTCCGGTAATGAGGAAGGAAGGAGGTGGGCGGGATGTTACGTCCCGCTCATCTACGCCCCTCCGCTTCTATTGGAGGCTGCCGTGTGACGTCGCTGTGACGCCGAATGAACCGCCCACTTAGAAAGGAGGCAGTTCGCCGGAGACAGCGACGTCGCTAGGCAGGTTAGGCCCGTGTGACAGCTCCAACCGATTTTGTGTGCCACGGGCAGCGATTTGCCCGTGACGCACAAACGACGGGGACGGGTGCTTAGACCAGCGATATCGCTAGCGATATCACTGCGTGTAACACCCCCTTTATACGCCGGGTGTCGTCTTATACGGTGCATGGTGCCGTCATGGCTTTACACACAATAAAAGATATTCACACCTGTCCTCCGTTCCCCCAGTGCCTCGGGCTGCTTTTTGCAGTCCGCAGGCACACAGACCCCTCCGTGGTAGTGTCCGATGCACAGAGCGGTCTCTGCAGGATGTCGTCGTTGCTTTCCTGTAGTTGAATGCTTTACGGCGCCACAAACGATTCAGCTGCAGTAAAGTGCTGACAGCAGCTGTGGCCCTGTGTATTGGATGCAATCATGGAGGGGTCTATGTGCCTGTGGTCCACAAAAAGCACTCCTCCATGATTGCATCCAATACACAGGGCCACCGCTGCAGTCAGTGCTTTACTGCAGCTGAATGCTTTGTGGCGCCGTAAAGCATTCACCTGCATTAAAGCCATGACGACATCCTTGGTTTTGGGTTATTTTATTCACAGTGTTCACTATATGGTAAAACTGATGTGTCGGTGTGATGCCTTAGGTTGGTATGAGCCATATATACCAAACATGTATAAATTTACTTTTATCTAAGGGGTTAAAAAAAAAACCCAGAAGTTTGTCCCTAAAATAGTGGTGCAATTTTTCCGCCATTTTCCGCTACCCGTAGGTTTCTCATTTTTCAGGATATGGGACTCAGTGATGGCTTATTTTTTACGACTCGAGCTTACGTTTTTAATGGTACCATATTTGCGCAGATGCTACGTTTTGATCGCCTGTTATTGCATTTTGCGCAAGATTTGCGACAACCTAAAAACGTAGCGTTTGGAATTTTTTTGCCACTACGCTGTTTACAATTTATTTTGATAGATTGAGCATTTCTGAATGCGATGATACCAAATATGTGTATATTTTTTAATTTTTTAACCATTTAATTTTCCATGGGGCGAATGGTGGTGATTTCAACTTTTAGGTTATTTTATTTTTTTTAAAGTTATTTTTTACTTTTTTTACATTACTAGTCCCCCTAGGGGACTATAAGGATCAGCAGTCTGATCACTCATTCATTTCTGTTGATCAGAGCATCATAGCTCTGATCAGCAGAAATGCAGTGTTCCTGCTACAGCCGCTGCTCTGTCGGCTCTAACAGGAAATATGTCGCGATAGTGAGTGGAGTCATCACATGACCCATCACTACCATGTCATCCATCGGCTCCCCGTGATCGTGTCACGGGGCCTCCGATGACGGCAAGGAAAGGCGATTTCCCTGCCATGGCCATTTAAATCGCACTGTCATATTTTGAACTAAAGGGTTAACAAAGTAGCAAACATGTGGGGATCACCGCCGGCTCACTGCAGCAGTCAGCGGTGATGACCCTTTCATAATTTAGGATGTACTGGTACATCCTCGGTCATGAAAGAGTTAAATAAATTGAAAAAGTCAGATGAATGTATGAAATCCAAGTTTATACACTACAAGACAGAATTAGTGATATCTTGTTCGGTATAGGTCAAAAACACAGTAAGGCTGTGTGCGCATGTTGCATTTTTTCATGCGTTTACACTATGTTTTGAACTGCAGCGTAAACGCATGCGTCCTGCATCCTGCAAATTCCATCCGCACGTTGCGTTTTAGAACGCAGTGTTTCGGAGGCTGAAATATTTTGCCAAAACTTTGCCCTCTAAAAAGCAACATGTCACTTCTTTTGTGCGTTCCGGATGCTTTTCCCACTCTGTCTATAGCAGAGCAAGCATCCACAACGCATGAATTCCGCATGAATTTTGCATGCACAATGCTTTCAAAACGCAGCTTTTCGGCTGCGTTGTGAAATGCACATGCAGTGACAAAACGCTGCAGAATATTTGTCACGGCAGAACGCAACGTGTGCACATACCCTAAAACTGGAGGACCTTGACTAAGGGCCTATCGGATTATTACCAGAGCCGCTGATGGTGAAGTTGGACTTTGCTACTAGTAGATACCAGGTACCTCTCCAGAGCAGGTCCCGGTATTGCAACAGCTCCCTCCTAGGGTCAGTGACACAGGTACAAGTGGAAAGGCAGGGATGGTGATGGATCAGCAGGCGGCAGTTGATACATATGACTGACAAGAGGAATTTGGAGCTGCAGCAAGGCAGGATGGGTTCAGGTTTAGGTGCTGGCAAGACCGGTTCTGGTACAGAGAGGGTGGGTTCAGGTTCAGATACAGTCAGGACAGGTTTGGGTTCTGGTACAGACAGGATGGGTTCAGGTTCAGGTACAAACAGGATGGGTTCAGGTTCAGGTACAAACAGGATGGGTTCAGGTTCAGGGACTGGCAGGACCGTTTCTAGTACAGACAGGACGGGTTCAGGTACAGTCAGGATGGGTTCTGGTGCAGACTGGATGGGTTCAAGTTGAGGCACAGACATAACGGGTTCGGGCTCAGGTACTGGCAGGACGGGTTCAATAACAGGGACCTGCCAAGGTACTAGCTCGTGCAGAGACTAACTGGAAACTAACGTTGCTCAGACACCTCTCTACAGGGGAGAGTGCCTTAAATAGCCAGTGCGTCCCATCCATAAGCCTTAGAGACTTCCAATGTGCGCGCTGCCCCTTTAAAAAGCGTGAAGCGTGCATGTGCTCCCTAAGCACATTGCCAGGAGACCTGTGAGATGTGCGCATGCCCTGTGAGCCGGGAGAGCAAGAACACATTTACGGAATGCATAGGCATTCCTACCAGGCGGGAGAAACGGAGCAATGCAGGGATGCCAGCACTAAAGATTTGATTAAGGACCTATTACTTTTTTATGTTTGATTTTTGCTTAATGTGCAGTATACATATAAAAAAATCATGGACTTACAGAGAGATGCTTGCAAGCATGGACTACTACAGAGCTCTAATACCTATCCAGGCGACATGTGATAAATACAAGATTATTATTAAGGATGATCGAATACCTCAAATATGTTGCTTCGCGAATATTTGTCAAATAGGTCACCGCTATTCGACTATTCGCGAATATTCGATGCGCAATGTAAGTCTATGGGAAACCCAAATAACAACTATCCGGAACTATTCGGGCTTCCCATAGACTTACATTGCGCATCGAATATTCGCATAGCGGTGAGTTATTTGTCGGATATTCGCAAAGCCAAATATTTGAGGTATTCGATCATCCCTTATTATTATGTTTCTGACAAAGGGGACATTCACTAATCTCTACAATAAGGTCATTTGGTTTCCAAACACCATAACAAGTTAGAATTTGAGTGTAGTGGTTGCCAATCATGTATCTGCTGCCCCATTTTAATGAAAACAGATGAGGGTCTCTCGATCAAGGAAATAGGTCCCGGTAGTAGGACCCCCCCACCAACTAAACATTGACTATGAATTCATTGGAATATCCCTTTAAGGCTGCTTTACACGCTTCGATTCATCGTGCGACGTGACACGCCCAGATCGTATTTACGATTTGCCGGTATCGCTTATAGGTCGTTTATTTGCTGTCACATGTAACAATCTCAAAATCTACGCATCAGCGATCAACGATATATTGTTGGACCCAGGCGGTCGTTTGAATGTTGTTCGATGTTGGCAGGGTGTCACACGGAGCAATATATCGGCTGATTCCCCAAAACGAACAATTTTTTTAAAAATGAACGACGTGTCAATGTGGCGCCCTGGACAAGCCAGGGGCCACAGAGCACAACAGCCACAACACCCCACACTCCCAGCAGGCACACTGAGGTCAGACACAAAACCCTTGTTGCCTTCCTCTAGGGGCTGATGATCACACCAGGGGGTGGGCCAGGCGGTTGGTTCCGCCCACCGAGGAGTTCACAGTCCTGGAGGCGGGAAAACCAGGCAGATTAGTTGTGGAGTTTGAAGTGGAAGGAGGAAAGTAGTTGAGCAGCCTGAAGTTGGTCCGGGTGTGTGGCTCGGACAGATCAGCAAGGTTGGCAGACGGTGGTGACCGTCTGCAGGAGTGGCCTATCCGAGTTACCGTAAGGACCGTGGACGGGCGGTGGCCCGGCGGTACCGGACCGGTACACAAAGAGAAGCCAGCACCATCTGGCAGGGGCTTTTCGGACCCCGGCAAGGCTAGGAGTCGCCGTGAATTTGCCGAATCCGTTAGTGAAGGGGACCTCCTGGGTTTCCAAACAGTCAAGTCCCGACAGAAGGCAACAGTCCAACCAACAGAGGGAGACACCACCACCGCCAAGGCAACCATTTCTCAGGGCCAGCGCCTGCGGGCAAAGAGGGTTCTCCTCCAGCGCATATCCAAGCTGGGGAGCGGGTTACCGGTGGGAACCCATCGGAACCATCAACCGTACTTAGGTGCAGGGAAAGGCAGTCACCATCAACCTGCCGGGAGAAACAACACCGCAGCCGTCTGTGGGACCCGTCCATCCAGCCGAGTGTTTTACCGAGAACTGTGTCTTCATCATTGGGCTGAGTGAGTACCACCGTGCCGTGCGGCACAGCGCTGCCCCTGCGACCCTGCACCTCGCCAGGCCCCGTAACCCGCCTGCCATCCACCCCTACCCCATCACTGGGCCCCGGGACAATCAACCCCCTACCCACGGAGGGGAGAACTAACAACAAAGCTGCTCCCTGTCACCGCTCCCGGGATCCCCGTCCAGAGCAGCGGTGGTGTCACCATTATCACCACAACCGTGGGTGGCGTCACGGACAATAAATCCCCACAATCAAATCCCCTTTTCACTCACGGGCGAGGAACGCCGCTCGAGTCCCCGGGATCCGGCCCACCGCTCGAGCCACCACCGAGCAGCAGCGGCAGCCGCAGAGCAGCAGCACCAGCAGCCGGACCCGAGCAGTGGGAGAGCGCAGCGTCCCCTCCTCCGCCCGCGACATCAACGATCCACGATTTTCATCCTATTTGCGATCGTTCAGAGTCGCTCGTAGGTGTCACACACAACGACGCCG
Organism: Anomaloglossus baeobatrachus; assembly: GCF_048569485.1. Classification (NCBI taxonomy): domain Eukaryota; kingdom Metazoa; phylum Chordata; class Amphibia; order Anura; family Aromobatidae; genus Anomaloglossus; species Anomaloglossus baeobatrachus. Next base: position 536,072,564 of record NC_134358.1, on the reverse strand, counting down.
CAAACGATGCCGAATGTGCGTCACGGAATCCGTGACCCCGACGACAGATCGCCAGATAAATCGAAGCGTGTAACGTGCCCTTTAACCAATGAGATTGTCCAAATCAGACCACTGCAATGTCCATCTCCATTATCCATCAAAACAAATATATTCGTCTCTTAACTTTGCGGAAAGTCACATTGAATTTCCAGCGCTTAATAACATTAATGGTGTGCATGTCTTTGTTGCATTGAGAGGTTTAACGAGGCGTAATAACAGGGTACATCTTATAGAGTCTGTATGTAAAAATGGTACATTATATTATTTATTGCTTGACCTCTAATCCTTCAAATTCCTTCCACATAATAATTCGACCAGTAGAAGCCATATTAGCTGTTTCTGTAACTAACATGAAAGGACAAATTAATTAACATCACTCAAAATCTGCTCGTCTGAGAATTAATGATGCAGCAGATGTAACTGCTCAGTACATTATGTTTTATATATGCAGAGAAAATACAGAGAAAATGCATTGTGAGGGTAGTCAGGTATATAAAATGTAGCCTTTAGCACTAGACAAGGGACAGCGTGCCTCTACGTCCTCCACCGAAGGTACAACTGGAACGGCCTTCATTCTTAAATTTCAGTGGCTGTCAAGTACTATATAGTTAAGGGGGGTCAAAAGTCTATAGAAAGGGAACGTCTCATAAATGTCAATGTCTTACTGAATTCCGTAAATCTCTTTGCAAAAGTAGTTTTTATCTATTTTTGAAATGCTGAGTCGGCCATATTGACAACAGGAGCTTCCCGTTTTATAGGCCAAAGATTCTTAACCTTTCCATGTTTAGCACCGGCGACTAGTCAAAATAAATTTTATCCTAGTACCTTCAAAGCTATTGGGGCAGTCTTAAAGTATATATAAAATGACATCATAAATATGATAATTAACACTAAGTTTGAGCAAAAAAAAAATATATATATATATATACGCATAACAGACATGGTAATAATATAACATGCAGCGGAGGAGACAATAATGAGTTAATGAGTTAATTGAAAGTCAAGCCCCTGGGAGCTCGTGCCTCCAGAGATCCAGGATCCATTTAGCTTCTCGTATATGCAGTGAACGTCTCCAGTCACCGCCACCGTCTATTAACTCTCTCCAAACCTCAAAAGGGGACTGCTGTGGTGCACAGGAAATTTGTCAACTTTTTCAGTAATCCAAGAGGTTTCTCCTTTTCCCAGGAAACGCCCAGAAGTTCTACGAGAGTTGTCAAGTATAATGTAAGATGATATACAAGGTGCATTTAACTGGACTACCATAGACTTCCATCAACCATTTATTATTTGATTAGAGCTTTATGGAGCTAACCTATGCTCATTTTTTTTTCCATTTAGCCACGATTGCTACATCTGAAAATATGTATTTATATCCATCTGCATAAATTCTAGGCATTGATATGACATTAAAATGGATTAATAGATGTCACCTGCTATGATGCATTGCTCTCAAATGATCCTGGTTCAAAGGAATGCATCTCATTGGAAATTCCTTCTTTCGCCACTTATGAGCCATTTCTTCCCAACCACCTGCCTCCTGAAGTGATCATCCACTCCCCCAAATAATGCTTCAATTTATCTTGTCAAAGCATGGCCGACTGCCAGCATGGTGAGGTGTGTCAGGTTACATTCCCTGATATACTGTATGGTGAGGAGACAAGAGAAGGAGGAGTGAGGAGCATACAGTAAGGAAGAAGGAGACAACAGCAGAGAAAGATAGATCAATGCAGTGCTGGATTCACAGCTACACTGCTGAGTACTGTTGTAAAACATCCTCCATGCTGCTGCTATCCCGGTTCTGCTGTGCAGAGCATGTTGCGTTTGGAATGCTTTTGTCAAGGCTCCGCTGTGTGGAGCATTTTCCATTTGAAAATGCTCTGCTACGTGTCTTGTGCACTTGCTGATAGGTTGTCTTTCAGCACTAGGGTCCACGCTGGTTTTAAGAGGTGCCTTCACAGATTCCTGGTGATTGCTCTGTTTGTTTTCTGGGCTTGCTCTGTCTGAACTTCACCAGTCTTTACTGTTTGCTCAGTGTGCTCTTGTCTCCTGTCTGGTGTAAGTGTTCTGATCATGGCTTTTTACCATGTCTCTTGTCTGCTCCCTGAACCTTATACGGTACCTCCTGGCTTCTGACCTCAGACCTCTTTTTGACCATGCCTCTGTCTGCTCCCTGAGCCTTATAGTTAACTACCGGCTTCTGACCTCAGACCTCTTCCTGACGACGTCTCTGTCTGCTCCACAAACCTTATACGTTACCTCCCGACTCCTGACCTCGGACCTCTTCCTGACCGCTCTCTGTCTGCTCCCTGAACTTTATGCGTTACATCCCGGTTTATGACCTCAGACCTCTTCCTGACCATGCCTCTGTCTGCTCCATAAACCTTATACATTACCTCCCGACTCCTGACCACATCTCTGTCTACTCCTTGAATCTTATACGTTTACCTCCTGGCTTATGATCCCGGCTTGTCTGACTACCCTTCTATTCATACTGCTCGTAGTGTCTAGCATCACAGCTGCATTTTGTGTCTGTGTGTTACACAAAATTAAGAGCAGGAATCCATATCTCTGTGTGTGCTGTGCATAGGAGACATTATGGCAGCTAAACTCCAACCACTATTTCAGAGACAACTGAAAAGTAGAGATTGAACCTGGATTAGTGTTAAAAATGCAGAATACACATCATATAATTGCAACAAATGGTGATATTTCTCATGTATGTACACATGACAGCTTATTCTTAAAGTTTACCTAAACCGTGAAGTATGCTTTAACATTTTAATTCTTTTATATTTAGACAGAGAACAACCTAACGAAAGTATGGGGAGAAGCTGAGAATCAAGATGGAAAATGGAATGAAGTGAAAATTCGTTTGGGGAAGTTGAGACACTTTGAAGTCATATTTGAAGGTCTAAGGATAAGAGACTTTGGTGGAGGAGCAGCCATTGATGACATTGAATTTATAAACTGTTCTCCAGGTAAGTAGAAATATATTCAGTAGGTCCTGTCTTATCTTCCAAGAACATATGCATATATTCCAAAATTTTACGTACTTCTGGCCCAGATATAGTTATGATAGTGTGCCGCCCCGTGCTCGGCAGCCGAGCTGCTTGGGTCCGGACCTTCAGTGGGTGGCTCGAGGGTCTCCGGACCCGGGGGGTCCTGCGGTCACTTCGTTCAAAAAGGGCTTTGCGGCTTGGGGACGTTGCTGTACGGCCGGAGCCGTGTTAAGTTCGTGACGCCACCCACGGGATGTGGTGAAGGTAGATACCACCGCTGCAGTTACAGGGCACCCGGGGGAGATGTTGCGCAGCAAGTTGGCAACCCCTCCGTGGGCAGGGATGGTGGCCCCGGGACCCGTTGGGGGTGTTTGGCGGTGCAGGGAGACGGGCGGCCGGAGGGCACTGATGTACTTGGTATTAGTAAACACACGAGTCTCTGGTAAACCAAGGTGATGGTGGTCGGTTCCCGCAGCCGGCTGCAGTCGTCTGGTCCCCCACCCGGTTGGTGGTCTCCGTCTTTCTCCCGCATCTGTTTTGTAATGGTGGACTACCTGCACTTGCAACTTCAGGAGTCCGCTCCCGGCTTGTGGTTGCCTTAGGAGCCCTTTGCCCGCAGACGCTGGCCCGTGGGATCTCTCTGCTGTGGTGGTGGCTTTCTATCCCCCTCGTTGGGCTGTTGCCTTCAGTCGGGACTTTGGGTGGGACAGGACTTCTAGTCCTGGCCGCAATCAGTTAATTAGCTAGCCCCCAGTAGCTTCTGGACCTAGCTTCAGGGTCTGAGTACCCCCCTTTGTGCTCCGGTTTCCAAGTCGGTTCCCCGGGTCGGTAGCGGCGGGCCATCTTCCCAGCTCCTGTAGATGGAGACTGCCATCTGCCTCCTAGCCAGCCATCTGGCTCCTACCCTGGCACTGGTTCAGGTTTGGTTCTAGCCTCTGCTGGAGCTGCACACAGCTCCAGCCCACACACCTCTCCTCCTTGAACTCTAGACTTGAACTCCCGTTTTTCTCACCTCAGGCCATCTGAACTCCTCGGTGGGCGTCTACCAACCGCCTGGTTCCACCTCCTGGTGTGTCCATCAAGCACTGAGAGGGGTGACTAGGGTTTTATATGTTTGGCTGTTGTCACCTTGTTAGGGAACGGTTTAGTGCGGGGCCCTATCTGTGACTACCTGGCCCGGCCAGGGCGTCACAATAGCGTCTGTCCATCTGTGTCCATCTATAATTCATCATAGCTGAGAAAATTTAAAACATTTAGTAAACCCTGAAATTTATTATTTTAAGTCCTAACTGTCATGGGTGTGTCCCGCTCTGGGGAGACCTCTGCAAGTTTGGGACCAGAAGGTCAGAACACCTTATGGTTTGCAAGTCTACAACTGATATTTAAATGTACCTATTTTCTTTTAGTGCAGTAGGGGTTAAGGACTCTTTCCTACATGGCTGTTTTGTGTCACCTTAATCTTAAGTGCAGCTCTTTTGAGGCCACTCCCCTTTGCTATAAAAAGTCACGTGTCTTAAGCCAGCTTTACACCTTACAATTTGTTGTGCGATCTCGTATGCGATGTGACACGCCCAGGTCGCATATGCGATTTAATGAGATCGCATGTAGGTCGTTCATTTGCTGTCACACGTGCATTTGTAGTCTATGTTAAATTGATCAATTTTGTGTGCGACCCTTTAGATCATGTGTCACGGGCGGAGGAGGGGACGCTGCGCTCTCCCACTGCTCGGGTCCGGCTGCTGCTGCTGCTCGGTGGTGGCTCGAGCGGTGGGCCGGATCCCGGGGACTCGAGCGGCGTGAAAAGGGGGAATTGATTGTGGGGATTTGATATTGTCCGTGACGCCACCCACGGTTGTGGTGAGATTGGTGACACCACCGCTACTCTGGACGGGGATCCCGGGAGCGATGACAGGGAGCAGCTTTGTTGTTAGTTCTCCCCTCCATGGGTATGGGGGTTGGTTGTCCCGGGGCCCGGTGATGGGGTAGGGATGGATGGCAGGCGGGTTACAGGGCCTGGTGAGGTGCAGGGTCGCAGGGGCAGCGCTGTGCCGCACGGCACGGTAGTACTCACTCAGCCAGTAACGAATACACAGTCTCCGGTAAAACAAACGGCTGGATGGACGGGTCCCACAGACGGCTGCGGTGTTTCTCCTCCCGGCAGGTTGATGGTTACTGCCTTTCCCTGCACCTGTGTAGTGTAAACGGTTCCAATGGGTTCCCACCGGTAACCCGCTCCCCAGCTTGAAGGTTGCTGAAGGAGCCCTTTTTGCCCGTAGGCTCTGGCCCTGGGAACTTTAGCCTTGGCGGTGACTGTGTTTCCCTCTCTCGGTTGGACTGTTGCCTTCTGTCGGGACTTGGCTGCTGGGAAACCCAGGAGGTTCCCTTCGCTAACGGATTTGACAAATTCACGGCTCTTTGCGTACCGGTCCGGTACCGCCGGGCCATCGCCCATCCACGGTCCTTACGGCTAGCTCCAATAGGCCTCTCCTGCAGACGGTCACCACCGTCTGCCAACCTTGCTGTTCCGTCCGGGCCACACACCCGGACCACTTTCTGTCCGCTCCTTTACCACTTTCCTTCCTCTCACTTTCACTTCCCTAACCCTTCTCTCTCCTTTCCCGCCTCCAGGACTGTGTACTTCTTGGTGGGCGGGGCCACCCGCCTGGCCCACCCCCTGGTTTGGCCTCAGCCCCTGAAGGAAGGCAACAAGGGTTTTTGTCTGACTTAGGTGTGCCTGACCGGGAGTGTGGGGTGTGTTGGTGTAGTGCTTGTGACGTCCTGGCTTGCCCAGGGCACCACATTCCCCCTTAGTAAAATGCAGACCGTCCGCGGGCTGCCCGTCCATCACCGGTTATATTTTCACAACTGAAAAGATAAACGGTAAAACAGGTTACAAGTATATTAACTTCTTCCCACATCGGGAGGCACATTCTTAACGTTACTAACGGTAACGGCTTCCGCTCTCTCCCACCCAAGCAACCTGGCCCTGATGCTGCCCCTAAGCAAATGGGCAGCACCCCTTGACCCCAGTCCGGCACAAGTTACCCGAGCGGGTTCTGTCCTTTTCAGGGGACCCACGTCCATGGGGAACCCCTGAAACCCCCGGAGGATTGCCACCGGTTGCGGTAGTGGCGGGCCTGGGCCATCACTTCCCTCCATGCCCATCCTCCAAATCAGCCTCTCCGGAGGCGGTAACGGTAAAGCCATAAAACAACATTTTTATTTACACACCACAAGTTCGTGGTTGCCCTGCCAGTTCTCGGGCTTGTCCGTAGCAGTTTCTACGCATAAACTTGCAAACAGTCCCCAAGGGGACAACAGTTGCCGGCAACGACCGGTTCTAATCATGGTTTGTTAATCTGGTGACATCTTCGGTTGATCACTCTTCTTATCATCGGTTAACACTTTCAAATGGTACTTTCAACACATAAAGTCCCCCACGGGGACAACTTGCAACGGGCCTCCGCTGCCATTACTCAGACTCTTCGGTGTCGGCCCCATCCTCCGCCACCAGCATATCGAACATGCAGTGACAGCTGTGAAAGGGGTGCCCGGTATCCGTTCCCACCAGCGCGCTTGGTGTAATAAACCACCGGCTCCCCCTCGTAGCGGAGACGCTCACTCACCTCCTCGGGTTCAGGTGTGGGCTCGGCGCCGGGGCTGGAGTCGTTATCCTTCATCCCTGCACCAGGCGGATTGCCGCCAGCTGCCGCAGTTTCCAGGCCACAGTCATCCAGCACATCAGATTCAGCTGTAGTAACACGGGGTAGCAGATCGGGTTGGTCAACACTGAGGTGCCCCATGAGTAACGGCAGGGATGACGTGAGGGCCGAGACAGGACCGGGCCCCCCAGCCGCAGTGGCCGGTCCTGGTAGGACATGGGGACGTGGGTTACCCGTCGGCTCCGTCACATCTGCTCCCATCCCATACATTGGGGCAGCTGCAACCAGCATTTCCACCTCATGGGTCCACTGCTCCATCATGAGATATATCTGATGTTGCTGGCGCTGATTGAACTCGACTACTCTGGCCTTCATCCACGCCACAGTCCCGGTCTCGAGCACAGCGCCTGGTGCCATCCTGGCCAGGGCCTCTGATACATCTTCATTAAGGGGCCGCGATCTCGGCGGTTCCCCCAGGGGCGATTCAGGACGGCCCCGCGCGTCTGCAACCAGTCAGTCCGCCGGGGCGGATTGGCAGGGTGTCGCTACCGGTTGGACGGGTAGCGGGCCTAGTGGCGGGGCGGCAGCCACTAACACGGGTAGCGGGGGAGGAGGCAGGGTGAGCGGGCGTAGGCCGGGCCCCTCAGCCGCAGTGGCCGATCCCTCAGGAATACAGGGGCGTGGATCTCTTACCCGCTCCTCCGAATCCTCCTCCACCTCGCGTCTCCGCATAGCAGCCACCACGTCCGCCATGTCGGTCTCCCACTCCTCCAGGAGGAGCTGCATGTGGGCCTGCAGACGGTTACTCAGCGGGGTGGTCTGGTCTCTCAGCCACGTCGCCGTGCCGGGTGCGGGGGCTTCATCGTTGGTAGTCGGACTGTGCATCTCGGCAATGAGGTTTTCCAGGAACCCGGTATCGCTGCAGAGTCCTGGCGTCCCTGCTTTTATAGCCGCGGGCTACATGCGGCCAGACCCCATCAGTCCCCCTTAGTCTCTTTCCGGCTCCTCCTCTACAGGGGCGGGGTTTCGGCTTTCATGCCTCCACTACTCGGGAAGACGCTCGAGCGGGGACTTTTCGCGCCCAAAATGGCGGCTTCTCAAGTTTTTCGGCCGGACACCTCCGGCGGTCACAAGGCGCACCTCTACCAGACGGCAGAGCGGTAAGATCCTGTTCGTGATGCCAAGTTGTCACGGGCGGAAGAGGGGACGCTGCGCTCTCCCACTGCTCGGGTCCGGCTGCTGCTGCTGCTGCTCGGTGGTGGCTCGAGCGGTGGGCCGGATCCCGGGGACTCCTCGCCCGTGAGTGAAAAGGGGGAATTGATTGTGGGGATTTGATATTGTCCGTGATGCCACCCACGGTTGTGGTGAGATTGGTGACACCACCACTGCTCTGGATGGGGATCCCGGGAGCGATGACAGGGAGCAGCCTGGATGTTAGTTCTCCCCTCCGTGGGTAGGAGGTTGGTTGTCCCGGGGCCCGGTGAGGGGGTAGGGATGGATGGCAGGCGGGTTACAGGGCCTGGTGAGGTGCAGGGTCGCAGGGGCAGCGCTGTGCCGCACGGCACGGTAGTACTCACTCAGCCAGTAACGAATACACAGTCTCCGGTAAAACAAACGGCTGGATGGACGGGTCCCACAGACGGCTGCGGTGTTTCTCCTCCCGGCAGGTTGATGGTGACTGCCTTTCCCTACACCTGTGTAGTGTAAACGGTTCCAATGGGTTCCCACCGGTAACCCGCTCCCCAGCTTGAAGGTTGCTGAAGGAGCCCTTTTTGCCCGCAGGCTCTGGCCCTGGGAACTTTAGCCTTGGCGGTGACTGTGTTTCCCTCTCTCGGTTGGACTGTTGCCTTCTGTCGGGACTTGGCTGCTGGGAAACCCAGGAGGTTCTCTTCGCTAACGGATTTGACAAATTCACGGCGACTCCTAGCCTTGCCGGGGTCCGTAAGCCCCTGCCGGATGGTGCTGGCTTCTCTTTGCATACTGGTCCGGTACCGCCGGGCCACCGCCCGTCCACGGTCCTTACGGCTAGCTCCAATAGGCCTCCCCTGCAGACGGTCACCACCGTCTGCCAACCTTGCTGTTCCGTCCGGGCCACACACCCGGACAACTTTCTGTCCGCTCCTTTACGGGAAAGCGGGGAAAGCAGGGAATACGAGATTGTTTGATTTTTCAAAATAGTAAAAGCCGCCGGAGCAGTGTGAATGCCGTGCAGCGCCGCGCCGGAGATCGGGGATCGGTGAGTATGAGAGAGGGGGTAAGAGGGATAGACTGACATGGACAGAGAGAGAGGGACAGAGATAGTGACCGACTGACAGAGATTAGTGAATGACAGACAGTGTGAGGCGCTTCAGGACGCAGCTTTTCAGCTGCGCTCTGAAGCGGACCTTTTTTAAGCTGCGGTGCAGAGCGCACACCTGCGCACATAGCCTCAGACATCAAAATCGTATGAGGGATGTCACACGTTTCAATTGACTAGGTTCGTACAACAAAACGTCCAATGTATGAGGAATAAACGACGTGTATGCGATCACCGTATTTGCGTTCAATCTTGATCGCACGTACGTGTCACACGCAAATACGTCACGAACGATGCCGGATGTGCGTCACTTACAACTTGACCCCGACGACGGATTGTGAGATGTATTGAAGCGTGTAAAGCGGGCTTTACACTCTGATGCCGGTTATAGATTCTCATTCTATTGCTGACCACTTTGGAAGGAGCCTGTCTCTGGAAGAAACTAAAGAGTCAAGACTTTTGCAGTGTTTTGCTGCATTGAAGAAACTTAAAAACTTTTCATTTTTGTGTATTTTTTCCCTCTGTCTGTCTCCCTTACCTTGTTTTGTATTATTGCAGTGATGAGACTAGTGTTCTCGCCAGCCTTCTCACTAGCCAGGGTGAGTTCAGGGCAAGCAAGGACCTAGGAATGTGACGGTGACAGGGGGAAGGACCCATATAGGGATATTAGTGAGTTTATACCATCCCTGGTGTCACAATGTTGTTGTGCTGTACACTGAGCATCTGTATGCTCTGGCGTGACAAAAACTCAGTGATTAACATACAGTGACATGCAAAAGTTTGGGCACCCCAGTCAAAATCACTGTTGTTGTGAACAGTTAGGCAAGTTGAAGATGAAATGATCTCCATAAGACATAAAGTTAAAGATAACACATTTTCTTTGTATCTTAGGCAAAAAAAAAACCCCAAAACATTTTATGTTCATCTTTTACATTTTAAAATTAACAAAAAAAGAACAATGGTCCGATGTAAAAGTTTAGGCCCACTGTATGGTTAGTACTTAGTAGCACTCCCTTTGGCAAGTATCACAGCTTGTAAACGCTTTTTGTAGCAGGCAACTGGACTAGATGATCAAAATATATAACAGTGGCTCATGCTGGATAATATATTTTGTGCATTTTTAGACTATCTAGTATTACCTATTTTTTCATTACCTATTGGATGGGTCAATGAATAAATAGATGAATGGATCGATAAATGGATTGATGGATGGGTGTATGGATAGAAGGATGGATGGATTGATGGATTGATTGATCGATGGATGGATGGATAAAGGATAGATGGATGGATGGATGGATGGATAGAAGGATGGATGGATTGATGGATTGATTGATCGATGGATGGATGGATAAAAGGATAGATGGATGGATGGATGGATAGAAGGATGGATGAATGGATGGATGGATGGATAGAAGGATGGATGGATGGATGGATGGATAGAAGGATGGATGGATGGATGGATAGAAGGATGGATGAATGGATGGATGGATGGATAGAAGGATGGATGGATGGATGGATGGATGGATAGAAGGATGGATGGATGGAGTTCCCAACGTCGCGAACCATATCCTATGTATACATTTCACATATCTGCAGTGGTGGCACAAAAACTGGATGAATGGATAGATGGATGGATAAAAGGATGGATAGAAAGATGGATAGAAGGATGGATGGATAGATTCCTGGAGTTTCCAGCTTTGCGAACCACATCCTATGTATACACTAGACATGTCTGCGGTGGATGCACAAAAACTGTATGGACGGATGGATAGAAGCATGGATGGATTAATGGATGGATGGATGGATGGATTGATGAATGGATAGCTGGATGTATGGATGGATAGATGGATGGATGTGTAGTGACCAGAAAAGCCACTACCAATGTGTGTTCTGTATTATCTATGTGATTACATTTGTGACACCTATTCCCCACCTTGGGAGGAGGTAAATTATTTAGCGTTGCGCTGCCCTCTACTGCCTTGCTTTGGTATTGCAATTGATTTGAAAGCAAGGAAGTGGCTGTTGGGGGCGGAGCTTGAGGAGGCAGTTAAAAGAAAATTTGGTTAGATGCGGTTGAGTTGCTGTGATGCAGCAGAAAAGAGAGACCTCCATTGAGATATGCGGGGAGTGTAATTATCATCCTATTCAGAGCGCCCCGTTTCTGCAACAACAGAGTACTGAAAAACGCAGTTAATCCAATTGATAGTGACATCCATCCTCCCAAGGCCGGGATAGGAAAAACGCTTGAACTAGTCCACTGTGGATTTGCTGGAGCCATCGGAGACACCGTGACCTGAACATCCTCTGAGGTAGTAGGCCCGGCTTCTCACAAGGCTGTGCGGCAAATTACAAGTGACGTCACAAACAGGATGAATCTTATGTGCCTGCATGTACTGCTGTACACCAGATGAGGATTCACTACTGTCATCATATGTGAAAATACGCCTCAACGGTGAGTTAAAAAAAAACTATACACACCTGTATATTGACAGTGAACAAGTGAAACTCACAATGGCAGACGACAATGAGAATGAGACCCTTTATAACAGCACTTCTGATAAAGCCTCCACTGCATTTATGCCTTTCACCATGCCTTATTATTTGGGAGGTCCCTGGATGCCACAATATAATGGGGAAACAAATACATTACGAGACTTTAGAGAAAAAATGACTGCTTTTTTTCACCTGTACCCCATGACAAATGAACAAAACGTAGAACTCCTGAATGGTCAACTCCAGGGTGCACCTTTGAGAGAAATCAAGTCCTGGCCCAGAGCTCAGATAAAGACTGTAGAACAAATCCTGGAGCGGTTAGAAAGCATATTTGAGGTCCGCTCCTCATCTGAGTTAAAAATGCGTTTCTTTAGCAAAAAACAAGAAGTTAATGAGTCTTTACGAGACTATGCTTTATCCTTGCAAGAAGCTTGGAGGGCCATCGTACACGTAGAGCCCCAGGAAGCTAGGATTGCAGATGAAGTACTGAAAGAGCAGTTTATTGAAGGGTCTGCCACGGAAACCCTATGCAGTCAACTAAAAATGTTAGCTCTCCAGCATGCAGATAGTTCCTTCCAGGAATTCAAAGAACTAGCTATTCAGATTTTAGGAAGGGAATTTCGCCTGTGAAGCCCCACAAGTGTTGTGTCGGTGCATTACCTTCAGGGACTCCACGCAGCTGGATCTTGTCACAGGTAGGAGATCTTCTTTTAGGATTGTCGTGACGCCACTCTCAGAATTGCGGTCAGTGGGGACCGCCACTGCAGGTTAAGGGATGCCTGGGGCTGATGGTGGGTGCAGCCAGTTGTAATAGCCTCCTGAGAGTGAGGCAAGCCCCAGGGCCCTGTGTAGGTGTGTAGAACCACAAGGCGCAGAATAACTCCACACAAGCAGAATGTCTTTCAGGGGTTTTACTCACAGTTGATGGCAGGGTGAGTAACCCGGGCGTAGCTGGGATGAACCAGGCTGGAACCAGGTGTCCTTCAGGCTGACTGATGAGGGTGGCTACCGACTCGCCTTCCTTAGCCCTTCTGTGGTTTGTGGTAACCCCGACTTTTAGTCCCTATGGGGGTCACCCAGGGAAGTAGCTGCTCCCCTCGTTTGTTTGCCGTTTGCTTGTCGCCTGGACCAGATCACTCCAGCTGCTTGCCTCCTGTGAACTATGGGCCCTAACTGTGGCTACGTGGCTGCGGCTTTTGTGGTGTTGTGGCGTGGGCTTTAAGGGCCCCACACCGGCAGGTTTAGCAAGGAAAGGTGGATCTATCCCCGCACCGGGATCTGCCGCCCGTTTGGGCCTGGTACTCCCTAGCAGTCTCCTTACTTTCCACTACGTTGCTCTCTCTCTAGCTGTGTGTGGAGTTCGGGCAGCACTACCAGGTGACCGTTCTCCCCCGTCGGTAGTCACTGCGCGGACGCTGTTAGACTGCAACAGCTCCAGGGTCTGCTTCTGCTCTTCCTGAGCTGCACACTAAACTGGCTCACTCGTGGGACCTGCACTGCTGCTCCTGTCTGAGCTCCACTGCCATGCTCCTCACTCCTCCACACTCTGCTTCAGACTGTTTACTCCTCCTTCTCTTTTCCCTTTGTGCCTGCCTACGTCACCTAGCAACCAGGCTCTCTACCACACCCCTTGAGTGGAGATGGAGGATTTGCACCGGCTTCGCCCCCTCCTGGGATCCCCAGGGGTCCTCCCAAAGGTACATGTGTGAGACCTGATCACTATGCGCCTGTGTAGTCACACCTCGGTCAGCCTTCTGGATTACCTGTATTGTACTGTCCCCAGCATGGGTGCAGTACTCAGTGGTGCCTGACCAGGTCAGGGGCGCCACATTCCCCCTTAGTTATCACCAGCACGTCCTCGGGCTGCAAGACAACATTTTAAAATGCATAAAACATTAAAACATGGTAAAACTTTTAAAACCACCAGGTACCATACATCACCACCCTCCACCCACAAGTCCGTTAACCCAGCCTAAACCCTTTCAGGAGGCAGGTCACCGGTTTCTTTTGGTAACCAGGTCTGGGCCATCCGTTTCCCCAGACCTTTCCTCCAATCTGCCTCTCCCGTTGGCCGCGCCTTCAGCCACTTCTGGCAGGATGTAGAGGCGGCTTTCATGGGCTGGTGGTCTTCAGGGCATACCTGGCCTGGTGGAGCCGCGCCTTCAGCCTCTTCTGGCAGGATGTAGAGGCGGCCTCCACAGTTGGTGCTGACCAGGTACCCTCTTTGTGGTGGAGAGCCAGGCCCCATAAACAGGCATGCTCTCTGGTTGCAGGCGAGCCAAGGCCCCATAAACGGACGTGCTCCCTGGTTGCAGGTGAGCCAAGCCCCTAAACAGGCTGGCTCTGGTGGTGGTACCTCTGGGGTAACTATTTACACTGCGAGAGTTTGTGGCTATAGCCAGTTCATAGCCTTAAGGTTCATGGGTTTCTGGAACTTTAACGTTGCAAACTTTTCAAAACTTGTCAAACTGGTAACTTCTGTACTTCTTTCTTTACTTTACATAGATTCCTCTTTACCAGGGCTTGGGCCTGTAGGGCTGCGGCACCTGTTGTTTTCTTCATTTCTCTCATCATCGGAGGTAGTCTCATCAGTGGGTCCTTTATCTTTCCTTTCTTCTTCTGTATCTGTTTCTTTTTCTTGTGGTATGGAGACAACTGGGTTGCTATAGGAATCTCTGGTACATGGCGTAACGTCAAGTGCATACCATCCTCTTTCTCCCTGATGCATTGTGAATTCCACTGTATCTCCCATCTGTAAGTTCCTTCCCGGATGTCCTCTGGGCAAATGGGCTCTAACATCCCTTCTATTCACAAATATGCCTTCTTTTATACCAGGAGCTACTATGAAACCATATCCACTCTTCAAACTGAAATCCTCTACTACACCACGACAAAGTGGACCTCTAACCTGGGATTTGGCCCTTCTCAGGAACCGTTTCTCTTCCAAGTCTCTGGCCATGACTTCGTCTTTCTGCTCTGGAGACTGCGGTGCAGGGGAAAACCTTGTTCTGCTACGGCGCCGTGTCCTACGGGCTGGGTTCTGCTGGGTTGTTACTTCACTGCCTGCAGGCCCCCAGGTGAGGTTTCTAGGCAACTCTTCCTCTTCATCCCAGCGGGAATACGGCAGCATCTCTGGCTCTGGGCATGGATCCACGGCTGATGGCTCCGGGGTCAGCTTCTCAGCTTCCTGGCCTCCTCTCCCCCTTAGTTCTTCGGAGCACTCCTGTTGTGGCAGCGCCGGGGATGGGTGGTCATCAGCAGGCCCGGGCGGGGGACTCTTTGGCGTGGATATTGCCGGAATCCTCCTAGGGGTGTGCGGAGGGAGCAGATACCGGTCCACCATCTCCTGTGGGAACTGGGCCTCTAGGTTAGCCTTCAGCTTCCAGTATTCGGGGTCCTCTCCTATCAGGGACTTCCTAGCAGGGACTTCCTTAGACTGGGGAGCGGTGTCTGCTCTGGCCTTGCAGGCCGGGGTAAACAGAGGTACATTCTTGTCTTGGCGGGCCGCGCCTGACATGGCGGCGGCCTGGTCTTGGCGGGCCGCGCCCTGCATGGCGGCGGCCTGGTCTTGGCGGGCCGCGCCCTGCATGGCGGCGGCCTGGTCTTGGCGGGCCGAGCAGGGCATCGCTGCGGCGGCCTGAATTGGCGTCGCAGCTGCGATGGGATCTGTGCAGGCTGGGCTGAGCGTCGCTGCAGCGATCGGAGCTTGGCGGGCCGCACCTGGCGTGGCTGCGGCCTGGTTCAGCACCTCGCCTGCGGCGTGGACGAGCGTCGCTGCTGCGGTGGGGTCTTGGCGGGCCGGGCCTAGCATGGCGGCGGCCTGGGCTTGGCGGGCCGCACCTGGCGTGGCTGCGGCCTGGTTCAGCGTCGCCGCGCCGGGCGCCTCTTCAGGGACCGCGGGCGTGGCAGCAGGGGTCGGGGCACTCGCGCTGGCAGGGGCAGCACTGGACTCACCCATCGGTGGTATCATCGGGGTCTGAGTCGTCGCCGTCCGGTCTGGCACTCGTCGCGCAGCTTTTTCCTCATAGGCCTTCACCGCGGCAGCCATCTCCAGAAGCTCCATGCGTTCCTCTCTGATCTGCTCCACGACCCGGGTCTCCAGTCGGTCGCAGAACTGGGCAAGCTCCCGATACCACCAGGCAGCGGAGCCTGGTTCTGGGTTTCTGCGTTCAGACGCCATTTCCTCTGCGCCTTCTTCTGCACGATTTCCCAGCAGTGGACTCGTCGCTGCCTCCAGTAGCAGGCTCTTCAGTTTCTGCTCTGCCTCTTCCAGCAGCAGGCTTCTGGCTCCCTTTCTGTCCCGACGTCTCTGAACGCCTCCGCTCTCATCACTTGCGAGGTCAGGACTCTGCAGGGGATCTCTGGGTAGCCACGCCTCTTCGTGGGCGGTAACTTCTCCCAGCGCGGGCTGCTGTTGTTTTTCAGCGCGCTTTTCATGGTGGCAATATGGCGGCGCTTCCAATTTTTCAAGCGGACCGCCCAGGCACATGGTCACCTGCAGGGCCGGCGCCAGCACCCGGCAAACCCGGTCAAATGCCGGGGCCCTGAGCTGCCGGGGGGGCCCACTCGCGGTGGCAGGACTGTCACACCGCTACTCAGGGGGGCCCAGTGGCCGCGCTGTCACCGCCCCCCGCCGAGGATCGAGCTTTCAATTGCATCGGCATCGCAGGTGCTGATACAATTGAGAGCAATGATGAGAGAGTGAGCGGCGCGCTCTCTCTCTTATCATTCTCCCCGCTGTGACTGTCGGCGTTCTTCTGACAGCTCTGCAGCGAGCGCGGTGACGTCATCACTGCGCGCCTGCTGAGAGGTCAGAGCGAGCGACAGCAATGGACGACGCGCCGAGGAGACCGGATCAGCGGGCGAACGAGAAGTGAGCCGCCCCTCTACTGACACTGGGCTCCCCTGACTCACAGGCCGGCCACTACACAGCGGCACTAGTACACATAGGGGCCCGGCAGCCGCTCTGCGTCTATGTGTAGTGCTGCTGAGTAGTGGCCGGCCTGTGAGTCAGGGGAGCCCAGTGTCAGTAGAGGGGCCCCTGACCTGGAGAGGCCACCAGCCATGTCTGAGCTGCAGGAGTGCTAGTCCTGACCTGCACAGCAGACGGAATCTCCATCCTGCAGGACCTGCGATGACGTCACGCCCATGTGACTGTGTGGGAGGAGACACAGGAGGCCGGCAGAAAGCAAGATACTGAATCCTGAAGGAGATTTGGACACATGATGACTGGTAATAAGAAAAGAGGGGACATGAGGGTGAGGGGCTGCAGGGTGAGGGGCATATGAGGGCTGCAGACTGTGACAGAAGCATGTGAAGGGGTGCAGAGTGTTTGAGAGGGGTAAGTTGGGGTACAGGCAAGGTGAGATATGTGGGTCAGGGTGTGTGTGATATGGGGTGTGCAGGCTGTATGGGGAGCAGGGTATGTGACATATGGGGGTGTAGTGTGTGAGATCTGGGGGGTGCAGGCTGTATGGGAAGCAGTGTGTGTGGGATATGGGGAGCAGTGTGTGTGTGTGGGATATGGGGGGTGCAGGCTGTATGGGGAGCAGTGTGTGTGTGTGGGATATGGGGGGTGCAGGCTGTATGGGGAGCAGTGTGTGGGATATGGGGGGTGCAGGCTGTATGGGAAGCAGGGTGTGAGATATTGGGGTGTAGTGTGTGTGATATGGGGGTGCAGGCTGCATGGGAAGCAGGGTGTGTGAGATATGGGGGTGTAGTGTGTGTGATATGGGGGTGCAGGCTGTATGGGAAGCAGGGTGTGTGAGATATGGGGGTGTAGTGTGTGTGATATGGGGGTGCAGGCTGTATGGGAAGCAGGGTGTGTGAGATATGGGGGTGTAGTGTGTGTGATATGGGGGTGCAGGGTGTGTGACATATGGGGGCAGGGGCGTAACTACCGCAGTCGCAGGGGTCGGAAGGAGAAGAGAGGTACTTGTTTTTTATTTTGCTGGCTGCATGACACATGGAGGCCTGGAGGGGCCTGGCTCCATGATACATGGAGGTCTATGGGACTGCATAATAAACATAAAGGACACCTTATACATGGACAAGGGGTGCATTATACATAGAGGAGTATGGGGCTGCATAATACAAAATGAAGGACACCTTATACATGGACTAGGGGTGCATTATACATGCAGGAGTATGGGGCTGCATTATACAATATGATGATTTATGGCGCTACATTATAATACATATAGCACTATGGGGGCTACATTATAATACATATAGCACTATGGGGGCTACATTATAATAAATGGAGGAATATGGAGGCTACCTTACACATGGACACACATGGGTGTGCGTTATAAAACATGGAGGACTGTGGTGCAGTATAATATATGGAGTACTATGGGGTGAATTATAATACATGCAGAACTATGGGGGTGCATTATAATATATGACGGGTTATGTGGGACCCTTTATATTATATGGAAGGCTATGTGGGGGCCATTATAGTATTTGGAGAACTATATACGAGGGAGGACAAAGATAAAAGTATGGGATGGGAATGTTTTGTGCTGAGGGAAAAACGCTCTTTCCCTCAGCACCCAGCTTTCCCATGCTCTGCTATACATCTCTCAGCACCCAGCTTTACTCTGTTATGGGAAAGCTGGGTGCTGAGGGAAAGATGGATATCAGAACATGGGAAAGCTGGGTACTGATAGAGGGATTTCAGATCATGGGAAACCTGGGTGCTGAGGGTAAGAGCCAAGTGTCAGCATCATTATCCTGTACCCCGAGTGTCAGTGTCATTATCCCGCACCCTAAGTGTCGGTGTACGTGGAGGGGGGCCCCGGTCCAAATTTTGCACCAGGGCCCATCAAACTCTAGTTACGCCACTGAGTATTAATCACTGTATTCTACATGAGGGTGCCTACTGCTATCTGGCTCTGCACTGTGCTATATGCAGGCTATGCTACATACAAGCTGTATGCTACATGAGGGTGCCTAATGCTATCTGGCTCTCCACTGTGCTGTCTGGGTCTGCACTGTACTATATAGGTCTGTGTACTACATGAGGATACCTAATGCTATCTGGCTCTGCACTGTGTTATATAGGTGCTGTGTACTACATGAGGGTGCCTAATGCTATCTGGCTCTGCACTGTGCTATATACAGGCTATGCTATATACAAGCTGTATGCTACATGAGGGTGCCTAATGCTATCTGGCTCTCCACTGTGCTGTCTGGGTCTGCACTGTACTATATAGGTCTGTGTACTACATGAGGATACCTAATGCTATCTGGCTCTGCACTGTGTTATATAGGTGCTGTGTACTATATGAGGGTGCCTAATGCTATCTGTCTCTGCACTGTGGTATTTAGGGGCTGTGTACTACATGAGGGTGCCTATTGCTATCTGGGTCTGCATTGTGCTATATGTGTGCTGTATACTACATGAAGGTTCCTAATCCTATCTGGGTCTGCATTGTGCTATATGGGGGCTGCATAGTGCATATGGGGGCTACATAATACTATATGGAGGACAATGGGGGCTTCATAACACAATATGGGGCTGCATACTACTATACCCCCAGAGTTGTATGTCCCCTCCACCCAGGTGCTGTATGCCCCCCCCACCCCAGAGCTGTATACACCCAGAGCTGCATGTCAACCCCCCACCTCACAGCTGTCCCCCCCACCTCAGTCACTGCCCTCCTCTAGAGCTGTATACCCCTTTCCTCAGTAATATGTATTCCCCCAGTATTGTGTTTGTCCCCAGCCTCTCTTGTGATGTATATACTGCAGCGTTAGTGTGCCCTATGTGCGGCCATGTCTGTTAGACAAGCCGGGAGGTGAATGAGGATGTTGCCGACTTCCCAATATTAGAAATATATATACAGGATAAATATATAAAAATAATGTGTGTGTATGTATGATGTGTATCTATGTATGGCAGTGTATATGACTGTGTCTAGATTTATGTCTATTTATGTGTTTTTGTGAATTTCTCTTTAAATAAGTATGTGTACGTGTGCCTGTATGTGTATGTATCTGTGCATGTCTATGTGTGGATGGGGCCCACTGAGACTCTTTCGCCCAGGGCCCACAAAAACCTGGAGCCGGCCCTGGTCACCTGTCTGAACAGGTCTAGTCCTTATCCTGTTCGTGACGCCAGATGTGAAGCCCCGCCAGTATTGTGTCGGTGCATTACCTTCAGGGACTCCACGCAGCTGGATCTTGTCACAGGTAGGAGATCTTCTTTTAGGATTGTCGTGACGCCACTCTCAGAATTGCGGTCAGTGGGGACCGCCACTGCAGGTTAAGGGATGCCTGGGGCTGATGGTGGGTGCAGCCAGTTGTAATAGCCTCCTGAGAGTGAGGCAAGCCCCAGGGCCCTGTGTAGGTGTGTAGAACCACAAGGCGCAGAATAACTCCACACAAGCAGAATGTCTTTCAGGGGTTTTACTCACAGTTGATGGCAGGGTGAGTAACCCGGGCGTAGCTGGGATGAACCAGGCTGGAACCAGGTGTCCTTCAGGCTGACTGATGAGGGTGGCTACCGACTCGCCTTCCTTAGCCCTTCTGTGGTTTGTGGTAACCCCGACTTTTAGTCCCTATGGGGGTCACCCAGGGAAGTAGCTGCTCCCCTCGTTTGTTTGCCGTTTGCTTGTCGCCTGGACCAGATCACTCCAGCTGCTTGCCTCCTGTGAACTATGGGCCCTAACTGTGGCTACGTGGCTGCGGCTTTTGTGGTGTTGTGGCGTGGGCTTTAAGGGCCCCACACCGGCAGGTTTAGCAAGGAAAGGTGGATCTATCCCCGCACCGGGATCTGCCGCCCGTTTGGGCCTGGTACTCCCTAGCAGTCTCCTTACTTTCCACTACGTTGCTCTCTCTCTAGCTGTGTGTGGAGTTCGGGCAGCACTACCAGGTGACCGTTCTCCCCCGTCGGTAGTCACTGCGCGGACGCTGTTAGACTGCAACAGCTCCAGGGTCTGCTTCTGCTCTTCCTGAGCTGCACACTAAACTGGCTCACTCGTGGGACCTGCACTGCTGCTCCTGTCTGAGCTCCACTGCCATGCTCCTCACTCCTCCACACTCTGCTTCAGACTGTTTACTCCTCCTTCTCTTTTCCCTTTGTGCCTGCCTACGTCACCTAGCAACCAGGCTCTCTACCACACCCCTTGAGTGGAGATGGAGGCTTTGCACCGGCTTCGCCCCCTCCTGGGATCCCCAGGGGTCCTCCCAAAGGTACATGTGTGAGACCTGATCACTATGCGCCTGTGTAGTCACACCTCGGTCAGCCTTCTGGATTACCTGTATTGTACTGTCCCCAGCATGGGTGCAGTACTCAGTGGTGCCTGACCAGGTCAGGGGCGCCACACGCCCATCGACTAAAAAACTTGAGCTATGCACCTTTGCTAGTGATACATCAGTTCAATCTTTGCCTAATTGTCCAAGTGGTAGCGCTCCGCTATCGCAAGCCGCCCAAACGCAGGCTCCAAATGCTAATACTATGATGGAATTACAGAAACAAATGGCTGAGTTAGCTAGCGGACTAGCTGAGGTCTTCAAGAAAATAGAAAGACTAGAGGTTCCACTACTAGAATCTGCTCCCAGAACCCAAATGGGACTCCCTACTAACCGCCTTAGCCAAGAATATCAGACCCCATCTGGGAGACGATCTACTGACCATTTTGACAAGCAGGGTAAGCCAATCTGCAGACATTGTCATCGCGCTGGACATTCGGAACGTCAATGTTGGCGTTTAAAAGAGCAATCCCCGAGGCAGAGGACCGCCCCTCGGGAGGAAAGACAATAGGTCCCGAAAATGTTACTTGGTTTTCCAAATATGTAGGACCTCGTCCAGAAGTGACCATTCGCATCAATGGAGTCCCATTTACAGCACTGTTAGACATTGGCTCTCAGGTCACCACAATAGCCAAGGACACCTTTGAAAGACATTGGGACCCTAACCTCCTTATGCAGCCTCCAGATCAGTGGTTAGATGTCATAGCCACTAATGGACAGTCTGTACCAATAACAGGGTATTGGGAACCCACTATTTGTGCAGGAGAAACCCAGCTTCCACAACAGGGAGTTCTGGTTATAAATGTCCCAGAAAGAACCAGATACCTCTGTAATCCTAGGTATGAATGTCCTGCGCAACTGCTATGGTGAAATGTTAGAGGCTCTTCACAAATCTGTACCTACGGCATCACAAGCACAGCAAAGAGTATTGCAGAGAACTATCAAAGTGTTGTCAGCACAGCAGCAGTTCAGTAATCCTCGAGGTGAAATCTGCCGTGCCCGCATCTGCGATGTACGTCCTGTCATTTTACAACCCAACACTGAAACTATGCTGTGGTGTCGTGCTCGACCAGGGATCCAAGGACAACACTATCATGCCCTAGTAGAATCGTTACCCATGGCAGAACATCCTACGCTTATGACCGCAAGGAGTCTCGTTACTGTATGTGCAGGAAGGGTACCAATTCGTATGCTAAACCTAGGTGACACTGCAGTGGAACTGAGAAGGTACTATCCTGTAGCTCAATTATCCATAATTTCCTATCAGGATGTAGTGAGCCTCACTCGAAAAGAAGTCCAACAGGCGACTCAAGTATTGGAAGAAAACAATGAAGCTCTGGAAACTCCGTGGTGGTCTGACATACATGTAGGAGAGGTGACCACCCCACCTAAACAAATTGAAGAAGTACTGAAGCTTGTTCAAGAATTCCACCAAGCCTTTAGTAAATATCCTATGGATTATGGTAAAGTACGAGAAATAACGCATACCATCCCCACTAGTTCTCATCCTCCCATTAAAGAGCGGTACAGACCTATTCCACCGGCCTTTTATCAGCCTGTAAAAAAAATGATCCAAGAAATGAAAGATGCTGGAGTAATCCGAGAAAGCCACAGCCCCTGGGCTGCACCTGTAGTTTTGGTGAAGAAAAAAGACGGCAGTATCCGATTCTGCGTGGACTATCGCAAGATAAATAGCATTACCCATAAAGATGCATACCCATTACCGCGCATTGAAGAATCACTAACAGCTCTAGGGTCTGCTGCATATTTCTCCTCCTTAGATTTAACATGTGGATACTGGCAAGTGCCTATGTCGGAGGAAGATCGTGAGAAAACAGCGTTTACCTCCCCAATGGGCCTCTTTGAGTTTAATGACATGCCTTTCGGACTCTGTAATGCCCCAGGAACTTTTCAAAGGCTAATGGAACGTTGTTTGGGCCACAAAAATTTTGAGACTGTTTTGCTTTATCTGGACGATGTCATTGTCTACTCCAAATCTTATGATGAACACTTACAGCACCTGGCAGAAGTTCTCCAAATTCTCATTAAACATGGCCTCAAAGTCAAACCCTCAAAGTGTCACTTATTACAGACCCAAGTACGCTACTTAGGACATGTCGTGAGTGCTGAAGAAGTAAGACCTGATCCAGACAAAACCGCCGTGGTCAGGGATTGGCCCACACCCACTACCCTGAAAGAAGTCCGGAGTTTCTTAGGTTTTACAGGCTACTATAGACCCTTTATACCTAACTATGCCCAAATTGCTGCACCACTGCAAGAGCTTTTAAGTGGTCATCCACAAAAGGAAGGAAATAAATCCATTGTTAACCACTGGACAGAAAAGCAAGAAGTTGCCTTTCAACAGCTCAAAAAGAAGCTTACCACTCCACCTATTTTAGCTTATCCAGATTACAGCAAGCCTTTCCGTCTTTATACCAACGCCAGCCTAAAGGGGCTAGGAGCAGTCCTAAGCCAGAAGCCACAAGGAAAAGAACGGGTAATCGCTTTTGCTAGCAGATCTCTTAAAGGAGCAGAATGTAATGATCAACATTACAGTTCTTTTAAACTAGAGTTTCTCGCTCTCGTGTGGGCCGTTACAGAGCGGTTCAAGGACTATCTAGCTTCTTCTCCATTTATCGCCTACACTGACAACAATCCTCTTGCTCATTTAAGCACAGCTAGACTGGGAACTTTGGAACAGAGATGGGCGTCAAGACTTGCTAACTACGACTTTGTCATCAAGTATCGTGCTGGGAAGTCCAATGAAAATGCCGATGCTTTATCCCGATTACCAGACACTTCAGATCCCTTGCCAGATGAAGATCACTGGGAAGAAGTGGAAATGCCGAACTTCTATGCTCGATTTGCTCAACAGAAGGTGGCCAGTGCCTTTTTGCAGGAAACAACCGACTCCTACTCGCAAGGAGCTAGTTCAGAACCCCTACTAGATGAAACTAGATGGCTACAAGTACAGACTGAAAGTAGAGCTATTGCTGAAATTTCAGAATTCCTGATAACAGGAAAACCTCCCGGGAGAATTCGCAGAGGTGATGCTGACCCTGAACTGATTCGTCTGTGGAGACAACGAAAACGGTTCTTTGTGAAGAAAGGATTGCTGTACCGTAGTAGCATGGATCCCATCACAGGTAGTCGTCTCCATCAAATTGTGATCCCAAGGAGAGATGTAGACATGGTTCTCACTGCCTATCATGATCAGTCTGGTCACTTTGGAGTGCAGAAGACAGAGGCCACAGTCCGTCGTCGATTCTATTGGATTGGCATGAGGGGAGACATTGAAAAATGGTGCCAGGAATGTCACACTTGTGTAACTTGGAAAAAAATGAAAGTTGATCAGAAAGCACCACTGCATCCAATAGTGAATCGACGTCCATTAGAAATGGTAGCCATTGATCATCTGAAAGTAGAGCCCAGCAGAACCGGCCATAGCTATGTCCTAACCATCATTGATCACTTCACCAAATTTGTAGTGGCCGTCCCTGTGAAAGATCTAACTGCTAAAACTACCGCTGCTATCCTCTGGAAATCCTTCTTGCTACCTTATGGGTGCCCAGAGAAGATTTTGACCGATCGAGGCTCAGCCTTTGAATCACAACTCTTCCAAGAAATGTGCACTTTCTACAATTGTCAGAAGCTCAGAACTACAGCATACCACCCGCAGTGTAACAGGCTTTGCGAGAAGATGAATCAAACTATCCTGAATTTGCTAAGAACTATTCCAGCTCACAGAAAATCTGACTGGCCAACATTACTCCCAGAGCTCATCTATATATATAACAACACCACGCAATGTTCTACGGGTTATACCCCATATTATCTGATGTTTGGACGCCAAGGAAAACTACCAGCTGACCTTGCTCTAGATGTGACCATCTCAGATGAAATAATAATAATAATGATAATCCTCTGCCTGCTACTGATTGGGTGAGTGACCATCAAAGACGCCTGGTGGAAGCACAAGAAATCGTAGATGTCCGTATGGAACAAATTCGCAACAGACAGCAACATAATTTTGATAAACAAGCAAAAGCTACACCTTTGCATGTTGGTGATAAGATCTGGTTGAGAAACGATCATCGTACAGGAAAACTAGATACACAATGGGAGAGACAGCCTTACATCATCCAAGGAATTCCATACCCAGGGAATGACATTTATTGTATCCAGAAAGATACCCAAGAACCCAAGGTTGTTCATAGGAATAGACTGAAACTCTGTAAGTCTGAATACCTCTATCCTGATTCACCGCCTGCAGACGAGTTATTCGAGGATGAACCCTTCCCTAAGTCCAGAAGATCCCAAAGTTCATCTTTTACGGAATTTGATATAAATGACCCGTTATCTTGGTGTTTTGGTCCTATGATGTCTACCCATGGACAAAGACAGACAACTCCTGATCAAGAGTCGCTCCCTGCAAGAAGAGCTAATCCCAGAACTGACCCTGCAGAGATATATCCTGATCCTATGGAGGAAACTACCCTTGTCCGACACTCTCAAAGGATCAACAAAGGTCAGTTGCCAGCGAGATATTTAGACTAAAACTTGTAGAATGATTTTTACATTTTTCCTCTGAAAAAGACTATTTTTTTTCAGTTTGTTAGTTAATTTTTACTTAATTTAATTTTTGTTTTGTTGGTTTTAACACTTTGCTGCATCCATCCTTATTGAAACACAGAGACTAAAAAAAAAACCCAAAAAAAATAAAAAACAACAGCCGGTGCAGCCACGTTAATGTACTGTGTGCCCCGACTCTGCACCCGGGGACCAAAACACTTACACATTTTTACACATGGCTTTAAGGCTGTTATTCAAGTTTTTAGACAGGAAGATTTGTTCATACGAACAAGCTATGCTACCTCCAAAGAGACTCTGTTGTTTGTGTTTATTTTGTTAATTTTTTGAGTTATTGAAAATGCTACAAAGTTTATTGTTGCACTGAAATGCATGTTTATCTGATGTTACGGTATTTTCATGATTATTAAGTGCCCTCAAAGTTTTTACAGAGAGTAGGAAGAACATTACTCTATTCCTAGTACCTCAACATCAACCGTGGTACATATTTTGCAGTTATTCGGGTTTCCACCTATATCTTAATGGGTTTGCCAACCTGAGACAGAATCCTTTCTAGGAATTCCGATGTAACCTATGGGGAGAAGTATTGAATGGACCCCATAGATTTGCTATAGACATAGGGTTCTGCCATAACTTAGCGCCCCACTGCAACTCACATGTTGCTTAGTTACTAAGTCTACACCCCACAATTGGGAGGTGTAGACGCTGGTGTCACAACCCGCTGTTAAGAATTGTGACTAAAGTAGCACTTTGGCTCAAATTTGAAGGTGACCTGTGTTATGGTATAACAGATATCTATGGTGGCAAACGCCGGGGACGGCTCTGTTTAAACTAGGGGGGTATATGTAGTGACCAGAAAAGCCACTACCAATGTGTGTTCTGTATTATCTATGTGATTACATTTGTGACACCTATTCCCCACCTTGGGAGGAGGTAAATTATTTAGCGTTGCGCTGCCCTCTACTGCCTTGCTTTGGTATTGCAATTGATTTGAAAGCAAGGAAGTGGCTGTTGGGGGCAGAGCTTAAGGAGGCAGCTAAAAGAAAAACCGATTAGATGCGGTTGAGTTGCTGTGATGCAGCAGAAAAAAGAGAGACCTCCATTGAGATATGCGGGGAGTGTAATTATCATCCTATTCAGAGCGCCCCGTTTCTGCAACAACAGAGTACTGAAAAACGCAGTTAATCCAATTGATAGTGACATCCATCCTCCCAAGGCCGGGATAGGAAAAACGCTTGAACTAGTCCACTGTGGATTTTCTGGAGCCATCGGAGACACCGTGACCTGAACATCCTCTGAGGTAGTGGGCCCAGCTTCTCACAAGGCTGTGCGGCAAATTACAGATGGATAGATGGATGGATAGATGGATGGATGGATGGATGGCTGGATTGATGGATGGATAGCTGGATGTATGGATGGATAGATGGATGGATGGATAGATGGATGGATAGATGGATGGATGGATGGATAGATGGATGGAGTTCCCAGCATTGCGACCCACATCCTATGTATACACTACACATATCTGCGGTGGTGGCACAAAAACTGGATGGACGGATGGATAGATGAGTGGATAGAAGCATGGATGGATGGATAGATGGATTCATGGATGGATAGCTGGATGGATGGATGGATGGATGAATGGATAGAAGGATGGATGGGTAGATGGATGGAGTTCCCAGCGTTGCGACCCACACCCTAAGTATACACTACACATATCTGCGGTGGTGGCACAGAAACTTGTACTTATTTCATCTAGAGCAGAAGAGGGTTAAAGAGATCGAGGACCCAGACACATCAAAGGGCCCAGGATATAAAATATTTATTTACTTTTTATTTTAACATTGTAAAATCATTCCAGAGCAAGCGTGACGCTGGAGGGGAAAGGTATCAGCTCTGTTATTCTAGAGGTAGGTGAAAGGCTCATCATTAAATGAAAGACCTGCAGAGATAAAAACACATAAGGCCGGGATCAACCACTGAAGCATCAAAATATTGGAAAATATCCCGCAGATATCAGGGAAAGGACAACAAAGCCAGCCAGGCCCTGTGTTCTCCATCACACCCCTTTAAGATATTTCATCTCTCTGAGATATGACGTTTCTTGTAGGAATTTCCTCTTTTCAAGAATGAAATATCTTCTGTTACTTCATTTTCATCCAGTCCTCGCTTATCGCTTGCACGTGTGTAGAAATGTATCTCACATTACCAGCGTCCTCCAGAATGGGAAACTGCTTAATAAATGCATAATAGAAAGAGGGGTTTTATTTTTGGTATAATGCAACATATGAAAGGTTGCAGCACTTGTGTACATTTTAGTATTTCTTTTTATTTTCTATGTCACTATTTAAAAATAAACAAAAACAAACACTACATTCTCGCAGTTTTCACTCTTACTCATATTAGGCTGACACTTTCTGTTCTGTAACGATCACTTCTTAATAGTGATGAGCGAGTACTAAAAAGCTCGGGTGCTCGAGGCTCGGGCCGAGCATCCCAAGATACTCGTGTACTCGGCCCGAGCACCGAGCCCAATGTTATCCTATGGGAGACCCGAGTATTTTTGTGAAATGACTACCGGCAGCATGTAGAAACCATAAAACTGTAAATTAAAAAAAAAAACGTGCGTGTGTGTGTAAGCGTGCATATATATATACACGCGGAGTGGAGTGCGGGAGGGGCCGTAGCCGAGCGGGGAAGTGTCGGGCTAAAGGTACGGTCATTCTGTGAGGGCCGGCCAATCACTGCAATTCCACAAGTAACAGGGCTGTGGCATTGCGGTCTGCCAGCCAATCCCTACATAAGGGCTGGCTCTAAAAAGAGCGCCAACATGAAGACCACGAGTACAGCACGAGTATCGTGAAATTACTCGGTCCCCGCCGAGTAGCCCGAGTACAGTGATACTCGTGCGAGTACCGAGTAGTGACAAGCATACTCGCTCAACACTACTTCTTAACAGTCACCTCATTATCCTCACAGACAAGATGACAAGGACAGGTAACATCTACTGTATATAAGAAATCACAGGATTCAGCAATCACAATAGGTGATGTCACAGCTCACCTCCTCCTCCTAGTGCACAATTACTGATCATACTTTTATATACCTAAGAGACAATTCTCTGCACATGAATTATAGAATGGTAGACTTGGAAGGGACCTCAAGGGCCATCAGGTCCAACCCCTGTGAGTTCAGGTTTTCCTAAATCATCCCAGCTATATGTTTATCCAGTTTCCGCTTGAAGATTTCCATTGATGGAGAGCTCACCACCTCCCATGGTCACCTGTTCCACTCCCTGACGTCCCTCACTACCTGCCGCAGTCGCCTGTTCCACTCTCTGACTGCCCTCACTACCACCCATGGTTGCCTGTTCCACTCTCCGACTGCCCTCACTGCCTCCCATGGTTGCCTGTTCCACTCCCTGACTGCCCTCACTGCCTCCCATGGTCGCCTGTTCCACTCTCTGACTGCCCTCACTACCTCCCGCGGTTGCCTGTTTCATTCCCTGACTGCCCTCACTGTCAGAACGTTTTTCCTAATGTCTACTCTGAATCTCCTTCCTTTTAGTTTCATCCCATTGCTTCTTGTACTTCCTTGTGCTAATTATTATTTTTATTATTTATTTATAGAGCACCATTGATTCCATGGTGCTGTACATGAGAAGGGGGTTAC
The DNA here is from genome assembly GCF_048569485.1 of Anomaloglossus baeobatrachus. Lineage (NCBI taxonomy): Eukaryota > Metazoa > Chordata > Amphibia > Anura > Aromobatidae > Anomaloglossus > Anomaloglossus baeobatrachus. The sequence goes on along the minus strand of NC_134358.1, from coordinate 536,043,555 downwards.
ATACAAAATACATATACAAGTTGCAGTAGACAGACTAGTACAGAGGGAAGAGGGCCCTGCCCTTGCGGGCTTACATTCTATAGGATTATGGGGAGGAGACAGTAGGTAGGGTGTAGGTGGGGCGGCAGCTCCGCACGGTGGTGGGGCGGCAGCTCCGCACGGTGGTGGGGCGGCAGCTCCGCACGGTGGTGGGGCGGCAGCTCCGCACGGTGGTGGGGCGGCAGCTCCGCACGGTGGTGGGGCAGTGAGGTCATTCAAGGTTATAGGCATTTCTGAACAGATGAGTCTTTAGGTTCCGTTTGAAGTTTGCAAGTGTAGTAGATAATCTGACGTGTTGAGGCAGTGAGTTCCAGAAGACTGGGGATGTTCGGGAGAAGTCTTGGAGACGGTTGCATGAGGAGCGAATGAGAGAGGAGGATAGAAGGAGATCTTGGGAGGACCGGAGATTACGTTTTGGAGTGTAGCGAGAGATTAGTTCAGAGATATATGGAGGAGACAATTTGTGGATGGCTTTGTAAGTCAGTATTAGTAGTTTGAATTGGATACGATGGAAGATTGGGAGCCAGTGAAGGGACATGCAGAGAGGAGAAGCGGGGTGGTAGTGAGGCGAGAGGTGGATCAGTCGGGCAGCAGCATTAAGGATGGACTGGAGAGGGGCGAGCGTGTTAGCAGGGAGACCACATAGGAGGATGTTGCAGTAGTCGAGGCGGGAGATTATGAGAGCATGCACTAGCATTTTTGTAGATTGAGAATTGATGAAGGGACGGATTCTGGAAATATTTTTGAGTTGAAGACGACAGGAGGTGGTGAGGGATTGAATGTGTGGTATGAAGGACAAGGCAGAGTCAAAGGTCACTCCGAGGCACCGAATTTTGGGTGCTGGGGAGAGCGTGATGTTATTTATTGTAATAGATAGATCAGGTAGAGAGTGTAGGTGAGATGGAGGAAAGATGATCAGCTCAGTTTTGGCCACATTGAGCTTTAGGAAGCGAGAGGAGAAGAAGGAAGTTATAGCCGATAGGCACTCTGGGATTCTGGACAGCAGAGAAGTGACATCTGGACCAGAGAGGTAGATCTGAGTGTCATCGGCATATAGGTGGTACTGGAAGCCATGGGACTTTGAGTTGTCCCAGGCCAAATGTATAGATAGAAAAAAGTAATGGTCCCAGGACAGAGCCTTGAGGGACACCAACAGAGAGAGGACGGGATGAAGAGGTTATGTGGGAGTGGGAGACACTAAAAGTGCGGTTGGAGAGGTATGAAGAGATCCAAGAGAGGGCGAGGTCTCTGACACCAAGGGAAGAGAGGATCTGTAGTAGGAGGGAGTGGTCAACAGTGTCAAAAGCTGAGGATAGGTCTAGAAGTAGGAGTATAGAGAAGTGGTTGTTAGCTTTGGCAGTAAGTAAGTCATTTGTGATTTTTGTCAGGGCAGTTTCAGTGGAATGATGTGGACGGAAGCCGGACTGTAGGTTGTCAAAGTGAGAGTTAGAGGAGAGGTGGGAGGAAAGTTCAGCATGGACGTGCTGTTCCAGGAGTTTTGAGGCGAATGGGAGTAGCGATATGGGGCGATAGCTGGCAGCAGAGGTTGGGTCGAGGGAAGGTTTCTTTAGGATGGGTGTGACTGTTGCATGTTTAAAGGCAGAAGGGAAGGTACCAGTTGTTAAAGATAGGTTGAAGAGATGGGTTAAGGCTGGAATTAGGATAGTGGTGAGGTTGGGGAGGAGGTGGGTTGGGATGGGATCACGTGCGCAGGTGGTGAGGTGCGCTTTTGAGAGAAGATGTGCAAGCTCTTCTTCGGTGATAGTGGAGAGGAAGTTTATGGGGGAGGAGCAGTGGTCTGTTATATGAAGGGGTTGTGGTGGTTGAGCAGAAAAGACTTGTCTGGTTTGGTCAATCTTTTCTTTGAAATATGTGGCAAATTCTTCTGCGGAAATGAGGGAGGTTGGAGGGGGCAGTGGTGGGCGAAGGAGGGAGTTGAAAGTATTGAATAGCTGTTTGGGGTTGTGTGTTAAAGAGGATATGAGGTTTCTGAAGTATTCCTGTTTAGCCGAGGTAAGGGCCAAGCGAAATGTGTGAATTGCATTTTTGAATGTGGTGAAGTCTTCCTGGGAGTGCGTTTTCTTCCAGCGCCGCTCTGCAGCCCTAGACACTTGCCGCAGTTTTTTAGTGAGGCTGTTGTGCCAGGGTTGTCTATTGATTTGTCTCACTCTGCCATGCACAAGAGGAGCAACTGAATCAATAGCTGATGTGAGAGTGGCGTTGTAGAAAGTGGTGGCACTGTTTGTGTCGTGCACTGAAGATATGGAGGACAGTGGTAGGATAGAGTCAGAAAGGGTGTGTATGTTGACGTGTGCGAGGTTTCTGCGGGGGTGTGATACATGCTGGACAGGAGGGGCAGGTGAGGAGGACAGGGCAGAGAAGGTTAATAGATGGTGGTCAGATAAGGGGAGAGGGGAGGTAGTGAGGTTAGATAGAGAGCAGAGACGGGTGAAGATAAGGTCTAATGTGTGTCCATCTTTATGGGTGGCAGAGGTGGACCACTGAGATAGACCAAAAGATGGAGCAAGGGAGAGTAGTTTGGAGGCTGCTGACTGGCGGGTGTCAGTGGGGATGTTGAAGTCACCCATGATGATAGTGGGAATGTCAGCAGAGAGAAAGTGTAGAAGCCAGGCAGAGAACTGGTCGATAAAGGAAGTGGTAGGGCCTGGGGGTCTGTATATGATGGCAACTTGGAGGTTGGAAGGAGAATAGATGCGGACAGAGTGCACTTCAAAGGAAGGCAGGACAAGGGAGGGTAAGGGTGGGATTGGATTAAAGCTGCAGTTGTTAGAAAGAAGGAGGCCCACTCCTCCACCTTGTCTATTGCCAGGGCGAGGAGTATGGGAGAAGTGAAGGCCACCGTAGCACAGCGCAGCAGGGGAGGCAGTGTTGGATGGTGTCAGCCATGTTTCAGTGATGCCCAGAAAGGATAGGTTGCTAGAGGTAAAGAGGTCGTGAATGATGTGTAGTTTGTTACAGACCGAACGGGCATTCCACAGCGCTCCAGAGAGAGTGGGCGGTGGAGTGGGTGAGAGGGGGATGGGTTTTATATTGGAGAGGTTGCGGTAGTTACTAGTAAGGGTGGAGCGATAGGGGGGTGGTAGAGAGGAGTGTCCCATCTGGGGAGGTCCAGGATTGGGAGATATGTCACCAGCAGTGAGGAGAAGTAGAGAAAGAGAGAGCAGGTGGGAGAAGGAGAGTGGACGGCATGATCTGCGTGTTATTAAGAGAGACCTGAGATTTAGGAGCAGGTCAGCAGATGAGGACAGGTGGGGAGGTAAAAGGGAAGGGGAGATGAATATTTGTTTGGCGAGTGCTGGCGTTGGGGGATAGCGAAGGAGAGTGAGGAGGAGTGGAGCAAAAACTGTGGGGGCATAGGTGAACATGGTGAGTTTAAGGTTTACATATGGGAATATGAAAAAGTGTAGGGGAAAAATGCAAGTGACAAACAGTTACGGAGGTAACGCTCACCTTCTGGTCACTTCTGGGACATTTCTGGAATATTTCTGATTGCCCACTTAGAAAATCCCACTTATGAAATCACACAGACCATGGTCATAACAGACCTGTGCCAACAAATTTATACAACTCAAGAGGCCTAGAAAATGACTCAGGTGTGAGCAGAAGGGAGGGGGATAGAGGAAGAGAGCTCAGAGAAACACACCAGGGGTGAATTAGTAAGTACAAACTAAGAGAAACATTGGGACTACTTCACAGCTAGAAAACAAACTACTTAAGATGCAGAAGAAATAGACAGGTGTGAACCAAGAACAAAGAGTTACAAGAATATGAAATTCAGATGGGAATGGCAGTGGTTGGAACAGTATCACATACCAATAGAAATAACATACAGGAAAGGATAGACTTCAATGGGAATGGCAGTGGTTGGAACAGTATCACATACAGGAAAGGATAGACTTCAATGGGAATGGCAGTGGTTGGAACAGTATCACATACCAATAGAAATAACATACAGGAAAGGATAGACTTCAATGGGAATGGCAGTGGTTGGAACAGTATCACATACCTGTGGATGAAACAGATGAATTGTTAATTGCTAATGAGAATAGGGTGGTTCCCTCTGCACTGTGACTCCCTTTCAGATATTTGTAGACCGCTATTCAGTCTCCTCTCAGCCTTCTCTTTAGTTTGTTTAGCCATTCTTCATATGACATGGTTTGCAGACCTTCTACCATCTTGGTTGCTCTTCTCTGGACTTGTTCCAATATATCTACGTCTTTCTTGAATTGGGGTGCCCAGAACTGTACACAGTATTCCAGGTGGGGTTTGACCAGGGCAGAGTATAGGGGAATAATGCCCTCTCTTGATCTAGATTCAATGCTTGTCTTGATACATCCCAGAATTTTGTTAGCCTTTTTAGCTGCAGCTCCGCATTGTTGACTCATGTTGAATCTAGGATCCACTTTTGCCCAAGTCCCTTTCCCCGATGCTATCACCTAGTTCTTTTCCTCCCATACTATATCTGCTTTTCACATTTCTCTTACCCAGATGTAGGACTTTGCATTCGTCCCTGTTAAAAATCATTCTATTCTCGTCAGCCCATTGTTCGAGTGTCTGGATCCTTCTCTAGTGTTGGCTACTCCTCCTATCTTAGTATCATCTGCGAATTTTGAGTTCTCCAATAATTCCGTTGTCCAGATCATTAATAAAGTTATTAAACAGCGCTGGCCCCAGAACAGAGCCTTACGACACCCCGCTAGGTAAGAGATATGGCTATAAAAGTACAACCCAATCATTCCATCCATCTGAATGCCTTTTGCCATAGGATCCCATATATGTTTTTAGACTGATTGATAATACTAAGGCGGGTGCAATATTCTTTTACATTCATATGGGCAGACAACTTCTCAGTCAACGTCTTCTCCCATAACACAAGTGATGGGCTTACTCAAGGTTATAATATGTACAGTGCCTAGAAGTAGCATTCAACCCCCTGCAGATTTAGCAGGTTTACACATTCGGAATTAACTTGGCATTGTGACATTTGGACTGTAGATCAGCCTGGAAGTGTGAAATGCACTGCAGCAAAAAAGAATGTTATTTTTTTTTTTATTTTTTTTTTTTAAATTGTGAAAAGTTTATTCAGAGGGTCATTTATTATTCAACCCCTCAAACCACCAGAATTCTGTTTGGTTCCCCTAAAGTATTAAGAAGTATTTCAGGCACAAAGAACAATGAGCTTCACATGTTTGGATTAATTATCTCTTTTTCCAGCCTTTTCTGACTAATTAAGACCCTCCCCAAACTTGAGAACAGCACTCATACTTGGTCAACATGGGAAAGACAAAGGAGCATTCCAAGGCCATCAGAGACAAGATCGTGGAGGGTCACAAGGCTGGCAAGGGGTACAAAACCCTATCCAAGGAGTTGGGCCTACCTGTCTCCACTGTTGGGAGCATCATCCGGAAGTGGAAGGCTTATGGAACTACTGTTAGCCTTCCACGGCCTGGACAGCCTTTGAAAGTTTCCACCCGTGCCAAGGCCAGGCTTGTCCGAAGAGTCAAGGCTAACCCAAGGACAACAAGGAAGGAGCTCCGGGAAGATCTCATAGCAGTGGGGACATTGGTTTCAGTCAATACCATAAGTAACGTACTCCACCGCAATGGTCTCCGTTCCAGACGAGCCCGTAAGGTACCTTTACTTTCAAAGCGTCATGTCAAGGCTCGTCTACAGTTTGCTCATGATCACTTGGAGGACTCTGAGACAGACTGGTTCAAGGTTCTCTGGTCTGATGAGACCAAGATCGAGATCTTTGGTGCCAACCACACACGTGACGTTTGGAGACTGGATGGCACTGCATACGACCCCAAGAATACCATCCCTACAGTCAAGCATGGTGGTGGCAGCATCATGCTGTGGGGCTGTTTCTCAGCCAAGGGGCCTGGCCATCTGGTCCGCATCCATGGGAAGATGGATAGCACGGCCTACCTGGAGATTTTGGCCAAGAACCTCCGCTCCTCCATCAAGGATCTTAAGATGGGTCATCATTTCATCTTCCAACAAGACAATGACCCAAAGCACACAGCCAAGAAAACCAAGGCCTGGTTCAAGAGGGAAAAAATCAAGGTGTTGCAGTGGCCTAATCAGTCTCCTGACCTTAACCCAATTGAAAACTTGTGGAAGGAGCTCAAGATTAAAGTCCACATGAGACACCCAAAGAACCTAGATAACTTGGAGAAGATCTGCATGGAGGAGTGGGCCAAGATAACTCCAGAGACCTGTGCCGGCCTGATCAGGTCTTATAAAAGACGATTATTAGCTGTAATTGCAAACAAGGGTTATTCCACAAAATATTAAAGCTAGGGGTTGAATAATAATTGACCCACACTTTTATGTTGAAAATTTATTAAAATTTAACTGAGCAACATAACTTGTTGGTTTGTAAGATTTATGCATCTGTTAATAAATCCTGCTCTTGTTTGAAGTTTGCAGGCTCTAACTTATTTGCATCTTATCAAACCTGCTAAATCTGCAGGGGGTTGAAGACTACTTGTAGGCACTGTAAATTTATCCACAATAAGACATTAGACGCGTTGCTGGAGGATTTGCATTTCACCGGGTACGTCCGTAGTTCAGCGCATTGTACTGTAGCTGGGAATGTTTTCAGGCCACGTTCTGTTCCGTTAACCTCAAGGTCAGTGATGTGTAAAGAACTCATCTTTTATCTGTTGTCAGTATCTACAGAAGTGTGTGAACCCGCAGAGTGATTGCATTTTTAAGTAGTTTATCTGTACCTCTACATAGGGCCTTGAGCAATGTACTTTCCTGGGAAGTCTGCACCGGGAGCAGCTTTATTTTCTTCCTCTTTTATTAATAATAGTGTTCTTGTTGTTATGTTTTTTTAATTATTTTTAGAGCATAAAATCTGTAAGACTCTCCACATAGGGTAAATACAGCAAATTTTCTGCAGCACTTTTTTTGCACAGGAAATTGTCTTTTAAGCTTCATTTCATTTTTTTGGTTTGATATTTCATTGTAGCTTTTTTTTAGGAGAGCCTTAAAAAATACGTATTGGAATACCAGCATTTCTATAAGAAAAATGGTTGAAATCTGTATCAGAAATACATAAATGGAAAACGCAGACTGCCAGGACCCCAACAAATCCTCCCCCTCCCCTTTAAGAGACACCACGACACAATTTTTCTTCGAAAACAAACCTTTTATTTAACTTTTTTCTTTGGAGAGTCAAAAGAAAACAATGCTCTCATCTTTTGGGATAAAATTATGGTCACAGCTCTCCAAACCAGGCGTTAAACCAGCCAAATATACCAGGGGTTTAGGTAAAGTACCGCCACTCGGCCGTCCGGTGCGGGTATTTCACCTCCATTTTTCCTTAATTCCGACCCCTTCCGCTGCTGTGACTTGATAATATCAAACAACCGAAAAAACTCACATCTCCTTTCAACAAAAAACCCTAAAAAGAGGGGAGGGTGGGCGGGAAACTGGTCCGGGTCCTCAGAGAGACTGGCCAGGAAAAAAACTCCCTTGATCCTGTGCAGCAAGCTGCAGAGGGAGGAACCAATGACGCTTCTGGGGGGAGGAGTGACAGAGTTGAGAGGTCTCTTAAAGGGGGATCACCTATTTTTACAGGAGGGGGCCAGCAGTCAGGGGGCAGCATCCACATTCGGGCTGCAGTGCCCCACAGACTGCCAGGACCCCAACAAATCCTCCCCCTCCCCTTTAAGAGACACCACGACACAATTTTTCTTCGAAAACAAACCTTTTATTTAACTTTTTTCTTTGGAGAGTCAAAAGAAAACAATGCTCTCATCTTTTGGGATAAAATTATGGTCACAGCTCTCCAAACCAGGCGTTAAACCAGCCAAATATACCAGGGGTTTAGGTAAAGTACCGCCACTCGGCCGTCCGGTGCGGGTATTTCACCTCCATTTTTCCTTAATTCCGACCCCTTCCGCCAAGGAGCAGCAAATCAACGAGCTGCGACCCCACCCACCATGGACTGTAGCGCTTGCACAACACCCTCACGGATTCCTGCCAAGAACAACTCCTGACCACTATCATTCAGATGCACTCCATCCGCCCGCAGGTAAGCCGTATTATCACCCTCCAGCTGGTGATGGCGGACGACCACCCCGTTTTTGAACCGTATAAATTTTGAGATACGCTGATTCAGCGTACGACGGGTTCGTAACATGGCGAAACCTTCCTTAGCGCCATGCCAAACAAGCCGCGGAATCACCTCGGACCAAACCAGCTTCATTTGAGGGAAGAAACAGGGGAATTTGTCCATATCTGACCGCATAAGGGTCAGTAGCTCAGCCAACGGAAACGAAACCAGGTCGTTACCCCCGGCGTGTATCACCAAAACCACTGGGGAGGAGACCATCCTTGCTATCTTGACCACTTCCGGTAAAACTTGCGGCCAGGACAGGCCCCTGATACCTCTCCAGTTAACGTCGGTGTCAAGTAATCCCAAGGACCGGCCACCAGGTCAGGAGTCCGCTCCCCGAGCTGCCCAGTACACAAATGAATGACCTAGGATCCACACACTCGGACGGCTTGTATCTGAAAAGAAAACAATGTCAAACCACAGACAAAAACAGATGAACAGGTACCTACACCTTTCCAATGCACCCGCTAACCACATCCCGCGAGAGCGACACATGAGCTCCCAAACCACACCGGCGTGCCCCAGTTACACCACCTAATCCATGTCGAAGGCCTGCTCCGCAGTGCCTGCGTTTAAGACCAACTCAGGGCGAATGTATCTCATGAAGCACCTGGAGCGCCATCTTCCAACCTGCTGGATTTCCGAATCTTGCATGCCTGCCCGTGAAGCCTCCGTGGCAGCCCCGATACGGAAAGAATGAGTCCCGAATTCAGTCGCTGGCAGGCCGAGATGGAGCAGAATGCGCCACAAAAAATTTAAAAACTGCCCCGCTAATAGGGGGGAACCGTCCTCATGTGTGAAAAACTGCGGCCCATCGGTTCTGATCGCTAGAAAAGACCTAGCAAGAGCTCCAGGGCACACTGGGCCTCGGATAGAAAACAGGGGAAACCATGTTCCCCTGCTTTCCTGATCCGTCTTAGATTTACGCAAGCGTACTCGCAAGCTGTCGCCGCATACTAAAACATCGTCCCGTCGTAAGCCACCGATGTCTCCCCGTGCCTTCGGTACGAGTTCCCCGACCCGAAGGGCCCCGAAAAAGGCGGTTCCAAAAGCCGCGGCAAACAGAGTGGATTCGTATGAAGAATTACACAAAACCTTTGCGCCGTTGATTAATGCAGCCAACAGCTGAAAAGAGATGGGCCTTCTGCAGTCAATCCTAATGTCGCTTCTCCTCCAGCCCTTCAGGACTTGGTGCACCAAAAAGGACTTTGTAACATCTGGCCAGTTCCTAAGTTTAAAGTTAAACGCTATGCCCGATAGCCGGTTGCGTGTAACCGCCCTGGATGCCCGTCGGTTGTGCAGGGACACCAAATACCTCAGTGTAAGCTGTAATAAAGTGTCGCCCGAAGGCGCACCAGAAATTTCCCCCACCGACTCGCACCAATCGTTCCATGCCTTACCGTAGGCCCTCCAAGTCGACGGGGCCACTGAGGAATGGATCATCGGGATCAGCTGAGCGGGACATCCCACATCCCTGCTGGGCACACCAAACCTTGAACCTCCGCTGATGGATGCAACTCCCTGAATCTCTGAAATTGAAAACGCGACAGGGCGTCCGCCATGTTATTTTTGCAACCAGGAACATGCTTCGCTTTAAAACAAACGTTTATTTATAAGCATTTTAAAACTAAGAATCTGATCAGGCTGATGACTGGAGGGGAAGTTGCGGACAAGTGGTTGATGGCATGCACCATGCTGGCATTATCGCACCAAAAGATGATCCGCTTATTCCTCAACGCCTCTCCCCAAATTTCGACCGCGACCGCTATAGGGAAAAGTTCAAGCAGGGTAAGGTTCCCGGTCCACGCCCACTGTACCCAGGGTTCCGGCCATTTTTCCGCACACCACTGAGTACCAAAAATGACCCCGAATCCAACGCCTCCTGCAGCGTCCGAGAAAAGCTCGACCTCCGAGTTTGTCCGGTCCGCCTCTTGAAAGCAAGTGCGGCCGTTGTATGTACTCAAAAATTTTTTCCACACCAACAAGTCGTGCTTTAGGGAGGTTGTTATTCGAATTCTATGGTGTGGAAGCCGTACCCCACAAGTGGCCAATGACAGGCGCCTGGAAAAAATCCTGCCCATGGGCATGACCTTGCAGGCAAAGTTGAGTGAACCCAATAGTGACTGCATTTGTAACAAGGTGACTTTTCCCACGGAAATGAACGCCGAAATAAGGTCAAGCAGGCCCCGGATTTTTTCCGGGGGAAGCCTGAACTCCATAGCTTCGGTGTCAATGATTATACCCATGAAAGACAGGACCGTGACAGGGCCAATGGTTTTTTCTTTTGAAAGGGGGACACCAAACCGTCCCATCAGGGACTGAAAACAGTCCAATACGGATTGGCACAACGGAGAGGCGGCGGGGCCGACGAATAAAAAATCGTCTAAATAATGAGTTATCCCCTCGGAACCTGTCTCCCGGCGGGCGACCCATTCTAAAAAAGAGCTGAACATTTCAAAATACTGGCAAGAAATGGAACAACCCATGGGGAGACAGGTGTCGAAATAATACTCACCGTCCAGCATTGCACCCAGCAGGTGGTGACAGTCCGGATGTACCGGCAAGAGGCGGAAGGCCGACTCTATATCGGATTTTGCCAAGAGAGCACCCCTACCAGCGCGCCTGACCAATTCAACTGCCCTATCGAAAGACACATTATGGACCGACGAGTCTTCCTCAGGTATACCGTCATTCACCGACCTACCCTTGGGATAGGACAGGTGATGAATGAGCCGGAATTGTCCATGTTCCTTTTTGGGAACCACCCCCAAGGGTGACACCCGCAGGTTACTGAATGGTGGGGCCTTAAACGGACCTTGGAAACGCCCTAAGGCCACTTCCTTAACCAGTTTGGACCGGATGACTTCCGGGTTTTCCCTTGATGATTTCAGATTGGGGGATGACGAGGGGAGCCTAGAAAAAAGGAAAGGTATGAAAAAAACGAACGAAAAACCGAATCTGATTTGGGCTGCAGCCCTTCTATTGGGGTACCTGCTTAGCCACGGCTCCATCATGGTGACGCTCACTGGGGTCACAGTGTTCCTGAGTCCCGGGTTTAGCCCCGTGGGCTTTTTGAGCGGGCTTGTTGCATTTGGAGGCAGTGTGAGGCCCCCCACACACCGAACATTCGTGCTTGTACTTGCACAGGGTGTGGTATTTACAGAATCCGTCGTTAAATAACCAACATGTTCCCGGTCGGCGGACGGCCACCGCGCCCGTGTGAGATCCGGGCACGGCAGCCCCCCCGGGAAAAGGCTGGATAACCCTCTGCGCCATCATCAGGCGGAGCCAAGAGTCAGTGGCCTTGACTCCCCAACCCAGGTGGGGCTGAAGGTCCAAACGGCGGCGGAAGTCCTCATCGTACTTCCACCACGCCGACCCTCCATGGGCCTTGTACGAGCTGTAGATGCTATCCATGTAAATAAACAATTCTGAGCACCTTTCCGGGTGCCGTTGCCCCATAACACATCCCAGGACGGTGAACGCCTGCAACCAGTTATTTATGGTCTTGGCAACCTTTGGCTTACGGTCATAAAACTTCTCGCCCGGCCGCCGTTCCCTATCAACCGAATGCTGGTCTGTCGATATTAATGACCAGATGTCGACGTAACTGTTGGCCCAAATTAACTCTTTCACCTGCACTTCAAGGTGGGAACCCAGGGGAGGGACCCCACAAAAAAGACCACCTTTGTAGAGATCCGGACCAGGAGGGGTTAGTTTTGACCCCTCTGGCATCTGTAACAATTTGGGATTCACGAAGACTTTTTGAACCTGAGCCGGGTCCCTAGGCGCAGCCCCGGTGGACCCAACCCCACTCCAAACCCCCACGTAAGGGTACTCACCGTGCGTCGAAGAAATTGTGTTTCCCAGATCCTGGAACTGGTCCACGGATGTTGGACCCACATCCCCACGCTGCACAGTTGTAGCGGTTGGTGTTCTCCGTCTTCTGCGTGACCTCTCTGGGGATTCGTCTGAGGAAGAGGGGGAGCGCCAGCGCGAGGACCTGGAACGCCGGCTACGCCGCCTAGACCTAGATCTGGCGTGGCGACGGCTGCTGATACGCCGCCTGCTGCGCCTACGCGCGCGCTGCTCGTCAGATGATGATGATGAGGAAGCACGCCAACGTTGGCTACCCGCACCACCCGCAATAGCCGTGGCCGGGGTCCCAGCACGTGACCGTGATATGCTCTGATACCCTGCGCTAATCACCCCCGCCCTCATCTGTAGGAGGCTATTCTGCAGGCCAAGTGGCGAACTGGCCCCCTCCCCCCTTACATAGGGAGCCAATTGGTGAGGTACAATTACACTGGGTGGATTAAGCTGCGAGACTAAACCAGAACCTAGTGGGGCAATAAGTAAAGGCTGGCTCAACTGTGATGGTGGCGGTGTCTGATCAGGTGGGGGCCACAGGACCAGCTGTCCATCCACCTGTGGAACATTTATGGGCCCTTCTCCCCCCTCCCTTTGGGCTAGAGGTGCCGGCTCAAGCGGTGCTCTCATGTCAGCAGAAGCACCGCTAGAACCAGAGGAACTCTGGCATGTATTATTTCCTCCCATGGCAACTAAGGGGAGGACGTTTGGGGCAATGCTGCTTAGTGAAATCGGAGGGAAAGCAGCTCCCCTTATCCCCGTGCAGCTGCCTGCTGCTTGTAAAGAGGGGCCGACGGCCTGCGCTGTCCCCCTGTCCCCTGGAGCGTCCCTCACAATGGCGCCGGCAGCCGAGCTAAGGATGGTGGGCGGGGATAAACGCTGGGAGCGCGAAGAGCTTTTCTCCGCGCTCCTTTTTGAATTCTGTGGCGGGCTCAAGCGGGCTGGCGGGCGGGTATGTCTCTTAGACCTCCGCTCGCTGGCACCGCTCGCTTGAACCTCGGCAGAGAGGAAGCTGCCCACAGGTAACAGTCCTGTGAGCCATCCGCTCCCCTCCCTGCCGATGCGCTCTCTCACCGCATCCATGAGCGGGTCCATCATACCGGCAGTCCAAAGTGGCCAGGAAAAAAACTCCCTTGATCCTGTGCAGCAAGCTGCAGAGGGAGGAACCAATGACGCTTCTGGGGGGAGGAGTGACAGAGTCGAGAGGTCTCTTAAAGGGGGATCACCTATTTTTACAGGAGGGGGCCAGCAGTCAGGGGGCAGCATCCACATTCGGGCTGCAGTGCCCCACATAAACAAAAAGCAAAAAATAAATAATCAGAGCAGAGTTCAAAAGCAAATTTTGGTGCGGAGATCTGCAGAAAACACGCAGTGGAAAAAGCTTTGGTCTAAACTTTTGCATTTTGCTTTTAAGTCATTTTTTTTGTCTTGTATTCAATGCTAAAATAATAATAATTAATAATATTAATAATAATAATAATAATAATAATAATAATAATAATATATTCGATTAATATTATTATTATTTTAAGTCACTTATTTTGTTTTGTAGTATTCAATGCTAATAATAATACTAATAATAATAAGAAGAAGAATATATTCAATTAATATTATTATTATTTTAAGTCACTTTTTTTGTTTTGTAGTATTCAATGCTAATAATAATAATAATAATAAAAATAATAATATATTCAATTAATATTATTATTATTATTTTAAGTCACTTTTTTGTTTTGTAGTATTCAATGCTAATAATAATAATAATAATAATAATAATAATATATTATTATTTTAAGTCACTTTTTTGTCTTGTATTATTTAGTGCTAAAATAATAATAATAATAATAATAATAATAATAATAATTATAATAATAATAATTATAATATATTAATACTAGTTGTACTACCCGGCTTCACCCGGGTTAATAACTGCTGTTAACAAAATAGAATGTATTAACAAAAATGTATTCTGCACACAAAAACCACAAAACAAATAGATAGAAATGTAATTATTAAAAGGCAAAAACTACGCTAATAGAAGCATTTCACAACATATATTTCAACACCACAGATACTCCACACAGATTTAACTAAATTGGCCAAGTAATGTGCTCTGTCTGTCTCTTTCCAGATCTGTCTCTTTCCAGATCTGTCTCTTTCCCCGTCTGTCTCTTTCCCCGTCTGTCTCTTTCCCCGTCTGTCTCTATCTGTCTCTTTCCCCATCTGTCTCTTTCCCCATCTGTTTCTTTCCCCATCTGTTTCTTTCCCCATGTTTCTTTCCCCATCTGTCTCTTTCCAGGTCTGCCACTTTCCTCGTCTGCCTCTTTCCTCGTCTGCCTCTTTCCCCGTCTGCCTCTTTCCCCGTCTGCCTCTTTCCCCGTCTGTCTCTTTCCCCGTCTGTCTCTTTCCCCGTCTGTCTCTGTCTGTCTCTTTCCCCATCTGTCTTTCCCTGTCTGTCTCTTTCCCTGTCTGTCTCTCTGTCTGTCTCTTTTCCTGTCTGTCTCTGTCTGTCTCTCTCTCTGTCTCTCTATCCATCTCCCCACAGACATCTTATTACCTCACATATAAGCTTCTTATACTATGAATGTCTTTTGTTCCTATAGCAACCACTCCCTGCTCCTATTAATAACCTGTAGTTCCAGGCTCCATTTACTTTAATAGAGGCATGTTTTTTGGAGCCTTACTGTAAAGCACTGGGTTAAATTTTCCTGTCAAAACATAGTCTACGACGTTCCCTGGGTCACATGAGGTGTCTGTGCAAAATTTTGTGATTGTAAATGCGACGGTGCGGATACACTTTTCGTTTCACTTTTTCCCCATTATGTAGATAGAGGCAAAATTGATTGGTAAATTTGAACACGCGGGGTTAAAATTTCGCCTCACAACATAGGCTTTCACGCTCTCGGGGTCTAGACATGTGCAAAATTTTGTGGCTGTAGCTGCGACGGTGCAGATGCCAATCCCGGACATACACACACACACACACACACACACACATTCAGCTTTATATATTAGATTATTCTACTATATTTTTCTTTTAAGTTACTTTTTTTGTCTTGTGGTATTCAATGCTAATGTAATAATACTAATAGTAATATTTTTATTATTATTATTATTATTATTAGTTTAAGTCACCTTTTTGTCTTGTGGTATGCAATGCAATAATAATAATAATAATAATAATAATAATAATATATATTAATTATAAAAAATATAATAATATATTAAAAATAATAATAATAATAATAATAATATTTTTATGTCTATTTTTGTTTTATGGTATTCAATGCTAATAATAATAATTTATATTAATATGATTACATTATTATTTTAAGTAATCAATGCTATATTATTATTATTATTATTATTATTAACAGCCATAATAATATTATATTATTATAATATTTTTATTTTAAGTCACTTTTTTTGTCTTATGGTATTCCATGCTAATAATAATAATAATAATAATAATAATAATAATAATAATAATAATAATAATAATAATAACAGCAATAATAATATTATATTAATATTATTATATTTTTATTTAAGTCACTTTTTTGTCTTGTGATATTCAATGTAATAATAACAATAATGATAATAATAATATTGTATTATATTTTTATTTTAAGTCACTTTTTTGTCTTGTGGTAGTCAATGCAATAATAATAAAAAATAATAATAATTATTATTATTGTTATATTATTGTATTATATTATTATTTTAAGTTACTTTTTTGTCTTGTGGTAGTCATTGCTGATGAAATTCTTTTATATGGTGCTGAAGTTTGCACAAATTAATTTTTTTTTTTTTTTTCAAATTGTACGATATGTTAAAATGTCACCTGCAACTCTTAGCATTTGTGCAAACATTTCTGATGTATAAAAAAAAATGTTCAGGAAAAGACTGGAGTATATTTGTGAGATAAATGTCAGACTTTTTTAAAGCCAAAAGGTATCAACCACTGAGGACTCTATGTTCTTTTAAACATTTTTTTTAGACTTTTTTAAAGTCACACAAAATGAATTGGCCACGAAAATCTTGATTACAAAACAGCAAAAATGTGGCAAAAATGCAGCTGTTGTGTTTTTGTAGCTTTTTTGTACTTTCTCATTGTTTTGAATGGTGAAAAAATGCTGCAAAAATGCTGAAAGATTTGACATGCTTCTTTACAAAAATTAAAAAAGCAACAAAAAAAGGGATTTAATCTCCTCCAAAAATTTAGCAATTACTTAAAATAGAGGGCAGCAGTTATACCCTGCCCAGGCCAAGGAAATAATGCACTAGCAGGATGCAGCAAGACCCCCAATAAGATGGAGGCATCACAGGTGCAAAAGAAGAAAATCACTCACACCCTTCAAATGGATGGAGCGATTGTTGGATGATAAAATTGCACACAAGTGGCTTGTATAGGGTGCCATTCACACATGTAGGTGCACAGTAACTGGTTAACGGCCTATTAGTCACGCCCATACTATTCGGCCAGGCGGGCTGTGCCAGTACTATCCAAGTGCATCATACAGGGACGGGAACTCCAATATACAAGGTCTAACATTAAGGGGCCTGGCTGCATCCTGGCTAATAATCCTGTATAAAATATTATGTGCAAAAATGCAAAAAACATATATAAAATATACAAGGTATTGGTATATGGCCAGAATACAGTAGCCCACAACCCACTTCACGGGTCCTCTGCTTGTGGGTCCCTACACTGATATCTAAATAAAAAAAAGCAACAAAAAGAGGGATAAAATCTCCAAAAATTCAGCAATTGCTTACAGCAAATAGAGGGAACCAGTTATAACCTGCCAAGGAACTAATGCTCCTTATTGGGGGTCTTGCTGCATCCTGCTAGTGCATTAGTTCCTTGGCCTGGGCAGGTTACAACTGCTGCCCTCTATTTGCTGTAAGTAATTCTTTACAAAAAGGCAGCATTTTTCCATTTCAGCCAGGAAAAATAAAGCGATCATTTGCAAGGGGTTTCTGGAATCTCATAGCTTTTGCTGGCACTGTAAAAAGCAGCTTTTAATTTGCATAAAGGTCATGAAAAAACACTGAAAAAAATGCTGCAAAAATGCAACGAGTGACTATAGACTAAAGCGGGCTTTACACACTGCGATATTGGTCCCGATATCGCTAGTGTGGGTCCCCACCCCCATCTGTTGCGCGACACGGGCAAATCGCTGCCCGTGGCGCACATCATCGCCCAGACCCGTCACACATACTTACCTGCCCGGCGACGTCGCTGTGACCGGCAAACTGCCGCCTTTCTAAGGGGGCGGTCCGTGCGGCGTCACAGCGACGTCACTGAGCGGCCGCCCAATAGAAGCGGAGGGGCGGAGATGAGCGGGACGTAACATCCCGCCCACCTCCTTCCTTCCGCATTGTGGATGGGAGGCAGGTAAGGAGAGCTTCCTCGTTCCTGCGGTGTCACACGGAGCGATGTGTGCTGCTGCAGGAACAAGGAACAACCTCGTTACTCCTGCAGTAACGATTTTTGAGAATGGACCCCCATGTCACCGATGAGCGATTTTGCACGTTTTTGCAATGATGCAAAATCGCTCATCGGTGTCACACGCAACGGCATCGCTAATGCGGCCGGATGTGCGTCACCAAATCCGTGACCCCAACGAGTTCGCATTAGCGATGTCGTAGCATGTAAAGCCCCCTTAATACACTGCCTGCAAATCCGGTCAGAAAATATACAGCATATCCATATGGTTTTGGGTTTTTTTATGCCTATTTTATGTTTTTATTAATTTCTATTAGAAACAAATTTTGCTTTTGAGCTGTTAGGATTATATTATTTCACCATAATATTGGACGCGGAGTCTCGTAATGTTCCGGGCTGGTCATGAAGGGCGAATTCACGTCTCGATGAAGTTCCACATTATGTTAAACTTTCTGTTTGTTCCATTTCTGTCAGTAATGTTTACTTCTGGAGAAGATACCAGACCTTGATGTTTAATATTCTGTATACTCGATGTACATCAAACCGGATTTGGAAAATTCAAGGCTCAGATTTCTAAGTGCTTAGCAATTCAGCTGATCTGATGATGTTCGGCCGGGTTACTTGACAGAACGTACCGAGCGCAGAATGCAAAAATGGTCCTGATTGATCAATAAGACCAAACAACATATTTTTGTTTGTGTCTGTAGCGCATTTACCTTGACACTGAGTACACACCCCACCGTCTGCCATCCAGCGCTATCCATCATTTTCATCTCATCTTGCCTTGACATGACCTTGTCCTGACAAGGCGTCCGCATAGTGGACTGACATACTGGACGCATCTTCAGTCTAGACTAAGATGTATATATCACTCGGTGCCGGTAACCATCCCGTATTTTTATCCAGTCAATTCTTCTTTTCTGCTGTCAGAATAAAAGTGAACAACCTTATGGCAATACACATGGACACCGATTCATCAGTTGCGTTTTTTTTAAGGGAATCTGACACCAGATAATCTGAGACCTGCATAATGTTGAGACAGCCTGATTCCAGCAATGTGTCCTTTGCTGGGCTGCTTCTGTAGTTTTGATAAAACCACTATTTTATGAGGAGATTTTCAGATAGTCCTCCATATTCATGAGCTCCCTATAACCGCACCCCCACCATTGATTGGCAGCTTTCTGTCTATACACAGTGTACACAGAAAGCTACCAATCAGTGGTGGGGCGGGGTTATAACGAGCTCAGCATTCAGAGATCTTCTAGAGCTGCAACAGAAAAACAAAGAATGTATTTTTAATAATTCAATACACAGCCCAGTAAGTGATACATTGTTGAAATCATGGTCTCTGGCCCAATAATATGACAACCGTTCACTGCTGTTTCTTGACATCCGCAGGGGACCGGCTGTGAGCAGCGGTGATGTCAGTGAGTTCACCAGAGCTCACAGCCAGGTTCCCACGGTTCCAAGTGTGACCGCCGGTAAACCCATTGCTGGATCGCATGACACGGCAGCAAAATAGCCTGGCAATCCAGCAGTCAGATCACCAAAAATTCACATTTAGGGGCCCTCAGTAAAAGTTGAACCTGCTGCTGGATTGCCATGCTGCTGTGCGGCCGTGTCCCACAATCCGACAGTCCACCAATCTGGCAACGGGTTCAACTGAGTTCACTGAGGGCAATGGGGACACAGACCTGCCACTTCCAGTGATAGGTTCTGCAGCTGCTCAGCTAGAGCAGCGACGGGGCCCATTGCATTGTAGATGCAAATAAGTTGAGGCCAGTGATAATGTCACTTTACAAGATGGAGAAGAAAGAAAGAAATGATCTACTGTCACCAGAGCAAGACTTTCCCCAGAAGGGCATGACTAAGTGCCTACCCTGTGGTCACAAGAGCCTCTGATTGTGAGGTTGGACTTAGCTGACCATAGGAACCAGGTACCACTCCGGAGCAGCTCCTGGTTGACGCGCTCCACCAAGAGGCTGGTCAGCACAAGACGTGACAGACAAAAGAGATTGACTACCACTAGGGAAGGTTAGAGAGGGAATCCCGTGACACTTTCCCTGAACTATATAACATCCCTAGATGCATTCTTTCACCACGTGCGGCAATCACGCCTCCTAACACTGTATCTCCCTGATCACAACCCTGACTAGTGTGCAGGGCAGCGAGAATACTAGTCTCGCTCTAGGATAAACACACTAAGGGGAAAAAATAGACAAGGGTAAATGAAACAGTTTTAACACAATGGACACCAGACTACAGGCAGGAGTAAAGTGAAAAGACAAACCAAAAGGGGAATAAAGTATGGCAACACACCAAACACTTTTTTTCATATATTAGAAAACTGATTGAAGGAGAGCGACGGAATCATATGGTTGTCCAAATATGTACTATTCTTGAAATCAGTTATTAAGAAGCAAACGTCTACAATACTTCCAAACAAAGAGCCACAAAATGGGCAGGGCCTCGAATCTTTAGCCCTTTTTTGTTTAAAGTACCTATCTTCCCATTAAGGTGACACTTTGAATAATTCCAAATCAAATTAAGTCAGTTCAAATGGCTACAAAAAGGTAAAAAAAATAAAAATAAAATAAAAAAAATATTTATATATAAAACTATTAGGGTTACTTAAGCTCATAAAAATATACTGAAGAATTTTACAGAAAGGAAAATAGAAGCACTAATGCCGTTAATAATAGGGATTTGAGTGCGGGAACACAATAGTAGTTGAAGCTGGCATGTGAGATGATTCATTTATATAAGGTTACATATTTATGGAAATATAATTTGGAGCAATGTGCGGAATATCGCATTAGAGAGATGGAGCAGAAGGTTGAACTTTGGGAGGATTAACTACATTTACAATGTCAATGAGAAGTATCCCCAGACATTGCAATGGAAGAAGAGTGGTAAAACAATATGAGCCAAAATGTAATTATGGAGGGATTCAGAACCCAAGTGCCAGCATCAAACATCAGGGCTGCATCTCAACTTTTGCATTCGATGCACTCTAACTTTC
Source organism: Anomaloglossus baeobatrachus (assembly GCF_048569485.1). Classification (NCBI taxonomy): domain Eukaryota; kingdom Metazoa; phylum Chordata; class Amphibia; order Anura; family Aromobatidae; genus Anomaloglossus; species Anomaloglossus baeobatrachus. Next base: position 536,023,020 of record NC_134358.1, on the reverse strand, counting down.
CCTACGAATCTAAAAAGTTCTGTAGAGTTTTAGAACAGAAGGACAAAGAGCAATGCTGCAAGCTTGTTGCTGGGCTGAAATAATTCACCGAGGCATTGCTATAGCAGATGCAGAGATAGCAGTACCAAAGTGCTGGAGCATGACGGGCCAAAAGACCCCTTTGCAATAAAATACTATGAAGTACATAGTAGAGGCATATCACAGACTTTACATTGAGACCATGGAGCATCAGGTTTTGCCTCTGCCAATAAGTTGTGAGGATGGCACGAGGCTGTAGACGCAGGCGAGGGGGGTCTTCTGCTTCTGCTCAGCAGTCCTTCTTCGGTGGTCCGCGCCTGGCCACCTCCACAGTGCAAGGGAAAGGGATTGGTTGTAGTTTTCCTGGTGGGATGTGTGGTCTTTGTGTATGCAAGACATACAGGTTCAGGCCCTCGTGCAGACCAGGATTTTCCTGCCGGGGATTCAAAGACACAAATTATGATTTCTTTTTCTAGTCTTTTACTAACAGGTAAGAGCAGTATTTCTGTCACATCATCATTGTGGGCACAACACCTGCTGGAAGGGGGTTAACTTCATGTATTTTAATGCAGCTAACACGCTCCTGTTAGGAGAGCCACCGGCCAGTCCGGGCGATGCAATGCGATCATCGCACAAGTCACACGCAAGTGTGACTCCAGCCTTATAATAACTGTGTCATTTAAGTGTTTAAACATAGAGTGTAGGCTTAAGACGGTGTTACACGCTATGATATATCTAACGATACGTCGTCGGGGTCACGGAATTCGTGACGCACACCCAGCATCGTTAGATGTCGTAGATTGTGACACGTCTGAACGACTGTTAATGAGCAAAAATACTCACCTTATCGTTGCTCGTTGACACGTCGTTCATTTTCATAATGTCGTTCCTCCTTCTGCGCGCCGGTTGTTTGACGTTCCTGAGGCAGCACACATCGCTCCGTGTGACACCCCGGGAACGATGAACACAGCTTACCTGCGTCCCGCCGGCAATGCGGAAGGAAGGAGGTGGGCAGGATGTTACGTCCCGCTCATCTCCGCCCCTCCGCTTCTATTGGGCGGCCACTGTGTGACTTCGCTGTGACGCTGAACGTCCCTCCCCCTTCAGGAAGAGGATGTTCGCCGCCCACAGCAACGTCGATAGGTAGGTATGTACGTGTGATGGGGGTTAACGACATTGTGCGCCACGGGCAATGAATTGCCCGTGACGCACAAACGACGGGGGTGGGTGCGATCGCTCATGCGATCGCACGATATATCGTAACGTGTAACGCCACCTTTACTTGCTCACCACATCACCCCTTCACAATTTCATAGGTTTTCATTGTAACTAGGGAAATAATGAAGAATTCCAGGGCTTCCATCTTACTGTTATGATCCCTCTCTGCAGAGCATCTTGCACATTTGGAGATGCTCTACTGTGTTTTCCTGGGCTTCTGGCTGGCAGATTGATTGTCAGCACTGGCCTCCATGCTGGTTATGGGAGGTGCTGATTGCGCATGTGTTTTATCTTCTGGGTAATTGTTCTGCTTCTTTATTGGGCATGCTCTCCCAGAACCTTGTCAGTCGTACATTCAGGTTCTGCAGTTGTGCTGTTGGCCTGAGTTCCTACCTGTGTTCTGATCTTGATTTCCTGACCCCAGACTGTTGTTTGACTCCTCTCTGCACACTCCCTGTTCCTGTGTTGAACTCCCTGTTTTTGACCTTGGACCGTTACCGGACCACGTCTCAGTTTACTCCCTGAATTCATTACGTGCCTTCTCGGAATTCTGAACTGACTATTCCTGAATTCTCCTGTGTCCATACGTGCCCTCCTGTTACTAGACCCTGGCTTTCCTGACTACTCTACTGTTTGTACTACCCGTAAGTAGTGACTAATATCACACTTACTACTCCCACATAACGCTTCCAGGCCAATTCAGTTCAAAAGAATTTCGGTGTTATCAACAATCAACCAAATGATTGCATGTTAAAGTCCCCTCTTGATCCTAAGAAGAAGAAAAACAAAAATAAATATTGTAGAAATACAATAAAGAGAAAAATGTTTCATTTTTAAAAAGTTATTGAATTATTAAAATATTGAGAAAGATATAAAAAAATGACAAAAGTCAATGCCAGAATTGCTGATTTTTGATCACCTCATTAAAGACTAAAAATTGTTATCAAAACTCAAAAGGGATCAAAAGCTACGTGTCAAAAAATAGTACTGTAAGGTTATGTGCACATGTGTATTTGGCTGCAAAAATTTCTCCACCATTTCTGCATCTCTTGGCAAGAAAAATGCAACAAAATCACGCGTTTCTGATATATTTTGTATGCATTTTTTGTTATCTTTTTACCTTTTGTTTTTCAAATTGAAGTCAAAGGGGGAAAAACACTGCAAAAAATCTGAAAGAATTGACATGCTGCAGATTATTTTCTGCACCAAATCTGCAACAAGAAAATACTCAACATGTGGACTACACTTCAGGATTCTCACTAACATCAAGATTTACTTGCAATTTTGTGACAAATCTGCACTCAAAAACAAATTAAAAAAATGCGATAAAAAAGCATCGTGCGTACACAGCCTTACAATCTGCCATAAAACAAGCCCTACTTTAAATTCCTTAAATACATTAAAAAAAAATACAAGTTAGGCTAAGTTCACATGTTCTGTAGTCATCTGTTAGAACGGATCCTGTGGTGATTGTCGTCTGTGTGGGTGCTGTTCTGAAACTCCTTCTGGAGGCCAGGAATGGTAGTGGAGCTAAATCTGAGCCATTGACTCAGACAGGTGTTTGTGTTAATTGGGAATTGGGGATGTCTTATTGCGGACAAGTCTGGTCTATATAGGAGAGCACTTTCTGCCCGACTGATGCCGGTTATAATTGTATGTTCCCTGTCTCTGTTCCTGGCCTGGAGATTTGTCCTTCCCTGTATCCCTGAGGAAGACTTCTGCAGATCATTTTCAGTTTCTGCTTTGCTTTCTGGTTTACAGGGTGTTGTTTTTCCTTGTTTTGCTGTGTATCTGTTTTCTTGCAGGTGACGTTTTGTTTCTATTGTGTTGTGAGCATGGGGGTTTCCCCTGTGCTGGCTCTCCTACAGGAAAAGTGATTTTTATCCCTGTCTGATTTGATTATTTGCTCTTTTGTATTTTGTGTTCTTTTGGTATTTTGTTCTCCCATTATTTACAGGAGTACCTGATATAATGGGGGTGAGGTCGTATGACCTCCAGGGCCATTTTTTACTATCAGGAGTTTGGTTTTTTTCTATAGGGATTTTGCCCTGACCACAATCAGTTCCTTTCCTTTGCTTTGTATCAAGTTAGTTGGGCTTTGCCTGTGCTAATTCTTTTTTTTCTATCTGAGTATTGTGCTTTTCTATATCACTGAAATCTTTATATGTGGGGGGCTACCTATTCCTTTTGGGGACTGCTCTGAGGCAAGGTAGATTTCCTCATTTCATTCTGTGAGGTGTAGCTAGTTTTTCAGGCTGTGACGTGGTGTCTAGGATTTTAGGAACACTCCACGGCTACCTCTGGTGTGATCTGATAGGGGATTGAGGTCAGCCCAGGTTCCAACTGCTCCTGTTTTTTGGTGTTTTTTCACCTATAGGAGATTTTTGTAATCTTCCACGGTTACCGGATCATAGCAGGATCCGTTGGGAAACTGATTTCTGTCACATGCCTTTTTTAACATTGGAGTCTATGGCAACAGATCCGTTAACAGATAGTTATTTAACCATCTGCTGTACTTGCATTTTTAATGAATCCGTTGTTTTTTTAATGAATGGATGATAAATAGCAATATGTCAACGGATGTCTATAGACTCCACATGTTAAAAACAGATCCGGCCGACATCTGTTATTTAAAAATGGACAAAACAGTCGTGTTTGCAGAACTTTTTTTGGAAACGGATCTCTAACGGATCCATGATAACAGATGACTACAGGACATGTGAACTCAGCCTTATACAGCTGCAGAGTTATTGCTTTTGAAAAGTAGAGGTAATAAAAAAAAAGTCACTGCCAGACATGGTTGTGTATGAAAGGGGTTAATCTCCCCTGCATTTTCATATTATAATACAGACTGAAAAAAGTTTATTTATTAATAAAAAGACCACGATCACAGAATCGTTTCATCCTAAATACCAGCACACGGCAGTTTTTTTAATTGGTGACACCACGGCCCATCCGTTCTTCCAGGTATTAATCGGTGCTGGTATATAATGACAGAAGTGGTAGTAATAATGAAATCTATAGGGGCACAGATGTAATATGGCAGAGTCATGCTGGGAATCGCACCATTAGAAAAGAAGTGACAGAAGAAGCTTCAGGAATGAGATAACGCAAAAAGCAGCGAGAGGTCAGATAACAAGTCATCAAGATGAAGTACAGCAAATGAAAATGATCAGTGTGTAATGAATGGCGATACGGGACAAAATGGAATGCAGGAATTCCAGGGAAAGGAGGAAGATACAGTATATGTACATTAATATATATATATATATATATATATATATATATACACACACACACACACAGTACAGACCAAAAGTTTGGACACACCTTCTCATTCAAAGAGTTTTCTTTATTTTCATGACTCTAAAAATTGTAGATTCACATTGCAGACATCAAAACTATGAATGAAAACATGTGGAATGAAATACTTAAAAAAAAGTGTGAAACAACTGAAAATATGTCTTATATTCTAGGTTCTGTAAAGTAGCCACCTTTTGCTTTGATTACTGCTTTGTACACTCTTGGCATTCTCTTGATGAGCTTCAAGAGGTAGTCACCGGAAATAGTCTTCCAACAGTTTTGAAGGAGTTCCCAGAGATGCTTAGCACTTGTTGGCCCTTTTGCCTTCACTCTGCAGTCCAGCTCACCCCAAACCATCTCGATTGGGTTCAGGTCTGGTGACTGTGGAGACCAGGTCATCTGGTGTAGCACCCCTTCACTCTCCTTCTTAGTCAAATAGCCCTTACACAGCTTGGAGGTGTGTTTGAGGTCATTGTCCTGATAGTGATAGTCCAACTAAACGCAAACCGGATGGAATAGCATGCCGCTGCAAGATGCTGTGGTAGCCATGCTGGTTTAGTATACCTTAATTTTTTAATAAATCCCCAACAGTGTCACCAGAAAAGCACCCCCACACCATCACACCTCCTCCTCCATGCTTCACTGTGGGAACCAGGCATGTAGAGTCCATCCATTCACCTTTTCTACAAAGACACAGTGGTTGGATCCAAAGATCTCACATTTGGACTCATCAGACCAAAGCACAGATTTCCACTGGTCTAATGTCCATTTCTTGTGTTCTTTAGCCCAAACAAGTCTCTTCGGCTTGTTTCCTGTCCTTCGCAGTGGTTTCCTAGCAGCTATTTTACCATGAAGGCCTGCTGTACAAAATCTCCTCTTAATAGTTGTTCTAGAGATGAGAAGGCGTGTCCAAACTTTTGGTCTGTACTGTTTTTTATATATATATATATATATATATATATAAATATATATATATATATATATATATATATATATATATATATATATATACAGTATATATATACAGTATGCTAGCTGTACCACCCGGCATTGCCCGGGATAGTAACTGTCTCTCTGTCTCTCTCTCTTTCTGTCTCTATATCTTTCCCTATCTGTCTCTCTCCCTGTCTGTCTCTTTACCTGTCTGTCTCTTTCCCTGTCTGTCTCTCTCTTTCCCTGTCTGTCTCTCTATCTCTTTCCCTGTCTGTCTCATTTCCTGTCTGTCTCTTTCTCTGTTTCTTTCCGTCTGTCTCTTTACCTGTCTGTCTCTTTCTCTGTCTGTCTGTCTCTTTCTGTGTCTGTCTCTTTCCCTGTCTGTCTCTGTTTCTTTCCCTATCTGTCTTTCTATCATCTTTCCCTGTCTGTCTCTCTATCTCTTTCTCTTTCTTTCTCTGTCTGTTTCTTTCCGTGCCTGTCTCTTTCCCTGTCTGTTTCTGACAGGCAAACATTCCATTTAAGGGCGTGGCTGCGCATTCTTCTGAAGTTCTGGCTGCATTGTGGCTCCCTGCTCCATTGACTTTAATGGAGGCAGGTTTTTTGGTGAATAACTTTAAAGTGCAGGGTTAAAATTTCCCCTCAAAACATAGTTTATGATGTTCCCTGAGTCAAATGGAGTGTATGTGAAAAATGTTGTGAATGTACATGCTACGGTGTGAATTCCTTTAGTGGACATACACACACACACACACACACACATACATACACTCAGCTTTATATATTAGATACATAAAATTGCTGGTACCCCTCCCCTCGTTTAATCAAAGAAAAGACCCACAATGGTCATGGAAATAACTTGAATCTGACAAAAGTGATAATAAATAAAAAAAATCTATGAAAATGAGCAAATGAAAGTCAGACATTGCTGCTTTTCTGCTTCCAAAGAATTAGAATTTAAAAAAAAAAATATAACTCATGAAATAGGCCTGGACAGAAATGATGGTACCCCTGAAAATAATGTGACATGTTAAATCAAGGTGTGTCCACTAATTAGCATCACAGGTGACTACAATCTTGTAATCAGTCAGTGGGCCTGTATATAAGGCTACAGGTACTCACTGTGCTGTTTGGTGACATGGTGTGTACCACACTCAACATGGACCAGGGGAAGCGAAGGAAAGAGTTGTCTCTGGAGATTAGAAAGAAAATCTAAAGGCTGCTTTACGCTTTACTAGCGATGTCACTCGTGAAAGCACCCGCCCCCGTCGTTTGTGTGTCATGGGCGGCGGGGCGCTGCGCTCGCTAACGCTCGGGTCCGGCGCTGCTGCTGCTGCTCAGTGGCTCGAGCGGTGGGCCGGATCCGGGGACTCGAGTGGCACTCCTCGCCCGTGAGTGAAAACGGGGTTGGTTTGTTTGGGGATTTAGTCCGTGACGACACCCACGGGTTGTGGTGAAGATGGGCACCACCGCTGCTGGTGACGGGGATCCCGGGAGTGATGGTAGGGAGCAGCTGGGATGTTGTTCTCTCCCTCTGTGGGTAGCGGTTGGTGGTCCCGGGGCCCGGTGGTGTGACGGGGAGGCAGGGTTGGTGAGGTGCAGGGTCGCAGGGACAGCACGGCGCGGTGCCGGATGGCACGGGTGTACTCACTCAGCAATAGATGCACAAAGTCTCCGGTAAACCAAACGGCTGGATGGACAGGTCCCGCAGCCGGCTGCAGTGTCTCTCCCTGGACAGGTGATGGTGGCTGTCTTTCCCTGCACCTTTGTGTACTGTGCTGACTCCGATGGCTTCCCAACGGTAGTCCGCTCCCCGGTGTACAGATGCCGGAGGAGCCCGTTTTGCCCACAGGCGCTGGCCCTTGGATTTCTAGCCTGTGGCGGTGGCTGTATATCCTCACGGTGTGAGCGGTTGCCTTCAATCGGGACTTGGTTGTTAGGGAACCCCGGGGGTTCCTGTCACATTCGGATTTGACTATTGACGGCGGCTCCAAGCCTGGTCGGGATCCGATGGCCCTGCCTGTGTGCTTAACTTCACTCCACTCCCCGGTTCGGTACCGGTGGGCCACCGCCCAACCCCGGTCCTACGGTTCCGCAGAGATCCGTCACTCCTGCAGATGGCCACCACCGTCTGCCAACCTTGCTGTCAGTGCCTGGGCTCCAACCCAGACACTCGCAGTTCGTGACCTCTCACTTCCACCTCCTAAACTGAACTACTGCCTTTCCCGCCTCCAGGCCTGTGAACTCCTCGGTGGGTGGGGCCAACCACTTGGCTCCGCCCCACCTGGTGTGGACATCAGACCCTGGAGGGAGGCAACAAGGGATTTTGTCTGACTAATGTAACTGTCTGGGGGGTGGGGGTGCGTGTGTGTTCTGTCTGTGGCTACCTGGCTAGTCCAGGGCGCCACATTCCCCCTTGGTAAAATGCAGACCGTCCGCGGGCTGCCCTGCCATCACCGGTTTTATTTGTCAAACTGAAAAAGATAAATAACATTGGAAAACAGTAAAACATGCAACATAAGCATACTTTAGGTCCTCTTAAACGTTACAACACACATAAACAGTTTTAATAACGGGCAGACAGATGTCTTCCGCTCTCCCACCCAAGCGACCTAGCCCTGATGCTGCCCCTAAGAAACGGGCAGCACCCCTTTACCCCAGTCCAGGTTCAGGCTGCCCGAGCGGGAACGGGTACGGTGTCTCGCACCCGGCTGTCACTTCAGGGGACCCCACGTCCAGGGGGACCCCTGACCCCCGGAGGATGGCCACCGGTCCTGGTGGTGGCCGGGCCCCAGCCTGCTCTGCTGCGGGCCCTTCCTCCAATCTGCCTCTCCGGAGGCGGCAACGGTATCCATCCCACAACATTATTTACAAGCCCACAAGTTCGTGGGTGGCCTGCAAGTTCTCGGCCGTGTCCATGAGCAGTTTCTCATGTGGGAAGTAAACACATAGGGTCCCTCCGGGGACAACTTGCCGGCAACGGCCGCGGTAATCACGGTAGATAATTGGATGAAAACTCGGTTGATTCGGATTGATTCATTTTCATTCACTCACATATTTACACAATCAACAGGTTGCACCCCTAAATGTCGGTTTCCCTATACCTAAGCGGGGGCCTACCTAGGTTGGAGCGTGTGGACCTTCGGGGCCCAATGTTAGTAGCAACAGGTGAGGGGACAGAGGAGACAACCGGTTCCTCTTCCTGTAGATCGTGTGGGGCAAGCGGAGACCCAGGGGAACTAGGTACAGGTGCAGTCCTGGGCACTGGTTCACTGGCGGTTACTTCCGTCTCCTTTTCCTCCACGGGTTGTGGGAACGTTATCACCGGAATAATGACCGCGCCATTCTGCGTAGGCCAGTCTGCTGTGAAGTCACCCATCACTGTGTGGATAACCTCTTTTTCTTTCTCCCCGATTGGTCTGGACCCCGGAACTTCAGTTGCCACCCTCAATGGAGGTGGGCACCTCTTCAGGTGGTCCCTGGAAACTGTGGCCGAAGTCTTCCCCTGGTCACGATTGATCTGGTAGGCCTTCTCGTTCTCCCATTCAGTGGGTTGTATGACATACAGGGTTTTCTCCCACTGGTCATCAAGCTTATGGGTTCTTTTCCGTTTTAGCACTACATCCCTGGGCTTAAAGGGACCAGCTGGAGCCCGCCTGTTGAAGTATTGTTCCTGCTGTTCCCGGCTCCGACACAGGTTCCTTTCCACGTACTCCTGGACCTGTCGGTACTGCGCTCTCCGCCGGGTGTCCCAAGCAGCAGTCGAAGGAAGGGCCTCTGGAGCTTCCAAGTCCATTTCCAGGTCCACCGGCAACCGGCCCGGTCGGGCTCTCATCAGATACGCTGGTGTGCATTTGGTAGAGCTACATGGAATGTTATTGTACATGTCTACCAGGTCAGGCAGCTTTTCTGGCCACAGGTTCTGCTCTTTCAACGGTAGCGTCTTAAGGAGACCCAGGACCAGATGGTTCATCTTCTCACACATGCCATTAGTCTGGGCATGGTTCGAATCTTCTTGCAGCCGTATAACTGGCAGAATTCTTGAAACACCTCCGCTTTGAAAGCCGGGCCGCGATCGGTAAGCACCCTCTCCGGGTACCTGTACGGTCGGCAAAAGTAGGCCTGAAATGCTCTAGCTGCGGTACGGCCGGTCAGATCTTTGACTGGGACAACCACCATGAACCTTGAATAGTGATCTACGATGGTCAGGGCATAGGTGTACCCACTTCGGCTAGGGGTGAGCTTGACGTGGTCCAGGGCGACCATCTCCAGCGGTTGATGGGTAATGATTGGTCGTAGAGGGGCCTTCTGGCTGGCTTCGTCCCTTCTTCTCAGTGCACAGGGACCACACTCTCAGCACCAGGCCTCTACAGACTCCCGCATCCCACTCCAATAGAACCGCTCTCTCAACAGCATCTCCAGCTTCTTCCACCCAAAGTGCCCGGCACCGTCATGGTAAGCTTGTAGAACTGTGGGCATGTAAGCCTGGGAAACCACCAGCTGGCGAACCTTCTCATGAGTCTTCAGGTTGATCAGTTCCCGATACAGTTTCCCCTGGCACAGGTGCAGCCGGGCTCGTTCTTTCCACAGCCGTTGGGCCTAGGGAGGAGCGGCAGGGTCCATTCCAGCAGAGCCTTGTTCATTCATGGTCTTGACCAATTGGACGTCAGGCGCTTGGCCTTGGGCTTCTCGCCATCCCTGACTGGGTAGCGGTTCCAAGCTCACCTGTTGCTGCTTGACATGCAACTTCTCGACTGGTGGCCGGTGGAACGCGGGCAACTCGATTTCTTCGAGGTCATCGTCTTTCGACCCCTCATCCGGCAGGTGTGGCATCCGGGATAGCGTCTCCGCATTGGTGTTCTTGCGACCGGCTCAGTACTTGATAGTGAAGTCATAGTTAGACAGCCTGGCCACCCACCGCTGCTCCAACGCGCCCAGCTTGGCCGTGTCCAGATGGGTTAACGGATTATTGTCCGTATAGGCGGTGAACTTTGCTGCTGCGAGGTAATGGCGGAACCGCTCGGTAATGGCCCACACCAGGGCTAGGAGCTCAAGCTTGAAGGAGCTGTAATTTTCGGGGTTCCTTTCCGTGGGCCAGAGTTTTCTGCTGACATAGGCGATCACCTTCTCTCGCCCGTCCTGGACCTGGGACAGGACTGCTCCCAAGCCCACATTGCTGGCGTCGGTGTAGAGGACGAACTGGAGGCTGCAGTCGGGGTACGCCAGGATCTCTTCTCCCGTCAAGGCCGTCTTCAGCTGGTGAAAGGACTCCTCATGCTTCTTCTCCCACACAAACGGAGTTCCAGGGGACCTGCCACCCTTGGTCTGTCCCACGAGGAGGTCTTGCATGGGGGCGGCCATCTTCATGTACCCTTTGATGAAGCGACGGTAGTAGCCCACCAGGCCCAGGAACTGTCTCACCTCTCTCACTGTGGTCGGTCTCGGCCAGTCCTGGATAGCAGTGATCTTCTCGGGATCTGGGGCGACACCTTCTGCGCTCACATTGTGTCCAAGGTACTGTACCCTAGGCTTCAGTAGGTGGCACTTGGAGGGCTTCAGTTTCATCCCATACTTGGCTAGGGACGCGAACACTTCAACCAAATGTTCCAGGTGGGTCTCGTACGTCTGGGAGTATACGATCACACTATCCAGATACAGCTGGACCGTTTCGAAATTGAGATGTCCCAGGCAACACTCCATGAGCCATTGGAAGGTTCCAGGGGCATTGCACAGCCCGAACAGCATGCTGTTAAACTCGCAAAGTCCCATGGGAGTGGTGAATGCAGTCTTCTCATGGTCCTCTGGTGCGACCGCCACCTGCCAGTATCCGCTGGTGAGGTCAAGGGTAGAGAAGAAGTTAGCAGTTCTCAGCGCAGCTAGCGACTCTTCGATACGGGGGAGAGGATAAGCATCTTTATGCGTTATCTGGTTGATCTTCCGGTAATCCACACACATTCTCATGGTGCCATCCTTCTTCTTCACCAGCACCAGTGGGGCTGCCCAGGGACTACAACTATCCCGAATGACCCCTGCCTCCTTCATGTTCCTCAACATGTCTTTGGCGCATTGATAATGTGCTGGCGGGATGGGCCTATATCTTTCTTTAATGGGTAGATGTATGCCTGTAGGTATATAGTGTTGAACCCCTTTAATCCTCCTGAAATCTAATGGGTGCTTGCTGAAAACCTGTTCATACTCTTGCACTACCCTGTATACCCCCTCTTTGTGATGCATGGGTGTGGCTTCAGTGCCTACGTGCAGTTCCTGGCACCACTCCCCTAACTGTTCAGGGGGTATATGATTACTGGTAAGGGACGCTGAGGTAGGAGGGGCAGCTTCGTGAATGGTGTGAGGGTCTAGGGTGAGCAACTTGGCAAGGGTAGCGTAACGGGGGAGCCTGACTTCCTCTTCTCCACAATTCAGCACTCTTACAGGCACTCTCCCCTTTTTAACGTCAACCACCCCTCTGGCTGCCATCACCGTGGGCCAGTGTTCAGAAGGCGTGGGTTCCACCATCGCCGGGTAGTCGCGCCCCTGGGGGCCTACTGCTACCCTGCACCAAATCATCATCTCGCTTCGGGGGGGCACTACCAAGGGGGCCACATCCATCACCCTTACTCCACCAATCTCCCCACCAGTTGAGTTCACTTGCTGCCGATACAGAAGGGCCCGGATCTCACGCTCCACAGCCCTCTGTCGGCCTCCTCCTGCGGTGGCGGCCAACTGCTGCAACAGACTCGGCACCTCACTCATACAATGCTCCATCACGTTGGTCCCTAAGATTACTTTCGGGGTATGATCACTGGGTTCATTCATCACCACAATCATCCCTTGATTCTTTAACTCCGCACGCCCCACAGTCAGGGTCACTTGTTTGTATCCTACTTGGGTTAGCGGGAGTCCATTAGCTGCGACAAGGGTCAGGCTATCGTCAGAGGGGGCAAGTTCATCAGTACCCCAATACTGTTGGTACAGTTTATATGGTATAGTGGTTACCTGTGATCCAGTGTCCAAGAGGGCCATGAGCGGAATGCCGTCCACTGCCAGAGGGATGATGGGGCGAGCTCACCAGTCGGGGGGGCCATTGGTGTCTACTCCCGAGGATTGGCCCTTGGCCCCAGGGGTTGCTCGTTTAACGGGCATCGCCTAGAGTAGTGGAAAGGCTTGCTGCACCTGTAACAAATAGGGGGCCCGTACCGTGAGTCATTGGTCCTTCTCCGCTGCATCCAAGGGACGTCCTCCAGGCTGTTGGCGAGCTGGATCCTCCCTGGGGGCTTGACTCTCGTCGGAAGCTGGAGTGCGGCGAGGATCTTGGCTAGGTCTCCATCCATGCGGCGGACCTGGGCAGCTAGCTCCTCCATCCTCCCGACGGGCGCTGCAGGGGCCGGTAGAGCTGGGAGAGGAGGCGCCACCGTAATGGGAGCAGTTTCAGCTGGCCATGGGGCCGCCTCAGGAGCGTCTGGCGTTGGAGCCTGCAGGGCCTTGATGGCCCGCTCCTTCAACACTGCAAAGTCCAGATTGGGGTGTTCTAGGGCCCACAGCCGTAGCTGCTTGCGGTCTTCTGCAGACCCCAGTCCCTATAGTGTCCACCCGCTTCAGCGTACGGATGGCTGTTTGCAGACGCAGGGTATAGTCTCTTATATTGTCTGCAGGCCGTTCTCGGCACTGATAAAACTGCATCCACAATTCCGCTTCCGTGCGGGTCTCAAAAGCGATCTGGAGTTTCTCAAAAATGGTAGTCACTGAGGCCCGGTCCGCATTGGTCCAGGTCTCCGTCTCCTGCTCAGCCGCGCCGGTTAGCTGTCCTAGCACTACCGCTGCCCGTTGCTTATCAGTCAAGGGATATAAATCGAGGATCGGGCTAATCTTTTTCCGGAACACCTGCAGAGCATCAGGCTTCCCATTGAACTGCGGTAGCCATGTAGCACCAGGCACATAGGGCAGGGAGAACGGCATCACCTGGGCGACCGCTGGGCCCGCGGCCTCCCCCGCTCTTGCAACCGGAGCATGGGCTATTCCGTTTCCATCTACAGGCGCGGCTGCGGCTGCGACCGCCACTCCTCCAACAGCTCCGTCGGGCGCAGACATCTTTTTCCCGTCCCCCCTTGGTTCTTTCTAGTACTTCCGCTTGTTGGGAGCGGGGCTTCGCTTTCGCGCCTTCCCTGCTCGGGGAAGACGCTCGAGCGGGAAATCTTTGCACCAAAGATGGCGGCGCTTCAAATTTTTCAGCCAGACGCCGCCGGCGGGGACTGCAAGGCGCACTTCTACCGGTAGGTAGATCGGTTCTATCCTGCTCGTGATGCCAAGTTGTCGCGAGCGGCGGGGCGCTGCGCTCTCTAACGCTTGGGTCCAGCGCTGCTCTCTTACTGTTTCTATATCTTTCCCTATCTGTCTCTTTCCCTGTCTGTCTCTTTACCTGTCTGTCTCTTTCCCTGTCTGTCTCTCTCTTTCCCTGTCTGTCTCTCTATCTCTTTCTCTTTCTTTCTCTGTCTGTCTCTTTCCATGCCTGTCTCTTTCCCTGTCTGTTTCTGACAGGCAAACATTCCATTTAAGGGCGTGGCTGCGCATTCTTCTGAAGTTCTGGCTGCATTGTGGCTCCCTGCTCCATTGACTTTAATGGAGGCAGTTTTTTTGGTGAATAACTTTAAAGTGCAGGGTTAAAATTTCCCCTCAAAACATAGTTTATGATGTTCCCTGAGTCAAATGGAGTGTATGAGCAAAATGTTGTGAATGTACATGCTACGGTGTGAATTCCTTTAGTGGACATACACACACACACACACACACACACACATACACTCAGCTTTATATATTAGATATATAACATTGCTGGTACCCCTCCCCTCGTTTAATGAAAGAAAAGACCCACAATGGTCATGGAAACAACTTGAATCTGACAAAAGTGATAATAAATAAAAAAAAATCTATGAAAATGAGCAAATGAAAGTCAGACATTGCTGCTTTTCTGCTTCCAAAGAATTAGAATTTTTTAAAAAAAATATAACTCATGAAATAGACCTGGACAGAAATGATGGTACCCCTGAAAATAATGTGACATGTTAAATCAAGCTGTGTCCACTAATTAGCATCACAGGTGACTACAATCTTGTAATCAGTCAGTAGGCCTGTATATAAGGCTACAGGTACTCACTGTGCTGTTTGGTGACATGGTGTGTACCACACTCAACATGGACCAGGGGAAGCGAATGAAAGAGTTGTCTCTGGAGATTAAAAAGAAAATCTAAAGGCTGCTTTATGCTTTACTAGCGATGTCGCTCGTGAAAGCACCCGCCCCCGGCGTTTGTGTGTCGTGGGCGGCGGGGCGCTGCGCTCGCTAACGCTTGGGTCCGGAGCTGCTGCTGCTGCTCGGTGGCTCAAGCGGTGGGCCGGATCCGGGGACTCGAGCGGCGCTCCTCGTCCTTGAGTGAAAAGGGGGTTGGTTTGTTTGGGGATTTAGTCCGTGACGACACCCACGGGTTGTGGTGAAGATGGGCACTACCGCTGCTGGTGACGGGGATCCCGGGAGTGATGGTAGGGAGCAGCTGGGATGTTGTTCTCCCCCTCTGTGGGTAGGGGTTTGTGGTCCCGGGGCCCGGTGGTGTGACAGGGAGGCAGGGTTTGTGAGGTGCAGGGTCGCAGGGACAGCGCGGCGCGGTGCCGGATGGCACGGGTGTACTCACTCAGCAATAGATGCACAAAGTCTCCGGTAAACCAAACGGCTGGATGGACGGGTCCCGCAGCCGGCTGCAGTGTCTCTCCCCAGACAATTGATGGTGGCTGTCTTTCCCTGCACCTTTGTGTACTGTGCTGACTCCGATGGCTTCCCAACGGTAGTCCGCTCCCCGGTGTACAGATGCCGGAGGAGCCCGTTTTGCCCACAGGCGCTGGCCCTTGGATTTCTAGCCTGTGGCGGTGGCTGTATATCCTCACGGTGTGAGCGGTTGCCTTCAATCGGGACTTGGTTGTTAGGGAACCCCGGGGGTTCCTGTCACATTCGGATTTGACTATTGACGGCGGCTCCAAGCCTGGTCGTGGTCCGATGGCCCTGCCTGTGTGCTTAACTTCACTCTGCTCCCCGGTTCAGTACCGGTGGGCCACCGCCCAACCCCGGTCCTACGGTTCCGCAGAGATCCGTCACTCCTGCAGACGGCCACCACCGTCTGCCAACCTTGCTGTCAGTGCCTGGGCTTCAACCCAGACACTCGCAGTTCGTGACCTCTCACTTCCACCTCCTAAAATGAACTACTGCAACAACTTAGCAGTTGCTCGTACGTGTCACGCGCAACAACGTCGCTAACGAGGCCGGACGTGCGTCACGAATTCCGTGACCCCCAACGACATCTCGTTAGCGATGTCGTTGCGTGTAACGGGGCCTTTAGCCTATCCCTAAACCAATTCTTAGCCCTGGTTAAAAAAATTGTAAAAATGCAGTATATAAGCAGCTCTTAATAATGTATGAAGACAACATTGAATGGTGCACTTGTTTTGTCCTTGTGATAAACTTTGTACTTTTCCTTCGAGTTGCACAAAACTTTTAATGCTCTTTACAGAAATACTTTAAAGAAATGTAGAGCGAACAGCAGAAGAGAAGAGAGCTTGACTTTGGAACGCACATAAGAGGTCACTGAAGTAATGAGCCTATCATCGGCCAAATGACCCTGCAATGTTCATTTCAATTCACCTTCAGATTTTTGACTTCTGGGTAAATAGATGAAACTGACTTGTCCTGTATCTGATGAACTGATAGAAGACACCTTGTAGCTTCCTCGTGTCTTGATTTTCTCCTGACCTTGTTCTGTAACTGAAAACCACTGAGACTTATATCGCTGACTGATGCACTAAATATTGAGCTATTATAACCTGCCGAAAACATTTATGTATACCATGTGTCATTGAGGAGGGCGATGTGTGCAACCTTTAAATCTATATATACACGGGAAATAAATCTGACATTACAGAAGTGTAACTTGAGGCTCCTATGACCCACATCTACCATGTGCCATATATTATTCTCAAGTGGTTGTGGGGCCTTCAAGCCCCTCAGGAACCAGGTCCTAGGTCGGAATACTACCTCTGCACCTCCTATAGCTGCGTCCAGATGGAGTTACCCCGATATTTAGTCTTAAGGCCGCTTTACACGCAGCAACATCGCTAAAGCGATGTCGTTGGGGTCACGGAATTCGTGACGCACATCCGGCCACTTCAGCGATGTCAGTGCGTGTGAAATCTACAAGCGATTTAAAAAGGTCGTAAAATCGTGCAAAATCGCTAATCGTTTACACGCTCCCCTATTCCCAATTATCGTTGCTACTGCTTGTACGATGTTGTTCGTTGCTCCTGCGGCAGCACACATCGCTATGTGTGACACCGCAGGGACGAGGAACCTCACCTTACCTGCGTCCCGCCGGCAATGAGGAAGGAAGAAAGTGGGCGGGATGTTCGTCCCGCTCATCTCCGCCCCTCTGCTTTGATTGGGCGGCTGCTTAGTGACGCCACTGTGATGCCGAACGAACCGCCCCCTTAGAAAGGAGGTGGTATGCTGGTCACAGCGACGTCGCTATGCAGGTAAGTATGTGTGACGGGTCCGAGCGATTTTGTGCGCCACGGGCAGCGATTTGCCAGTGACGCACAAACGATGGGGGCGGGTACGCTCGCTAGAGATCGCAGCATGTAAAGCGGCCTTTAAAATTTTTTTAAATCGATAAACATATTTAAACTTACCCACCATCCTCTCTTCTAGCACACAGTCATCCTAATTGCAATCTTCCTTAGATAATAGTCAAGTTTATGTTTCTTAATTTGATTTTACAAATTTTAAAATACTAGCTAGCTAGAGCAAAATATGTTCAATTTATAAAAAGGCTAAAGTAACATCACCCCAAAGTGTGACACGGAGATTTGCACAAACTTCACCGACTGTCATGGAGGCGGTGGGCTCTGTTCACATTGCAGATTTTGACACTCAGTCCGATGGTATCTCTGTAGTCTGCAATCAACACGGTAGACTCGGGCATCGACCTGCTGTGTGCTGATTAATAGGCAGGCTAGCGGGAGTTAGAGACTGAGAGCCCAGTGAGAGAGTGAGTAGCCAAAAGGGCCTACAAGCAAAGCTATTCTGAGAGAGACTGTGTAAAAGGTTTTTCCTGGCTTTACCGTTATAAACTGAACGGGTCCAAAACTAAAGAACTTTCTTGTTGAGTTTAAACAGGCTCACTCATTCCTGCGTGCCGTCCCGAGAGGGAATCCCCAACCTGGACCAGTGCTGAGTCTTTCACAAGGTTGCAGTTGCTCAGTGCACCTCTTCCCTACTTATGGATGATGAGCAGTACACAGTATGGGCCCTTAGCTATTGTCTGATTTTATAAGCTGACTCTCCATTTAGTTCTCCTTTAAAGGGAACTTGTCAGCATATTTGGGCCTGCGGCCACCACCAACATGCTGTATATAATAGCCCAGGCCGCTATGTAGAACGTAAAAATCACTTTATAATACTTACCTAAATGGTCGCTGCGGTTTAGTTGGGTCATATGGGCGTCTCCATTCTACGATGCCGGTGCCTCCTCCTTCGGCCATCTTCGCCCTCCTTCTGAAGCCTGTGTACATGACGCGTCCTACGTCATACACACTCACAGGTCCCGCCAGGCGCACTACAATAATTTGATCTGCCCCACTCAGGGCAGATCAAAGTGCGCCTGCGCAAGACCTCAATGCTGGCACGTGTGGATGACATAGGACACGTCATGCACCCTGGCTTCAGAAGAAGGACGACAAAGATGGCCGAAAGAGGAGGCATCAGCATCGGAGAACGGAGATGCCCAACTCCACCGCAGTGACGGTTTAGGTAAGTATTATAAAGTGATTTTTACGGTCTACACAGCGGCCTGGGCTCTTATATACAGCACGTTAGAATGCTGTATATAAGAGCCCACTGGTGGTGGCTGCAGCTTATAGGCCACAAATCTGCTGACAGGTTCCCTTTAAAAAAATAAAACAATGAAGCCAAGTAGTAAAAACCGGTCCAGGTAATGGTAAAGAGATGACACAATGTTAATGGAAACAACACGTTACTAAACTTAAATCAACAAATGAAATGGAGCACACATCGATTCGGCTGACTATTGATTTTCATGTCTTGTTGGTTGCAGTTGGAGAGGAGCCTGGAAAATGCCCTGAAGACACAGATTTCATATGCAAAAATCAAAAATGTATTGAATCCCACCTAGTCTGTGATTACAAGCCCGACTGTGAGGACTCTTCAGATGAATCCGACTGCAGTATGTAAATCCCGTCTTCTAACTTTATCATCGTCACTTTTACTATTATGTCTTTTTTTACAACTAATTTCCTCTATGTGCTTACATATTTGTTGTGTGGATTATTGCCCAAGCATATTTGTCCTCTGACTCCTGTATCTATTACTGATGTTCTTGGATGAGAGCTATCCATGGTTTTAACTGATAGCACTTTTACCTATGATATTCTATTGGGCTGTATATGCATGTCTGATTTTTTCCCCGGACTAAAGGGGGCTTTACACGCAACAACATCGCTAATGAGATGTCATTGGGGGTCACGGAATTCGTGACGCACATCCGGCCTCCTTAGCAACGTCGTTGCGTTTGAAACACAGGAATGACCGTTAACGATCAAAAATACTCACCATATCGTTGATCGTTGACACGTTGTTCTAATCTCAAATATCGTTGCTGCTGCAGGTACGATGTTGTTCATCGTTCCTGCGGCAGCACACATCGCTATGTGTGACACCGCAGGAACGAGGAACATCACCTTACCTGCGGCCGCCCGCAATGAGGAAGGAAGGAGGTGGGCGGGATGTTCCTCCCGCTCATCTCCGCTCCTCCGCTTCTATTAGGCGGCCGCTTAGTGACGCCGCTGTGACGCCGAAGGAACCTCCCCCTTAGAAAGGAGGCGGTTCGCCAGCCACAGCGACGTCGATAGGCAGGTAAGTATGTGTGACGGGTGTTAACGATGTTGTGCACCACGGGCAGCGATTTGCCCATGACGCACAACCGACGGGGGCGGGTGCTTTCACCCGCCACATCGCTAGTAATGTCGCTGTGTGTAAAGTGCCCTTTAGTGATCCCCAGAAAACAGATTTTGGAGACACATCAGATTTTGATTCTAGTGTCAGATCAAAATTGGCAATGCAAGTCTATGTGTCCGTCAAAAAAATCAGACTGCACTTGGATGACATCCAAGTGCAGTCCTATTTTCACAGACTGACAGATGGAGAAAGTGGAGAACTTTTTCTCTCATACTAGAAAAATTGATGCCACTCTGTTAAAGTTTTATCTGGATAATCTGACCATTTTTCTTAGATGTGCAGAAAATTATTGTGTGACCCTAACCTGATGGTAAGACTCTTGTGTAACCAGGTCACAAACAGTGGGGAAAATAAGTATTTGATACACTGCTGATTTTGCAAGTTTTCCCACCTACAAAGAATGGAGAAGTCAGTCATTTTTACAAACTGACAACTATGACAGACAGAATCCCCCCCAAAAAACTCCAGAAAATCACACTGTGAAATAAGTATTTGATCACCTACCAACCAGCAAGAATTCTGGCTCTCACAGACCTGTTATTTTTTTCTCCTACTCTGCACTCATTGCCTGTAATAATTGCACCTGTTTAAACGCGTTACCTGTATGAAAGACACCTATCCATACACTCAATCAATCACACTCCAACCTCTCCACCATAGCCAAGACCAAAGAGCTGTCTAAGGACACCAGGGACAAAATTGTAGACCTGCACAAGCTGGGAAGGGCTACAGGACAATAGGCAAGCAGCTTGGTACGAAGGCAACAACTGTTGGCACAATTAGAAAATGGAAGAAACACAAGATGACTGTCAATCTTACTTGGTTTAGAGCTCAATGCAAAATCTCGCTTCGTTGGGTCAGTATGATTCTGAAAAAGGTCAGGATTAAGCCCAGAACTACACAGGAGGACCTGGTCAATTACCTGAAGAGACCTGGGACCACAATCTCAAAGATTACAATTAGTAACATACTATGCCATGATGGATTAAAATCCTGCAGGAAATGCAAGGTTCCTCTGCTCACACCAGACAATGTCCCAGCCCGTTTGAAATTTGACAATGACCATCTGGATCATCCAGAGGAGGCATGGGAGAAGGTCATGTGGTCATATGAGATCAAAATAGAACTTTTTGGTATCAACTTCACTCGCCATGTTTGGAGGAAGAAGAAGGATGAGAACAACCCCAAGAACACCATCCCAACCGTGAAGCATTGAGGTGGAAACATTCTTTGGGGGTGCTTTTCTGCAAAGAGGACAGGATGACTGCACCGTGTTGAAGGGAGGATGGATGGGGTCATGTGTCTCGAGATTTTGGCCAACAAGCTCTTTCCCTCAGTAAGAGCATTGAAGAATGCTGAAAGAAACCTAAAAGACCAGGAAAAGATCTTTATGGATGAGTTGCCCAAAATCCTTGCTGTGGAAACTTAGCTTATTTTTCGATTTATAAGACGCACTGGATTATAAGACGCACCATAAATTTAGAGATATTAAACAAAAAAAAATGGGGTCCGTTTTATGATACGGTTGTATCTTACTGGGGAGGGGGGGCAGTAGCAGTGGTGGAGCAGGGTCACAGGTGGCAGGGGCAGTAGTGAAGTAGGGCGATGCTGTGGGCAGTGCGGCAGATGTCCCGGATCCTTGGTGTGGGTGGTGTGAGGCATCCAGAAACTGGCGCCCGGAGTCGGCGTGTGTGCAGATTGAGCTATTGGTTCATTGATAAGCTGAGATCTCATCTGCGCATGTGCCACCTTCGGGCGCCATTTTACTTAAGTCTGCTGCTGGGAGATCACTGGGCTGGAGGCGGCACATGCGCAGATCAGATCTTGAGCCAATAGCTCCATCTGCACCAACTCCAGGTGCCATTATTTGAAGCCCACACCGCCAGATGGCCCGTGCCTCACCTCTCACAGCCCGCACCAGCACAGCGACCCGCAGCCAACAGCACAGCGGCCCGCAGCATTGCCCCTGCCTCTTGCAACCCCTCTCCAGTACCTTCCGATAAGCTACATTCGAATTGTTAGATGCACCCCTCATTTTCCTCTCAAATTTGTGGGAGCAAATGTGCGTCTTATAATCCAAAAAATACAGTAGTCAAGAACTACAGGAAATATCTGACCTCTGTAATTAGAAAGGTTTCTTTACCAAATATTAAGTTCTGTTTTTCTTATGTATCAAATACTTATTTCATTAAAAAAATGCAAATTAATTACTTCAAAATCAGACAATGTGATTTTCTGAATTTTTTATTTCGATTCTGTGTGTTACAGTTGAAGTGTATCTATGCTAAAAACTACAACCTCTCCATTCTTAGTAGGTGAGAAAACTTGCAACATCAGCAGTGTATCAAATACTTATTTTATCCACTGTAAATCTACTTGACAGTGATTACTGTGCAAGGGGAGAAGAGCAGAGCTGTGTCTCATTACAAACATTTCTTTGCATCTATCATAGGTATCGGGAATAATGCCTCTGTACCTGAGGCAGATGCAAGCGCTGCTTACACATGACCCTGGAATTGCTGACTCCGGTCTTCCTCCCGTCTCCTTCTACCATTCCCATTCTTATCTAAAATGACTACGCAGACACCGAATATCTTTGGATAATTCTGGCCATAGCAGCCATTTTATTAACATAAATACATAACCAATAAAATTGCAAATGGTAAGGTCCTTGAAGCTACAACCCTGGTGATCCCCATAAACCGAACCATAAAACCAACTTGCTCCCAGCCGTTACCCACACTGGCTCAGGCGCACCAAACTGTAAGGGTTAATCCTTCATTAACCCCAACACACCCACAGGGGCCCCGATATCCCCGTCGGGATTCCCCTCCAAATCACCAGGTGACCAGCAATTATGCCAATGAGGGGATCCACACCCGTATGGATTCCCCGAACAATTTTAAACCAACTTCAAGGACCCACCAATAACACGCCAATCAGCCACTACGACCCGATAAATCCCCCCCCCCGTCTAACGTATGATGCACACCCAAACATACCATAAATATCAGGGAGGGCGGGCGGGACTCGTCCTTCAGCCAGGGGAGCGGGAAAGTGCCGCTCCTCCCCTTTGCCCCTCCAATCCTTTCAAAACGGGCTCGCTCCCCCTCCCCCACCCATGACACCCTGACCTCCCCACCAATCAGGGGTCATGCAGGCCTCCGCAAATGCCCCGGGGGGGGAGGGGGGGGGCAATGCTCCGTCCTCTCTTGACCCTGGAATTGCTGACTCCGGTCTTCCTCCCGTCTCCTTCTACCATTCCCATTCTTATCTAAAATGACTACGCAGACACCGAATATCTTTGGATAATTCTGGCCATAGCAGCCATTTTATTAACATAAATACATAACCAATAAAATTGCAAATGGTAAGGTCCTTGAAGCTACAACCCTGGTGATCCCCATAAACCGAACCATAAAACCAACTTGCTCCCAGCCGTTACCCACACTGGCTCAGGCGCACCAAACTGTAAGGGTTAATCCTTCATTAACCCCAACACACCCACAGGGGCCCCGATATCCCCGTCGGGATTCCCCTCCAAATCACCAGGTGACCAGCAATTATGCCAATGAGGGGATCCACACCCGTATGGATTCCCCGAACAATTTTAAACCAACTTCAAGGACCCACCAATAACACGCCACAACGAAGGCACCTTGATAACCTTCAAGTGCCTGAGACCCCCCTGAACCTCAGGGCCCTTTCAATACCTCCCTGTAAGCCGAGGGTCCACAAATCGATCCCTACCGCATTTAAGTGTACCCCGTCCGCCAACCAAAATTCCTCTTCCGTCCTTTCCAACTCCACATGCCGGATACAAACACCCCCATTCCGACTAACAAACTTTGAAATCGCCCTATTAACCTTTGCCCGCGCCTTGTTCAGCCTCTCAACAGACCGCGCTTTCCGCCAACTCCTTCTCGCCACCATCTCTGACCAAACTACCGTAATCCCTGGAAAAGACACCCAGAGCCGCAACAAGTCGTGCTTGATGTCTTTTATTAGGATTCTGAAAGGCCTTTCCCCTAGATCGTTCCCCCCAACGTGCAAGACCAACACGTCAGGAGGCCTGTCTAATCGGGCATATTTATGCACCTCTTGTAACACCCTGCTCCACCCTAACCCCCGAACCCCAAGCCATCGTACAAGAGCCACGTCCCTGGCGAAGCCTAACTGTCTCCCGTTCCTTCTCGCATCCGCTCGCCGGGCTCCCCAATATACGTAGGAATGGCCCAAGATCCAGACCAGCGGGGGGGAGGGAAGGGGTGTTTCTGCAATACAAAAGCACAAACAAACCAACATGTTAGTGCCTGATACCCTCAAACGAAACACCCACACCCCGGCCGCCACCCCCCCCCCCCCCATTCACCGTAAGAGTCCCCACTCAGTTTCCGACCACCGCCTGGGGGCGGACGTATAACTTAGAACGCCCCGACTTCCACCTACCAATCTGTTTAACCGCGTCTTCAGACAAACCGCGCCCGGATGCTTCTGTTGCCGCCCCTATGCGAAAAGAGTGCGATCCGAAAGACTTAGTATCTAACCCCAACGACTTCAAACACGCCCTGAAAACGCTCACAAACTGATATCGTGATAGGAAAGACCCGTCGTCATGACATAACAGCGGGCCATCCACCTTTTTACGAATCTGTTCAAAATTCTTGAAACACCTCAACGGGCACATATCCGATCCCCTAACCGCTCCCAAACACACTCGCTTCCCTACCCCCCGTTGGTCAGTTTTAGATTTCCTTATCCAAAATTCAATTCCCCTGTCCACCGCCATAATGTCACCACGACTCAAACCCCCGGGGGACACCTTACTGGGAGATACCAATTCCCCAACCCGCAGGGCTCCAAAAAACGCCAAGGAAAACGCTAACCTAAACAAATGTTCCTCAAACGGAGATGTACATACCTCCCCCAACACCCCACCCAGCCGTTCCAATAATCCGAATGACACAGGTCGTCTACCATCCAATATCTTTCGTCCCCTTCGAAAACCCTTCAACGCCTGGACAACCAAAAAACACTTAGTTAAATCTCGTAACCCTCGTAACCGAAAACCAAATGCTAACCCTGCCATGAAACGATTTGCCTTCGCAACCGACCATCCTGCTACTGCCGCTTCCCCCAACTTTTCCAGCAATATACCCAACTGATCCTCTTCAGAAAAATCCCCACCCTGCAACCATTGCTCCCACAGCCCCCATGCTGCCTGATATGCTGTCCACGTGTTACCCAACAAGGACGCCCGAATTAGTGGTCCCGCTGCCCGAAGACCACGGTCCAAAGGTGTGCTGGGCACTCCAACCCGCTGGACTCTGCCTCTGGTGCGCAAACCCGGAACCGATCCCACTGAAAACGAGAGAGGGAATCAGCTATTAGATTCTGAACACCTGGCACATGAGTCGCCGTAATACATGCGTTAATTTGCAAACAAACCAACACCAATTCTCGTAACACCCGAACGACCGGAGGAGAGGACGCCGAAAACTGATTAATCGCCATCACCACCCCCATGTTGTCACAGTTAAAACGAATCTTTTTGTTTGCCAACTGGCTTCTCCAAAGATGAAGTGCCACCATTATTGGAAAAATTTCCAACAGCGCCACATTCTTTGTCAGGCCTTCAGCCGTCCAGTTGTCCGGCCACCGACCCACACACCACTGACCCTTGAAAAAAGCTCCGAAACCTGAACTGCCCGCCGCATCCGTAAACAACTCCAAGTCAAAATTGTCCACTGCATCCTCCATTATCAAGGAACGACCGTTGTAGTGTTCCAAAAACTGTCCCCACACTGCTAAGTCCGCTTTGTGGTCTGCTGATAACCGAACGTAATGGTGCGGAGCAAGCACCCCCGCCGTTGCCCTGGCCAGTTGTCGCGAAAAAATCCGGCCCATTGGCATCACCCTACAAGCAAAGTTAAGCTTTCCCAGTAGGGACTGCACTTCCCTTAATTGCAGTTTCTTCACCCGCTGTGCCCTTGCCACCTCGTCCCTCATGGCCACAACCTTGTCCTCAGGAAGCCGGACTTCCCAGGCCACTGAATCGATTACAATGCCCAGAAAACTTAAACTAGTAGTTGGTCCCACCGTTTTCTCAGGCGCCAGGGGGACCCCAAATCGATCCGCAACCCACTCCATAGTTGCCAAAATCCCGGCACACTGAGCCGACTCGGCAGGACCTACACACAAAAAATCATCGAGGTAATGCACCAATGCTGACAAGCCTGAAACGTCCCGAACAACCCACTCCAAAAAACAACTAAACGTTTCGAAAAATGCGCAGGAGATTGAGCACCCCATGGGCAAACAGCGATCTACAAAATACGCTCCCTCCCAAAAGCAACCCAACAACCGGACACAATCTGCATGCACTGGCAACAGCCGAAAAGCTGACTCAATATCCGTCTTAGCCATAAGTGCTCCCCTTCCGCATTTTTTTACCCAACTTGTGGCCTCATCAAATGACGTATAAACCACCGAACACAGTTCAGCCGGTATCCCGTCATTTACCGACCTACCTCTTGGGTAAGACAGATGGTGAATCAGCCGGAATTTTCCCGGCTCCTTTTTTGGCACCACCCCCAACGGCGAGACCACTAGATCAGGAAAAGGAGGGGCCTGGAACGGCCCCGCCATCCTCCCCAAAGCCACTTCCTTGCCTAATTTCTCGGCCACAACCCCCGAATGCTGATAAGCTGACAAAAGGTTCTTTGTCGCCGCCGGCACAGTAAAAGTGGGAGCCGGAATTCTGAAACCCTCCCCAAATCCCAACCGCAAAACTTCAGCTTTCTCCCTATCTGGGTACCTATTTAGGTACGGAAGCATCGCGGCTAAGCTCACCGGCGTCAGACCCTTGGGTATGAGTGGTGCCGGGCTTGGATTTGCCTTTCTTAAAGCACTTTGCCGCTCCATGTGAGGTCCCATTACAATGGGTACAGAGGTGCTTAAAACGGCAGGTGGCCCCGAACTTGCATTGCCCCTCATTGAATTGCCAACACACGCCGGGCTTTTGCGAACCCCCCTGACCTGGCTGACTACCGGCACCCTGCGTTCCGGACTGGCCGGCAGACCCGGCCCCGCCCTGAAAGGGCTGGCCATATCTCGACGGCGCCATAACCCGTAACCACAACCCGATGTCCTTTTGGTCCCATCTAATAGAAGGTCGAACGGCCTTCCGCTGACGAAACTGTTCATCATACCTAAGCCATGTCTGTCCCCCCATACACCCTGTAAGCCTCACCAATAGAGTCCATATAGCAAAACAAATGTGAACAGTTCTCCGGCGCCTTCTCGCCTATCACACTCGCCAAAATAGCAAAAGCCTGCAACCAATTAGTGAACGTCTGAGGGATCAAGCGCCATCGCCGCTTCTTCTCCTCCTCTTTCTTGCTCTCGTCCTTTTTACCTTTGTCTAAATTAAATTTTGCCAACGGCAGCAGGGAGAAGATCTCTACGTATTCATCCTTCCATATCTTCTCCTTCACCTCTGTCTTAAGATGGGAACCCAAGGGACCCTCAAAACAGACGAAAACCTCGCCCCGCGCCCGATCATCCAAATGAAGCCTATCCTCCTTATTCTTTTCCGTCTGAACCGACACCGACACCGGGGAAGCAATACCCGCCACCGGCGTTTCACTAATGCCCAAGGGAGGCGGATTAATCCAAGCCCCCACTGGCCCAGCGTGTTCCCGTGCCCCCCCAATCCGCTCCAGCAACGTACGCACACAACCTATAAGCTCTACCACCTCCCCCCCACCTGACACATCTCCTCCACCCCCCGTGGGTAACCCCTGCCTAAACCCTGGGTGACCTACATCCCCCCTTGCGTTCTGTACCTGACAATACTGGGCAGACAAACGAGACATAGAACCATACTCACCGGGCTGCACGAGGGTAGCGGCCCCGTCAGCCGGACTACCAGACTCCTGTCGTCCCTCCGGCTGATCAGTAGACTCCTGGCTCCGCGCCTCCGCTCCGCCGCCGTTGGCCCCTGCTGCTGCAGGGCCGGAAGATCCCTCCAGGAGCTGATCCTGCGGCTGCTGTCCGCCCCCCCAGCCGGCTGCCAGAGGGGGCTGTCTGAGGTCCTCTGGATCCTGCCGACGCAGCTCCCACATCCCACTCCACGGGGCCCCCCCGGCATTCGGGGCCTCTGCTGATGAGGGCCCTGCACGCCAGGCCCGGTGCACTACAGATTCCAGCCGTCGCGATCCGCCCCCTCCGCTAGGGCCCGCCCCCTCATCCGACCTCCACCGCAGACAGGGCTCAGGGCGCTCGGCCGGCACATCACCAGAGCGCCCCGCCGCAGCTCCGACAGCCACCGTTGACATAGTGGGAGCAGGCCCCGCCCCCAACTCCAGGGAAGGCCTGCTCTCCACCGCTGGACCCGGCCGCACTCTTGAATTCCTCCCAGACCGGGGCCTGCTGGACTTTTTTGCACATGGCGCCCGGCCTGGAGGGTCCCCGGAGGGGCTTCTAATGCGTCGCTGGGCCCGGGGAGTCACCTCAGGTGATAACCGCTCCGGCGGTCTGGATCTCCGGAGGCGCCGCTCACGTGGGGGGGGAGCCCCCACCGCCTCCCGACTCCCTCCGATGAGTCCCTGCACAGACGCCTGCAGCCAGCCTGGAGGATGGTCGCCAGCCGCCGCTCGCAGCCGCTCCAGGATGTTTTCTACAGACTCCATTGCCGCAGGTAATGTGGCTGCGACTCGTCCTTCAGCCAGGGGAGCGGGAAAGTGCCGCTCCTCCCCTTTGCCCCTCCAATCCTTTCAAAACGGGCTCGCTCCCCCTCCCCCACCCATGACACCCTGACCTCCCCACCAATCAGGGGTCATGCAGGCCTCCGCAAATGCCCCGGGGGGGGAGGGGGGGGCAATGCTCCGTCCTCTCTTTACAGCCCTCATCTCACACTATTGTCATACTGTGACATGTGAGGTGTAGTGTGAAAGCAGCGCTTGTCACATACAACACTGTATCAATTCCAGGTACAAGGGCAGGGCATGCTGCAGGCAATGTACAAACTATAGACTACTGCAGAATACCTGGATTAAAAGAGAGCACTGTATGTAACAAGTGCTACTCATACACTACAGCTCTCATCTCACTGCACTGTTGTACTCTGGCATAGGGTGTAGTGTGGGAGCAGCTTGTCACATATAACGATCTGCATTAATTCCAGTACAAGACCTGTTACAGGCAATGTGCACAGTTCAGCCAGCTGCTGGTGCCCAGGTATCCGAATAGGAGCAGAGCACTGCATGTGAAAAGCGCTGCTCATACACTGCAGCTCTCATCTCACAGCACTGTCATGCATTATATAGTGTGCGAGTAGCACTTGTGACATACAGCGCTCTGCTTCTATCACAGGTACAAGGACAAGTCACAGGCAATGTGCAAACTCTAGCCCACTGCATAGAAATAAAAAGATGATTAGTTAATATTACATTGTCTTTAGAAAGACGACAACAGTAGAAGACCCAAGGCTAAAAGCTGGAAGGTGTCACCTAGGGCACGCCTGAATTATTGTTATGTAATTCCCCAGGCCCATTGTGACATTTTTTATTATGCCACTTTCATGTGTTTAGTGTGCGTGGTCAGCATACCCTGAAAAAGCCCCAGTAGACATTACAGATACCTAATGAGTTACTTTTTGGCATCCGGTGGGCAGGTAAGGTATGTATTAATACTTTTTTTTATTTCTTTACTTGAACATATATTTTACATAGTGCCACCAGTCATTATTCCATAGTTGTAGAAAAAGACATGTAACGCACATCCAAAAAATATACTTTGATCTAACGCCGCCAGACAAAAATGTATACACCTGAACATGAGGTTCTTAGTTTAACATTCTGATCAGACTGTATGAAGTCACTGCCACGTCACGGCAAACCTCTGAGTGGGTCCCTAACTTACCTGAAGCTTTAAAGGTGTGGCGCCGTGTGCCAACCACAGCCGCAGTGACAGTGTGCAGGCAGGGCAGGTGACCTGGAGGCTCACAACACAATGATGCAAGGCTGAGCCCCCATGGCTCCAGGCCACACCACCCCACAGACACAAAACCACCACAACAATGGCCGCCACACTGCGCCAGAACCCTGTGATAGGAACTGACCAACTCACCTTCCACAAGGTCCCAGTATGTGACCTGAGAGCAAAAAGGCAGAACCCCTCTTGCAGTCTTCTGCTAAATAAAAACACCTGTGCCAAATAGGAGGAGTGCTGGTCCAAGTAAAAAAACAGAGGGGGACAGACCATGCAATATGCCATACCTATAGAAAAAGACATGAACCGCACATCCAAAAATCACACTTTGATCCTAATGCCGCTAGGCAAAAATTTATATACCTGAACATGCAATATAGCAAAGAATTAGACATGAACCGCACATCCAAAAGCCATCAGTTAAGGCTTCAAATATGTTATGGACCCACTCAGAGCTTCGCCATGACGTGGCAGTGGCTTCATACAGTCTGACCTGAATGTTAAACCAAGAACCTCATGTTCAGGTATATAAATTTTTGTCTAGCGGCATTAGATCAACTGATGATTTTTGGATGTGCGGTCAATGTCCAATTCTCCAGGTATACTACGTCAGTCATTATTTTATGTTTTGACAATTAATCTGCCAAATTTTGTATTAAGAATTTAAGAAAAAACTTAAAGTCCTGATAAAACAACCCTACTGTACGTCAGGTTTACTTTTTTAATGTCAGGAATATAATTCATTGAAAATGTAAATGATCTTATTTCCAATTTTCACACTCGGTTTATCGGCACTGAGGCAAGTACTGATATGAAAAATGGGAATTCCTTTGTGAAATTTAGTAAATGTGCTAAGCCAGGATGAGCTAATCCCTTAATAGACTTACAGGAAAGCGTCCATGGTTCCAGCAGCAGAAGATGGCGACGCTGGAGAGAAGGGTAAAGCAGGCGGCGAATTAAGTAAATTAAGCGTTTATGTTTCTGCTCTCATAGTAAAGTCATTTTTGCGTGAATTTCTGAGAGCAAACGTCTCCCATGTGATTATCCACTAACGACCAACTTTATTTCCAATATACATAGGTGAGTACGCCAACGTTTCTGGGAGCTGTAATTTCGAAAATGCAGATGGGATCAATTTTGGATGTGATCTCTCCCAAGACAATAGAAATAATTTTTCCTGGACGGTAGAATACAAAGTCAGCAATTACCTCCATACAGACCACACTCCAGGTAAGTAGCCAATTATATTGTCAGATATAGCGTCACAAAAAAATACCCCCCAAAACTATACAGAAGCTGGAGACTATAGGTCAAATTACTAAGGTGACCTCCATTGTAGACATTAGTTGAAAATCAATGCGATATACTGTTGGAAAAAGCAAATTTAAAGAGTAAACGTCATTTTAAAATTTCATAAATTTGAAATGTCATTTTTGGGATTCTCTTCTTGTGACTCTAGCAAAAATGATGACCAACTGGTTGACATTTTCCTGGTATATACAGTGTGTCCACCCATATCCTGTCCACCACCATTAGCTTGAGAAGCAGCAGCTATAGGGATAGAAGTGGTGTCTAGTTAGCATTTTTATCTCGAAAACGGAACGAGATAGAGAAAAAAGTGGCTCAAAGTGGCCACCGTCAGCTGCAATGCACATCTGGACTCTGGACAGCATACTGTATCTTGCTGCACGTTGTGCAATATGGTAGGTGACACGTTTGCACAGGCATCTGTAATACGTCATAATAGATCCTGCAATGTTGGTGGAGGGGTCGCATACACCTGCTATTTGATGTGACCTCACAGAAAGAAGTCCAATGGGGTCAGGTCAGGTGAGCGTAGAGGCCATTCCTCACAGCCACCATACCCAATGATTTGTATGAAGGTCTCCATGAGGTATCGCTTCACGTCCGCAGCCTTGTGAGTTTTACACGTTCTAATCATAGCATTTCTGTATGTGTGGCACCGCAGGGTTCAGTTGCCACAAATATACCTGTACCTGGGCAGGGAAGGATCTCCACATCGGGTAATCCCACATACAACATTTCCACTCCAAGCCTGGAGGGGGAGCTCTACAAGTCGAGTTCAGGTGAGGTCCCCTTTAAAGCCAGGTTGGAGGCGGAGTCAGAGAGACAGTTGACAGTTGGAGAAAAGGAGTCTGTGAGAGCAGAGAGTGAGGGAAGACATCAAAATGGAGAGGGCTGTGCTTAGCCCGAACACCGGCGTCTGAGATTGTGAGGGATCTAATCTGCCCAGCAATAAAGACCGGAGGCCAGGGAGACTGCAGATCTCCTGGCTGCAGCAGCACCTGAAGGCAAAGCCGCTACACAGAGCTTAGGGACCGCAGTGAGTACAGCAGCACCCCTCAGAGAAGCTCCCGCCGCCTGCCATACAGGTGAAGACAGTGTGAGAGGGACAAGGTATAACTCCAGGCAGCCTAGGACCAAGGAGAGACACCGCGCAGCAGGGAGGCCTCACAACTAACCTGGTGCAGAGATCCTGAACTGTTCCCAGATTACCCAAAAACTGTAACATCAGAAACTGAACCCATTTTTAATAATACCTGCAAGTAAAACCTGGTCAGAGTTAATGAATTGGTGTGACATACTTTATTTCTTCATCTGAGGAGCCATAGGCTGCTGCACTAAAGTGACAGTTGAAAAGGCTGTGAGGAAAAACCGCAATATCGTGTAGAAACTGCTAAAACTGCCCTGGGGATCCTGCTTCACCTACGGGAAGCGTAAACAACTGGCTGCCTAACCATCACCCCAGAGGTCTGACCTGTAGCCCCAGTAACCATACTGGAACCGTAGGTGGCGTCACAAAATACTTTTTTTCTTTATTATTTTTTTTTTATTTTATTTTTTTTTATTTTTATTATTTATTGACTTTCAGCGACCACCAGGGCCACGGAACCGGGCACAGGCCCCCGTGACATAATCCCATTAACCAACACCCGGAACCGAGTACCCCACGGCCCTGGGGCGGGTCATATGCAAGGTGTTGATTCGTATTGAATTGATGATGCCCTACAATTTTTAAATTCACTTTTTTTCTCTATCTCGTTCCGTTTTGGAGATGCAAATGCTAACTCCGTTGTTTTCCACCAGGTGGCGCTATAGGTGGTTTCATTGCATAGCGCATGGCTACTTTACTATACCTAGACACCACTTCTATGCCTATAGCTGCCGCCGTTCTCAAGTTATTACGGTGGACCCTTATGCGACCGAATGGGACAAAGCTGCAATAAAAGACGCAGCCAATTGACAAGAGAGTTTAATAGAAAAAAAAGACACACTTTTATCCTGGACTAAGCCTTTTGACCACCATAATTTTTAGTATTTTAGGTAATTAAAAAGGTTGTCATGGTATTTATTCAGGATTTCTATATTCTTATGTTGTCAGTTGTCGCTGAATCAGAGCATTATACGTTGACTCTTTGTACCGCTGCCTATTCTTAGCTTATAATTAGTTTTCTGACCACTTAATGAATGAAGAACAGAAGATTCAGAAAAAAAAGAGAACATTCCGTCCTTCTATTTATTTTCTGCATTTGGATCACATACTGGTGTCAGACCTTTGGCGCTTAACATGTTTGTCCTTGAGAACTAATTAGGTAGAGACGATTGTAAACCACGTAAGCTTTAGGAAGCCAGGCCTATCTATTCCCTCTCCGAAAACTCAGCCAGGGGCTCAGAACTGTTTGTATTCTGTTTCAAAACACCACATCTTTATTGCCATTTATGGGAGGTGTTGGGTTGATTTCATTAATGCAGCTTTCAATACACACCTATGAAGTTACAAGAAAATATACACTGAAGAAAAATATAAACACATCACTTTTGTTTTTGCACCCATTTTTCATGAGCTGAACTCTAAGATCTAAGACTTTTTCAATGTTCACAAAAGGCCTTTTTCTCTCAAATATTCCCAAATTTGTCTAAATCTGTGTTACTGAACACTTCTCTGCCGAGATAATCCATCCACCTCATAGGTGTGGCATATCAAGATGTTGATTAGACAGCATGATTGTTGCACAGGTGTGCCTTAGGGGTATTTTGCACGTTGCGACATCGCTAGCCGATGCCAGCGATGCCGAGCACGATAGTACCCGCCCCCGTCGCACATGCGATATCTTGTGATAGCTGCCGTAGCGAACATTATCGCTACGGCAGCTTCACACGCACTTACCTGCCTTGCAACGTCGCTCTGACCGGCGACCCGCCTCCTTCCTAAGGGGGCGGGTCGTGCGGCGTCACAGCGACGTCACACGGCAGGCAGCCAATAGAAGCGGAGAGGTGGAAATGAGCGGGACGTAAACATCCCGCTCACCTCCTTCCCTCCGCATTGGCGGTGGAGGCAGGTAAGGAGATGTTCCTCGCTCGTGTGGCTTCACACACAGCGATGTGTGCTGCCGCAGGAACGAGGGACAACATCGTATCTCCTATTGGTGCGACATTATGAAAATGTCCGACGCTACGCAGATCACCGATTTACGATGCTTTTGCGATCGTTTATCGGCGCATCTAGGCTTTACATGTTGCGACGTCGTTACCGGTGCTGGATGTGCATCACTTTCGACGATATCGCAGTAGTGATGTCGAAACGTGCAAAGTACCCCTTAGTCTGACCACAATAAAAGGCCACAAAATGGGCAGTTTTATCACATAGCACAATGCCACATAAGTCGCAAAGAATTATGGGACAAATTGTCAGAAACCGACTCAGTGAAGCTTATCTGCTGCTTGCCGTCCTCATCGGGGTCTCCACCTGACTGCAGTTCATCGCTGTAACCAACTTCAGTGGGCAAATACTCAGATTCATTGGTGTCTGGTACATTGGAGAGGTTTTCACTCTACAGGGCATATGGCAGACTGCATGTATGGTGTCGTGTGGATGAGCAGTTGGCTGATGTCAACATTATGAATTAAATGGCCCATGGTGGCGGTAACGATATAGTATGGACAGGCGTATGTTATGGGCAACAAACACAGGTGCATTTTATTGATGCCATTTCAAATGCACAGAGATACTGTGACGAGATCCTGCGGCTTATTGCTGTGCCATTCATCCACGACCATCACCTCATGCTGCAGGATGATAATGCACGGCCTCATGTTGCAAGGATCTGTACACAATTCCTGAAAGCTGAAAACATCCCATCACCACCGACTACACTTACTGTGAGTGCACCCACTGCTGAGCGGCCCCTACCCCGATACAACGTGGCTGAAAAATCTCTGGCCCCGTACCCCTTGGAAGCTAGATGGGTTGCCCAGGTCATTGAATTAAAAAATCAGCATGAGGCTTGGGTCTGGACGCATTTGGCGCTCCCAGGCGGTGGCCCAGTTGACCGCGAGCGGGGTTACGACTTTATCCAGGAGGAGGGGATCAGAGTTAAGGAATACATGAATGCTGGATCACTATGCATAGGTCCCACTGTGACCTTGGGGAGACTGGGTCTGCTTCATCAAGGAAGATGGGCTTTGGGGGGGGGGGGGGCTTCCGAGAGGTGCTGCAGCCTGATTGGTCCCTGCCGAGAAATGGTGCCTTGGTGATGCTAACCTCGAGAACTCACCACACTAGCGGGGAGAAGGATTCTAGTTATCCCAGATCTGCACTGGAGTTCTGCTCTGGATCCCTGGAGGTGGTGGGCCCACTGGCCATAGTCAACATTGCTAAGGGGGCTCACTTGACTGTCTATGTTAAGGTGGCCAAATTGAAAGCCACCTGGGTGTGAGAACGGCCACAAATTTCATGAGGTGTACCCAGAAACTGTACTGCCCTGTGCTTGTTACACCCAGTGCGATGTGACTGTTCCATGTCCCGTTCGGGGGTGGGTCAGGAAACCCGATACCCTGAAGCTGGCTCAGAGCAACCAACATTTTTGGTTGTTTTCCTCCTCCCCAAGTTGTTTTGCGCATGTTGCACCCCCTTCTGCTGGATTGCGGAACTTTGAGTTGTGATACTGCCACTTTACCTGCACAGACACTGCCCCCAGTTACCCCATGGACTTTGCTTTATGGAATTTGCCCCATATACTTTGCTTTTCACAATTGTTGCTGGGCACTGTCATTCACTAACGGACTGGAAAAGAGGGGAGGGAGAGAACGGAAATGATGGGCCTTGAGGAGAGAGTCCAGGAGTGTTGTGTGTCTTGCTTAAAGCAGACAAGTGCATAGAGACTACTGCCGATGGCAGGAAAGGACTGTTGCCTGTTAATTTTAAAGATATATCCTCATCTGTTACATGGCTGAGTGCCTTTGGAAGGCCTTTGGCCATCACTGATATGGACTCGAGAGTGACATTTTGATTTAATGTTTTCTGTTTGTGTATGATAAAGTTATGGTCAGGGACGACCATTTTTAAGTAGGGAGGTGAATTCTGATTTTTTTTTCCCCAATTAAATAAAAAAAGCTATATGTTTCATATTACAAACTCATACTGAGCTGTGGAATCATATTGCCAGGTCAGTTTTACCATATAGTGAACATGGTAAATTTAAAAAACCCAAATAATAATTTTGAAATTGCACTTTTTTTCTAATTTCACCGCAGTTGGATTTCCCACCCCATTTTCCAGTACACTACACTGTGTGCAGAATTATTAGGCAAATGAGTATTTTGATCACATGATACTTTTTATACATGTTGTCCTACTCCAAGCTGTATAGGCTGAGAGCCAACTACCAATTAAGTAAATCAGCTGATGTGCATCTCTGTAATGAGGAGGGGTGTGGTGTAATGACATCAACACCCTATATAAGGGGTGCTTAATTATTACGCAACTTCCTTTCCTTTGGCAAAATGGGGCAGAAGAGAGATTTGACGGGCTCTGAAAAGTCCAAAATTGTGAGATGTCTTGCAGAGGGATGCAGCGGTCTTGAAATTGCCAAACCTTTGAAGCGTGATCACCGGACAATCAAGCGTTTCATGGCAAATAGCCATCAGGGTCGCAAGAAGCGTGCTGGGTAAAAAAAGCGCAAAATAACTGCCGATAAATTGAGGAAAATCAAGCGTGAAGCTGCCAAGATGCTATTTGCCACCAGTTT
This sequence comes from Anomaloglossus baeobatrachus, assembly GCF_048569485.1. Classification (NCBI taxonomy): domain Eukaryota; kingdom Metazoa; phylum Chordata; class Amphibia; order Anura; family Aromobatidae; genus Anomaloglossus; species Anomaloglossus baeobatrachus. The sequence continues at coordinate 535,986,441 of NC_134358.1, read as the reverse complement.
GGCCATATTTAAGAGTTACAACGTTACTGGAGTAGCAAAAAGCACAAGGTGTGCCATACTCAGGGACATGGCCAAGGTAAGGAAGGCTGAAAAACCACCACCTCTGAACAAGAAACATAAGATAAAACGTCAAGACTGGGCCAAGAAATATCTTAAGACAGATTTTTCAAAGGTTTTCTGGACTGATGAAATGAGAGTGACTCTTGATGGGCCAGATGGATGGGCCAGAGGCTGGATCAGTAAAGGGCAGAGAGCTCCAATCCAAGTCAGACGCCAGCAAGCTGGAGGTGGGGTACTGGTATGGGCTGGTATTATTATTATTATTATTATTATTATTATTATTATTATTATTATTTATTATTATAGCGCCATTTATTCCATGGCGCTTTACAAGTGAAAGGGTATACGTACAACAATCATTAACAGTACATAACAGACTGGTACAGGAGGAGAGAGGACCCTGCCCGCGAGGGCTCACAGTCTACAGGAGGAGAGAGGACCCTGCCCGCGAGGGCTCACAGTCTACAGGGAATGGGTGATGGTACGATAGGTGAGGACAGAGCTGGTTGCGCAGTGGTCTAATGGACTGAAGGCTATTGTAGGTTGTAGGCGTGTTGGAAGAGGTGGGTCTTGAGGTTCCTCTTGAAGCTTTCTACGGTAGGGGAGAGTCTGATGTGCTGAGGTAGAGCGTTCCAGAGTATTGGGGATGCACGGGAGAAATCTTGTACGCGATTGTGGGAAGAGGAGATAAGTGAGGAGCAGAGAAGGAGATCTTGTGAGGATCTGAGGTTGCGTGCAGGTAGGTACCGGGAGACTAGGTCACAGATGTAGGGAGGAGACAGGTTGTGCATGGCTTTGTATGTCATGGTTAGTGTTTTGAACAGGAGTCGTTGGGTGATGGGAAGCCAGTGAAGGGATTGGCAGAGTGGCGAGGCTGGGGAGTAGCGAGGGGAGAGGTGGATTAAGCGGGCCGCAGAGTTTAGGATAGATTGGAGGGGTGCAAGAGTGTTGGAAGGGAGGCCAGAGAGCAGGAGGTTGCAGTAGTCGAGGCGGGAGATGATGAGGGCATGCACTAATGTTTTTGCTGATTCTTGGTTAAGGAAAGCACGGATCCGGGAGATGTTTTTGAGTTGTATCATCAAAGATGTACTTGTGGCACCTTTTTGGGTTGAGGATGGAGTGGAGCTCAACTCCCAGACCTACTGCCAGTTTCTGGAAGACAACTTCTTCAAGCAGTGGTACAGGAAGAAGTAGGTATTGTTCATTAAAAACATGATTTTCATGCAGGACAATGCTCCATCACATGCACCCAACTACTCCACAGCGTGGCTGGTCAGTAAAGGTCTAAAAGATGAAAAAATAGTGACATGGCCCCCTTGTTCACCTGATCTGAACCCCATAGAGAACCTGTGGTCCCTCATAAAATGTAAGATCTACATGGAGGGAAAACAGTACACCTCTCGGAACAGTGTCTGGAGGCTGTGGTGGCTGCTGCACACAATGTTGATCGTAAACAGATCAAGCAACTGACAGAATCTATGGATGGTCGGCTGTTGAGTGTCATCATAAAGAAAGGGGGCTATATTGGTCACTAATTTTTTGGGGTTTTGTTTTTGCATGTCAGAAATGTTTATTTCTAAATTTTGTGCAGTTATATTGGTTTACCTGGTGAAAATAAACAAGTGAGATGGGAATATATTTGGTTTTTATTAAGTTGCCTAATAATTCTGCACAGTAATAGTTACCTGCACAAACAGATATCCTACTAATATAGCCAAAATTAAAAAATACCCACTCCAACTTCCAAAAATATTAAGCTTTGATATTTATGAGTCTTTTGGGTTGATTGAGAACATAGTTGTTGATCAATAATAAAAAAAATCCTCTAAAATACAACTTGCCTAATAATTCTGCACATAGTGTATATGCTAAAAGTAATGGTTTCATTCAAAGGTACAATTCGTCCCTCAAAAAACAAGCCCTCATACGGCTATGTTGAAAAAAAAAAAGAAAGTTATGGTTCTTGGAAGAAGAGGAAAAAAACAAAATGAAAAATGGACAATAGATGGGTGGTGAAGGGTTTAAACAAATAGGTAATTTCAATTTTAATTAAGCACATTCATCCTGTAAGAATGGCACCCATCCAAAATCTTACTAAATTACTCCAACTGCATGTTATAAGGTTGTGTAATGTTTTGATTAGATTTATCACATTTTTTTTTAACGGTATGGTGTGATCCATTGCTTCATTTGATGCAGCTAGTAACTATTTACTTCTCCTTACAAAGGTATAGGAAGATTCTTTCTCTATGCAAATGCAGTTAACCAAAAAGATGGAGATACTGCACGGATATTTACAAGCAAAGTTTTCCCAGCCACCAATGAGAAGTGTCGAGTCCGGTTTTGGTATTACATGTACGGACCTCCGCAATCGGGGATGTTGAAGGTGAATACGGGAAATAAAACTTTCCTTTAATTGATAAAATAACTTTTTGTTAAATGTGTTAATGTATATCATTATCAATTTGCAACACTTGGGCACCGTGTGCACTAAAGTATAAGAAAGCGTGGATTTCAGTGGTGTACAATATTGTGTTGGGTGCCATACAGTATGTTCAGTGCTATACTCCCATACAAGCTATGCAAAGCTTCTGAAATGTAGCATCTATTGGAAAACCTGAACAAGACGGAGATAAAATGCAGGCCCCAGCTAAGAGTCCCTGTGAAAATGCAGATGCCCGAAAATATCAGGCAGAAATTGGAGGCTCAGTGTTACGGTTCCCGTTTCTGGGGATCTGTGTGTCTCCTTATCCTTGCTGTAGTCTGGCTATGCTATATCTTGGTCCCAGGTCTGTGTGGCGCTGGAGACTATGTTCTGATTCCATGCTACTGAGCATGTGCGAGCGCTGGAGACTAAGTCCTATCTTGGAGCCACTGCACATGTGCGGGTGACATCATCGCTGACACAAGGTCACATGTCTCTGACACATTCTAAGCCGATTGGCCGCTGGTCATGTGTTTATGACACTTTGCTCTGTGATAGGCCAGCGTGACGTCATTGCTGACGATTCTCGCAGCGGATTGGCTGGTGTCCTCCATCTTGGATGTGGCACAGAGTCTATATGAGACAGGTGCTTTCACGTTCACAGATTGTGAGACTTCTTTGCACTTTTATGTTGTATTCCTCACTTTTTTGCATTTCCACTCCTATGTTATGCTAAGAGGTAGTCGCTGTGACTTAAACAGTATATGCCGCTATTGGCCTTGGTGATACTGTGACGTAACAGTGTCAGTGCCGCTTTGGTGGCACAGGTTTCCCCTATCATCTGCCCTACTCTGCAGCAGAGCTCTGCACGGTGGACCCTGACTGTCGGATAGCCTTCCATTCCCTTATTATCCGACAGCCCCCGTAACACTCAGCTTCACTCTTAAAATGGATTTTCAAAGTAAGACAACCTCTTTAATGGGGCAAATAATGTTCCAAAATGTAAATTCAATCAGGATAAAGTGCAGTTCCTCTGCACTGCTTCAGTGGACAAGAAGGACTCCAAATGGATTAAGTTGAAATGGTTTATTTGTCTATGCGTTTCAAGGCAATCTAGCCCCTTCCTCAGGACAAAACCATAGTAGATACTAGTAGTACTAATGCACCAAGCTACCAAAAGGCAACGAGCCACATATCATGGGCCCACGAGCTACATGTGGCTCCCAAGCTACAGGATGTGGACACCTGCCTTAAAGAGGACCAACCACCAGGATTTTCCTATGTAAACTAAAGCCAGTGCTATACTGGAGCTATCATGCTGATTCTATACATACCTTTAGTTGTGAGATCGGATGTATACTTTTTGAAATACAAGCAAGTAAAGTTTATGAAATGCACTGTTATTTGATTGATAGGTGCAATGGAATATCTAATAGGTGGGTTGGGTTTTGCTAGTTATTCCCACCTCTGATTGCTTGCCTGTCCTTCCTCATCCTGTGTCTGTTATTACAGGGGGAGGAGAGAGGGAAGAAGGACAGGAAGGCAGACAGGGGTCGGAATAACTAGCAATGCCCGACCCACTTACTAGATATTCTGTAGCTGCTATCAATCAAATAAAAGAGCATTTCACAAACTTTACTTGCCTGTATTTCAGAAACTATACATCCGATCTCACAACTAAAGGTATGTATATAATCAGCATGATAGCGCCAGTATAGCACTGGATTTAGTCTATATATGAAAATCCTGGTGGTTGGTCCTCTTTAACCCCTTTACAACCATGGACGGATATATCCGTCATGGAGCGTGTCCTGTTAAGCTCTGCCCCCTGCCGCGGGCAGGCGGCGGTCGGCACACATATCAGCTGTTTTCAACAGCTGACATGTGTGCCTGCATGTTGCGAGTGGAATCGCTTCCACTCGCAACATTTAACCCCTTAAATCTCGCTGCCAAAGTCTGGCAGCGAGATCTATATGCGCGCGGCCATGATTTTTACTTACCGCCGCCCCCACCGGAAGTCACGTGCGTGATCACGTGACTTTCGGTGGTTGCCATCGTAGCACATGGTCATGTGATGATGCCTGCAGCTATGAAGTTTCACTGTCATTTTCCCTCGGCCATGAGCAGAGAGAAACAGGAAGTGACTGAATCTGCTGTTTACAGCTGTATAGCTGTGATCGGCAGATAGATAAGAGCGATCGGATTGCTGATCGCTATAGCCCCCTAGGGGGACTAGTATAATAAAAAAAAAAAAAGTAAAAATAAAGTTTTAAAAAATAAAAAAGCAAACAAAAACCTAAAAGTTCAAATCACCCCCCCTTTCCCCCCATTGAAAATTGAAGGGTTAAAAATAAATAAATATACACATATTTGGTATCGCCGCGTTCAGAAATGCCCGATCTATCAAAATATAAAATCAATTATTCTGATTGGTAAATGGCGTAGTGGTAAAAAAATTCCAAACGCCAAAATTACGTTTTTTGGTCGCCGCAAGTTTTACGCAAAATGCAATAACAGGTGATCAAAACGTAGTAGCTGTGCAAAAATGGTACCATTAGAAACGACAGCTCGAGACGCAAAAAATAAACCATCACTGAGCCATAGATCCCAAAAAATGAGAACTCTACGGTTTTTGGAAAATGGCGCAAAACGTGCACCACTTTTATTGGACAAGCTTGTGAATTTTTTTTAACCCCTTAGATACAAGTAAACATATACATGTTTGGTGTCCACAAACTCGCACCGACCTCAGGCATCATACCCACACATCAGTTTTACCATATAGTGAACACCGTGAATAAAACATCCAAAAAACTATTGTGCCATTACACTTTTTTTGCAGTTTTTCCACACTTGGAATTGTTTTTGCTGTTTTCCAGTACACCATATGGTAAAACTTACGGTTTCATTTAAAAGTACAACTTGTCCCGTAAAAACCAAGGCCTCATATGGCAAGATTGACGGAAAAATAAAAAAGTTACGGCTCTCGGAAGAAGGGGAGCAAAAAACAAAAACGCAAAAACGGAAAGTGCCCCGGGGCTGAAGGGGTTAAGGGAGACAGTCTGTTGATTTCAGTAGACACTGTATAATGCCATATTTCTCCTCTGGGGACACTACAGGCAAACTGAACACTTGCCTCCAGGTTCCTGCATAGACAACCGCTATGGGGTTTACAAGCAGGGCACCCTGTGATCAATCTATTATTAGTGGAGCCTATAAATAAAAATGGATTGTTCAGGACAGCTAACACCTTTAATATTACAATTTCAGCAAATATTCAACTAGGTAACACGGTTCAATTTCTTTCCATTGGCTGCAATGAATGCGCGAGCTTCATGCTTCTCGCTTCCGTGTAGTAAACACATTCCTGAATGTCACCTTTTCCCGGTTTGTCTCATCTGCATAGAATAAACAGGATTTTTTGCATATTGCCCTGTTTATGCATGTATTTCCTGTTTCACATCACCGTATTGTGTCAGTGGAATATGAGACAAAATTGATTATTTAGACATTTGCCTTTTGCAGCTTTTCAAAGTCATTCACTTTTTATGATAGGTTTGCATGCATCATGCACCGAGTCCTTTAAAGCAAGACTGATTGGTTTTATCATCGGCATAAATTGCTGTCTGGGTGACGCTGTCTATACCATCAATCAGCACGTACAGTCCGCGGCGCTGGAGATCAGTCTAAATCTCGTAAATTGTGATTAATGGCGGTTTTACCATAAGTTAATAACGCGCAATGTTTAATGTTCTGTGTTTTATACGCTGCTTTTACAGGTATATATAGTCACTGAATATGGACTGAACATTCTTCTGTGGTCAGCGATCGAGAGCATGGAGCCAAGGTGGATGTACAGCAGTGTCATCCTGGCCAGCGACAGTCCTTTTTGGGTGGCCTTCGAAGCTCAAGTAGCAGGGAACAAAAAAGTTCAGATCGCACTGGATGATATATCGTATACATTGGCCTGCCGTCGAGAAGGTGAGTGTATTTAGGGCATTATTTAATTGGTGTACTTGTAAGCTAAAGACGACTCTAAGCCCCGACGCATGTAGCACCGGAATGGGACACATTGTGCTCATTGTGTGACTGTTTTTGTAGTGAAGGTTCATCAAAGTATATGAAAGATATTAAAGTTATATTTTTATGTTTAATCTTTCTTTATTAAAGTAAACAAGACAATTTACAGGAAAAAAAAAGTAAGATTCAGAGAAGTGATTACTACGTGTCAACTTACAGAGAAAAATATAAGCCACGTCCTAACTAATACATCCTCTCTTACTAACTACCATAAGGCACGCATAGAACATGTAACCATATTTGATAATACGAACTGTCTCCTTCCAAAGGAGAAATACGCCTCAACCAAAACGAGGCCACTGCCAACAAAAAATTAGAAGATTTAACTAGAACCAGAAAGAAAAGAAAGTAGTAAGAGGGAAAGATAGGGGAAAGAAAAGGAGGGGGGGAGAAGAGCAGCAGAAAGGTAGGGATTACTTCCCCAGTTCTCGGACCGCTACATTGGACTGACGTAATACAGGTTATGAGGTACCAATAAGGTTCTGAAATGGAAAGGAATCAAGAGCCAGGGTCCAAGGGGTCCAGATCCTAAGGAATTTATCCACTGAGTCATTGGTCTCTGCCGTGAGGGACTCCATCTAAAGTTATATTTGTAACACCTGCTCTCCCCAGTTTTACAGTCATGGCCAAAAGTTTTGAGATTGGCACAGATTTTGGTTTTCACAGTTTGGTGCTTCAGTTCAATTTGTATTAACTCTACATTGTTATGACCAGTGATCCCATGAATTGCAAAGTGATTCCTTGCAGATTGACTTATTCACAAAAACCCAATTTCCACTGAAATTCACTGTAACAAAATTACTTGTTTACAAAATTTCAGTGACCTTCTTATTAGCTCAGGAAAAAATGTTTAAAAGGACAAGGCAGCTCATATACTGTAGTTTTTCATTTTATAAGACGCACTGGATTATAAGACGCACCCCAAATTTACAGGAGGAAAATAATTAAAAAAAAATGTAATCTTAAAATGAGGGTCCATTTTATAATCCTTGTGCGTCTTATAATAGCTCACCAGGGAGGAGCGGTGGTGGTGGAGCGACTCAGGAGGATCACAGGACGCCGGGTCAACGATGCTGCGGGCTCGGAGGAGGGGTGTCGCGGCTCAGGAGGGTCAGTAGACAGAGGGTCACCAATGCTTCTGGATCAGAGGGAGTGATACGGCTCAGGAGGGTCAGTGATACTGTGGGCTCAAGGGTATCACAGTGGCGGGCGGCATTGATCTTCCAGTACACTGCAGGCTTCACTGAACTGTCTGAAGTTGACAATTGACTTCAAGAAAATGACCGCAGAGGATGCGCTTGCGCAGATTGGCCTCCAGAGCCGTTTTCTTGAAGTCCATCTCATCAAGCGCCGTCAGTTCAATGGAGCCTGCAACCCGCCTGCAGATCAATGGCACCTGATGCCGCAATGTGCCTGGGCCCAAAGTTATCAACGATCCTCCTGAGACGCTCCACTGCAGTGACATTCCCCCCTCCTAAGAACCCTCATTATCAACTCCCCAGCGCCACCACTGCCACCTCGGTAAGGTATGTCTGGATTATAAGACGCACCCCCATTTTTACCCCAGTTTTGGGGGGAAAAAGTGTGTATTATAATCTGGAAAATACGGTATTTTAATCATCACAAGAGAAGACTGGTTGCTTTGAAAGGAGGCTGTTCCTTGAAATTGTTTGTCTTCGTCTGATATGTTTACCTCCAAGGAAACATTGTACAGGTAAGGACATTGCTGCTTGGAAGATTGCCCCTAAATCAAGCATTTATTGGACACCTTCAAAGAGAGGTTAATTTGTTAGGAAGAAGGCTTAAGGGTACTGAGGAAAGTCCAGCAAATTCCAGGACTATCTTCTAAAAGAGAATTCAACTACAGTATTTTAAAGACCAGTGCAGAGCTTGCTCAGGAATGGCAGCAGAAAGGTGTCACTGCCAAAAAGAGCAGCAAAGAAGCCGCTTGTCTGCAAGAAAAGCATCAAGGATAGACTAGCATTCTGCAGTAAGTATAGGCTCTACCAGGACTATGATTTGACCCGCTAAGACACAAGTCCAATTTGAGCTGGTAATTTTCCTTACTGAGTACAGTATGTCTGTACAGAAAGCAATGGCCCAGCTCTCTGGAATCTTCTTCTGGAAATGATGTTCAGTGTTTAATCTTTGGTCTTTGATATAATTCAGGTCTTCTGAGGGGTCAGGTATCTCACAGGTCTGTCTACAGCTACAGTAATGGCTGTTGTAGGCCACTCTGCTGCTCACACATCAGCTTCCCTCCAAGTCTTGGCGCCAGCTCCTCCCCTCCTTGGCTGTCTCAGGCTTTTATATTAAACTACTGTGCCACACCTGGCACATAACCAGGCATCTCTTCTAAACTCTTCCCTCAAGGCAGCACACACTTTATTCTTCAGTTCCTGCTTACCCTTTTCAACCAGAGGATGGTGAAATTAACTTGCAAATATTTCAAGATGTTAACGGGGTGCATCTTTCATGCACCACCATCTTACATTGGCTCTCAGAGATGCATTGGGAGCTCATGACGTAACTTCTGACTTCTAGCCAGTCAGAAATTGCAGTCAGAACATGGCACTATGGGACTGGAGTAGCGTCAGTAAAAGGTGATGCCGCCATAAGGTGAGTATATGACAGGGGCAGGGGTCTTAGATTTAAAGCACCACTCCAGCACTGAAAAAAACATAGTGGTGCTTTAAAGTGTTGAAATACCTAGAAAATATTTCCATTTAGATTTCCTGTTCAAAATATACAGCAATAGTACAATAAAAAGTGAGATTGGAACAGTATATCCTCTGGAGTCACTTAATAAAGGATGGCAAAAGATACCAGGTTAGCTCTCCCAATCTGGAAAGAAAGGAAGGTCGCAAAAAGGTGTGGCATGCGTCATAGAAGGGGAATAAGAGAGGACACTACTTGGCAATGCAACACCTGCCCTGAAAAACGTGGCCTCTGTAAAAGAATATTTCAAAGTCTATCACTCATCCACGGACTGTTAAATTTATTTCTGAAATGCAGCATGGCTCTTGTAAAAATTTCCATCAAATTCTATGCTTCAAAAAAATCACTTCTTTCTTTTGGAGCTCAGCAGTGTGCCCAAACAGTGGTTTTCCACCACATGTGGGGTATCGCCATACTTAATAGAAATGGCACAACAGATTTTGGGGTTCATTTTCTCCTGTTACCTCTGTGAATATAAAATATTTGGGACTAAAGGAACATTTTGTTGGGAAAATGCGATTTTTTATTTTTACAGCTCAACGTTATAAAAATTCTTGAAGCACCTGGGGGTTCAAGGTGCTTACCACTCATTTAGCTAAATTCCTTGAGGTCACTTGTGGGGGAGCTCCACTGTTTAGGCACATCATGGGCTCTCCAAATGCAACATGGCATCCACGATCGATTCCAGATGATTTTGCATTCCAAAAGTCAAATGGTGCTCCTTTTCTTTTGACCACTGCCATGCGCCCAAACAGTAGTTTTCCACCATATATGGGGTATCGGCATAGTCAGGAGAAATTTTCCCAACAAATTATACAGTCCATTTTTTTCTGTTACCCTTGTGAAAATGCTAAATTTGGAGCTAAATCAATATTTTTGTGGGAACAAGCATAATTTTTATTTTTTCTTCTACATTACTTTAATTCCTGTAAAGCAAATAAAGGATTCATAAATTTACTGAATGAGTTTTTGAGCAGTTTGAGGGGTGCAGTTTTCAAAATGGTGTCACTTTTGAGTATTTTCTATAACCTAGACCCCTCAAAGTCACTTCAAATGTGATGTGGTCCCTAATAAAATGGTTTTGTAGAATTTGTTGGAAAAATTAAAAATTGCTGACAATTTTTTAACCCTTCTAACTTCCTAACAAAAATAATTTATGCTTCAAAAATGATGCTGATATAAAGTGGAAAATGTTATTCATTAACAATTTGGTGATGTAACTCTGGTTGTGAGGCATAAAAATTTAAAGTTTGAAAATTGCATAACTTTCTACATTTTTGCCACATTTCTGATATTTTCTCAAATAAACTAAAAAAAAATATAACATCCTAAATTTACCGCTAGCATAAAGTACAATGTCATGAAAAACAATGTCAGAATTACTGGGATCAGTTAAAGCGTTCCAGAGTTATTACATCATAAAGATACACAGGTCAGAATTGTAAAATGTGGCATGGTCAGGAAGATGAAAAGAGGCTGGGTTGGGGAAGGGGTTAAACTATAGTCTCGCTGCCCTCATTTCCCTAAAAAAGTCAAAACTGCTTTTAATGTACATAAGAGTCTAATATTTTCTGGAAATGTCCTGATTCTCATGTTCTGTAACTTGCAATCCACAGTAAGCTCCTATTGTTAAAAACATTCTACCAGCACTATAGCTGCTGGAGCTCCCTTTCTCTCACTTCTCAGCAAGCATTTTGTCTGCTATGGTCCTATGACTTGTCTTCCCTCAATTGAAAGGTGATCAAAAGCAAAAAGAAGGGCCCAACCTCAATTTCGTCAAATATCAGAGTCTCTGTTACTAATGATGGTGGCGGCATGTTCCACAGCAAGGAGATACCTGCTGGCTGGCACATTGGAGAGACTTGGAAGTGACTTTTTTTGGGGGGGGGGGAGGGGGAAGGAAACCATGGACTCCAATCCACCAAGACTGGGGTTTTGAATAGCATCCACTTTTCATCTATAATAAAAGACTAGAACTTTTAAGAACTTCTTGATATAAACAACCCCAAAGTTTTAGTAAACAATAACTATAGAATACCATTAATAATAAAAAATAAAGGTACGAATAAGAATTCTGGAAAGTCTTAAGAATTCTAAATTTCAAGCTGCCAGGTTTATAGTTACATATATAACATCCCGCATAAAACCAGCGTATCACGCTGCCAGCATATTGCATTAATATGTTTTTGCCTCCAGGTAGCGCATGTTAATTTAATGCGAGGCCATCTGGTTATGAATCTGGGCATTATGGCCAGACTCTAAAAGTGTCACTTAAAAAGGATTGGCTCATGAGTGGCGGATGAATTCTTTCCATGCCAGGAGTGAATGGCTTCGGCACTTTGTAGCTTTAGCAGTCAGTTCAGAAAGTTTACATTTATGCAATGTATCCTCAATGAGGCCAATATTATGTCAAACAGTCCTGGAGAGCACATATGCCAGTCTATAATGCGTCAGCCAGCAGTACATAGTCATAAACCTTTGAAGTTTATCTGGGATTGGTCTTTGTAAATGAGAATCCAGTCTGTGAAAAACACGATGAGTGCGGTGACTTGGTAAATAACAATGTACACGTATAAGATCTGTCTTCATATTGTAGCTGACTGTAACGCTCACCGATGTTGGGATGAGCAGTATTAGGAGTGAACCCACTGGACCACAGGGGGGATACGGGCTTACCCTGATGTCGTAGGGGCTTGACTAAGCGACCACCAAGGTTGTCACCAGATGCCACCCCCAGGGCAGGGAAAGCAGGGACGAACACAGGTGCAGGTAGGTACAGTCTCTGGTGCAGGCAGGTGCAGCCTGGATGGCTGCGGCAGACAGGTATGGCAGACGCAACAGAGTCAGGCAGGTATGGGAAGACAGACACAGTATTAGATAACAGGACTGAAGCATGGGACCCGACAACTAGCTAGCAGACAGGTAAACTGACTAAAGGCATTGCACAGGCACCTCCTCTATTGGGAGGATGCCTTAAGTAAGCACCTACTGCTTCTCAGCTATAGGCTGAGAGTCACTTCTGGGAAATGGCACACTGGCCCTTTAAGACCAGATATACATTCCCAGGGAACCTGTGCAGCATATACAGGTACTAGGAGGAGAAGCCAGCAGAACACATGGACAGCAGGGGAAGAATGCAGTTAGTCAGTGTCCCTGCTGGGATGAAGCAGGGTAGTGCAGGGACACTGGTGCTACATTATCATCAATGGGAAGACAGAGGGAATGGGTGCAGCAATTGTCTCTAAAATATAACTTCATGGCAGTGTGTATGAATGGTGGGGCCTTTGGTCTTGTCTGCCCCTGTAGCACCCCACGGGGCTTTAGGGTACTCGTCACCGGGCCAGTGGTTTCTTGGGGTTGCTGTGACTAGCCTGACCCGGCTCCGTGGCCCTGTCGGCTACATGAAGAAACAACAAACATACAGGTGTCCAGTGTAAATGGGGATGAAAGGAGGGCAACGGGTCCCTGTGAAGCATGTCGCCAGTGATTTTTAGCTCGTGTATCTGACAGACCAGACTTTAGGCCAAAATATGCCAGATCAACACCATTGAGTTAAGGCCAAAACAAGCTCTAGCAGAGACTGTAACATGGTACAGAGCAGAGCACAATGTGAGGAAGAGCAGAGGCTGAAGCCAATGTGGAAGAACCCATAGTGTGAACAGGCAAGATTTGGTAACCCGCCTAATAACGGCTTCCACCATCGAAGCCAAAGTGATCCTATTCAAAAAAACTGTGACCAAAATTGTGTAACTACTGATCCAGTACTGTATAACTGTCGCAGGCGGGGGCGCAGACCACGACAGGGGGGGCGCTCGAGACGCTCGGATCCAGAATCGTGGCTGTGGCTTGAGTGGCAGCCAGACCTGTGCTCGTGCAGCGGCCCTTCGCCCACAACTGAATAAAGGGGCTATTTACAGGGGAGAGTTTGGCAGTGACGCCACCCGTGGGTTGCGGTGATGTTTGGTGACACCGCCGCTGCCTTGGTATGGGGTGCCCGGGGCTGATGGAGCAGGGCAGCAGGATGGAATCCCCTCCACGGGTAGGGGAGGTGTTGTCCCGGGGCCCAGGTGTAGGTGGAGTGGAATGCTGGGACACAGTCTGCAGGGTTGGACTGGATGATACCGGTGTACTCACTATTTTGGAATAAAGTCACACAGAGTCCAGATAGTAAACCAAGTGCCGGATACCGGTAGCCTCCGGAGGGGTGTGCTCGGGTCCCACACACTGGTGGACAGAACAGGGGCCCTTCCTCCTGCACTTGAGTGTTGTCTTGTGTGTTGACTAGTCCGAAAACCAAAAAGGAAAAACTCCTAAAAAAGATTTTATTAATATTCAGTATTAAAATCATAATTATAAAAAGCTAAATTACTTCTCAATGTCCACTCAGTACAGACCAGTCACGCGAAGTGAGTGCAGAAGGTGGAAGAGACGATTAGTGAGATGAGTGATGGTAACTTATTCAGAATAAATGAATCAACTATAGTAGTTGTTATTTTGGGGTAGTCGTACTACTTGTTATAGGGGGGGTTTATTATCCCTTCCTATCGCCTACCTACCAGCGGAGGTGCACCATAAAGTTTTGGGTACCCCCCGCTCCTCGTCGTCTTACCCTGTTCTCTCCCTGCAACCCGCCAGTTGCCAGAAAAAACACCCACCACCAATAAGAGGTTAATTAGTGCCAAATGTCACAGGTCAACAATTATCAATTCACTAAGATTGCCATAAATATGGCAACCATAATCCAGCTGAACAGACCATTAAGCCTGCACAGCCGTGAAAAAAGCAAGGTAGTTTGTAATCACACCAAGCTGAGCCTAGATAGAAATAACAACAAATCCCAGCAGGGATGACTTATCTGCTGGAACCATCCAGTGAAGTATCCCGACGCGTTTCCCCCCTATGTGTTTGCTTAGGGGTTCATCGGGGGAAGTTCAAAGGGTTTCACGTCCAAAACAATACCATCTCGGACAGTCTGATGCACTTACAACCATAGGGCGACAGCAATGGCCTATAATAAAGGGCAGGTCGTCTTCCGTACGGTGACTGGTTGCACTGCAGGTGTAAGGAATCCCACTGTGCCGGCTACCTGCAGGAAAGTGCCATAAAACCTTATGGTGCACCTCCGCTGGTAGGTAGGCGATAGGGAGGGATAATAACCCCCCCCCTATAACAAGTAGTACGACTACCCCAAAATAACAACTACTATAGTTGATTTATTTATTCTAAATAAGTTAAGATCACTCATCTCACTAATCGTCTCTCCCACCTTCTGCACTCACTTCACGTGACTGGTCTGTACTGAGTGGACATTGAGAAGCAATATAGCTTTTTATAATTACGATTTAATATTGAATGTTAATAAAATCTTTTTTAGGAGTTTTTCCTTTTTGTTTTTTTTGCTTTATTACTCCTGTTTTTCATTAATTTTGGTTTATAAATGTGTTGACTAGTCCGCATGAAACGGGGTAAGTCCTCTCCCGGTGTCTTTGTTGTGGGAGCTGTGGCCCGCGAGATCTGGCCCTTGGGATTTTAGCAGGCACTTGCAGACGCCCTATCCCTCGCGTTGAGCTTCCGTCTCGCTCTATCTGGGCTGCTGGTGGGACAAGACTTTGAATCTTGTCCCTTGCTGGCTAATTAGAAAGGTGCTTGAAGCTGTCCTCTCCCTAGGGTCCAGGTACCCCGACTGTGCACGGCCTCCGGACCGGATTCCCGCTGTCAGCACCGGCGGGCTACAACCCCGCCCAGGTCCACTTAAGGTCTCCTGCGACCGGATCTCCGTTGCCTGTGGCCCTGCTCTGCCGTCTGCCACCTAGTCAGCTCAGGTAGTCCGGTAGTCCAAGAGCTACAACCCCCGACTACTACTTCACTCATCTTACTTCCACTGTCCAAGCTTATATGACTTGTTCCCTCCCCTTAACACCTCAGAACCCCTAGGTGGGCGTCACCATCTGCCTGGCCCCGCCCACTGGTGTGTCCCTATTGTCCTTGGGCGGGTGACTAGGCTTTGTGGCTGGTGTTGTGTACCTGTGTGGGTTTGTGTAGGAAGGTCAAAGGGAAGAGAATCCTGCATCTGGAAGATGGATGCAGTCATCTGTGACACCCTGATTTTGTCAAGGCGTCACATAACCACCAAGCATTTTAACCTTTGAATGATCAAGATTCTGGTTCATCAGCGGTAACGTGTGTGTCGCCGCTATTTACACTGTACCATAGCTCTGTGGGGTCATCACTAGAGATGAGCGAACCTGTGAAGTTTGGGTTAGCCGGGTTCAGCCAGACTTTAGCTAAAGCTCAGTTTGGGACCCAGACTTGATCTGAACCCCATTTGAAATCAATGATTGTGCAGTACAGCTCTTCTCACACATACAGCCAGCCAAAAACAGAGCACTTCAGGGGTAGGGAGGACGGGTGGGGTATTTTTTGGACACGCTACATCCGAAAAACATTCTTTTTACCTCCAGAGAGAGCCATTCAGAGACTTTAAGAGGCTCTCACTGGACCGAGCACCGAGTGTACCTAAGCACCCCCCCTGCCCCCGATGCTCGATCGAGTGGTTAGCATACATACAGTAGCCGAACTCCGAACTTAGACACTGATGTTTTTTAAAAGTCTGTGTTTGGTACGAACCCCAAACTTTGCAGTTTGAATTCACTCATCTCTAGTCATCACCACTAAACCCCTTGCCTTCACCCCTATCCAAAACTCATATTACACACGTACAGTCATGACACCAAAATGATATTTTCACATGATCTGTTGCCCTCTGGTTTTTAATTGTGTTTGTCTGATGTTTACATGACATACAGAAATATAATTGCAATCATATTATGAGTACCAAAAGGTTCTATTGACAGTTAGAATGAGTTAATGCAGCAAGTCAATATTTGCAGTGTTGACCCTTCTTCTTCAGGACCTCTGCAATTCTCCCTGGCATGCTCTCAATCAACTTCTGGATCAAATCCTGACTGATAGCTGTCCATTCTTGCATAAGCAATGCTTGCATTTTGCCAGAATTTGTTGGTTTTTGTTTGTCCACCCGTCTCTTGATGATTGCCCACAAGTTCTCAATGGGATTAAGATCTGGGGAGTTTCCAGGCCATGGACCCAAAATCTCTATGTTTTGTTCCATGAGCCACTTAGTGATCATCTTTGCTTTATGGCAAGGAGCTCCATCATGCTGGAAAAGGCATTGTTGGGCGCCAAACTGCTCTTGGACAGTTGGGAGAAGTTGCTCTTGGAGGACATTCTGGTACCATTCTTTATTCATGGCTGTGTTTTTAGGCAAGACTGTGAGTGAGCCGATTCCCTTGGCTGAGAAGCAACCCCACACATGAATTGTTTCAGGATGCTTAACAGTTGGCATGAGACAAGACTGGTGGTAGCGCTCACCTCTTCTTCTCCTAATATGCTGTTTTCCAGATGTCCCAAACAATTGAAAAGGGGATTCATCTGAGAAAATGACTTTACCCCAGTCCTCAGCAGTCCACTCCCTGTACCTTTTGCAGAATATCAGTCGGTCCCTGATGTTTTTTCTGGAGAGAAGTGGCTTCTTTGCTGCCCTCCTTGAAACCAGGCCTTGCTCAAGCAGTCTCCACCTCACAGTGCGTGCAGAAGCACTCACACCAGCCTGCTGCCATTGCTGAGCTAGCTCGGCACTGCTGGTAGTCTGATCCCGCAGCTGAAACAGTTTTAAGATACGGTCCTGGCGTTTGCTGGTCCTTCTTGGGCGCCCTGGAGCCTTTTTGGCAACAATGGAAGCTCTCTCCTTGAAGTTCTTGATGATGCTATAGATTGTTGACTGAGGTGCAATCTTTGTAGCTGCGATACTCTTCCCTGTTAGGCCATTTTTGTGCAGAGCAATGATGGCTGCACGTGTTTCTTTAGAGATAACCACGGTTAACTGAAGAGAAACAATGATACCAAGCACCAGCCTCCTTTTAAAGTGTCCAGTGGTGTCATTCTTACTTAATCATGACTGATTGATCGCCAGCCCTGTCCTCATCAACATCCACACCTGTGTTAATGGAACAATCACTAAAACAATGTTAGCTGCTCCTTTTAAGGCAGAAATGCAATGATGTTGAAATGTGTTTTGGGGTTAAAGTTCATTTTCTTAGCCAATATTGACTTTGCAAGTAATTGCTGTTAAGCTGATCACTCTTTATGACATTCTGGAGTATATTCAAATTGCCATTAGAAAAACTTAAGCAGTAGACTTTGTAAAAATTAATATTTGTAGCATTCTCAAAACTTTTGGCCATGACTGTACAGTAACTTGAAGCTGCTGGGTCCTAATGAAAAATAAATTTGTAGCAGTGCCCCTTTCTACTATATGCAAACTAAAATAATGATATCTCCTTAAGTGGCAGATGAACCTATGGGCCACCTCCGGCACCAAGACCCAAGTGAAGTGCTACCTCTGAACCTACTAAAGTTATAATTGAAAATATGACATAACACAGGCAATATTGTATCAGGAGACTCAATACAATAATAATGTAAAATACAGCACACAAGTGCACAAAAAGTATTTTCATTACATAGTCTATCTGCCAATATTTAAATCTGACAGGTTCGCCTGAATCCAGCCGGAAAATTAAATTTGCATTGAATACATTTGGCATAATTGAATCAACTGGGAATCAGCCCTTCCCATAAATTTCCCCCTGCTGACAGTCTTCCAATCAGCTCCTATGTCTTCCATCTTCTCTTTTTCATTTTCTATATACAGTGAAACCTTGGATTAAGAGTAACTTGGTTTGAGAACATTTTGCAAGATAAGAGGGCAAGTGAGCCCTATAAGGGCGAACAAGCCCATGACAATCTGGAGGGGGCTAGGGTCTGAAGGGGTTAATGTTTGGAATGCAGAAGTGTGCAGTCTATGGGGTTATGGGATTGGTGGAAAAGGGGGCAGTTGTGA
This sequence comes from Anomaloglossus baeobatrachus, assembly GCF_048569485.1. Taxonomy (NCBI): domain Eukaryota; kingdom Metazoa; phylum Chordata; class Amphibia; order Anura; family Aromobatidae; genus Anomaloglossus; species Anomaloglossus baeobatrachus. The sequence continues at coordinate 535,968,238 of NC_134358.1, read as the reverse complement.
TTGGGGGGATAGGGTAGGAGGCTGGCTGATCAGGGGGGTATAGAGGTGGGGTGAGGGAGTGGTTACCTCCTCTTGCTTCAGGAAGATCAGCGTGCCACTTGCTGCTGGACGTGCTGGTGGTCATCATCGGGAGAGCTACAGGATTTCTGACATGGAGGCCCTGATGGAGATGGTCCGGGGAGCCTCTGGTGTGCTGGGAGTCGAGGCACTGCGTGAGCAGCTGGCTGCAGTGTGTGCTCCCGGTCCGGCGGTGCCTGATCCTGCACCTCGGCCTGAATTGCGCGCTTGGGCTCGCGGCCGCCGGAGCGCTACTCCCCGGCTGGGGGAATTAGACTGCGGTTACGGAGCCCCCTCGAGGACCCTCCGGGACAGGGGAGCCCGCAGATGTTTCCCGGTTCCCCTCCGGTTACCGGGAGGAATCTGCGTCTGAGACCCCGCGAGCCGAAAGTGGGTGGAGCTACACGGAGGCCTACTTCCGGTTCGCGGCCTGCAAGGACTCGGACCAGCCGTACGGCATCCCCCGGTGACGTGCGGGCCGGGGGGGCAGAGCCCATCTTGAGGTAGCAGTAGTGGAGACTCCCTGCAGGCCACAGGGGAGCCGCCAGCGGCGGGATAGGCAGTGGGCTGGTGAGAGCGAGAAGCCAGAGGACGGCAGCCAGGGAGGAGGGGATGGTGGCTCCTGCAGTCGGCAGGGCCACAGACTGTGATCAAGGGTGACGGTCCCCTCCAGTGGGGATCTGGCTGGAGGGCGGACCCGGCAGATGGTGGAGCGGGTACGGCCTTCCTGCAGCCGGCAGGGTGGGATACCTCTGAGGACGGCCGATGGAGAGGTGGCTTCACAGACGGGCGGTGATCCGGCGAGGGCTGATGGTGGCAGGACGCCGCGTCCATCAAAAAGGCGGACGACCAGCAGGAAACAGTTGGCGGAGCGGGGGCGATGACCGCGGGGGTTGATGGTCGCCGGGAGCAGTTTGTCCCTCCGAGGGTCTCCCCCTGAGGACGCCAGCAGCACCACGGATTCCGCCGATAAGGAACGTCGAATGGACGCATCTGGAGGAGAGGAGCGCCAGCAGGAATATCGCGTCATGGCTGCTCCAGGATCAGACCAGAGGCAGCCCGGTGAGAGATCATCGATTGTGCATAATGTTGTGGGTTCTGGGGGTGGGGGGTCGGTTGCGGCTGTAAGTACGTGTCGGGGGTTGGTGGCAAAGTGATCGGGAGCAAGCGGGTCTGTGTTTCCAGCGGGTGCATGAGTGGGCCCCATTGGGGCTGGGCAATCGGTTACAGCGGTACAAGAGGAAGGGGTGCAGGGAGCTGAAGTTGCGGTTACGGCAGAAGCAGCACAAGTGGCCGGGGTTGCGGCTGAGGTTGAGACGGCGAAGGAGAAAGATGCAGACAAGGAGAAAGAGGATGAGGTAGTTCGTTTAGATGACAGGGCGCGGAGCGAAGTGTATGTGTGCTTTGAGAGTCTGCTGGGGGTCCATTTGAAGAAGGAGGTGAGGGAAACAATTTGGAAGGGGGAGTATGGGGAAATATTTTCCCTGCTCCCCCTGGAGAAGTTTAATCTCGATTAAAGTTAAACCAAGCGATTCAAAGAAGGAAAAAGAGGATGAGGGGAAGAAGAGATATAGGTCCATCCCCAGAACCTTTACTAATTGGCTGAAAACGTTTGCCATACTAGCTAGTATCATCAGGGAGAAGGAGCCGGGCATTGCTCTGCCCCTTTTAGGCTATATGGATTCCAGTGGGGAGGCATATCGAGTGTACGGAGGTTTGCCGTGGTTAAGATATGATGAGCAGTCCGGCAATGGAAGGCTCTGCGTCCTGGCCTTAGATGGGACCACAAGGATATATCCTTGTGGATGCGATTGATGACGGCTCCAGCTCAGCCCTTTCGTGGTGCCGGGATCCCGGGTATGAGCAACGGGTCGCCGGCTGGCAAAAGAAAAGGGGCATGTTGGCAGTTTAATGAGGGGCACTGCAAGTTTGGGGCCTCGTGTCGGCAGTGCCCACCCGTTGGCCAGGTGTTTTAAAAAGGAAAGGAGGAGTCAGGGGAAGGGGCTGGCTGAAAAGAGGGAGGACGCCAATGAAAGTAGAGGCGATGCTTCCCTATTTAAATAGCTATCCGGATGTGCAGGTGGCAGGTTTATTGCGGCACGGTTTTGGTTGCCGGTTTCAGGATACCGTTTGTTTCTAGGGCCCCGGTTTTTCGCCCAGGTAATTTGAGGTCTGCAAGGGAACACCTTGAAGTTGGGAGGGACAAGCTAACTAAGGAGGTGGAGCTAGGTCACATGGCGGGTCCGTTTACGGATCCTCCATTCCCTAACCTCAGGATTTCGCCATTGGGGGTTGTGCCCAAGAAAGAGCCGAAGAAATTCAGGCTCTTACATCAGTTATCTTACCCGGCCGTGTTGTCGGTTAATGATGGGATCTCACCGGGTCTGTCCGCAGTTTCTTGCATTTCAGTTGCTAGGGCGTTGGAATTAGTGCGAGCGGCAGGACAGGGGGTGTTGATGGCGAAATCAGATGTGGTAGCGGCTTTTCGCTTGCTTCTGGTCAATCCAGATAGCTATCATTTGTTGCGGTGCATGTGGGATGGAGAATATTATGTGATCTCTGCCTGCCCATGGGTTGTTCTATTTCATGTGCTTCTTTGAAGCATTTAGTTCCTTTCTGGTATGGGTAGTGCGGGATGTGGCAGGGGTTCATTCAGTAATTCACTATCTGGATGATTTTTTGATGCGTTGGGCAGCAGGTTCCTCGGTTTGTTCCTTGTTATTGTTTACTTTGGAGCGGATTGCGCTGACGTTTGGTATTTCGTTGGGAAAGAAAACACGGAAGGACCAGCGACTGTTTTTATGTTTCTTGGGCATCAAAATCGATGCGATTGGCATGGAGTGCCGGCTGCCAGAAGAGAAGTTGGTGGATTTAAAGCGTCGGTTAGAGCGTTTTATCAGGCAAGATAGGTGAGATTGAGGGTTTTGCAGCCGGTGTTAGGTAAATTGAATTTCGCATGTCGCATTATGCTGATGGGGCGGATATTCAATAGAAGATGGGCAAGTGCGACCTCAGGTGTCGTATCGCCAAATCACTTTGTTAGAGTAAAAAAGGTGATTTAAGGGGACTTGCTGGTTTGGGACTCCTTTTTGACAAGTTCAAGGGGAAGGTGTTGTAGATAAGTATAACAATGTCCAATAGTCAGCTGGAACTGTTTACAGATGCGGAAGGAGCGGTGGGTTTTCGAGTGATTTTCATACTCACTGGGGTGTGGGGGAGTGGCCACGGCTGTGGAAGGAGAAGGGGTTGGTAAAAAATCTGGCGTTGCTCGAACCCTTTCCGATTGTAGTGGCAATCGAGTTGTGGGGTTCTGAATTGTTAAAAAAAAAAAAAAAAGGTTTGCTTGCACTGCGATAATATGGCGGTGGTGCATGCTATTAACACTTTGTCAGCAAAATTACCCCCAGTAGTGGGGTATTTAAGGCATTTGGTGCTGCGTTGCTAGGATTTCAACATTTGTGTGGTGGCAAGGCATGTGCCGGGGGTAAAAATAGGGGTGGCTGACACGCTGTTTTGATTTTAGTGTCGCAGGTTCAGGAGACTGGTGCCGGGGGGTGGACGAGGATGAAAAAAAAAAATGTCCAGGTTGGCTGTGTGGTCTGGCATCAGTGTCCCTTTCGCAGGGATTAGGAGATCGGTGACCGAGGTCACTTGGTGCCGATATCAGTCGGTGTGGAAGGAATGGGAAGAATGGGAACGAGAGGGTTTAATGGGGCCTGGTTACAATGGACGGGTGTTGGGGGTTTTGACGTTTTTTAGCGGAGAATTTTCAGCGGGCCGATCAGTGTCGATGAAGGGACACAGGTTGGCAGCACTAGCATTTTTGTTTAAATTGCACGGGGTTACAGATGCTACAAGAGATGTCTGGTGCGGCAAGCCATGAAAGGTTTTAGGAAAGGGCCGAGGGCTCGGGACACAAGAAGACCAATTTCTATTCACTTGTTGGCACTTATGGTGTGTTGTTTGGGCAAGGTGTATTCATCACAGTTCACAGTATGAGCAGGCATTGTTTGCGGTGGCGTTTGTTTTGCCATTTTTGGTGCTTTTCGCATTAGTGAATTGATTAGTCCTGCAAAGCAGGTGGCAGGAGGCCTTTTCATAGGGGATTTGGGGCTTGGGGATGGTCGAGTGGAATGTACTTTGCACCGTTCCAAACAGGATCAGATGGGTCGTGGACATTTGACGGTGTTGTATGGCATTCTAGGACACCACTGGTGTCCGACTGCACAGGTGGCAGGTTTTAAGGATGCGCGGGGGTTACCCTGGCTCCTTCCTGAGGCAGGAGGATGGGTCATCGTTGTTCAAATTTCAATTTGTAGCAATATTGTAGTCTTGTTGGCACAGGCGGGAGCAGTGCCAAGGAATCAAGTGAGGGCGATCGATTCAATTTGGAGGTTAATAGGGGAGGTTTAATGGCTGTGCGGCGTGTGGGTTTTTTCTGTTTGTTAATGGTGTTTATAGGTGTGTATGTTGTCTGGATACTCGGGAACTCCTTCGGGTACTGGGGAGCATTGCGGGCGGACGTGCATACGGATGGTCAACAACTCGGAATGGTGAGAGAGGAGGCACGAGTATAAATGGATTGGGAGTCGTGGTTTGAGGTGGGGGAGAGTATGCGCGGAGGTGGCATATTATGCCAGGGTTGACCAGGATCCCAATGTTTTGATTTACATGCGAGAGGAAACGATTTGGGAGTGCGGGCAGCCAGAGATTTGAAGTGGAAAATTAAGTTGGACCTTTGGCATTTGTGGTGAGGGTTTCCGGGTATCGTTATCGTCTGGTCAGATATCATGGCTCGGATGAGTTGGCGTTTTGCCAGGTCAGTCTAGCAGATTAACAGGGCGCGTAGCAAGTTGAACAGGGCGAGTGGCCAGTTTGTGGCGTGGAATGGAGGCTTTGTCGTGCAGCACAGGGACCTAGAGGAGTCGTCGGACCAATATTTGCGGCAGGATGGAGTTCATCTCACTGATATTGGTTTGGATCTGTGGATGCTCGGTTTGTGGGAAGGTTTGGAGCACGCAGTGGGGGTGTGGAGGGCCCGGGCCATGTAAGGGGTCACGTGGCCGGTCGGTGGCGGGGGGATAGGTCCGTTGTCAGAGGCTGGGAATACCGATACACGGTTGGTGGTACGAAGTCACTCAGGGGTAGTGGTTTCGTAAGAAATTGGGAACTTGTGGGCGTAGGTCCTGCAGGTTCGGGGGAGGGGTATATAACGATGGAACGTTAATACCTCTCACACCTCGGGTCGGTTTTGGTCACGGCCGAGGTGGTCCCTTGGGCTGGTTTTAGGATACGGCCAGGGGATAGGAAGAATTGGTTGCTTCTGGGACAGACCTATCAGTGTTTGGTTTGTGGTGTTTGAAATATATATATATATATATATATATATATCAGTTATGGTTTTAATTAAAGGGGCGGCATGTTGAGCCGCGGGAAAGATATATATATATATAAAGCTGTGGCCATTCGTCCAATGGAAGTTGTCTTGTCATTATTTATAGATATAATTAAGTGGGTATAATTTATGAAGACAGAAGTATCCCTCATAGAGATGTCAAGCAAAGCTTATTAAAAATTTGTAACTTGGTTGAAGAGCAATGATTTGCAATAAGAGCAAATACTCATCGTGCACACCTCCGGTTCTGTACTTTCACCATGCTCTGACCCTCCTTTCACCATGCTCTGACCCTCTCTAGAGGCCATGCTCTGACCCTCTCTAAAAGCCAGCTCAACTCAAAAATGGCATATATTATAAGATGTGCACTGCACTAAAATTCCAAACTGTACTATTTTAAGATTTGAGATTTTTGGCAAAAAAAATTGCAATTTCTTGAGCTACCCCGCCACGTCACGGTAAATCTCTTTAGGGCAGTCCTACATAAAAAAATATTTTATATTTAAAATGTGCCATACGGCCTCACATATGAAAAAGTAGAACTTCTTAAAGCAGCACTTACCTGGTGTTGGACCCCCCCCTATAGACATTTACCGTGACGTGGCAGGGGTGGCTCAAATCATTGATCAATTGTTTGCGAAAAATCTAATTTTGCATTATAGTACAGACAGGAATGAATTTGTGAATTTTACACTTTTTATTTGTTGCATGCCATTCATAGGCAGTGCTGGCTCCCCCCTCTCTCATTGTACAGTACTGTATATACTGTATAGCATGTCTATCAATTTGAATTTATGGATACAGTATTGTACTTTCTTATTGATAACCAGTACAGCACATTGCATGTACTGAAATCTAATTGTCTGTGCAGTTTCCCTACCCCACATTTGGCTTAGTTCTGCCCTTATTTTGGGGAGAATAGATTTGGGGTGCTTTTTGTGTATTTTACTAGAATAAAGATTGTCAATCATATTTATACTCATTTTTTCTCTATAGTATCTCCCGCACACCAACAATTCTATTATAAGCTAAAGTGCAGTTTAATTTGCTTATGTTTTCTACTGTACAGTATTTTGTATCATTGTACTGTAATAATTTTATATGAATACAGAACATGATATTGTATTACTGTAATAAGTTTGTATAAATACAGTAAATATTTTTGGGTTGTGGAATGAATTGTCTGTGTTTCAATTATTTCCTATAGGAAAATTCGCTTTGATATAAGAGTAACTTGGTTTAAGAGCACAACCAATTATGCTCGTAATCCAATGTTCCACTGTACTATCTTCTTCTCTTTCTTTCCGAGCTTGCGGTGCTACCATTCTTCACTAAGCCCCACACCATTCAGTGGGGAACAATGCCTATCATTAATGTAACGGACATATGTCGCTCCACATGGGAGCACATGCAGCACAACGCACATCATAAAAAAAAAAAACAAAAAAACATTTTTTTAAAAAAATGTGACAAATAGAATGTTACAAATTGTTTGCTGATTTGTAATTTGAAAAAATTTGCATGACTTATTTAACATTTTTATTCATAGAGGGAAGTGTTAGCAATGTTGTCAAACATATCCAACGGAAATGTGCTCAGAGCAGTTGTCTTTTCTTAATTTCTTTAGTAATAGGCCACCTTCACACGTCCGTGTCTCCGGCACGTGTTTGGTCCATTTCCCCACGTGCCATACACACAGGCAAATGTGGACCCATTAAAATCAATGGGTCTGCGCTCACGTGGGTGCTTTGCCATACAAAGAGTATTACGCCAGGGGGCGACATCGAGGCCAGTAAATAATACCCTGTTTCCCTGAAAATAAGGCATACCTCCAAATTAAGCCCTAGCATGATATTATAGGATTTTTGAAAAATGCTTGAAACATAAGCCCTACTCTAAAAATAAGGGTTCTGTTCCACTTGCATTTTGCACAGACGAGTGCAATCTGATAAAACTTTAGATTGCTCTCACTCTAGTGCAAAACTATGGGGCAGTGTCCATCTGCTATTGATTTCTCATGCCATAGCGGCATTCGGAATGAATCACAGCATACTGCGTTTGGCAGAAAGTCTCGGCTTACACACCCCCATACAAGTCTATGGGAGCGTGTGAAACATCGCAGAGACAGGCAGCGAAGGAGATGGGGAGAAAGTGCTGCCTCTCTCTTCTTCGCAGCTGTGATCCGATCGCAAGATCACATCATAGTCGCATGACCCTCGACTCACACTCGCAGCAGAAGGTCATTAGCATATAGACTCCAATGCACTTGCATCGGAAGCTGTGTGTAAGAGGAACCGAGACCTAAGCTCTAGTTACAGTCAGGGCTGCCGTTAGGGGGAGTCAAACTGTGCAATTTTTTAGTGACCTCACTCTCTTAGTGACCTTAGCTGGTGTATTCTGAAGTTAAGATTGTTTAAGGACCTTTGATTAATTCACAGTCGTGTAATTAAAGGTATCTTAATTTCAGGAGTCTAAAAGATCTGAACAGGAGTCAGGCTGATATTCAGGACTGGCATTAGGGAGAAGAGAGAGCAGACTGGGCAGTTTGAAAGGGCGCCCACTCCCCTTGGGTCCACAGGGTTATAGCCTGATGATAATACTGCGTAAGGACTTTTTTAACATCACATCATGTGTGCCAAGGTGTCTTAATTGCAAAACTGAAGATTAGACAGGCTGGTGTGTGTGTGTGTGTGTGTGTGTGTAGATAGATAGATAGATGGATAAATAGAGAGATAGATAGATGGATAGATAGAGGGATAGATAGAGGGATAGATAGACAGACAGATGGATAGACAGATAGATAGAGGGATAGATAGATAGATAGATAGATAGATAGATAGATAGATAGATAGATAGATAGAGGGATAGATAGAGAGATAGATAGATGGATAGATAGAGGGATAGATAGATAGATAGATAGATAGATAGAGGGATAGATGGAAGGATAGATAGATAGATGGATAGATGGATAGATCGATAGAAAGATGGATGGATAGAAAGATGGATGGAAAGAAAGATGGATGGATAGATAGATGGATGGATAGATGGCTAGATAGATGGATGGATAGATAGATGGATAAACGTGTTACACACAGGGTTTGGAGAGTTACGCTGATGTTCCAGAATGCAACATGACTATATTTCAATGAATATTGATGTTTTTGCTAAAGAATAAATGTGGATTGTTGTTCATGAAAAAGACAAAACATCCTCTAAAAATTAGCCCTAGCCCACCATTTGGAACAATAATTAATATAAGACCCTGTCTTATTTTCCGGGACACACGGTACATCTCAAGGTATTGAATAATGAGAAATCTGTGCTTCGTCCTCCGGTCTGATGGGAATGGAATGTTCAGTCTCAGTTCTTTTTTCCATTCCATTTTTCTATTTTTATGGCTGCTCTGAATCATTGTGAGGTTATTGAAAGTTGTCTAAATCTTTTTAGCATGAAATACATCGATAACATTCAGTGGAAGCCACACAGAAACTCAACAAACTCTTCCCATAGTTGGCCGCCTCCAGTGAAAATAACTCATTTCTTTTGGGAATTGTGAGCATTCCAACCACTGCCGAGATAAAACAGTCCCCACCACAATTCAGGGGAGAGGATTTCATTCTCACAGGCATCTTAATAATTCATGTGCATCTTATATTACAATTTCCTTTGTCAACTAAAGTTATTGTGGGTTTCTTTTTCCTTGGCTGTTAAATGGCTTCTCCGAAACTTAAGCCCGCTTTACACGCTACAATAAATTTTACAATGTGTCGGCGGGGTCACGTCGTAAGTGACGCACATCCTGCATCATAAGTTACATTGTAGCGTGTGACAGCTACGTGCGATTGAACGGTAAAACGTTCATCGCATACACGTCATTGCATCCTGATGAACTGCACGTCGGGTTGTTCAATGTTCCCGAGGCAGCACACATCCCAGTGTGTGACAACCCGGGAACATTGAACAGATCTTACCTGCCTCCCGCGGCTCCAGCCGGCAATGTGGAAGGAAGGAGGTGGGCGGGATGTTTACGTCCCGCTCATCTCCGCCCCTCCGCTTCTATTGGCCGGCTGCCGCATGACGTCGCTGTGACGCCGAACGTCTCTCCCACTCCAGGAAATAGACGTTCACCGCCCACATCGAGGTCGTATGGAAGGTGAGTACGTGCAACGGGGGTTAATCATTTGTGCGGCACATTCAATAAAATTGAACGTGCCGCACATACGATGGGGGCGGTTACGATCGCATACGATATCGTATGCGAAATCGTAACATGTAAAGCAGGCTTTACACTTTAGGAACCAGGCCATTTTTGGCATTCAGGATCACACACAAGTTTTAGATACTTAATTTCTTCATTTGTAAAGTAATACGGTACCTTGTTTAGGTTTCCCAATAGCAATATGGGGGTCTTAATTTTTTTCAAGATATGTTGTATTTTCTAAATGTACCATTATGGGGAACCTTTATGTCATCATTTTAAAAGGAATCTGTCAGCAGTTTTTGCTATGTAGTCTGACAGCTGCATGATGTAGGGACAGAGACCCTGATTCTAATGATGTATCACTTAGTTTACTGGGTGCATCAGTTTTCTCTGCTGCAACTCTAGCAGATCTCTGCATGGTGAGCCCCATATATCCTTGCCCACACCACTGGAAACCTTCTGTGTACATGGTATGTTGACAGAAATCTACTAATCCGGATGCAGTTTGTGGGACGCAGACATATGTTTTAAGCATAGTTGTTTTTAAAATAAAAAAAAAAATAAGACTTACTCACCTATAAGCTACCCTGTGGATCCAGATCAGGTCACTTCTGCACCACCTAAGGAAGCATCTTCGCTTGGAAGTCACACAACCACTGGAGCTATGATTGTCTGCAGCAGTCACATGACTAGATGTTTCTCTGATGACAAGCTCTTCTACTCCCCTGATTCCTGTAGACAATCTCAGGAAGAGCCTGCACTGGACAGTGGCTGCTTTCAGGTGAGTATGCTGTAATTTTTAATTCTAAAAACATTCAGACTTTTTTATTTCTGTCTTGAACAACCTCGTTAATTCGATTTCATTTTTTCCTTAAAGAAGTTGGACACTATTTTTACATTCAAGGTCTATCCTCAGGATAGGTTAATGTCTAATCGACCAGTGTCTAACACCGGGCACCCCCGTCGATCAGCTGCTCCAGGCACCACCGGCTGTAGCAGGCAGTCAGAAATGCTCAGTGCCTGTGCTGCCCAGTCTTCTGACTGCACATCCACTTCTTATTCAAATCAATAGGAGGCGGATGTGCAGTACCCGGCTGTGGCCACTATCAGAAGACAGCGCAACTCCGGAACTAAGCATTTCCAGCTGTCTGCTGCCGCCTCTGGCACTGATAACAGCTAATTAGCAGGGTTGACGGGTGTCAGATCCTGGCCGATCAGACATTGATGACCTATCATAAGAATTGACCATCACTGTAAAAGTAGCGGATAACCTCTTTAAACCCATTAAGGGATCATTAATCATTATAATTTGTTAATTTCAATTTACTGGCAAAGTAATTAATAAAATATATATAAAAATGGACAGACACCTGTTATTGCATAGAATGCACCAACATGCTTTGGGAACATTTATCTAGTTCTAGACTCTTGCTTATTGTCTCTAGCCGAAAGTGGTAATATCATTGGACTGGTGATAATGGCTACCAAGCCCCAACTCTTTGCACAGTGCCTCAGTCAGGTTGGAACGTGTGTCCCTGGTGTATCTACCAGTTGCTGCAGGAGCATGGTAGTGCATTACAGCTGTCCTTCTGCCAGTGATTGTGGAAGTGTTGCAGGGGTGGCGCAGGCTGTAGATTTGGGCAAGGGTGTTTCCCAGCTGCTGCGCAGTCCTGCATGGTCAGTTCATGCCCCAACCACCTCCACAGTGCTAATGATTAAAGGCCGCTTTACACGCTGCGACATCACTCAAGTGATCTCGTTGGGGTCACGGAATTTGTGATGCACATCCGGTCACTTTAGCGATGCCGTTGCATGTGACACCTATGAGCGATTTTGCATCGTTGCAAAAACGTGCAAAATCGCTCATCGGTGACATGGGGGTCCATTCTCTAATATCGTTGCTGCAGCAGTAACGAAGTTGTTCCTCGTTCCTGCGGCAGCACACATCGGTACGTGTGACACAGCAGGAACGAGGAACCTCTCCTTACCTGCGTCCCACCCGCAATGCGGAAGGAAGAAGGTGGGCGGGATGTTCGTCCCGCTCATCTCCGCCCCTCCGCTTCTATTGGGCGGCGGTTCAGTGATGTCGCTGTGACGCTGAACGAACCAACCCCTTAGAAAGGAGGCGTTTCGCCGGTCACAGCGACGTCGCAGGGCAGGTAAGTAGTGTGACGGGTCTGGGCGATGTTGTGCACCACGGGCAGCGATTTGCCCGTGTCGCACAACTGATAGGGGCGGGTACCCATGCTAGCGATATCGGTACCGATATCGCAGCGTGTAAAGTGGCCTTAAGTCCTGGTCACATTTTCTCAAGCCCACTTCAGACACAGAGTCCAGTTTCTGAACAAACAGTTCTTTACTTGGAATGCCACATAACATTTTCAGAGCAGGTATATTACGGGCACTTTTCTTTAAGGTTATAGGGGCAGCACAGTTACATAGTTACATAGTTACTTAGGTTGAAAAAAGACCTAGGTCCATCTAGTTCAACCTTACTTCACCAATTCTACATTTTGTCACAAAGTCATTTATAACCAACAATGTTGTGTACTGAGGAAATCATCCAGCCCTGATATAAAAGCTGTTATAGTATCTGCCATTACTACCTCTTGTGGTCGGCATTCCACAGTCTGACTGCTCTAACTGTAAAGAACCCTTTCCTATTTAGCTGCCGGAATCGCTTTTCTTCCACTCGCAGTATATGCCTCCTGGTCCTTAGTATTGTCTTTGGAAGAAATAAGTCATGTGCCAGTCCTTTATATTGACCACACATGTATTTATACATATAAATGAGATCTCCTCTGAGACGTCTTTTTTCTAAGCTAAACATATCTAACTTTTTCAACCTCTCATCATACGGGCGGCCTCCATTCCTTATAATAGTCTAGTTGCCCGCCTTTGAACTGACTCTAACTTCTGAATGTCCTTTTTAAAATGTGGAGCCCAAAACTGGATCCCGTATTCCAGATGTGGCCTTACAAGTGATTTATAGAGGGGCAACAATATGTTGGGATCACGGGATCTAATCTCTCTTTTTATACACCCTAGAATCTTGTTTGCTTTTGCAGCTTCTGCCTGACATTGAGTGCTGCTGCTCAGCTTATTTGTAATGAGAATACCCAAGTCCTTCTCCTGTTCTGTAGTCCCGAGTGTACTTCCATTTAATGTATACGCAGTTATAGGATTACTCCGTCCTAGGTGCATTACTTTACAGTTATCAACATTAAATCTCATTTGCCAAGTATCTGCCCATTCTGACATCTTATCCAGATCTTTTTGTAATATTGTACTATCAAGGTCAGTTTTTAATATCCTACATAGTTTAGTATCATCAGCAAAGACTGACACTTTACCATCAATCCCATCCAGAAGGTCATTAATAAAGAGAGTAAAAAGAATCGGTCCTAGCACAGATCCCTGCGGCCCCCACTGCTGACTATGGCCCATTTAGAGAATGTACCATTTATGACTACTCTTTGTTTCCTATCTTTTAGCCAATTCCTTACCCAGTTGCATATAGTTTCCCCTCGTCCTTGCTTCTGGAGCTTTAGTATAAGGCTATTATGTGGTACAGTATCAAATGCCTTTGCAAAGTCCAAATAAATCACATCCGCTGCATTACCAATATCCAGGTTTGCACTTACCCCCTCATAGAACCCCAACAGGTTGGTTAGACACGACTTATCTTTCATGAATCCATGCTGTCTCAGAAACAAAGAGGAACCTGTGGACAAAAAAGCGCAATAGGGTCTTACCCTGACAAACGGGGTGAAAGAAGAGTAATCCTACTCACCAATCAGGGTTGTGACAGGCACAACTCCTGTAACAGCATATGTATGGATCAAAGGCAGCAGTACCCCAAGCGGCTGATAGCAGAGAGAAGTAGTGGAACGGGGCTTTAAAGAACCGCGCCAGAGATCACAGATGTAATCTTGGATTAATGTAAACTTTTATTTTGGCACAGGTCTACGCGTTTCAGGAGGCTCAGCTCCCTTCCTCAGGACCAGCAGGCACAAGATACATCAAATACATCAATGTATCTTGTGCCTGCTGGTCCTGAGGAAGGGAGCTGAGCCTCCTGAAACGCGTAGACCTGTGCCAAAATAAAAGTTTACATTAATCCAAGATTACATCTGTGATCTCTGGCGCGGTTCTTTAAAGCCCCGTTCCACTACTTCTCTATGAATCCATGCTGTCTGTCAGTTATTATATTATTTTCTGCAATATATTTTTGTATGTGATCCCTTAAAATGGCCTCAAAAACTTTGCATACTACTGATGTCAGGCTTACTGGACGGTAGTTGCCTGGATCTACCCTCTTACCTTTCTTAAATATCGGTACCACATCAGCAATCCTCCAATCCTGAGGCACCAACCCTGTTACAAGTGAGTCTAAAAAGATGAGATACAGCGGTCTGTCGATTACGGAGCTCAATTCCCTCAATATTCGTGGATGAATGCCATCTGGACCTGGGGATTTGTCAATATTTAATTTACTCAGACGTAGGCGTACTTCATCTTGTGTTAAATTAATTATATCGGGTGGTGAACTTTGATTTTTCACTTGTTGAATGATCCCTGGTACAGTCAGTTCCTTGGTGAACACAGATGAGAAATGCCTATTTAATATCTCAGTCTTTTGTTTGTCCTCTATAACTAACATGTTATTATATTTTAAGGGGCTGATACTATCCTTTGTTTTCCTTTTGGCATTAATGTATTTATAAAAGATTTTGGGATTTATTTTAATGTCATTGGCGATTTTTGTTTCAGTAGCTAGTTTTGCTTGTTTGATTTCTTTTTTACATTTCCTATTGATATCTTTATACTTCTGAAATGCTATTTCTGTATTCTCAGCCTTTAAGATTTTAAACGCCCTTTGTTGTTGTTTTATTATACTTTGTACAGTCTTATTTATCCATAGTGGTTTCTTTTTATTCCTGGACATTTTATTACCAGAGGGTATAGGTTTTTACAGGACTCTAGCAGTATATCCTTAAACTTACCCCATTTACAGTTAGGTCCAGAAATATTTGGACAGTGACACAATTTTCGCGAGTTGGGCTCTGCATGCCACCACATTGGATTTGAAATGAAACCTCTACAACAGAATTCAAGTGCAGATTGTAACGTTTAATTTGAAGGTTTGAACAAAAATATCTGATAGAAATTGTAGGAATTGTACACATTTCTTTACAAACACTCCACATTTTAGGAGGTCAAAAGTAATTGGACAAGTAAACCAAACCCAAACAAAATATTTTTATTTTCAATATTTTGTTGCGAATCCTTTGGAGGCAATCACTGCCTTAAGTCTTGAACCCATGGACATCACCAAACGCTGGGTTTCCTCCTTCTTAATGGTTTGCCAGGCCTTTACAGCCGCAGCCTTCAGGTCTTGCTTGTTTGTGGGTCTTTCCGTCTTAAGTCTGGATTTGAGCAAGTGAAATGCATGCTCAATTGGGTTAAGATCTGGCAATTGACTTGGCCATTGCAGAATGTTCCACTTTTTTGCACTCATGAACTCCTGGGTAGCTTTGGCTGTATGCTTGGGGTCATTGTCCATCTGTACTATGAAGCGACGTCCGATCAACTTTGCAGCATTTGGCTGAATCTGGGCTGAAATTATATCCCGGTACACTTCAGAATTCATCCGGCTACTCTTGTCTGCTGTTATGTCATCAATAAACACAAGTGACCCAGTGCCATTGAAAGCCATGCATGCCCATGCCATCACGTTGCCTCCACCATGTTTTACAGAGGATGTGGTGTGCCTTGGATCATGTGCCGTTCCCTTTCTTCTCCAAACTTTTTTCTTCCCATCATTCTGGTACAGGTTGATCTTGGTCTCATCTGTCCATAGAATACTTTTCCAGAACTGAGCTGGCTTCATGAGGTGTTTTTCAGCAAATTTAACTCTGGCCTGTCTATTTTTGGAATTGATGAATGGTTTGCATCTAGATGTGAACCCTTTGTATTTACTTTCATGGAGTCTTCTCTTTACTGTTGACTTAGAGACAGATACACCTACTTCACTGAGAGTGTTCTGGACTTCAGTTGATGTTGTGAACGGGTTCTTCTTCACCAAAGAAAGTATGCGGCGATCATCCACCACTGTTGTCATCCGTGGACGCCCAGGCCTTTTTGAGTTCCCAAGCTCACCAGTCAATTCCTTTTTTCTCAGAATGTACCCGACTGTTGATTTTGCTACTCCAAGCATGTCTGCTATCTCTCTGATGGATTTTTTCTTTTTTTTCAGCCTCAGGATGTTCTGCTTCACCTCAATTGAGAGTTCCTTAGACCGCATGTTGTCTGGTCACAGCAACAGCTTCCAAATGCAAAACCACACACCTGTAATCAACCCCAGACCTTTTAACTACTTCATTGATTACAGGTTAACGAGGGAGACGCCTTCAGAGTTAATTGCAGCCCTTAGAATCCCTTGTCCAATTACTTTTGGTCCCTTGAAAAAGAGGAGGCTATGCATTACAGAGCTATGATTCCTAAACCCTTTCTCCGATTTGGATGTGAAAACTCTCATATTGCAGCTGGGAGTGTGCACTTTCAGCCCATATTATATATATAATTGTATTTCTGAACATGTTTTTGTAAACAGCTAAAATAACAAAACTTGTGTCACTGTCCAAATATTTCTGGACCTAACTGTATGTTCGGTATCCCCAGTTACCATGACTTTGTCCCAATCTACACATTTAAGCTCTTCCCTTAATTTGTTGAAATCAGCTTTCCTACAATTCCAGGTTTTAGCATTTCTCCTTTGAAATGTTCTATTGAATATTACTTTGAAGCTTCCCATATTATGATCGCTCGTGCCCAAGTGCTCCGGGACCTGTAGATCTGAAATTGTATCCGGTCTATTTGACAGGACCAGATCTAGCAAATTATCTCCCCTGGTCGGTTCATCGACCATCTGAGAGAGGTAATTGTCTTGAATATTAGATAAGAATTTACAGCTTTTAGCACAACCAGAAGATTCTATGTCCCACTGCATGTCTGGATAGTTGAAATCCCCCATAATAAGAACCTGATTATTATTATTAGCTGCCTTTTCAATTTGTTCCAGCATTTCACCCTCTTTTTGTTCAGGTATGTCAGGAGGCCTATAGAAAACTCCAATTAGCATTTTTCCATTATTCCCCTCCCCATGTACATTTACCCATACTGACTCTACATTGTTGCAGTTCCCCCCAATGTCATCATTGAACACAGGTTTTAGGTTAGATTTGATAAATATACACACCCCACCACCTTTTTTGTCTTTCCTGTCCTTCCTAAATGTAGTATAACTCTGTATGTTTGTCACCCAGTCATGGCTTTCATCCAGCCAGGTTTCCGTAATGCCCACCACATCATAATCCATGGTTGACATAAAGGTCTCCAATTCATTCATTTAGTTTGCAAGACTTCTTGCATTTGCCAGTAGACATTTAATACTATTAACACCTTTATTACTCCTAGCCTCCCTACGTTCCTTGCATGTCCTATCCCCCCTAATCCTTCATTGACCCCTACCGTCTCACTGTCTCTATCTGCTCTATCTATCCCCTTTTTTGCTCCACAATCCTCCCTCCCCCCAGATCCTAGTTAAAAAGCTTCTCCATCCGTCTGACCATTTTCTCCCCCAGCACAGCTGCACCCTCCCCATTGAGGTGCAGCCCGTCCCTACCGTAGAGCCTGTAGCCGACTGAGAAGTCGGCCCAGTTCTCCATGAACCGAAACCCTTCCTTCCTGCACCAATTTCTAAGCCACGTATTTATCTCCCTAAGCTCCCGCTGTCTTTCTAGTGACGCTCGTGGCACCGGTAGTATTTCTGAAAACACCACCTTGGAGGTCCTGGACTTCAGCTTCTCTCCTAGTTCTCTGTAATCATTTTAAGGACCTTCCACTTGCCTCTAACTTTGTCATTAGTACCAATGTGCACCATGACCGCTGGGTTTTCCTCAGCTCCACCCAGCAATCTGTCTATCCGATCCGCAATATGCCGAACCCGAGCACCCAGCAGACAACACACTGTTCGGCATTCACGGTCTCGGCGACAGATGATCCTGTCTGTATGCCTAATTATAGAGTTCCCTACCACCAACATCTTTTAAATTTGGATGCAAACGGTATCTGTAATGCCCCTGAGGCTTCAGTCGCCACAGGGTACCGCACCTCACTTAAGATGCAGTATTCATCTCGGATGTGGAGGAGGTCATCCCCGGTAACAACAACAACCACATCCAACATACAACACGGGGGTTCTGTCACTGGGACCGGGCTAGGGTAGGAGCTGGGGTAGCCATCACGAGGTATGGGACCTCATGTCCACTAGTCAGGAATCCGGGAGCTGGGGCTTCTTCAAGGGGAAGTTAAGAACTATCCAACACACTAAGAGGGGTCAGCACCGGACAGCGTCTGTGTGTGGTCGCACTGGAGAGTAGGAGCAGACAATGAACAGTTTGGGGCCCATGGTCTGGAGCTGGAGGCTCGACCCGGGTTCTTAAGTAAAGAAGGGGAATCCCAGGGTTCACGGGGAGTGCAGCAGGCACCCGTGACCCCTTCAACGGCCCAGGAGCTGAGGTGAAGGGAGACCGTAAAATGGAGAATACCTCGGAAATATCCGGGATTGGCTGGATCCCATGACAGCTGGGATCGGCACTTTCCACGGCTGCACGTGTGAGCAGTGAATAAAGAGACCTTGAACTGCACCGCTTGTGTCGACCCGTTATTGACGCCATCCAGACCATTGCACCCCCAGCGCTGCCAGCATCTGATCCTACTACCACCACCATCCTCTCTGGGGCACATCTCTGCCTGTGGAGAGCTGAACCATCCGAGCTGCGTAGTCATCCGCCCCAGCAGAGAATTCCCGCAGCGGCAGCTCATATTGGCCGCACACCACAGGTGGCGTCATAAACAACCACTACCCCTATCATCCCCATCCCCAGCCTTTTCATTGACACCCGGGGTCACGGAACCGGGCGAGGCCACCGTGGCGTCCCAGGAGAAGCACCTCGCTGCCCAGTGACGAGTAACCCCCTGACCCCATTGGCTCGTCACATCCCTGGCTTCAGTGTTTCCTTTGTTACTCCAGCGTTTCTCATCCTCCCATTTAACTTCATAAATCCGCACAGTAAAGTCAAATAGTCCTTACAGTACTGTCTCATCCCACCCAAAGGGATTTAGCTTCTAGAAACCATTGGCACAGCTGTGGGACAGAGCGCATTCAGTTTTGCTTTTGGGATCTTTCGCCTGGCCGTCAGTCAATGCAAGGAGACACCAAGGCATGGCTGTTGCAAACCCGGAAATGTTCTCCTTAGAGACCTGACCTGGTAACAGATGGACAGCAAACCACTTTGTCCGCTTCTTTTCTGCATGACCACGTCCTGGGGTTGATCTAGAGCATCAGTCCAAGTTTTATTTGGTCCAATACTCTCATCACACCTCTCACAGATGCAGCTTTCATTATCTCACCTCTCCTCCACTAGTGACTCTAAGCATGGCTGCGGCCTATTCTTTTTCCGCTGAAGTCCACCCGCAAAAGGGTGTCTACTTAAGTCTTTAACCCTCTCCCTACCTTAAGGGAACCATGGAGCAGTCATTTACAAACCCGGCCACTAGATGGCCACAGTACACACTGAAATACAATGTCTCATTTTCTTTTAGGCTTCCGCCACACATCCGTGAAAAACGTGCGTGTTTGGTCCGTTTCCGTGTATACTGGAGACACGGCCAAACGTGCACCAATGTTACTATATCTCAGCGGTTACACTTGCGTTTTTGGTTATGTCCGTTTGTCCGTCTCCGTGATGCGTTTTGTGGGCCGTGTCTCACGCCAGCATGTCCGTTTTATTCACGCAACACGCAGCACGGACCCAATGAAAGTCAATGGGTCTGTGCGCACGTCCGAGTGACACGGACGCATCTCTGTTTGTTCCCTGTATGTTTTGTGCTTTTTTCATGTCATGTCAGTCTTTTTTCTTTTTATGTTTCGTTCTCTCCCTCAGTCCGTCGGTCGGTCTCTATGTCTGTCTGTCCCTCTAGCTGTCTGTCGGTCAGTTCCCCCCTCTCTCATACTCACCATTCCCCGATCTCCGGCGCGGCGCTGTTCTGCTGTTATAAAAACTCCGGCGGCTTTTCCTCTTTTGAAAAAGCCGGCCGCCCATTAATCAATCTCGTATTCCCTGCTTTACCCGCCCACCGGCGGCTGTGATTGGTTGCAGTGAGACACGCCCACCACGCTGAGTGACAGGTGTCACACTGCACCCAATCACAGCAGCCGGTGGGCGTGTCTATACTGTGCAGTAAAATAAATAAATAAATAATTAAAAAAACCGGCGTGCGGTCCCCCCCCATTTTAATACCAGCCAGATAAAGCCATACGGCTGAAGGCTGGTATTCTCAGGATGGGGAGCTCCACGTTATGGGGGGCCCCCCACCCTAACAATATCAGTCAGCAGCCGCCCAGAATTGCCGCATACATTATATGCGACAGTTCTGGGGCTGTACCCGGCTCTTCCCGATTTACCCTGGTGCGTTGGCAAATCGGGGTAATAAGGAGTTATTGGCAGCCCATAGCTGCCAATAAGTCCTAGATTAATCATGTCAGGCGTCTATGAGACACCCTCCATGATTAATCTGTAAGTTACAGTAAAAAAACACACACACACGAAAAAATCCTTTATTAGAAATAAAAAACACAAACACATTCCCTCATTACCAATTTATTAACCCCGACAAACCCTCCATGTCCGGCGTACTCCACGGTCCTCCAGCGTCGCGTCCAGCTCTGCTGCATGCAGGTGACAGGAGCAGCAGAAGACACAGCCGCTCCTGTCACCTCCACACAGCTAATGAAGAGAGCCGTGTGATCAGCTGCTGTCACTGAGGTTACCCGCGGCCACCGCTGGATCCAGCGGTGGCCGCGAGTTACCTGACTGACAGCAGCTGATCGCGCTACTCATCTCATTAGCTGCGTGGAGGTGACCGGAGCGGCTGTGTCTTCTGCTGCTCCTGTCACCTGCATGCAGCAGAGCTGGACGCGACGCTGGAGGACCGTGGAGTACGCCGGACATGGAGGGTTTGTCGGGGTTAATAAATTGGTAATGAGGGAATGTGTTTGTGTTTTTTATTTCTAATAAAGGATTTTTCGTGTGTGTGTGTTTTTTTACTGTAACTTACAGATTAATCATGGAGGGTGTCTCATAGACGCCTGACATGATTAATCTAGGACTTATTGGCAGCTATGGGCTGCCAATAACTCCTTATTACCCCGATTTGCCAACGCACCAGGGTAAATCGGGAAGAGCCGGGTACAGCCCCAGAACTGTCGCATATAATGTATGCGGCAATTCTGGGCGGCTGCTGACTGATATTGTTAGGGTGGGGGGCCCCCCATAACGTGGAGCTCCCCATCCTGAGAATACCAGCCTTCAGCCGTATGGCTTTATCTGGCTGGTATTAAAATGGGGGGGGACCGCACGCCGGTTTTTTTAATTATTTATTTATTTATTTTACTGCACAGTATAGACACGCCCACCGGCTGCTGTGATTGGGTGCAGTGTGACACCTGTCACTCAGCATGGTGGGCGTGTCTCACTGCAACCAATCACAGCCGCCGGTGGGCGGGTAAAGCAGGGAATACGAGATTGATTAATGGGCGGCCGGCTTTTTCAAATTAGAAAAAGCCGCCGGAGCAGTGTGAACGCCGTGCAGCGCCGGGGATCGGGGATCGGTGAGTATGAGAGAGGGGGGGACACTTCAGTCACTCGGGGGATTACCGGTCACCGGTGAATCCTTCACAGGTGACCGCTAATCAGTACACGGCACAAAGACAGAGCCGCGGCATGACAATGAAGTCGGGTGAAGTTCACCCGAGTTCATTCTCATCCCGCTACTCTGTCTTCCGACATGTAGTAACGACATTTTGCATCACACACGTACATTTCACACGGACAACACATACACATGTCAGTTATTTCACTCACGCACACACGGACATTCCACACGCACATACGGCTAGCATACGGGATACACACGCAGGCCACACATACCATAAAAACGGACATAAAAAACGGAAAACGGACCCGAAAAACGGCCCGTTTTACACGGACGTGGTTTTCACGGATGTGTGGCGGAGCCCTTAGAAACAGTGGATTGCAGGTCAGGGGCGGCCGGGCCTTACACCCCCGTACAGGAGCACAATGGCAGTGCCAACGAAACCAAATTGATGTAAGGATAAATTAGGAAGCTTCAATTACCTGATGCCATTGATATACATGACATTACATCATGGTGAAGAAAGGGGAACAGAAAGGACGGAGCATTGCCCCCCCCCCCCGGGGCATTTGCGGAGGCCGTCATGACACCTGATTGGTGGGGAGGTCAGGGTGTCATAGGTGGGGTGAGGGGGAGGGAGCCCGTTTTGAATAGAAGTGTTAGACAAGGGGGAGGAGCGGCACCTTTCCCGCTCCTTTGTCTAAAGTGACAGTCTCGCCCGCCCTCCCTATTATATTGGCGTATGACGGAGATGTGAAGTTGGTGGGAGGGGTGGTACGGGGTTGTTTCTTGGGTCGTAGTGGCTGGTTGGCGTTTTTTATTGGTAGGTCCTTGAAGTTGGTTTAAAATTGGTTCGGGGAATTCATCCGGGTATGGATCCCCTCATTGGCAGAATTGATGGTCACCTGGTGATTTTGGGGGGGAACCCCGACGGGGTATGTCGGGGCCCCTGGGGGTGTGGTTGGGGTTGACGGAGGATTAACCCTTACCGTTTGGTGCTCCTGAGCCAGTGTGGGTAACGGCTGGGGGCAAGTTGGGTTTTTATGGCTCGGTTATGGGAATCACCAGGGTTTTTTGTAGCTTCAAGGACCTTACCATATTGCAATTTTTATTGGTTATGTATTTTGTTAATAAAATGGCTGCTATGGCCAAAATCATCCAAAGATAAATTGGTGTCTGTGTAGTTATGTTAAATAAGAAATGGGGATGGAGGTGTGGGGTATAAAAGGAAGACCGGAGTCAACAATTCCAGGGTCAAGCACAGTAAATTATACTCAGCATTTTTATTTACATATTGCCATACATTATGTTCTTTTAGGTCTGTGCCTGGTACTGCTGCAGTGCTCAGTCCCATTCACTTTAAAGTATATGAACACATTTGGGAACACATTTTGTGACTCATAGGGCACATGACAGAAGAAAATCACTTTTTGGCTTAACCCCATTTCACCTGCAGACAATTACATGACAATTACATAACAATAGCAAAACCACAAAAAAACATATTTTAGCTGCAAAAATTGTTGTAATTATAATATAATCATCAGCAGGAGAATGGTATTAGGTAAATAGGTGATTTTCTGATGCCAGACTCCCAATGCTCTTCTGGGAAATTAATTATGCAAATATCCTTGTCAGAGAGTAAAAGGACAGGAACTACCTATGTCAGTAATTCTTGAAGTCAATATTGACCCTTTGATTTGTTTTTTATCTAAGTTATATAGCAAGATTCATTAAATACTCCTTTTGCAAACACGTGTTTCACAGTGTTTTCCCCTCATCAGGGCAAAGCAGGATGTATAGTTTAGCTGGATGAGAGGCGATAGGGAATCTTAGGGGTAACATTTCATACAGTCATGTGGAGAGAGTGCTAAGCTGGTGTCACGAGAGTGATGAGTAACTGAGAATGGGCACCTAGAGGTATGCCCTACGGTGGTGAGGTCTGGATCGCCAGCATGACCCTAACTCCTGTCTGTACCCTGGTATAACACCCCCTCTCTCCCACCCCTGGGGAAAGCCAGAACTGAAGTAACAAACACCACAAATAACAGGGAAAAACCAAAACACAAACACTGCAAACAGACACAGAGAGAGACATCATGTGCACAGGAAGAAATAAACTGACAACAGGGATATTTCCACACAACACAATATATCATATAAATATTAAAGACTGGAAATGCTGTAGCTATAATTGGTGATGAATAACCAGATCCAGCACCTTATAAAGGTTGGAGGTGGCAGTGAATGATCAATAGCAACCTGAGCTCCTAGCAGCAGTTTACAAGCCAGCAGGAATTACTGGTGAGCAGTGAACAAGAAACAGCCAACGTCCGGCTCTGACTGAACAACTAAGAGACACCAGATTGCATGTCAGACTCTGCAGTGTGAACAGAGTCCCACGCCACTATGACACCAAGCGAGTTCAGAACAGAACAAAGAGACTTTTAGGCCTTGCAATAAATTTTTTCTTTAGAGAACAAGGGGACAGGAACTCTACTGCCACCTATTGGGGGTAGTAGCCCTAAAAGTCAATATTTACCCTTTAACGAGCCTTGCCACACAAAACTTTAATAAATGGCAAGAGTTCTAAAAGCTGCTTTACACGCAGCGACATCGCTAGCGATGTCGCTAGCGAAAGCACCCGCCCCCGTCATTTGTGCATCACGGGCAAATTGCTGCCCGTGGCGAACAATATCGCTAGGACGGGCCAAACGTACTTACCTTCCTAGCGACAACGCTGTGGGCGGCAAACAACCTCTTTTTTAAGGGGGAGGTTCGTTCGCCATCACAGCGACGTTACACAGCGGGCCACTAATAGAAGCGGAGGGGCAGAGACCAGCCGCATAAATGACACGCCCACCTCATTGCCGGAGGACGCAGAGACGCTGTTGTTCGTCGTTCCCGGGGTGTCACACGTAGCGATGTGTGTTGCCTCAGGAATGACCAACAACCTGCGTCCAACACGAGCAACGACATTTTGAAAATGAATGACGTGTCAACGATCAACAATTAGGTATTTTTGATCATTAGCGGTCGTTCGTAGGTGTCACACGCAACAACGTCGCTAATGACGCCGGATGTGCGTCACGAATTCCGTGACCCAGCGACATCTCGTTGCATGTAACGGGGCCTTAATTCTCCTCCCTAAAGAGGTTAGATGCATTTTTTAATAACATTTAGCACCATATTGGTCTACTCTACAGTGATTTGTTTTTTTGTTGTTTTTTTGTTCTAGCTTATTTTCTTTGTTTCTCATCCATCCAATTCCTTCTCTGTTTAACCCCTATCTCACCGAGCCACTTATTTTCTCACTTCCATCTCTTTGATCCCTCCCTACTCTCCTTCTTTCTAGGCTATCACCCACGCGCCCCTCTTTTGCTGTGCGCTATATTCGCTGCACAATCCATTAGACACCGCTAATCTGTCATTGTACGCTTATCAATTTCACCATGTCATGTCAAGCAAACGGCCATATTCATTTTCTACCAATCTCTCATGGAAAAATCAATGATCTACCAATATGTTATGCTAATCTCCGGGAGGCAATCAGAAGGAGGACGAAATTCAATATACATAGACCGACACACCGCTGTAATAAGAGTTCCCAATAATAAAGTCGTGCATTCAAATGCCAGGCATGCTCGCCCAAACAGAAAATACTACAAGGAGGTGAAAGGGGCGACATGTAGATTAATGAGAATATTCTGCAAATTGTTTGTTGAACATGCTCAAATTGCTGCTGAACTCTGTAGATTTTAATGTCACCAAACGCTCCCGAGTTCCCGCTCGGAGTTTAATGGAATTTATTTGGCTTTAGTAAATTTTAGAAGAGCTGCATAATAATCTGATGTTGACAGTAGGCTTAGTGGCGGCAGAACGGGAGTCCGGAGGCGGAGGATGTGCTGCTTTTTCGTTCACTTTTTTGTAATTTTTTTTTTAATTTGTTAGCATTCCATAGACAATGTATGAATAATGGACTTCATCTATGAACTCCCCTGAAAGATAATAGTGGGAGACGCCAAGTGTCAAAGAAGGGAACAGGCAATTATAAAACTAATTAGATTCTTGTGCACTAGTCTATTGGATGGAAGTCATTGATACACCGCAAGTGACAAAAATGTGCTGATCTAGAAATGCACGAGCATTCAGATCCATATTACGAAGACTATTTAGTCTAAGACATATGGTTATAGTTATGTACAAACTAAGTGCTCATGTGCAAAACTGTATAATGCCTCTAATCAAGGTCCGAGCTTTATGGAACTGTGATGTAGCATCAATAGGAATCTATGAGACTCCGAACCTCTGTGTCAAAGTAATGGGCTCAAGGTGCCATCACCTCCTCCAGGCCTGGACCTCTGATTTTTTTCTGTTAATATTATTGTGATGGTGGAATATGGTGGGTTGTGTATCATTTTGTGTAGGTTCGTATTTTAGGTGTGGTGCTCTGTCCATTCTATGTATTATTTGTCCTGTCTGCAGGGTTATAACCCCCTGCAGTGCTTCTGTCCCTAGGTCTGGGGGAGGGGGGACTGGAATCCATGCAAACTATGGTGTTTACCTGGGAGATTATTCAGTCTGTCTGAGAAGAAGAGACAAGCAGGAAGATTTATCCTCTGTGGGAGAAGCTGTGGCTACGGCGGCACCCCAGAGAGCCGTTGAGAAACCCCGATTTCCCTGGAAAAGGACTGCTGGAGGATTGTGACTGATCCCCAGAACATTTATCCCATTACTAGCTACTTTATCCTCTGTGTGGTGGATTATTTTATGGATTCTCTGATTTGCTTGGAATAAAGGATCGTTGGATTGTTCAATCATCTCTCGCTCTGTTGAATGTGTGATATTGGAGAATGACCCTGTGACATTTATTATACGATAATGTTTATTTGCCAGACATTACAGGTTTGCAAAAATAAAGTGAAGTACAGCATCAGCATAAAATGACCAAATACTTAACATGTGAATGAGGCCCTAGTCGGGATTAAGGCCACGTTCACATTTTCAGTATTTGGTCAGTATTGTACCTCAGTATAAGGCCGGCTTTGCACATTATGACATAGCATGCCGATACTGTAATGTCGAGTGCGATAGTCCCCGCCCCCGTCGTACGTGCGATATCTTGTGATAGCTGCCGTAGCGAACATTATCGCTATAGCAGCTTCACATGCACTTACCTGTCCTGCGACGTCGCTCTGGCCGGCGAACCGCCTCCTTCCTAAGGGGGCGAGCCGTGCGGCGTCACAGCGACGTCACACGGCAGGCGGCCAATAGCAACGGAGCGGCGGAGATGAGCAGGATGTAAACATCCCGCCCACCTCCTTCCTTCTCATAGCAGCCGGGACGCAGGTAAGGAGATGTTCCTCACTCCTGCGGCTTTACACACAGAAATGTGTGCTGCCGCAGGAACGAGGAACAACATCGTACCTGTCGCTGCATCGGCATTATGGAAATGTCGGAGACTACACCAATGATATGATAACGACGCTTTTGCGCTCGTTCATCGCATCAAAAAGGTTTTACACACTACGACATCGCAAGTAATGCCGGATATGCGTCACTTTCGATTTGACCCCACCGACATCGCACCTGCGATGTCGTAGTGTGCAAAGCTGGCCTAAGACTGGAGTCACACTTGCAAGTGTCACGTGCATATCTTGCGAGAGTCTCTCATCGCATCACCCAGAACGGCCCGCACACTCTCCAGACAGTAGCGTCTCAGCTGCATAGAGATACATACAACTGACCCGTTCCTGTCAGGAGAGTGTGCAGCTGTGCCAGGTGATGTGATGAGAGACTCGCGCGAGATACGTGCAAATGTAGCTCCGGCCTTCCTAATACTGCAACATGAAATATGCACCAAAAGCTCAAGGTAGGAACCTAGCCTTAGGCCACGTTCCCACGTTGAGTATTTGATGAGATTTTTACCTCAGTATTTGTAGCCAAAATCAGGAGTGGGTAAAAAATACAGGAATTGCGCCCGTGTTTTTATTATTCTTTTGCTCTTATTTTTCCCACTCCTGGTTTTGGCTGAGAAATTCTGAGGTAAAAAACTCACCAAATACTCAAGGTGTGCACGTGGCCTTAAGGGGGCTTTACACGCTACAATATCGTTAATGTTTTATCGTCGGGGTCACGTAGTTAGTGACGCACATCCGGCATCATTAACGATATCGCAGTGTGTGACACTTATGTGCGATCTAAAACGACCGCAAAAGTGGCCAAAATCGTTTGCCGCGGAGAGGTCGTCCTAAAACAAAAACGTTTACCTCTCATTAGCGATGTTGTTCGTCGTTCCTGCGGCATCGCTGTGTGTGACACCGCAGGAGCGAGGAACATCTCCTTACCTGCCTCCACCGGATATGCAGAAAGAAGGAGGTGGGCGGGATGTTACTGTCGCGGGCGGAGGAGGGGACGCTGCGCTCTCCCACTGCTCGGGTCCGGCTGCCGCTGCTGCTGCAGCTGCTGCTGCTGCTCAGTGGTGGCTCGAGCGGTGGACCGGATCCCGGGGACTCGAGCGGCGCTCCTCGCCCGTGAGTGAAAAGGGGATTGATTGGTGGTGGGGGTGTTGATTATGGATATTGTCCGTGACGCCACCCACTGTTGTGGTGATTTTGGTGACACCACCACTGCTCTGGACGGGGATCCCGGGAGCGGTGACAGGGAGCAGCTTTGTTGTTAGTTCTCCCCTCCGTGGGTAGGGGGTTGGTTGTCCCGGGGCCCGGTGATGGGGTAGGGATGGATGGCAGGCAGGTTACGGGGCCTGGTGAGGTGCAGGGTCGCAGGGAGCAGCGCTGTGCCGCACGGCACGGTGGTACTCACTCAGCCCAATGATGCACACAGAGTCTCTGCTGAAACAAACGGCTGGATGGACGGGTCCCACAGATGGCTGCGGTGTTTTTTCCCTGACCCCAGGTTGGTAATGTAAGTCCTTTCCTGCACCTTCCGTATGCTCCTCCTGCGCTCCGGTTTTCAGCCGGCTCCCCGATTCAGTACCGGTGGGCCACCGCCCAGCCCCGGCTACCTGCGGTTCCACCAACTGTCTGCCCGGCTCCCTGCAGACGGCCACTACCGTCTGCCTCACTCTCTACACGGGGGCCCTAGGCTCCAACCTAGGCCCAAGTCTGCGTCTGCCTCTCTGCAGACCTCCTCTCTCTTCCTCTCCTAGACTTGTCTGGACCTGCTTCCTACCTCAGGCCAGCTAGACTCTTCGGTGGGCGTGCCTATCTGCTTGACTCCGCCCACCTAGTGTGTCTGTCTGAACTCGAGGGAAGGAATCAGGTTTCACTGGGGATGTCTGTTGTGAACTGCTGGGGGTGGGGGTGTGTGTGTGTGTTGTTACCTGTGGCCCCTGGCTTGTCCAGGGCGACACATTCCCCCTTTGTAAAATGCAGACCGTCCGCGGGCTGCCCGTCCAGCACCGGTTTTATTTTTCTCTTTTAACTGTAAAAGATTAAAACATTAAACACAAGCATTACTTTGCAAACTTCCCACAACGGGAGGCATATTAAACATTAAAACACTTTTAATAATAACAATGGAACGTGTCCTTCAGTCACCCACCCAAACAACCTGGCCCTGATGCTGCCCCTAAGAAATGGGCAGCACCCCTTGACCCCAGTCCAGAACCAGGCTGCACAGATAGTTAATGGGATGGGTGCTTCGCTGCCGTTGCGACCGGGCGGACTGCCGGAGCTGTCGTCATCTCCGTCGAGGCCGGGCGGACTGCCAGGGCCGTCGTCATCGGCAGTGCGGCTGGGATGGAAGCCGGGACCGGTGGCAGGGCGGTGACGATGGAAAGGCCTGGGCCCTCCCTCACAGACGCTGCGAGCTCCGCTACCGGTGACAGGGGTAGCGGGTCGGTCAGGGCGTTGGCCGCGGGCACGGGCACCGAGGTTTCAGCGGTGCCGGATGGACGGGACATCTCGTGCAGCGGTGTTCCAGGAACCAAACACTGGCAGAGTCCTGGCGTCCCTGCTTCCACAGCCGCGGTTCACATGCGGCCAGACGCCATCCCGTCCCCCTTAGTCTCTTTTTAGCACTTCCTTCTTCAGGGGCGGGGATCCACTTTCGCGCCTTTCCTGCTCGGGGAAGACGCTCGAGCGGGAATTCTTCGCGCCCAAAATGGCGGCTTCACGAAATTTTCGGCCGGACACCTCCGGCGGTCACACGAGGCGCACTTCCACCAGTCGGTAGAACGGTAGGATCCTGTTCGTGACGCCAAGTTGTGGCGGGCGGAGGAGGGGACGCTGTGCTCTCCCACTGCTCGGGTCCGGCTGCCGCTGCTGCTGCGGCCGCTGCTGCTCGGTGGCTCGAGCGATGGGCCGGATCCCGGGGACTCGAGCGGCGCTCCTCGCCCGTGAGTGAAAAGGGGATTGGTTTTGGGGATTTATTGTCCGTGACGCCACCCACGGTTGTGGTGATTTTGGTGACACCACTGCTGCTCTGGACGGGGATCCCGGGAGCGGTGACAGGGAGCAGCTTTGTTGTTAGTTCTCCCCTCCGTGGGTAGGGGGTTGGTTGTCCCGGGGCCCGGTGATGGGGTAGGGATGGATGGCAGGCAGGTTACGGGGCCTGGTGAGGTGCAGGGTCGCAGGGGGCAGCGCTGTGCCACACGGCACGGTGGTACTCACTCAGCCCAATGATGCACACAGAGTCTCTGCTGAAACAAACGGCTGGATGGACGGGTCCCACAGACGGCTGCGGTGTTTTTCCCCTGACCCCAGGTTGGTAATGTAAGTCCTTTCCTGCACCTTCTGTACGCTCCTCCTGCGCTCCGGTTTTCAGCTGGCTCCCCGATTCAGTACCGGTGGGCCACCGCCCAGCCCCGGCTACCTGCGGTTCCACCAACTGTCTGCCCGGCTCCCTGCAGACGGCCACTACCATCTGCCTCACTCTCTACACGGGGGCCCTAGGCTCCAACCTAGGCCCCAGTCTGCGTCTGCCTCTCTGCAGACCTCCTCTCTCTTGCTCTCCTAGACTTGTCTGGACCTGCTTCCTGCCTCAGGCCAGCTAGACTCTTCGGTGGGCGTGCCCATCTGCTTGACTCCGCCCACCTAGTGTGTCTGTCTGAACTCCAGGGAAGGAATCAGGTTTCACTGGGGATGTCTGTTGTGAACTGCTGGGGGTGGGGGTGTGTGTGTGTGTTGTTACCTGTGGCCCCTGGCTAGTCCAGGGCGACACATTACGTCCCGCTTATCTCCGCCCCTCCGCTTCTATTGGATGCCTGCCGTGTGACGTCGCTGTGACGCTGCACGACCTGACCCCTTAGAAAGGAGGCAGATCGCTGGCCAGAGCGACGTTACAGGACAGGTAAGCTGTGTGACGGGGAGCGCGATTTTGTGCGTGACGGGCAGCGATATGCCCGTGTCGCACAAACTATGGGGGCGGATGCGCACGCTAGCTATATCGGCACTGATATCGTGACGTGGAAAGCCCCCTTTATACTTTTCCTTTGACTGTTCCACCCTTGGTTTTGGCTTAAAAATACTGAATTAAAAAACTCACTAATGCTCAATGTGTAAGGCCATGTGCACAAGTTGAGTATTTGGTGAATTTTTTACCTCAGTATTTGTAACACAAAACCAGGAGTGGGTAAAAAAAATGCAGAAGTGATGCCCGTGTTTCTATTATTCTTTTCCTCTGATTGTCTCACTCCTGCTTTTGGTTACAAATACTGAGGTAAAATATTCCCGTCTGGCAGGGACAAATCAGGGTCAGGTCTAGGGCAAGCACTAGCCTGATTTGGAACTTATGGATTTCTGGTTTTACACCTCCCCTGGTTTGTCCAGCTGTCATGCCAGGGCAAGGGTCTGCCTGGCATGCGGCACAACACCAGGGGTACAGTAGGAAAGATGTAAAGGAAGGCCTTGGTGATAAGTAGATGGGTCACCACCTCACACTCACCTGTGTCTGATCCGTGCACTCCCTATCATCTTTAGATGGGTCCTTTCCCCCCCCATGTGCGATCACGTGCATAGGCCCTTGCTGACCCTCGACTTGCCCTTACCAGTGAGCAAGCCAGCAAGACACTATTCTTACTACTAATATAAAGACATCCAAAGGGAGGAGAGTCAAACAAGTGAGACAGATACATCAAAAGAACTCCAGTTCTTCTCCAGAGAGACTCCATCACATCTGATAGAAAGAACACAGCTTTCTCTAGAGACAACTCATTCACAGGTCAGTATAGAATGAACTATCACTGGCATATGGAAGAGCCAGGAGTGAGTTTAAATAATGGAGGGAAATGGCATTAAGGTGCAACAACTGAGATTATAACTAAATAGAATCTCAGCAGGATCAACAAGGAGCCCTTAACCCCTTTTTTCTTTACACAGAGTTCAGCTATGAATAAATGTTGGCTGCAACTTAGGATGTAGGTCACAAGAATTGGCACATATGGAGTTCACTTACAAAAATCTCCTCTGCTGTATGGTATTGTAAAATTTACAATAGATATCACTCATGTAATATAAGAAGTAAGTGACATCTTTGGCATTGTACTATACCTATATTTCTCTGCCGTATCTGTGCATCATGAATCGTGGTATGTGTTAAAGGCGCCCACTGAGACTCTTTTGCCCAGGGCCTATGAAAACTTGGAGTTGGCACTGAACAGTAAGACATGGCGCCAGCAGAACAGCTCCCCAAATCCAGGACTGTCCTGCTGAATCCAGGGTGGTTGAGGGCCAGGCACATCCTGATGAGGATGCCCACAATGTTCATCCATAGATATATCGCACGGAGTTTTGCACAAAATTCGCCGACTGTCATAGTGGCTTCGGGCTCTGTTCACATTGCAGATTCTGACACTCCACCCAATGGTTTCTCTGGTGTCTGGCATCAACACAGGCAGACACGGGCATCGACCTGCTGTGTGCTGATTCATAGGCAGGTTAGCAAGAGTTCATTTGGGCTAGTCTGCTTGGTAGGCTCCTTTGATCACAAGTGGTGGGGAAGCCAATCACGTCTGCTCCCCTCCTATTAAGGCTGGATGAAATCTTCTACCCATGCCAGCTATAGGATATCCGGTGTTGGTCTGTGGCCTTTGGTGTCCCAGACTTTCTGATGAAAGTGTTGCTTTTGCTTGGAACAGTTGTTGCGTTTACCCCTGTTGTCTTGTTGCTTCCTTCCTGCTCTTTTTTTCCTCCTGAATCTCTTATTGTCTTATTCCTCTCTGTGTGTGTGCTGAGTAACAGACTTTTGGTTTTCCTTTGTCTGTCTATTTCTGTGGTTTTCAACACACTCGTGTCCCATCCCTCCCTGGGGAGAGGTAAAAAGATCAGGACCGGTTAGTAGAAGGACCAGGAAGGAGGCACAGGGCTCTGCACCATTAGGCGTATCCCTAAGGTTAGGGATAGCATAGGGAGCCCCTAGCTTGAGGGTCAGCTTAGAAGCCCCAGTTCCCCGCTATCCCGTAGTCATAGTGACAAGAATTCAATGAATTGTTTCCTGACATAGCCTTACTGCAGGCATCTGGATATAGCAATGTGCCCACACTGCAGAAAATGCGCGGATTTTGCCGCGGATTTCTCGCGGAAAAGCCGTGGATTTTCCAGAAATCTGCAGCACAGCTACTCCCCAGCCATTTCTATGGCATTTGGGAAATGCTGTGCCAACGCTGCGGATTTTTCCGCAGCGGAAATCGTGCGGATTTTCCTGCGGAAAAATCTGCAGCATGTCAATTATTGTTGCAGATTTTCATGCGGATTTTGCCTATTCAATTGAATTAAAAAAAATCACAAAACCCGTAACAAAATCCGCATCAAATCCACGTCAAATCCGCACAAAATCCGCACCTATGAAAAGGTGCGGATTCCGGGGGAAAGCTGCGGATTTTGATGCAGAAAAATCCACAGATACAGAGTCCCGTGGGCACATAGCCTCAGGCAAACATTTTAAACTGTGGTTGGAGCATCTCAGACAAGATTGTCTCCCTCATAATCATGAAGCAACAAATATAACATAGTAAATAAGATATATGAGTGTCTCTTTTTATATATTCACATTCTTTTATTTTTACTGTTGGTCCTGGTAATATTTTCACCTGCTTTTTCTTTTTCTTAGGACCATCACTACCCCAACCTTCCTGCCCCCAGAATTTGTTCACCTGTACATATATAAAGGAATGTGTCCCGTTATCAGCAAGATGTAATGGGACAGAAGAATGCACGGATGGTACAGATGAAACCCTCTGCTCTACTTCATCTCCTGCCGCTAGTCCTGAAACACACTGCGGCGCTACCAAGTACCGCTGCTCTAATAAATGCATCCCATTGATAATGCGGTGCGATGGCGTGATAGATTGTCTGTTTGGGGAGGATGAGAAAACCTGCAGTGAGTAGTTTGCACTTCTCTATATGAACCAAAATGTTAATTTATTTCAAGAATCCCTGATTATACAGATATAGCAGAGCTAAATATGTTTGTCATTTGTCACAAATAGTGATGAGCGCGCACTACTATGCTTGGATGCTTGGTACTCGTAAGAGCAGTTGGACCCTTGTATGGGCTCAACTTAAGTACCGTAGTATAATGGAAGTCAATAGGAAGAGGTTCCGGAAAAATGCGCGAGTTCCCCATCGACCTCCATTATACTTGGTATTCGAATCGCACTGATCAGAGTGTCCAAATGCTCATTACAAGTACCAAGCACGCGAGCATGGTAGTGCTCGATCATCACTAGTTATGAGTACCGAGCACTCGAGCATGGTAGTGCTCGCTCATCACTAGTTCTGAGCACAAAGCATGCAAGCATCACTAGTTATGAGTTAACTAGTTATCATCACAAGTTATGAGTACCGAGCACCAAAGCATGGTAGTGCTTGCTCATCACTAGTTATGAGTACGGAGCATGGTAGTGCTTGCTCATCACTAGTTACGAGCACCTGAGCATGGTAGTGCTCGCTCATCACTAGTTATGAGTACTGAGCACCCGAGCATGGTAGTGCCCACTCATCACTAGTTACGAGCACCCGAGCATGGTAGTGCTCGCTCATCACTAGTTATGAGTACTGAGCACCCGAGCATGGTAGTGCCCACTCATCACTAGTTACGAGCACCCGAGCATGGTAGTGCTCGCTCATCACTAGTTATGAGTACTGAGCACCCGAGCATGGTAGTGCCCACTCATCACTAGTTAAAATCATTACATTTTGATGTCCATTATGTTTGCCAGTTCTCTCAAACTGTCCAGATGATTTCTGAATAATGGAGAGACCTCCTGAACTCCTGTAAGAGTGGGCAAATATTGTGAGTGATGGGACCCCCAGCAATCAGAAGATTACATAATCTTAGTATAAGGACTAATGTGTAGTATATATATATGTTCAAATGAACTTCGGTCCATGTGTGTGTAAGGGGTGGACGGACCCCTAGTGTGGAGAAGACGTTTTTCCCCCCCTGAAGACGCCACAGGAGTATGGTGGCACATTGTACAATGTTGTGTGTTATGTACTGTTCTCCCCCCCTAGGTGCCAGTGTAGTGAGTGGTTCCCCTGGTAACAGTGACAGGGAAGGAAGGGGCAGGGCAGCCTAGGAGGGAAGAGAAGGGGGGTTGGGCTCTGAATGCAGGGCAGTGTGCTGGGAATGTAACAGGAGAGAGCTGAGGAGAAGTGCCGGGGCAGAGTGCAGGAGTGGGTGCTGTGGCAGTGGAGCGGAGAAGTTGGAGCTAATCCGGAGCCGGTAGTGAGTACTGGAGCCGTCCCCTAGTTCAATACAAATCCCTGGGAAAGGGCTGGACTAAAATCGGGATAGGAGTACCACTGCTAGGGGGATAACAATTGGCCCCTGCAGGCAAAGGAAAGTGCCCGTAGAGGAAAAGGAAACCGTTTTCGTAGAAAAGGATTTGTAACTTGTAACGTACTAAAGTAAGCCTGCTGCAAACAAAAAGATGGAAGCTTTGTTTAATAAAACGGTGTTTGGTTTACCCGCTGCCTGCAATTGTCTCTTTCCTGAAAGTGAAGAAGGAGCTGGAGAGCACAGAAAGAACGCTGTCATGAATGGGCCCCATGCATCCACACTCTGCCCCAACAACACACCTGCTTTGCAAGTGACGGCCGGGCCGGGGTTCAGCCTGCGGCCCACAAGGCGAGGGGACTCGACTACACCCCCTGAGGCGCCCCCTGCCCCCGTTACATTTTGGCGTAGTCGGCAGGATCAAGCCCGCAGAAGAGAAACCCCGAGCAGAGACCAAGTGGTGCCTGATGTACTGAACAGGCCACAAGATGGTGGCAAGATGGCGGCCGTCCTCATGGATTTAGTGAAGGCGCGAAAAGTGGGCGCCAAACGAAAAGCGCTGGGCTGGCCTGTAAGGAAGAAGCTCGGAGTGCACCGCCCAAAGAGGGGAGGTGCTTGCCCCGAGATACTGCAGAGGTCTAGAGACGTGGGCGGCGCCGCAAGAAAGAAGAGGCATCGCAAACACTGTGCCAACCTGGTGGGTGAGGCCGGGGGCGGAGTATGGGCAGAAGCGGGAAAAGAAGAACCGCCTCCACCTTCCCCGGCGCGATTGCAACCCCGGCAGTGGAAGAAGAAGCAAACTCCAATACCTGGACCAAGCAGAATGGAGAACAGAGCGTGGCGCGCTCAGCATAAGCAAGCGCTCGCTGAAGCCTGTGGGCTGAAGAGTACCCCGACGGTCGCGCCAAAAGCGGCCGCCGAACCTACGGCTGGAGACAAGCCAAGAGAAGCATTGGCATTACTGGTGATACATCAGAGTATGGTGTCGCACCCGGTAGTTGTTGTCGGCAGCCCACTGCGGTCCCGTCCAGCTACCCTCTCACCCCCGCAGGAGGCTGAAGGGCCTGTACCGGAGAAGGAAGTACCGGAGCCACCGGGTTATGAGCCGTTTCGTAGACTACCTCGCTTACCTGGACAGTCCCTCTCCGACCATGTGAGGGCCCAGCGGGCTGAATGGCTGCGTGCATACCACCCAGCGTGAGGGTTAATAATCCGGAAGAAAAAGATCTGTTTGTTGTCGAAAGCCGGTACTGTTGGAAGCCGGTGACTGTTTATGGTTAAAGCAACGTTAAAAGAACTGAACCCGGGAATAGAAGAATGCAGGGACTATGCATGGACTTCTCCCGCGACTGTTAAGTAAAGAACCCTTTTGTTTCTGTTGGTCGCGGCTCATCTAAGACCGGGAGCGCTTGAGGAGAGCCTCCGGGCAGAAGATCAGCCAAGACCGGGAGCTCCCCTGGAGGGACTCCGGGCACCGGACTTGTGTGCCAATCTGGTGTGCTTTGATACGTTAGTTTTAAAATGTTTTTTTTTTATTGATAAGAAAGAAAAAGAATACTGCTGAAGAAACGTGTGTGTGTTTTCCATATGCGTTGTCTTGCAGGTGCGGAACCTCGCCAGGAGGCTGAGGTTAAAGACGGGAGGAATGTAAGGGGTGGACGGACCCCTAGTGTGGAGAAGACGTTTTTCCCCCCCTGAAGACGCCACAGGAGTATGGTGGCACATTGTACAATGTTGTGTGTTATGTACTGTTCTCCCCCCCTAGGTGCCAGTGTAGTGAGTGGTTCCCCTGGTAACAGTGACAGGGAAGGAAGGGGCAGGGCAGCCTAGGAGGGAAGAGAAGGGGGGTTGGGCTCTGAATGCAGGGCAGTGTGCTGGGAATGTAACAGGAGAGAGCTGAGGAGAAGTGCCGGGGCAGAGTGCAGGAGTGGGTGCTGTGGCAGTGGAGCGGAGAAGTTGGAGCTAATCCGGAGCCGGTAGTGAGTACTGGAGCCGTCCCCTAGTTCAATACAAATCCCTGGGAAAGGGCTGGACTAAAATCGGGATAGGAGTACCACTGCTAGGGGGATAACAATTGGCCCCTGCAGGCAAAGGAAAGTGCCCGTAGAGAAAAAGGAAACCGTTTTCGTAGAAAAGGACTTGTAACGTACTAAAGTAAGCCTGCTGCAAACAAAAAGATGGAAGCTTTGTTTAATAAAACGGTGTTTGGTTTACCCGCTGCCTGCAATTGTCTCTTTCCTGAAAGTGAAGAAGGAGCTGGAGAGCACAGAAAGAACGCTGTCATGAATGGGCCCCATGCATCCACACTCTGCCCCAACAACACACCTGCTTTGCAAGTGACGGCCGGGCCGGGGTTCAGCCTGCGGCCCACAAGGCGAGGGGACTCGACTACACCCCCTGAGGCGCCCCCTGCCCCCGTTACATGTGCAACGGACCATACACTGAGAGCACACTTACCAATCTGACGTCATTGTGTTAGCGCACCTAAATGATTTTCCCCAAAAATTGCATCTTGCATTAGTAGCGACCGCAACGCAGCTTTTGCCGGAAAACTTTCAGATGCCATACTAAAGGAATTTTGTTTTCCGTTTGGAAGATTTTGTGTCTCAGTACGACTGACACTTTTAATATTTGGCATTATTCGGGTACAAAGATGACCAATTACATGGAAAACTTGGAAAAGCAGTGCTGTTAATGAAATCGCGGAAGACGTCGTTATTCCAAGGTTAGGTAGGGATAAGGTTAGGAGAACATCTTTTATGGGTTCTCACTAACAAAGCCTTTTTTCCCCTTTTTCTCTAAAACTAATAGAATAGAAGCAATTGTTCCAACACGTTCGCTGAGAGGACGAGAAAAGTTTCCTTCTAATGATTTCCTTTACTTTGAAATTTAATCACAGAGCGACAAACGCTGCCTTCACTTTGTAGTTGCATATACACTTTCCTGATAAAATAATCTTTGTAGGTGATGACATAGCTGGGAAAAAAAAATCTGTTTTACCGAGATAAAATATGAGGCCTGAAAGACGGACAAAGAAGTAAAATAAACAAGACTTAGAAATCTGATGGAAAAATAACTCTATAAAGTTTCTAACGAGACTCCGAGATCTGAAATTTATCCAAGGGTTTAGAGTTGGATTTTGATGTAAGTGTTTCTGAAGGTTACATCGGGGCTTCTATTCAACTACTTTACATCAAGAATAGGAAAAAGAAACACAAATATCAATCTAGTAATGAATAGCAACTTCCAGGGCTCATGCACACTGGCATATTGATGGCACAACCCCTGAGTTGGACAGACATACGGAGCAACATTTACATACAAAATTTATAACTTTTAACCACTAACCTGAGGAATGCCAGGAAAAATTGACAAAAATGTTCTAAATAGGCTTTAAAGAATGCCCCCTTTAGGTGGTCTTGTTAAGCCCCAACCACATGGAAGCCTAATTTTCATGGCCATGCGGATAAAATTAGGACTCTTGGCTAGTATGTACGGAGCAGTAATGAGGCATCTACCATAACCCTTTGGTCATACGTCACCCGTCACCATCGGTGGTACCTTCCATATTGGAGTGGAATTAAGGCTACTTTACACGCAGCAACATCGTTAGCGATGTCGCTCGTGAAAGTACCCGCCCCCGTCGTTTGTGCGTCACCGACAAAACGCTGCCTGTGGCGCACAATATCGCTAACCACCGTCACACGTACTTACCTTCCTAGCGACGTCGCTGTGGGCAGCGAACAACCTCTTCGTTAAGGGGGAGGTTTGTGCGCCATCACAGCGACGTCACACAGTGGACGACCAATAGAAGCGGAGGGGCGGTGACCAGCCGCATTAACGACACGCCCACCTCGTTGCCGGAGAACGCAGGTAAGCTGTTGTTCGTCGTTCCCGGGGTGTCACACGTAGCGATGTGTGCTGCCTCAGGAACGCTGAACAACCTGCGTCTACAATGACCAATGAGATTTTGAAAATGAACGACGTGTCAATGATCAACGATTAGGTGAGTATTTTTGATCGTTAACATTCGCTCGGAGCTGTTACACGCAACCAAGTCGGTAACGACACCGGATGTGCATCACGAATTCCGTTACCCCAACGACATATCGTTAGATATGTCGTTGCATGTAAAGCCCCCTTTAATCGGATGATTTATTAAATGGATTTTCCCAGGAGCAAAGTTCATTTTAATCAATAGATCTAGGAATAATAATAATAATTTCCACAATTGGATGTGTTTTAAAAAAATGTTCCTGTGCTGAGCTAATCTTATATATGTGTCCCTGCTGTGTACTGTGTAATGACGTGTCTGACCGTACAGGGACATGGTCTGATCATACCCCAACACCTGGGCAGGAGAGGATGCAAAAGAGAATATAAAGACATGACAGCATGGGATCGCAAATAATTCTTTCTTCAAGGTAAAACTTTTTTTAAAAAAGTCAGGGAAATGTTCTACCTCACAAAAATAATCAACTATTGTCCCCTGCTGTCCGGTTTGTATACTCTTTTTTTGTGTCCACCCCTGACCATGTCCCTGTATGGTCAGACAAGGCCATTACACTGTAAATAGCAGGGACACATACAGTCATGGCCGAAAATGTTGGCACTCTTGAAATTGTTCAAGAAAGTGAAGTATATCTCCCATAAAATGATTGCAATTACACATATTTATTTCCCTATGTGTATTGGAACACCACAAAAAAATGAGAGAAAAAAAGGCAAGTTGGACATAATTTCACACAAACTCCCCAAAATGGGCTGGAAAGAATTGTTGCCACCTTTCTAAAATTGTGGGTAAACAACATTGCAATCATGTGATGCTCGTTCAAATTCACCTGTGGTAAGTAACAGATGTGGACAATATGAAAATCACACCTGAAACCCAAATAAAAAGGGGAGAGGTTGACTCAATATTTGCATTATGTGTCTGGAAAACCAACAGGAAGACAATTGTCTGACTCTGAGGACTTGGGATCCAAAATTGTTGAAAAATATAAACAATCTCAAGATTACAAGTCCATCTCCAGAGATCTTGATGTTCCTTTGTCCACGGTGTACAACTTAATGAAGATGTTTACAATCTATGGCACTGTAGCTAATCTCCCTATACGTGAACGTCAGAGAAAAATTGATGAAAGGTTGCAACACAGGATACTGCAGCTGGTGAATAAACAAGTCTAATCAAGTTCCAAAGAAATTCAAGTTGTCCTCCAAGCTTAGCGTACATCTGTGTCAATGTGAACTATCCATCGATATTTGAATGAAGAATGGCAGGAGACCCAGGAGGACCCCAATGCTGACACAGAGACATGAAAAAAACAAGCCTCAGTAAGCCAAAATCCATCTGGGAAAGCGTTTTCTGGACAGATGAGACCAAAATAGGGCTTTTTGGTAAAGCATATCAGTCTACTGTTTGCCAAAAATGGAATGAGGCCTACAAAGAAAATAACACAGTACCTACAGTCAAATGTGTTGGAGTCTCAAGGATGTTTTGCGGTTGTTTTGCTGCCTCTGGCACTGGGTACCTTGATTTTGTGTAAGCTATCATGAAATTTGAAGCTTACCAAAGGATTTTGGGTAGCAATGTAGTGCACAGTGTCAGAAAGTTGGGCTGGCATCCTAGGTCACGGTTCTTCCAGCAGGACAATGACCCCAAACTTCTAGAAGCCCCCACCCAGAAATGGATGGAAGTGGCAGCAATGAGTCCAGATCTAAATCCAATTGACACCTGTGAAGAGATCTTAAAATTGCTGTTGAGAGAAGGCGCCTTCAAATATAAGAGACCTGGAGCAGTTTGATAAAGAAGAGTCCAAAATTCCAGGTGAGAGGTGTAAGAAGCTTGTGGATGGTTATAGGAGCTGATTGATTGCGGCTATGTATTCCAAAGAGTGTGCAACCAAATATTACATTGAGGGTCCCAACAATTGTATCCGGCCCATTTTTGGAGTTTTGCACGAAATTATCTCCAATTTGCTTTTATTCTCTGTTTTTTTGTGTTGTTTCAAAACACTATCGCTGAAAGGCACTGGGACTTAGGGCACTCTCCCACTAGGGGAGGTGCCTGAGCAACATGGTTAGTTAGTGGTCTGTTTCCTAGCTAGCTAGTTGTCAGGTCACCTTGTCCACTGTCCGTGTCTGTACCAGTGTATATTTTCCTATTCCTGTTCCTATTCAGTATCCCTGCTACCTGTTTGTCCTTGCTTTCTACCTCAGCTGTCTCGGTGGTCCCTGGTTACACTTCAGACTCTCTCTGTCCTCACCTGAGTCCGCCTCTGCCCCGGCTGCCACAGTCCCGCTCACTGCCCTGGGAGTGGCACCTGGTGTCTTAGTCAAGGCCCTACCACTAAATGGTAATCCCGGGTGTCCCCTGTGGTCCCATGGGTCAACTCCAGCTTGTCGCCTTACCATTACCAGTGGTGAGTGTTACACCTATTATCTGAAGGGGGGTTAGAAATGTAGTAACAGAACATTGTAGGACATTACAAAAGAACATGAGTCAGGGAGTAATATTTCCTGAAAATTCTCATCTCAAGGGTAAGGCTCCTTTGCCGTTATTGCTTCTTGGGCATGATGCCACTTTTACCACCATTAACTGAACTCTTTGTGAATCCTTTACAACAATTATTATTGGCAATAACTTTCAAAACACCTAACTTTAACGGTTTAGGAAATTCTCCCATCTTTCTTTTAGAGGCACTATTCTTCCCAATTTGTAGCCTAAAAATCCATTTCCAGCATTCACCCCTGCGTGTAGCGTCTGGCGAGAGGAGAGCGTTACATTCCCACTCGTTCTCACACATTAGAGATCTCACTGCTGTTGGTTCACCCTGCTGTTAAATGGAGCACATTAAATGTCTAACAAGGGTGCATTTCTATAAAGCCTTATGGTACGAACAGTTGGCTAAATGCTTGTAGCTGATTAATCCGGTATTATGAAATCTATCATAAAATATTTTTTTGCAATTATCCATGTGCAAGAAAATAAGAGCAGACATAAATTCCGCCTGAAAGATATATTTTAAGACCCAGTTCGTACCTTTTTTTTTTTTTTTTTTTTTATGCAGTCAATATTGAGGTTTATTTCTAGCCAACAATGGCAACAAATAAATTCTGCCTTTCCTGGAGAGATGAAACCTTGAAGCTCCTGGACTAGATAAGCATTTCTAATGTATCACGGACAGGTGGTGCTGATACAGCACGGACAGGTGGCGCTGATGCATCACGGACAGCTGGCACTGAAGCAGCATGGAAAGGTAGCACTGATGCAGCACGGACAGTTGGCGCTGATGTAGCATGGAAAGCTGGTGCTGATGCAGCATGGACAGGTGGTGCTGGTACAGCAAAGACAGGTGGCGCTGATGCAGTAAAGACAGGTGGTGCTGATGCAGCATGGACAGGTGGCGCTAATGCAGCACGGAAAGGTAGCGCTGATGCAGCACGGACATGTGGCGCTGATGCAGCACGGAAAGGTGTCCAGCACGGAAAGGTGTCGCTGATGCAGCACGGACAGGTAGCACTGATGCAGCATGGAAGGGTGGCAGTGATGTAGAATGGACAGGTGGCACTAATGCAGCACAGACAGGTGGTACTGATGCGGCTAGGCAATGGCAGACAATCCAAGCTTAAAGAGTGCCAGCTACAATAGCTGACCTGGCACAATGGTAACGAAACTGAAAAAGTAATGTAGCAGAGTTGACCACAATAAACCAATGTAGCAGAGCTGAGTGTGCAAAAGAGGCTCAATGTAGCAAAGCTGGTATAGTGATGTAGCAAAATTTACTCAGTGTAGCAGAGCTGAGTTTGTATTGAAGGTTATGTAGCAGAGTTGACTAAGCAAAAATCAACTAATGTAGTAAAAATTCAATAAAATAGATAATTGTCATGGATGTTTCATGGCCTGTCATGGTGGTATCACGGCCAGATGAAAATCCAGTGGCAGCGAGTGCTTGAAGATCACAGAGATTGGCAGCACGTTTTGTTATCTCACAGTTCCCTGTTTCTGCAGCAGGCAGACTCTATGACCCTGGAGAATTGTCAGTTTCTCTCAGTTGCTATTCTCTGACTTCCTTTAGTAACCTCACCGTGGGGTGGTTTGGATGTGGTTTATAGTT
Source organism: Anomaloglossus baeobatrachus (assembly GCF_048569485.1). NCBI lineage: Eukaryota > Metazoa > Chordata > Amphibia > Anura > Aromobatidae > Anomaloglossus > Anomaloglossus baeobatrachus. The sequence goes on along the minus strand of NC_134358.1, from coordinate 535,924,947 downwards.
TGTTCTTTGCTGAGCTCTGGAGAGGTCATCTCCGGTTGCTCTAGAGACTACTGTGGTGGCTGCCTATACGCCAGATAAGTGTTTGTCGTTTGCTATCTACCAGGGCTCTGGTGATTGCAGTTGTGTTTCCCCTGTATTGTTGTCCCCTTGTGTCTTCCTATAGAGTTAGTGATGTTGACTAGCGCTAATACCAACCATCCCTACTTAGGGCCGATTTGCCAGTGGAAGACAGGGACCCAGGTATCCAGCTCGGTGACAGGTGCGGCACCTGTATAGAGTTGGTGAGGGCAGTGAGGGTGAGCTGCAGGTTATTGTCAGGGGTCACCACTTCCCCCTTCCCTATCTATAAGGCATTCCTTCCTGCTCCTTGTGTGTTGTCCTATACAGTTGGTATAGCCTCTCTCCCCTGCTGTGACAATAGTAACATACATAATATCTACATAATGTTGCTCTAATAGGTTGTCCATTGCTTGGACAACGTCTTCTAAAATACAACATGGCTGCATGTAAATTAAAAACACAAAATACATGTAAAAATAATATACGGATTGTCCGGATCGATCTGAATCCTTGTTGATATTAACATCCTTGTATGAATGAATAGGACTGACCAACTAAACCCAGAATGAGCAGATATTTGGTTCAATATGTTATATGGAATATTTTCCATTCCTCCAGTCTTATATACCGCATGCAGATAAAATTTAATTTTAATTTGTAATAGTTTCCTTTACGATTTTGATGTTCACCAGGGTGATCTATGGCTTTCCTTCAACCGGAGCAGACAATGCATTTTATACGACTGCACAGGTCCCTCATTTTATACGGAGCCTTTGACTTTATTCAGACATCAACATTTTTCACATACACAGAAAAAGTGCAACAAGTGTCATTAACACTGATGTCATCCATGTGCTGTACTGTGTTTTTCACAGACCCAGACTGAGAAATCAGCCTTTGAATTGATATGAAAATGTGGATGTAGATCTAATGTCTTTGTCACTCCAGCTCTATTTCCCACCCAGTCACACATCACAGAGACGTCAGTAAAGCAGGAGGCGGCATTGTGTGAAAAATAGAGCTTGAGTGACAGAGGCTTAAGATCTACCAATAGACCTTCTGCCTCATTTGCAAATAAATGAAAATGTTGATTTCTCATTAATGGAGGAGTGAACTGGCCATGTAAAGGAATTGCTGTTTTTGAAACAGCTACTTTTGAAAAAAAATAGTTGGGGTGTGAAATCCTGCTGACAGATTCCATTTCTTTTTAGGATTTCTGTAGACTATTTCACTATTTCATTACTATGCGTAAAATTCTGCAAACTATTAGTTTAGGGCAGCTATGAATGTCCTTTAATTCAAATGTAGCGCCCCTGAGTCCTCAGGGTGCTACAAGGTTCTGCATACCCACCAGGATGCAGGGCCTACCCCCTTAGGGACCCAGAACCCCAGTGCCGGCAACACCAAGAACCCAGGTAATCCCAGTTTTCCCCAACAATTCCCCATAAAATGGTACCCAGCTAGTGTGGGCCCAATGAATGGCTGCCTAGAGTTAGAGCCACTCCAGTCCACTAGTTGACCAGGTGGGAGGGGCACACCGTGGACAGTGAGAACACAGGAAGTCGGTAGTCAGTTGAAAACAGAGTGAGTACAGAGTTGACTGTGGGAGTGTGAAGGTGAAAGTGAAATGACGTCCTGACTCAGGTTTACGGTGACCTAGTACCCAGGAGAGGTAGTTGCCGGTTGAGTACTCCCGGAACTACGCACAGACAAGGTACAGGACCCCAGGACAGGAAAGAGGTCCAAGCCAACCTGTTAACACCTGCACAGCAAAGGGGACTATCAAGGACCTTGCTGACCCTAAAGAATCTGAAGACTCAGTAGCAATGGGAGAACCCGAGGACAAGACCAGAGACTCCATCCCCACAGGGTTCACACTACCGTCAGGCAGACAGAGGTTGACAAACCACAGATTGGGGACCCCCAGTTGTTCTATACCACGGGGATCCACTTACCAGGCACAGGCGCAGGGGAAGAAGGTACCAGAGAACCAGACTGGCACTGGGACGAAGGAGACCTGAAGGCGAAGCCAGCCGGCCTCGGGCAACCAGTTAACAACAACAGTGAGTAAACCAGTTGCACTGAATACGTGTCTGGACTCCTTCTTCCAATGCTCACTGCACCATACACCCGCTGGGGCAATATCCTACTTGCGGAGGGACTACCATTCTAGCTGCCAATACCACCGGCCCCAGTAGAGACATTTTGCAGCGGCGGCTTCCTACTCTTAGCCGCAACACCGCAAGTGGCGTCACGTATAAACTTTATTCAACAATCCCCTGTAAATATCCCCCATTACAAAAAAGGCCCAGGGCACGGAACTGGGTAATGGCCACCATCGTGACATCGCCCGTAGAGACACCGCCCGGGACCGAGTACCCCATATCCCTGGGTGCTACACAAACATTTATTCTTACTGTAGGGTTAGTTTCTTAATGTGCACATTCAATTGTTTCAAGGGTGAAATCCTGCTGACATTCCTTTTAATACAAGTTGTACTTGGATATTTAATGATAAATTCCAGAACAAGATGTTTTTTTCAGTCAAGTAATAGTTCTGTCTGTTTTGTTTTAGCTACACTGATGATTGTCAATGGTTCTGTGATGTGCGTTCCCTCAAACACCTGGATAACTATTGAAAAGCGATGTGATGGATCAGCAGATTGCAGTGACCTTATTGACGAGTCCGGCTGTTCAGGTATTAAGGTTAAATTACAATACACAGTATAAAATACAAATAAATTCCTTTAAAGGGAACCTGTCTGCAAAATGGAATTTGTGGTTTGGCTGTATAGTTGCCTGTCTCCTTATATAAATAATCCATTTAAGGCCGCTTTACACGCAACGACATTGCTAACGAGATGTTGTTGGGGTCACGGAATTCGTGACGCACATCCGGCCTCTTTAGCGACGTCGTTGCGTGTGAAACGCACGAACGACTGTTAACGATCAAAATTACTTACCTAATCGGTGATCGTTGACACGTCGTTCCATTCCCGATTATCGTTGCTGCTGCAGGTACAATGTTGTTTGTCGTTCCTGCGGCAGCACACATTGCTACCTGTGACACCGCAAGAACGAGGAACTTCACCTTACCTGCTGCCGTCGGCAATGAGGAAGGAAGGAAGTGGGCGGGATATTCGTCCCGCTCATCTCCGCCCCTCCGTTTCTATTGGGCGCCCGCTTAGTGATGCCGCTGTGATGCCGCACGAACCGCCCCCTTAGAAAGGAGGCGGTTCGCCAATCACAGCATCGTCGCTAGGCAGGTAAGTAGTGTGACAATTGTTAGCGATGTTGTGCGCCACGGGCAGCGATCTGCCCGTGACGCACAACCGACGGGGGCGAGTACGCTCGCTAGCGATATCGATAGCGATATCGCTGCGTGTAAAGTGCCCTTTACTGTAGAAATCCAATGTAATGAGAAATCTAGTGTAGAAGACATATCTGACTAGAAGTGCACTGGGGGTGTCAAGGCACTTAGACTGCTTCTTTTAAGTACATTGAAACACCTCCAGTGCACTTCAAATCTAATTAGCATATTACATCTACACTAAATTTTCATGAGTGGCACATCAGATCATTACAAAAAAGCCATACTTCTACCTCCATAGGTGAAAATGTGCTGATCGATGCCCAGCCAAGCCATCGCTATAGATTCTGAACTTCAGGTTGTCCTTCTACAAAGCCAGCTTATTTATAAAGTTTTTGATAGTGTAAAGTAGCACAACTGTAGTAATGCCTAAAACCCAAACATAGATACCTCCAGGAGTCCAGAGAGATTTTCACAAGATACCCTAAGAAGCAAATTAGATTGCTTGTCACTCTCTTCAGCGGCAACTCAGGCTAATTAATATGGTCACCAAGTCTCAAAAGATAGCCATCATTAGTGATGAGCGAGTACTACCATGCTCGGGTCCTCGGTACTCATAACGAGCAAGTCGGATGCTCGGACGGACTTGACTCGTGTACCGAATATAATAGAGGACAATGGGTAACTCAAAGCATTTTTCTATCTTCCGGAAAATGCTTGAGTTTCCTACTGACATCCATTATACTCGGTACATGAGATGAACCCATCCGAGCGTCCGACCTGCTCGTTATGAGTACCGAGCACTCGAGCATGATAGTGCTCGCTCAACACTAGTTACGAATATCGAGCACTCGGTGTGGTAGATACGATACATCTCTAGATACGAGTACAGAGCACCCGAACATGGTAGTTCTCGCTCATCACTAGTTACGAGTACTGAGTACTGAGCATGGTAGTGCTCACTCATCACTAGTTACGAGTACTGAGCACCAAAATATGGTAGTGCTCGCTCATCACTAGTTACGAGTACCGAGTACCCAAGCATGGTAGTGCTCGCTCATTACAAGTTACGAGTACCGAGCACCCGAGCATGGTAGTGCTCGCTCAACACTAGTTACGAGTACTGAGCACCTGAGCATGGTAGTGCTCGCTCATCACTAGTTACGAGTACCGAGCACCCGAGCATGGTAGTGCTCGCTCATCACTAGTCATCATCCATCCTCATTTTGGCACAACCATCATTGTAATACTATTGGTGGAGCTATAATGTCAGATAACGCTATAAACCTGCAGGATTATAATGTTAGGGAGATGTCCAGCCACTGTACTAAAAGTACAACACCCCGAAAAAATGAATAGGAGCTGCTAGCTTTTAGTCATACAGGAGTGTCATAGTTTGGGGCTGGTTGAGTGCTGCTGGCTCTGGGAAGCTAGAGTTCATTGAGGGAACCATGAATGCCAACAGGTACTGTGACATAATGAAGCAGAGCATGATCCCCTCACTTTGGAAACTGGACCACAGGCAGTATTCCAATACGATTACGACATAAAACACATCTCCAAGAGGACCACTGCCTTGCTCAATAAACTGAGGGTAAAGGGGCTGGACCTGCATGTCTGAAGACACCTTTTTGAGCATCTATGGGGCCTCCTCAAATGGAAAGTGGAGCAGTGCAACGTCTCTAACATCTACCAGGTCTGTGATCATGTTTTGGAGTACAGAAGAGGATCCAGTAACTCCTGTGAAACTCGAATGAACTCCAGGACCAAGAGAGTTAAAAAAAGTTTTCAACTTCTAATGTGATGTTCTTTCTTTTATCCTAACTCTTCCTAACTAACACTTTCCTATTATATTTCTGCTATCTACTCTCCTCCTGTAAGTTTATCTCTAACAGGCTCATTGCTGCTCTAGCTTTGATCCTTCTGGCTGCTGATTGGATCTGGACCAACTGAGCAGGGCACATCTCTAGTGGAGGTGGGGCCTCCTCTCTGTGAGGGGTGCTTCACACACAGCGAGCTCGCTGCCGAGATCGCTGCTGAGTCACGCTTTTTGTGACGCAGCAGTGACCTCATTAGCGATCTCGCTGTGTGTGACACTGAGCAGCGATCTGGCCCCTGCTGCGAGATCGCTGCTCGTTACACACAGCCCTGGTTCGTTTTCTCCAAAGGCGCTCTCCCACTGTGATACACAGATCGCTGTGTGTGACAGCGAGAGAGCGACAAATGAAGCGAGCAGGGAGCAGGAGCCGGCATCTGGCAGCTGCGGTAAGCTGTAACCAAGATAAACATCGGGTAACCAAGGTGGTTACCCGATATTTATCTTAGTTACCAGCCTCCGCAGCTCTCACGCTGCCTGTGCTGCCGGCTCCGGCTCTCTGCACATGTAGCTGCTGTACACATCGGGTTAATTAACCCGATGTGTACTGTAGCTAGGAGAGCAAGGAGCCAGCGCTAAGCAGTGTGCGCGGCTCCCTGCTCTCTGCACATGTAGCTGCATTACACATCGGGTTAATTAACCCGATGTGTACTGTAGCTAGGAGAGCAAGGAGAGCTAAGCGGTGTGCGCTGGTAACTAATGTAAACATCGGGTAACCATACCCGATGTTTACCTTAGTTACCAGTGTCCGCAGCTTCCAGACGCCGGCTCCGTGCAAGCGCAGCGTCGCTTGCACGTCGCTGCTGGCTGGGGGCTGGTCACTGGTCGCTGGTGAGATCTGCCTGTTTGACAGCTCACCAGCGACCATGTAGCGATGCAGCAGCGATCCTGACCAGGTCAGATCGCTGGTCGGATCGCTGCTGCATCGCTAAAGTGTGAAGGTACCCTGAGTGACAGCAGTGTGGACACGCATGCACAGATCCCACTTTTCTCTCCTCTCAGCCCCCACCAGTGATGTGCCCTACTCAGTCGGTCCGGTTCCAGTCTGCAGCCAGAAGGATCTAAGCTATAACAACAATAAAGGTATTTAAGAACCTGTTAGACATAAGCTTACAAGAGCAAAGAAGATAGCAGAAGTATATTAATATGTTAGGAAAGTGTTAGTTAGAAGGAGTTAGGATTAAAGAAAGGGGGTCACATTAGTAGTGGAAAACCTCTTTACGGCAGTGCTTAAAAAATAATGGTGACCACATAAAATATTGACATTTTGTTTACAATTTGCCCATTTTCACTTAAGGGTGTACTCACTTTTGTTGCCAGCGGTTTAGACATTAATGACTGTGTGTTGAGTTATTTAAAGGACACCAAATTTACACTGTTATACAAGCTGCACACTGACACTGTACATTGTATCACAGGGTCAGATCTTCAGTGTTGTCCCATGAAAAGATATAAAATAATATTTAGAAAAATGATAAGGGTGTACTCACTTTTGTGATATAGTGTAGTTTATTTTCGCCCAGTGCTACGCTCTCAGTATGGCGGCCGGGCACCTTTCTAACGTTATTATCCTGTAGACTGACCCAGTATCTGCAGGTTAATAGGGTTATCCAACCTAGCAGTTTCCATTTAAGACTGTAGAGCTAGTGATGCCTAGAAAACGAGAGAGAATACTACAGCGGTCAGATATTTGGCCATTCCGCAATCCCTTATCCTATGGATATGCAAAATATTTCAGATATGAGAATTTTCCTTAAAAGACCATATAAATGTTGAAAACCAGGAGATAAGCATTCACAATTGAGTCTGGAGGATCTTCTTTAGAAGTTTTGCTGGAAGCACAGGTTTCATTTTTCCCTGATTTCTTCTATTTTTGACTTCTGATGGGCAGTTCACCATTCTTTATCTGCTATTAGTGGTATAACAGGGGACGAGGACTGTCATGGCCAGAAACGAGAGAGATGGAGACTGAAGCGTGGCCGTTCTCTTGGGTCACACGTTGAATTCTTCATATATTTCCCATTGCAATATGAGGCGGAATAAAATGATAGGAGAAGGATTAATTGCTGGAATTTTTTAGAATGTTTTTTTACATGGTGATTTTTGTTTTTGTAAATGTCCTAAGTCATTGTGTCTTTTAGTGATTGCTTAGCTTTCTTGCATACAGCCACATTTTACTGATCCATATTGTGAGCCCATACTGCTCTTCCATGTGCCAACTTTTTAAGGAGGCACCTCCTGGTTTTGGGATTAAAATGGTTGCCCCCAATTGACAGTTTCATGTATCCACAGTATGCAGATAAATGTTTGATCTCTGTAGGTCCCGTCAATTACTAATACAGCGCCTCCAACGCCCCCCCATTCCTCGTCACTTAAACAGCCAAACCTGGTGGTATCTGTGAGTCCTATGGACATTAATTAGAGAGTCATGCTTGACTGCCGATCCAGATAGCTACCCCTCAATTTGATTATACATTGATTGAAGACCTGCATACTAAGGATTTTGTGGGTTCCAATGGAAGGATCCTGACTGTAGATAGGTGATAAATGTTAATTGTGATTGTCGCGCCCAGGGAAGGGGGTACTCAGTCCCGGGCGGTTTTCAAATGGGAATGTCACTCTGGTGTCCATTGCCCGGTCCCGTGCCCTGGGTGATTATCAAGCCGTGTAAAACTGGCGCCTGATCTAGGGCCCTGTGCCCCGTGCGTGCTCCAGTCCCAGCGGTACCTATCCATACCCGCCCTGATGACCTCTCTCCCGTGCCCCCGGGGTCACCTCTCTGTGTGCCACACTTCTCAGACTCACTGCTGACTCCTCCCACCAGGTGGGCTAAACCCGGGACTCGTTCCTTCCCATGGCGACCATTCCTTTAGGAGGTTAACCCTCTATGCTCGGTGTGGAGTGGAGAAATAGGATTTTGGTTGTGCCTTTGTGGTATCTGCACTGGTACTCCAGGTCCCAGGGGGTAGGTCCTGCATCCGCTAGAGGATGCAGTTCCTTGTTGTGCCCTGAGTGGCTCAGGGGTGCTACATGATTAATATTGTCCCAATGTGTCTTGTTGGATAAAGAAGGATAGGGGCTCCTATGCTGTTCCTCATGCTAGTGGGCCCTATGCTATCCCTAATCTCAGTGATAATGGTTAAAAGTGCTGGAAGAGACAGTAAGCGCAAATATGGTCTTATCTTAAAATACCGTTAGCAAAGGTGCTGTAAGGGTAGACTCACCTGCTGTGGTTGTGAGAGTCACAACCACTGTAATGGCGTAAATATGGCTCTAGCAGAACCCATGTGGAGATGCAGTTCAAATATGGAGAGAAAAGGGTTAATAAACCGCGCTGCCATAGTCATATTGTCCTGAGGAAAAAGCCATAAGGCTTTGAAACTCATAGAAAAGTAAAATCATTCCTTCTACATAGATCCTCCTTTCTACGGCAGCACGGTTTATAATCCCTAATCTCAGGGACACTCCTAATGGTAGAGATGCCCGTTCCGGGTCCTGCTCCTGACCAGACCTAGTCTGATTTCCCCCCTCCCCCTTCCACCAGGGAAGGACGTGGCAGGAGCATGATGTTAAACACAGATGTAGAGAGACAAGGGAAAACCAAAACTCTGACACTCTACAAACACACAGGATAGGGCAATAAGAGATTCAGGAGAAAAACAAGAGCAGGAAGGAAACTACAAAAGACAACTGTGGTAAACTCCGCAAAAGCAACAAGAACTGCAAGCACCAGAAAGTATGGAACACCGCACCACATCAGACCAACTAAGATAAACTATAGCTGACATAGGAGGAAGGACCCAGCCAGTATACATAGGGATGGAGTGAATGTGATAGGCTCCCTCACAACAGGTGATCAAAGAGAGCAAACAAGCAGACTATCAGAGATTAACTCTTGCTAGCCTGCCTATGAATCAGCACACAGCAGGTCAATGGCCGAGTCAGCCTTCATTGCTCATAGACACTAGAGAATTTCTCAGAGTGTCAGAATCAGCAATCAGAACAGAACCTGACGCCACCATGACATGCGGCAAAGTTAGAGAAAATTTCTGTATAACAAATACCTCCTACATTAAAGGGAACCTGTCACCATTTTTTCGGCCTATAAGCTGCAGCCACCACCAGTGGGCTTTTATATATAGCATTCTAACATGCTGTATATAAGAGCCCAGGCCGCTGTGTACAACATAAAAAACACTTTATAATACTCACCTAAACCGGTCACTGTGATGGATGTGGCTCAGATGGGCGTCTTCGTCCTCCGGTGCCGGCACCTCCTCTTTCGGCCATCTTTGTCCTCCTTCTGAAGCTGCGGTGCATGACGCGTCTACGTCATACACACTCGCCGGTCCCGCGCATGCGCACTACAATACTTTGATCTGCCTTGCTCAGGACCTGAATGCCGACGAGTGTGTATGACGTCAGACGTGTCATGCGCCGCGGCTTCAGAAGGACAACAAAGGCGGCGACAAAGATGACCAAAAGAGGCGGCACCGGCACCGGAGGACGAAGATGCCCATCTGAGCCACATCCACCGCAGCGACCGGTTTAGGTGAGTATTATAAAGTGTTTTTTATGTTGTACACAGCGGCCTGGGCTCTTATATACAGCATGTTAGAAAGCTGTACATAAGAGCCCACTGATGGTGGCCACAGCTTATAGCCAAAAAACTGGTGACAGGTTCCCTTTAACCTTTATCATGGGTTACTGCATTATCCAGTAAAGGTTTCGCTTCTAACAGAGAATACAACACTTGACATAATTATTTTCGTTCAATCGAAAAACATGCCATCATTGTTTACCATTTTTTGTTTTATTTTTCAGAATGTCCCAATAGATACTGCAGAAATGGAGGAGAATGTGTCCTAGAAAAAAAAGTTCCATTATGCAGGTAAGGGTCATATAAACGTTCATGGCTTTAAATGCAGAATTAGTATACACTGTACACAAAACATGTTTGTTGTCGGTCCTGCCATATAGTGGAGTCTGCCTAGATTTGCTTATCCATGTTATTAAAAGTAAAACATTTGTAGTGAGATAAAGGGAAATAATCCACAAGTACTGGTGTTTCTTGACTATATCTTCCTCATTTGTGCATTTATATTTACACTTAGAACAATGGATTTTTTCACTGTTTTTGCCAGTAGATAGAAAAAAAGAATAAAAACAAAGTCCTCAGTGATCTCAGCTTTTATTATGTGTACTCAGTCAACTGAGGTTCCAATCTTCTCCAGCCTCTCGGCCCATATTGAAAAATGTTCCTGGTTCCTAACTTACTAATATCCAATACAACGTTACAAAACAAAAAAAATCGATGTGTTGCATGGTGAGAAGAAGAGGATTGAAAACAATAAACAAGGAGAGAACCGTAACATTTTTCTCATCTGTGTCCTGTATAAAAATAGGCATGCATTCCTTAAAGAATCAGAATTACTGTATGGGGAAAGGTGTGGAAATCAGAAAGACACTGGGTTTGGGGGTGTATAGTTGACTATAATGTGATTCAGTTAAGGCCAGTAATTGTGGAAAAACTCAAGTGACACTTCCGTAGCCCATTCACGGGGAAAGCCTGCGAGTGGGGCTCTCCGGCTGTTATCAACATAAGGCCTAAGCCACATGGCATGAAAATCGGTGCAAGTGGAGTGCGATAAAACATCGCATTCCACTCGGACCAATATTAGTCTGTGTGTCAGCACACATGAGCGATTATTTTCTCAGCCCTAATCGGACCGAGAAAACAATCGCAGCATTCTGCGACTGTAATACGAGTTTTGTTTCTCTCGCACCCATTCAAGTCTATGGGACGAGAGAAAAATTGCAGTGCACTCGCGGTACCCTGGTGTACCGCGAGTGCAGGGCGAGAATGGCAATAGCTGGCTATGGAGGAGAGAGGGAGATAAATCCCTCCCTCCCCTCCTCAGCATCGGCCACTGCCCTCCGCAGCACCGGCCCGCCCTTCCTCAAAGCTGGCCCGCCCCCTGCAGCTGAGGTCCACTCGCACGATCGGACCTCATTTGCAGGGACACTTGCATGACACTCGGCTCTGCTGTACTGCCAGAGTGAGCCGAGTGTCATTCGAGGGGATCGCAGTAATCCCCGTGTGGCCCCAACCTTAATAACTCACACACGGGTAAGGGAAAAGGGGAAGGTGAGTCCTGACCAAACTGGTCCCTGTACAGACTAAAAGACCCTAGCAGCATAACTAATTAACTTGGACCTGGCTCCCTAAAATGCCATTGCATGGTTTCTCATTCTTCATGAAAGATCATAGAGAGGCCACCACACACTGCTTACATGTCACACTAGGTATGGGGATTTACTAAGCAAATAGCAAAAGGGAAGGGACACCCTGTGTCTAGGGAAGGGGAAGATGGTGACCCCTGTCCAAACCTACGTATAGTCCTTGGGGTCCCTCACCATCCTAGATAGGTTCCCCGGCTATACGCCAAGCCAAATACCTGACCCTAGATATCTCTAGTGCTGGGCTCTAAATAGGAAACAGATGGGATGAGCTCTTTGTCAACCCCACTAACCACTATCGACGACACAAGGAGGACACACAGGGGGAAAATGTATGAACTATTTATCTACAGATGGCACAACTAGAAGTTCAGCAGAGTTTTCATCAACGATACCACAGAGTAGTACAAGCCACCTGCTTGCATCCAAGGCTTGAATGAACTGAAAAATATCACCAGCACCAGTCCTAGAAGGAAGGGGTATTTAAACACTGAAGGAATACTGATGATGAGCAGCTGGGTGGAAGGCGAGCTTCTGCTGGGTCCAAAAAGGGGGAGAGATGAATCCAGCAGGAAAGCTACCTATACCAATGAATACTGACAGCAGCAACAATGGAAAGTCAGTGAGCATTCTGCGCAGCCAAATGCTGTGACCTACTATGGCCAGAAACCACATGACTCTGTCCCCCGTGACATACCTGTGACACTACAAGGGGAGAGGAAGGTTTGCAGGAACAAACAGAAGTCCAATTTGAGTTAAAGTGAAACAATAGTCTTAGTATGTTGGGCCCAAAGTCCTGGGAATATTACTTTGGCAAGGAATTAATACAGTTATTCCCAAATATACAGTTTTTATTCAGATATAAAAAGTCACACCACCAATGTAAAATACAAATATAATGACCAAATGGGTCACTTTCATATAAACATTGTCAACAGACAGAATAAATACAAACATGGAAGATATCAAGGAGAGGGATCACATGTAAGGGATCACATCAGAGCCCAGGACTTAACTTAGGGACCGTAAGTTAGTTGTTCAGGCAGCGCCACATGATATGGAAGGCATAAAGGAAGATACAGTCCATACAGGTCCAAGTAGTTATATGCTGGTGCTCTCCAAGTGTCCCTATAATAGAGATGAGCCATCAGCCTTCATGTTTAACAAATCAGTCTCCACCTCATGACACGTTTCCCCACATACAAAAAATGTGGTTCATCAGGAGGCTATAAGGTAAATACTTTCTATCAGCAAAAAGTTGGAGGTAATATATATACAAAGTACAAAGTTAAAACTACACCACATATGGCATGAAGATAGAAGGAAAACAGAGATGTAAAGTACTTGCCCAAAGAGATATAGTGTCAGATATGCAGGTCCATGGCGCCAGTCAAAAGGATCCACAGCGGTGCAGACAATGCTGTATAGATGAATACTGCCACAGTCCAAAGAGGCGTCATGGAGCTGCATACCGACATGGGGTTTAAATAGCCCACGTTCCCATAATCAGTTGTGGGCAATCAGAGCGATCGTTCATTGCCGTCAGCACCGCAGGTGCGCATGCCCAATACATTGCAGGCAATGCGCACGCGTGGACGGAAGCTCAGCAGGGTCACAGCCAGTCAAGGAGAAAAACCACCACAGCGCATGCACGGGGTCTTAAAAAGTATGGCACCTCTATTAAATGAAAGAGTCACATGATATAGCGGAGGGGAGTGTTCCTACGTGTGCGCAGTGGTGCGCGAGCGACACTTGGATTAGTTAGTCGCGCATATCCTAAAATACATGCACTATAGCGCATGCGCGGGATCTCAAGAAATACGGCGCCTCCGCTCAATGAAAAAAATCACGTGATTAGGCAGAGGGAAGTGTTCCTAAGCATGCGCAGTGATGCGCGATCGATACTTGGATTAATTGGTCGCGCATATCATATAATACATGCACCGCTACAATAGTGTCACATAAGTGGAACAAATATAGCAGCGCAAAAGTATAGCAGCGCCGCACTGGACAAGACCACCCGCTTACAACGCTAAGCACATATACAAAAAGGTATAATATATAGTGGCAAATAATATTGCATCAAATGATATTATATCATACATAGCATAAAAATCCTGATGGAGAGATATATAAGAGATATATATATATACAACTAAACCCTCCATATTCATGTTATCAATCCCCAGGGGCAAAAAAATATATATGAATAATACCCATCAATATGGGCAGTCCCCCCAAAACGGGGGGGGGGAATCTTCCAAGGTAAGGCATAGTGGATTATACAAAGCAATTTAGGGTCCCTCTCAAGGCTAAGTGGGGAGGAAGCAGCTAAAGGAGAGCTGTTCATTAAGCCCTCCCGGGGTCAAAGATCCCATTTTAAATATCCATGCTGATTCTTTCTGCAATAATGACCTGTCGAAATCAACTCCCCTAGGGCTAGGTCTAACCACTTCCAGTACAGAAAAATGAATATGAGTTATGTTCCCACAAGGGACCATGTTTACATGACGGGAAATTGGTGTGTCCCGTCCGTTCCGAATGTCGGAAAGGTGTTCAAACACCCGCCTACGGAGTTGTCTCAGGGTCTTGCCAACGTAATCCAAGGGACACATGCAAGTAGTATAGACAACTCCGGAGGTCTTACAATTACTGAAATTACGTAGGAAAAATGTTTTTCCCATGGCTGCACTTGTCACGCTCTTACATTGTTCCATAGAGCCACAATATTTACAACTGCCACAACGAAACATCCCGCAGATACGTCTATCCAACCAGGTCCCTTCTGGTCTAGGTCCTTGGTACATACTGTGCATGAGCCTGTCACCCAGGGTGCGTCCCCGTCTACAGGTGATGCATGGAGATTTCGTGATATATTTTGCCAAATCGGGGTCAGCCGTCAGTATCTTCCAGTGTTTATTAATCACTGAGAAGACCCGTTCAGATTGCATATCGTATATACCAATGATACGTGTGATGTTGGAATTATTCTCACGCATCCTAGGAGCCATAAGTGTGTGTCTATTAATATTCTTGGCATAAGCATATGACTGCTGTAGGATGTGCTTTGGATACCCGCGATCTAAAAATCGACCAAAGAGGTCTGAGGCCTGTGTCTTAAAGTCTTCCTCTCTAGAACAATTTCTATAAACTGCCCCTTTGGAATACCCTTTCTAAGGGGAAGAGGATTATGGCTATCCCACTTCAATAAGGAGTTGGTCGCTGTTGGTTTACGATGTGTAAGGGTATGAATTTTACCCCCTCATCTTTTAATATTACCAAGTCCAAAAAGGTAATAGAATTCTGATCACAGGTATGGGTGAATTTTAGCCCCAAAGTGGTGTTGTTGAGGCCTCCAACAAATTGTTCAAACTCAAAAATAGACCCTGTCCAGAGGACGAGGATGTCATCAATGTATCGGACCCAAAGTCCGATACATTGAAGAGATTCCCCGTCCTCCCCCCCAAAAACTACCATTTCCTCCCACCAGCCCAGGAATAGATTAGCATAGCTGGGGGCACAAGGGCTCCCCATACCTGTACCCCTGAGCTGGTGGAAGTACTTGGTATTAAATAAAAACTAATTGTGATACAGGGTAAAGGACAGTAATTCTTCGATAAAGTTGCTGTGCCTCGCACACTCAACAGCTCTTGACTTTAAGAAAAAATTCACCGCCAGTATTCCTAAATCGTGAGGGATAGAACTAAAAAGTGCCTCAACATCAATGGAGGCCAGGATAGTATCAGGGCCCACATTGATGTCCTCAAGAATTTATAAGAGATGGGGGGTATCCCGGACATAAGAAGGAAGAGAGGTGACAAAAGGGCGTAGGACTCTGTCCACATAGATGCCAACGTTTTGGGACAAAGAACTAATTACTGCCACAATGGGCCTGCCCTTCAAAGGCTCAAGGCCCTTGTGCACCTTTGGGAGGGCGTAGAACACAGGAATCACTGGACATCGTGGTACCAAAAACTCATATTCATTTACTGATAGATTATTCTGCCTCGCTCTATCAAGTATAGGGAGGAGAATGTCCGTATATGCTTTGGTTGGATCACGGGACAGACATTCATAGGTATCCCTATCTTTAAGCAGAGCGTGGCACATATCAAGATATTTAGTGTGACTCAAAACCATAAGATATCCTCCCTTATCGGACTGTTTAATGATAAGGTCATCATTTTTTGATAAACAGTCAAGTGCCAGGAGTTCCCCCTTAGTAAGGTTGGAACCCAGACCAAGGAGTGATTGTGGAATTTTCAAAAGGTCATCCTGCACAAGTCTTAGAAAAATATCAACGCTTGTGCAGCTATGAATTGGTGGAGATTTTTTGCTTGGTCTCTTCAAATTAGTGGAGGTGGAGACTGATTTCTTAAACATGAAGGCTGATGGCTCATCTCTAATTAAAGGGACACTTGGAGAGCACCAGCATATAACTACTTGGACCTGTATGGACTGTATCTTCCTTTATGCCATCTGTCGCAGGCGGGGAGGAGGGTGTCAACGCTGCGCTCTCCCACTGCTTGGGTCCGGCCGCCGCCGCTCTGCGGCTGCTGCTCGGTGGCTCGAGCGATGGGCCGGATCCCGGGGACTCGAGCGACGCTCCTCACCCGTAAGTGAAAGGGGTGATTTGTTGGTGGCGGATTTGATTAATGTCCGTGACGCCACCCACGGTTGTGGTGATTGTGTGGACACCACCGCTGCTCTGTCTGGGGATCCCGGGAGTGGTGGTATGGAGCAGCTAGATGTTGGTTTGCCCCTCCGTGGGTAGGGGGTTTGGTGGTCCCGGGGCCCGATGACGGGGGGGGTTAGGGTGGTGGACAGGCGGGTTATGGGGCCTGTGGAGGTGCAGGGACGCAGGGGCAGCGCTGTGCCGCACGGCACGGAGGTACTCACTCAGCCCAAGGATGATGACGGTGCTGTCCTCTCTTTGTATACCGCTCCGGTACCGCCGGGCCACCACCCGTCCACGGTCCTTTCGGCAACCTCCGATCAGCCTCTCCTGCAGACGGTCACCGCCGTCTGCCAACCTTGCTGTCTCAGTCCGGGGCACACACCCGGACCAACTTCAGGCTCTGTTGTTGTCACTTTCCTTCACTTCCACTCCTGTCACTTGCTCCTCTACCACTTCCTTCTACTCTCCAACTCGACTCAAACTCTCACTGCTGGTTTTCCCGCCTCCAGGACTGTGAACTCCTCGGTGGGCGTAGCCAACCACCTGGCCCACCCCCTGGTGTGAACATCAGCCCCTGGAGGAGGGCAACAAGGATTTGTGTTCTGACCTTGGTGTGCCTGCAGGGAATGTGGGGTGTGTGGTGGTGTCATGACCTGTGACCCCTGGCTTCCCCAGGGCGTCACATTCCCCCTTAGCAAAACGCAGACCATCCTCGGGCTGCCCGTCCAACACCAGTTTTATTTTCCTTTTTTTTTTTTTTCTGAAAAGATAAAGAACAGTAACACATACAGTTATATTAACATCATCCCACAACGGGAGGCACTTTTCTTAAACGTTACGGTAACATTTTAAACGGTTGCTGCTGCCGCTCTCTCCTACCCAAGTAACCTGGCCCTGATGCTGCCCCTAAGAAACAGTCAGCACCCCTTGACCCCAGTCCTGAACCAAGTTACCCGAGCGGGATCTGTCCTTCCACTCCAGAGGGTAGCCACCGGTTCCGGTGGTGGCTGGGCCCCAGCCTGCTCCACTGCGGGCCCTCCCTCCAACCTGCCTCTCCGGAGGCGGTACGGTGGCAGTTGGAACAAAACATATTATTTACAAGCCACTAACGTTTGTGGTTGCCCTGCAAGTTCACGGGCTAGTTCATAGGAGTTCCTATGCAAAACCTTTCAAGCGGTCCCTACGGGGACAACGGTGCCGGCAACGGCCGGTTGCAAATCACGGATGCAGACAATCAGGTTACTGTTCGGTAATCATTTTCATTTTCTCATAAACTTTTAAACTTTTAAACAAACACAGTGCTGGTCCCAACGGGGACTGTGACAACGGTGCTCCGCTGCCCTACTCAGATTCCTCGGCATCACCTTGGGGAAGGGGTGCGGCGCTCACACGGGCCTCCTGGCTGCCCCTTAGCTTTGCATCTAGCGCAAACCACCCCCTCTCCCCACAGTGCCGGGTATACTGCACCAAGTCGCCCGGCATCAGGTTACGACCTGGGTGCTCCTCTGGGAGATGGGCATTCACATCCCGCCGGGCTATGAACACCTCGGCCTCCAGGCCCGGTTCGTAAATGAATCCATAGCCCCGGCGGACATCAAACCGCCTCACCTGCCCTTCAGACAACAGGCCCCGGACACGGAAAGTTGCCTGACGGAGGTTCTCTTTTTCCCGGATTGTACGGGCCACCAACTCCGCCTTCTTCCTTTCCCTCTCCTCGATTTCCAGGCCCAACGGTACCGGCTCCCTGTCCCAGTACGGCGCTGCTGCGAGCTCCGGCGCACGGGTCGGGCCCCGCGGGACATTTTGGACGCTGCCCATTGTTAGGGATCTGGGCGGCAGGTCCCGCGGTGTCTTGGCCTTGGACGCCGCCTTGCAGCGGCAACCCGGCGCAACCTCAGCCGATGTGTGGGGGATGGGCACGGGGGCTTTCCTCTGTTGGGCCTTCGGCACGGAACGGGCTATCGGCTCCGGCTCGGGGGACTTCTCGGGGGACGCCTCCGGTTCGGGCTTCGGGGCTTTCCACGGCAGCACCTCCGGTCGGCTACCGGCTCCGGCTGCAGGTCGGCCCGCCGGGGCGGGCATGCTGGGTATCGCTACCGGTTGCGGTGGCAGCGGGCCTAGTGGCAGGGTCACAGCTTCCGGGACGGGTGGCGAGGGAGGCAGCAGGGTGAGAGGGTTTGGACCGGGTCCCGCAGCCGCGATAACCGGCCCTTCAAGGGCATCGGGGCATGGGTCACTCACCCTCCCTTCCGCATCTTCCTCCTCGCGTTTCCGCACGGTCGCTATGACATCCGCCATGTCGGTCTCCCACTCCTCCATGAGGAGCTGCATCTTGACCTGCAGCCTCTGGTAGAGCTGCGCGGTCCGGATCTCCACCCACGCCGTGGTTCCCGGCGCAGGGACTACGGTGCTTCGGGACGGCATCCACATGCTGCTGGTGGCTTCTTCCAGGAACAAGATGGCTGCAGAGTCCTGGCGTCCCTGCTTTTATAGCCGCGGACGCCAGAAGACGCTCGAGCGGGAACTTTTCGCGCCAAAGATGGCGGCTTCTGAAATTTTCTGTCCGGACACCTCTGGCGGTAACAAGGCGCACCTCTACCAGACGGCAGAGCGGTAAGATCCTGTTCGTGATGCCAAGATGTCGCGGGCGGGGAGGAGGGTGTCAACGCTGCGCTCTCCCACTGTTCAGGTCCGGCAGCCGCCGCTCTGCGGCTGCTGCTGCTGCTCGGTGGCTCGAGCGATGGGCCGGATCCCGGGGACTTGAGCGGCGCTCCTCGCCCATGAGTGAAAGGGGTGATTTGTTGGTGGGGGATTTGATTAATGTCCGTGACGCCACCCACGGTTGTGGTGATTGTGTGGACACCACCGCTGCTCTGTCTGGGGATCCCGGGAGTCGTGGTATGGAGCAGCTAGATGTTGGTTTGCCCCTCCGTGGGTAGGGGGTTTGGTGGTCCCGGGGCCCGATGACGGGGGGGTTAGGGTGGTGGACAGGCGGGTTATGGGGCCTGTGGAGGTGCAGGGATGCAGGGGCAGCGCTGTGCCGCACGGCACGGAGGTACTCACTCAGCCCAAGGATGATGACACAGTTCACGGTAAACAAATGGCTGGTTGGACGGGTCCCTCGGATGGCTGCGGTGTAGATGTTCCCTGCAAATTAGCGGTTACTGTCTCTTCCCTGCACCTAGAAACGGTTGTTGGTAGCGATGGATTCCCACCGGTAACCCGTTCCCCTGCTTGGATATGAGCCGGAGGAGCCCCTCTATTGCCCGCAGGCGCTGGCCCTGGGAAACTGGTGCCTTGGCGGTGGCGGTGTCTCCCCTTCACGGTTGGACTGTTGCCTTCAATCGGGACTTTGCTGCTGGGAGACCCGGAGGTCCCCTTCACTGACGGATTTGGTAAATTACGGCGACTCCTAGCCTTGCCGGGATCCGAAAGGCCCCTGCCAATGGTGCTGGCCTCTCTTTGTATACCGCTCCGGTACCGCCGGGCCACCACCCGTCCACGGTCCTTTCGGCAACCTCCGATCAGCCTCTCCTGCAGACGGTCACCGCCGTCTGCCAACCTTGCTGTTTCAGTCCGGGGCACACACCCGGACCAACTTCAGGCTCTGTTGCTGTCACTTTCCTTCACTTCCACTCCTGTCACTTGCTCCTCTACCACTTCCTTCTACTCTCCAACTCGACTCAAACTCTCACTGCTGGTTTTCCCGCCTCCAGGACTGTGAACTCCTCGGTGGGCGGAGCCACCCACCTGGCCCACCCCCTGGTGTGAACATCAGCCCCTGGAGGAGGGCAACAAGGATTTGTGTTCTGACCTTGGTGTGCCTGCAGGGAATGTGGGGTGTGTGGTGGTGTCATGACCTGTGACCCCTGGCTTGCCCAGGGCGTCACACCTTCCATATCATGTGGCGCTGCCTGAACAACTAACTTACGGTCCCTAAGTTAAGTCCTGGGCTCTGATGTGATCCCTTACATGTGATCCCTCTCCTTGATATCTTCCATGTTTGTATTTATTCTGTCTGTTGACAATGTTTATATGAAAGTGACCCATTTGGTCATTATATTTGTATTTTACAATGGTGGTGTGACTTTTTATATCTGAATAAAAACTGTATATTTGGAATTAAAGTGAAACAAGTTCAAATAAGGAAAAAATAATAAGTACTGAGAAGGTAAACACACCGACTTACAGCAGACACTCAGATACTGTTTGCTTCAAAGGTAAACTCCAAAACTGAAGGGCTGGAACTCGCAGAAGCAAGTCTACATAGAGATATAGACAGCAAGGAAGTGCAGTGAGTGGTGAACTGTGACGGAGTCCTTCTCACATATCACACAATCAACAGAGCGAGAGATGATGGAAGAATCTAATGCAGGCTTTACATGAGACGATAGATTGTGTGATATTTCGTCGGGGTCACGGTTTTCGTGACGCACATCCGGCATAGCGCACGACTTCGTCTCGTGTGACATCTCTGAACGACGCAGTATCGCTCACAAATCATGAGTCGTGTACTCATCGTTAACTTTCATAATCTCATTTATTTTCATGGGTGCAGGTTGTTCATCGTTTCCGTGGCATCACACGTTTTTCCGTGTGACACCACGGGAACGATGAACACAGCATACCTGCGTCCCATGGCACCCGCCGGCTTAATGGAAGGAAGGAGGTGGGCGGGATGGTTACATCCCGCTCATTTCCGCCCCTCCGCTTCTATTGGCAGGCTGCCGTGTGACGTCGCTGTGATGCCGAACGTCCCTCCCCCTTCAGGAAGTGGATGTTCGTCGCCCACAGCGAGGTCGTCCGGAAGGTAAGTGCATGTGACGGGGGTTAAACGAGTTTGTGCGCCATGGGCAGCGATTTGCCCGTGATGCAAAAACGACGGGGGCGGGTACGATCGATTGTGAAATCGCACAATCGGTCGTCCCGTGTAAAGTAGGCTTAAAGAAAATCAATTCCAAGCAAATCAAATGGTCCATAAAATAATCCACCATAAAAATAGTAAAGAAACACGAATATAGTCCAGAAAGCGATAAATAAATGTCCAGGTCTCTCTGAGGAGCCACACCTTCAGCCCAGAGGTTCAATCTTCGTCCTTCTCTCTTCAAGTTCTCCAACAGACTGCCAAATCCCCCAGGGAAGCAGAGAGTTTACAGTAGGTGGATCCCAGGCCCCTTCTCCCAGACTTGGGTCCAGGAACACTACAGGGGGTGATTACCTGCAGACAATATAATGTACACACAAGCAATACAAATAATGGACAGTGAACCACGCCTAAACAGTAACCCACACAAAATGGTACATGACCTACAATATACCACCATCACATGAACATATATAACCCAACTCAGAATGTGATAGGACAAACAATCATGAAGAATTGAGAAACAACTAGAGAGGAGCCAGCAAAGAAAGGAAAACAAGGACAATAGGAACCATCAGCATGGGTACAGGGAAGATAAATAGCTCAGCAGAAAAAGGAACCGACCACAAAGCTACAGATCACTGGATAGAATTCTCAAGCTGAGCCATGACACCAGCCCACTCACAGAGAAAGCCTGCGAGTGATGACTCCCCAGCCCACTCATAGAAAATGCCTGCGAGTGATGACCCCCTCCCTAGCCTACTCATAGAGAAAGCATGTGAGTGCTGAATCCCAGACCCACTCACAAAGAATGCCTGTGAGCGATGACTCCCCTACCCCACTCAAAAAGTATGTGAGTGATAACTCCCCAACCCACTCAGAGAAAATCTGCAAATACTGCCTCTTTGGCCCACTCACAAAAAACCTACGAGTGCCACTTCCCCGGCCCAGTCACGGAGAAAGCCTTTGAATATGTGACGCCCTGGACACCCAGGGGTCACAGGTCATTACACTCACCACATACACCCCCACCCCAGTAAGGTGTCACCAGTCAACCAAAAGACCTGATTGCCTCCCTCAGAGTCAGACAAGCACACCAGGTGGGCGGAGTCAGGCGGAAAGACACACCCTCTGAGGAGTCTGCTGGCCTGAGGCAGGAAACACACGAGGGGACGAAGTTAGGAGAGAGGAGAGTGAGGAGCTCAGTTCTGTGAGGGGCCTGGGTTGGAGCCTAGAACCCCAGATCAGTCAGGCAGGCAGATGGTAGTGGCCGCCTGCAGGAGACCGGGAATACGACCAGCGGAACCGTAAGGGACCGGGACAGGGTAGTGGCCCGCCGTAACCGAACCAGGGAGCTAACTGGAAACCAGAGCACCAGGCAGGGTACTCAGACCCCGAACTAGGCTATAAGCCACCACCATAGTCAAATCAACTGATTGCGGTCTGGACCTCAGGGGTTCATTCCCACCTAAGTCCCGATTGAAGGCAACAGCCCAACCCATCCGGATAGTAGCTACCGCCAGAGGCCAGAGATCCAAGGGCCAGCGTCTGCGGGCAAACGGGCTCCTACGACACATATACGCTGGGGAGCAGACTACCCGTGCCCAGGCACGGTAACCAAGATCACATACAGGTGCAGGAGAAAGGCGGACATTACCAACCTATCTGGAGAAACTGCAGCCGGCTGCGGGTCCAGTTCGTCACCCCATTTGGTTTACCAGTGACTCTGTGTGGTTTAATCGTGAGTACACCAGTGCCATCAAGCACCGCACCGCGCTGCACCGCAATACTGCCACTGCACCCCGGCCCTCGCTACCGGGCCCCGGGACCAACATCCCCTACCCACGGAGGGGTCAACACCTAGCTGCGCCCCTACACCGCTCCCGGGATTCCCCGCACCTTTACCGCAGCGGTGGTGTCCACCATCACCACAACCCGTGGGTGGTGTCATGAACTTTACAACACAACCACCCCATAACCCCTGCATGCACCGCCACTACACCCTTCCAGAGCGACGTAACCCCCGGGTTCGGAGGCGCTCGAGCCACCGACACACACGAGCCGCGGAGCGGTACAAATGCTGCCTCCCCGGCTTACTCAGAGAAAACCTGCGAGTGCTGTCTCCACGGCCCACTCACAGAGAAAACCTGCAAATGCCACTTCCCCGACCCACTCACTGAGAAGCCTGTGAGTGCTGCCTCCCCAGCTGACTCACAGTTAATCTGCGAGTGCCACTTCCCCGGCCCACTCACAGAGAAAGCCTTTATTAGACGAGTTTGTAAGCAGGAAGAACTGTCCAATCACTTTGTGAGCAGGAAAAGCAAAACTTACAGACTTTCTCTATGAGTCTTAAAATTATTCATCTACAGATGCCTTTTCTTACCTTTGCTCTTGGGTCAATATTTCTTAAAACGTGAGGCGCTAGATGACCGGCTTTGAAGAAGCAACACATGATTGTGTGATACTTTGTCTGGAGTTGTCTATGCTAGATAGGTGGTCACCTAGTGGTTGTAATGTGAGTTGAAGTCTGCCAATAGGTTTGCTGACACAGTTCTTCTTAGGCCTCCGTTCCACTTGCACACATCTTCTGATGCGAGAGGAAGCAATATGCTAATGACCCTTTACTGCGGGTGTCAGCCAAGGGTCATTCGACTGTGATGCGATCTTGTGATCGGATCACAGCTACGGAGAAGAGGGACGGACATTTTCTCCTCATCTCCTCCGCTGCCTGTCTCTGCATACATCGCACTGCACTAGGATGACATGCGAGAGCAGTGCGATGTTTCACACGCTCCCATAGACTTGTATGGGTGTGTATGAGCCAAGACTCGCTGCCAAACACAAAATGCTGCGATTCATTGCTCAGGCTGACATGGCATGAGAAATCAATCGCAGATGGACACTGCCCCACAGTTTTGCACTGGTACAAGTGTGACACCCCTGACCTTATCAGGGTGCCACAGGGAACTGCACTCCTTTCTCTTATGGTGCACTGCAGAACTCACCCTCCATGGTTCTGGGATCCTAACTATTAGTATTGCTTCCATCAGCATTCAAATCCTAGCCACACCACACCCTGTCAGGCACACCAGTGGGTGGTCTAGCTGGAAAAGGGCCACCCGCCTAGGGGTCAGGCAGACTGGTGGGAGGGACATAGTCAGTTCAGAGTAGCCCTCAAAGAGTGAGGAGCGGAGGGAGTTGTAGCTCCCTGGGAGACTTTGGTTAGGTCACAGACGGTGGTCTGGGACCAGAGGAGTCAGAGACTCGGTCACAGGGTATTGGAGAAAGGTGCCCAGACTTAGTTTTGGAGAACGGTCGGCACCAGAAAATCTAGTAACCGGACTGGTATCGAGCATGGCAGGGTACTGGACCCTACATCACGCTTCACGCAACCTGATAATTAACCTGTGGAGGATAGTCTCTTTATGAACTTTCCCCATGAGCTCAAAGATCGAAGGCACCAACAGAACGAGGGGGATAGGGCTTTCCAGCTTATGCGGCCTACAAAAATCCCAAGTGTCACCCATCGAGAGCACAGCTTATAATTATAGGGAGCGGGACCCCGACAGCTTCAGGCCAAGGGGGTCACTCAGAAACATCTAAACACAAGTGCATGAAGGTAGGCCCAGGACCAACTAGCAATACCAACGGGAACGGATTCCCGGACAAGCTCCCCAGAGTGGCAGCGGCACCCAGAGATTTGGTTTACTCCTGTGTCAGAGTCTACTTAATGGTTGCACCAACATCCACACGGCCTGAGTGAGTATGCTGCTCTCCCCTGCGTCCTGCCTGCCGCATAGACTCCACCACACTTCCCTACACCTCCACCATCCAGAGTCCCGGGGCCTCATCTACCCGTGGAGGGATCGTCATCTGTCTGCCCCACTCCATCTCCCCCGGGTACTCCCATCGGCAGCGGCGGTACTCCCCTTACCGCGAACCACTGGTGGCGTCACGAACACTAATCCCTTATAAATAATGCAGGGGCGGTACACAAGTACAATCTGATGTTTTATAGGATTGCTCTGGTCCGTGTAAAACGCAAGTGGAACCCTTACATGAAAAAATAACTGAATTCCTATTCCTCCATCATATCATACCCTCATACAGGAGACTTGACATAATTGCTTTATTTTTAGAGTAGGACAAAAAAACTGGATAATCATTTCTCAACAACACGTGCTACTAATTCATAGGTTCAGTAAAAAATCTCAACGTTCAGCTGCAAAGATCACATTTGTTCCCGCACATGACAGTGCACGTTTCTGCATCTCAACATTTTTATGATATTTTACAACCTACTTTTTTGCCGCGCAGCGTAGTCATTAATCACTCGGCAATAGCCTGTCTGAGATGCTATATGTGATTTCATGGACCTGATTCCTGAGATCCCAGGTGGAAATTTTAGCAGTTATGGAATTGAACGTATCATCTCTCCGAAGAACAAAACTCAAATAGATTACTTAGTAGACCTCAATGCTTTCGTACGGCAAGATAATTCTCTTTTTTTTTTCCCAGAATATAATGTAACACTACGGCCGTGATGAGGTACAGGGCAATGCGCATCGATTTATTAAACTAATCAGTAGCCATTATGACAGTTATGTGAGATAGAAAACATGGCCGTGTTGTTCTCCGGCTGTAGACTCCGCTATATGATCTGAATGTTCTCCCGGATATTAATAATGTTCCACAGTTTAGGAGAATTATGCAGAGATTCAGTAAATTAGAAAGCACGTTCTGTCACTTTTTCTTATTTTGAGCAGTAAAGAGAAGTAAACTGTACTGATTATAAACCAGAATTACCCTTACTGTACAGGAGACTTCATCTCAGGGCTAGGACAAATGGCGAGTAAAACGGAGCGATAAAAAATCACATTCCACTATCATACTCTCTGGGCCCTCTCCTATGTGCGATTTTTTTCTCCGCCCTAATCGGACTGAAAAAACAAACGCAGCATGCTGCGGGTGGAATCCGATCCGTTTTTACTCGCACCCATACAAGTCTACGGGTGCGAGAGAAACATCGCACTGGACTTGGATGACACCGGAATGCAGTGCGATAATCACATCAGCTGATAATGGAGCAGATAGGGAGATTATTCCCTCCCTCTCCTCCGCAGCTGTGATCTGATCACAGGATCGGATCACAGTGGCATGACACTCGGCTAACGCTCGCAGCAGATCCTGAGCCAAGGGTCATTAGCATAACGCATCCAATGCTCTCTCATTGGCTGCTAAATGCTCGTGTGGACATAGCCTTAAGGGCACATACAATGCAACTTTAAGTGGTCCTCCAGTTTAGAAATATCTAATAATATCGTTATCCATGTAAAAACAAAAATGGAGCAACGGGAGGAATTGTTAACAAATTATGAACTAAGCATGACTATAAACTCCTTGATGGCTCCTGCCAGCCAAGCTCTGCCTCCACGCTGCTCCCTGTAGATATTTGTTGATACATTAGCAAGTCAACAACACGTCCCTGGATTCAGTGGTCTTGTGATGTCTACCTTGGCTGACTGCAGAGAGCAGCAATTGTCATGAGTTGCCCATTTAACATCCTAACTAGAGATGAGCAAACCTGAAAAGTAGAGTTAGGTGCTCATACTGACCACAGACTTTACGAAAAAGTCAGAGTTTGGGTGCCTTGTGTATGCTGACCACTCGCACAAGCATTGCTGTGCTCGGGTACGCTTGGTGCTCAGTTTTCAGTGTTTGAATGGCTCACACTGGGAGTAACAATGGCATGATCCAATGTAGTGTTCACCAAACAAAAAAAATGAAAAAATCCAACCCACCCGCCCCCGG
Source organism: Anomaloglossus baeobatrachus (assembly GCF_048569485.1). NCBI lineage: Eukaryota > Metazoa > Chordata > Amphibia > Anura > Aromobatidae > Anomaloglossus > Anomaloglossus baeobatrachus. The sequence continues at coordinate 535,898,109 of NC_134358.1, read as the reverse complement.
AAGTGATCTGTTTATTTCTGGCTGCATGTGGACGGAGACCTGAACTGCCCAATGAGTGACTTTCATTGGGGTTCAGGTCAAGTTCGGGTCCCAATCCGAACTTTAGCTAAAGTCCGACTGAACCCGCGGAACCGAACAAACACTAGATTATTTCTAGCTATTTGTTGACATAGCGGCAAGTCTACAACCAGGGACTTCTGCAGGTAATCACTGGATTCAGTGGTCATGTGATGTCTACCTTAGGATGACCGCTGGAGCAGCAATTGTCATGAGTTGCAGATGTAACATCCTAACTAGAGATGACCGAACCTGAAAAGTAAAGTTCACTCTTTATACCGACCAGAGACTTTACAAAAAAATCAGAGTTCGGGTTCGTAGTTTGGGTGCTTTACCTATGCTGACCACTCGAATGAGCATTGCTGTGCTCGGGTGCGCTCGGTGCTCAGCCCAGGGCGAGCTGCTTGCAGTGTTTGAAGGTTCATACTGGGGGTAACAACAGCAAGATCAGATGTAAAAACCAAAAAAAAAAAACCTGGGTGTGTCCTATTTTAATGTGCGTCTTATAGTTCGAAAAAATACCCCGAAACAGATGTCCGTGGATGGATACCTGGCCTTGGTAATTCCCTTGTCATATCTTTAAACTTGTCAAAGAGTTGGATATTGACTAAAAGGGCCACTTAATATGGTGGTTATGGTGGTTTCCTAAAAAGAGCCACTCCTTGGCTAGGTCCTTCCCGGAGGGATATCTGGCTGGTTTCTGTGTTGAGACTCCTAACAGAGGCTCCACGGACTTTTTTTGAGTCCGACAAATATGGCACATCCAAGCAGGGTTGCCAACTTGACTTTTTATTTTTTCAGGACAGTTTACCAAACATCACATATAGGCAACATTTTTTTACAAAACATCGAAAAACCATAATAAGGCATTACATAATAAATGATCCACGTCTACAGCTAATGTCTTCTACTATGAAGACATTAGCTGCATTCACGGTGAGCTGTGAAATGATGGTAATTTCATACAGTCAAATAATCTTTGGAAGATTGAAAAAGTGTCCTATTTTTACAAACTGTCCTAGAATTTCTGGATGGTTGGCATCCCAACATCTAAGGGCTTCCACTTTACCCCCATTGGATATTCTCGCATTAAGCACTCTCTCCATGCTATCGCATCCAGCGTCAAGCAAACCCCAAACCAGCAATATCATCCTGCCTCCAGCTTACCATTTTTATCTTCCCTCCATGGCCATTACGTGTGCATTCAAATCTTCTCTTTTGTGCAGAGCTACTTATAAAAATACATCATCTGGAGACTTTGCCTTAATGGCTGTTTGCTAGACCTGGTACTAATGAACCAAGCTGGCAGACAGCCACGAGTCACAAATCATGGACCTGTGTACCACAGATTGGGGAACCCTGGCACAGACAGACTGCGTTGGCTTAGTTATTGATTTAAGCAGTCAATAAGACCAGGAATACATATTGTAACTAAAAACCATAAGTAGTATAGAAAACCTTTCATACCACAATAAAAAAAAAAATTGAAGAACAAGGAAAAATAATGAGGACATTATTTTAGAAATTAGTGGATTATCCCCAATTAAAATTTTTGGCAATAAGATTTTTGCACAAATCCAGCAAAATGCCAGGAAGCTAAATCAGGGCATAAATTAATAAAAAATCAGTAGTGTCTTCTTTAAAACTACTTTTGGAGTGGACTATAAACACGTGGGCAATCCACACGGTGACCTGCACTGACGTCTAAAACGTGAATGAAGTGTAAGCAAATTGTACAAGATCATACAGCTGTAGTGGTGGAAAGCTAGCTGTCAGACACAGCCAGACTCCACAACAAGAAGATAAACATGGCCTATTACCATGTTTTCCTTCTCTATACACAGCCCTGAACCAACTTGCAAGCTTGAGTATGCAAATTAAGAAGCACGCACTATCAGTGCTTCCTTCTCTGGACCCAGTGCACATGTGATCACTGGTTGTAGAGAATATGCAAATAGCCTCTTTATATGTAGGGAAGAAACAAGAACTTTTGGATCCTAGGAAACCCAGTGAGGCAAAAGTACTCCTGAAATCAGCAATAAAAAATGCATTAACATGTAAAAATGTCCCCCAGAAGGTGTTTTGATTTGGGACACAGTGTGTAAAATAAATTAAAAAAAATATAAAAGCAAAAAAATATAAAAATTAAAGATAAATGAATAAAAAAGTCATTGCTAGTCTGAATCATTGTTTCTTGTTGTGCCCCCCATTGAAAAAACATGTCCATTTTGTAAACGTAATTTCTACGAAAGACAATTGCAATTTAAAATATATTTAGTGGTCGTTTGTTGTTCTAACAAAAAAGTGAAAAAGTAGAAATATAAAAATGAGATTATCCAGTGAAAGAAGAAAAAAGCAGCACCCGCCGTGACATTTATCCAGACTTTATTAGGAGCGGTACATTAAAGTCATGGATGTCTGAGGTCGAGCACTGGCACCCTGAAGGACGACAGCCATAATTGTGTCATAAAGTAAAAGGGGGGGGTGGTCGGGCAAAAAATTATTGGAATATCAGAAGTATTTTTTTTTTTTTAGAACCGTTAAAAGTGTGCGAAAATGTTCAAGGCTGTACGGGACGTGTAGTACCGCACTGAACTGCAGAGAGGCGCTACTAGACAGCCACAGTTTAACCCGAAGCCATGGTAAATTTAGTGTCCACAGTTTTCTTAGTGAACATTTTTCTACCTTGGACTTTCATCATTAATGTTGCCTTTTTGTAGTTTTTTTAAGTTTTGTTTTAATTTTTTTTAATAACTACGATAATCCAGAATATATAGCAATACGGTACCTATCAGTTCCTATTGGAGCTGTATTAAATAGATTTTACTATATACAGTATATGTTTTAGATTTCTCATAGGTCTTCAGTAGTGATGAGTGGGCTCGCCGATAACCGGGACCGACAGGTCCATGTTATCTGGTTTTTAAAATCCGGTTTTGGGCCGGATTCTGGTCCCCATATAAGTCTATCTAGCGATTAAAAATGTTGGGAGAATGGATAGGAGGATAGGAGCAAGTGCTCTGTACTTACCGAGGCCCCGGGTCAGCTGTACACTGCTTTCAGGACGCACATTCACTTCCAGGGCCGATAATTTACCTTCATTGCATATGCACTGCTTTCCCCGCCCACTTGCATCTGTGGTTGGTTGCAGTCAGACGCTGCCACACAGACTGGGGGCTCGTCTGACTGCAACCAATCACAGATGCCAGGACGGCCAGTGGTCGGTGAAAGCAGTGCATATGGATGAGCAATGAGTCGGACCGGAGCCTCAGTAAGTATGGAGCACTTGTGAAGGAACCAGCTGGGGCTCTGCCAAGGATGGGAGTTGTAATAGTTGTGCTACCACCAACCGGTCCACTCCATGAAAAAGGGGAAAGGTCTGTAGAGGTGGTAGGAGGATGCCACCTCTCAGAGAGGTAATATTCTTTACCTCTGAGTCAGCCTTCAGTCCCATTAAAAGAAAGGCAGACTCCAGTTTCACTTTAAACCTCTTTGCTTTATTCTCTTTGCACATATCTTCATTGTCTGAGGCAGGGCACCTTTTCTCCTCCAAGCATATCAGTTTCCTTGCTACTCTTACTATTTCGACTTTCCATCAGGGTTCTGGTTTACCGATCTCTCCCTGTTAATAAGCGTGCTCTGGCCATGCTGACCTCCCTCTTCCCAGGAAACCTCAGCAACTTCACTTCTTGCCAGTCCTCAAATGACAGGGCGACCTTCTTTCCTTCAGGACGTGACTACCCTTCACTCCGTATTGCTCTGCAGCCTCCTGCTTCCTTGTCTCCTTCACTACCCTGTCTCCTTCCTTCTCCAACTAGTGCCCTCCCCATGATCCTAAACTCTCTCTTCCCCTTCCTACAACAAACTACGAGGACCCTGTGCCCTCTAGTGGTGCACCACACAAACTACACCCCAACCTACCCTTCTATCCAGCTCCTGTCACCCCCTTACACTCGTTTCATTCTTATTCTCGTTATTTTTCCTTTATTTTTTTTTTCTTAATTCCCTGAGTGCCGGATCTAGATCAATATCTAGAATCCTGGACCTGGGTTTGGCACCCGGGCACCTTTGAAACCGCTCTGGACTTTTACAGTCCGGGTCTGCCCATCACTAGTCTTTAGTAATAATGGTACTTCTAGGGGGGGTTGGGGTGGAATTCTAGAATCAAATTAATAAAACATGGGACTTTTCCTAAAGCGATGACTGTGGAAGTGTAAACCTGGGTTACATCATTGTCTGTGTGCTCATAGATTATAGTGTGTTTCTTTTGAGGATTATGCTATGGCTTGGTGCTAGGGAGATTTAAGTGCAGCATCTTTTTGTCTGCATTTCTTTCTACTTGCAGAAATCAAAGCAGAACCCTGGGGAGGTTTATATCCCAGGAAACGAATAAAGCTTGAAGGATTTTCAATAAAAAGTTGTTTTTATTACTACACCGGTGCTCTTATTTTTTGATGTAATCCGTACAAACATGATTATACCTTCATGGAATGTCCGGCATTTTATATAAAAAAGAATTTGGAACTTCTTTTTCTTATTCATTTTATTCTATAAAACGGGAAAAAAAAACCTACATGTATATTATGAACATTACATATAAGAAGATATATTATTGTTTGTTATGTTTAAATCAATTCATATTTTCTCTGTGTTTTTTGTTTGTTTTTTTGTAATTTTTATATTGTTGATTACATGTATTGAAGATTTTTTTTTCCAGGTTATCCTTAAATTGGTGTAACATACCAGAGAGGGGCAAAGGTTACAGTCCTCAAATCGGCCCGCTACGCTACAGACACGGGGGGAACAGAGTGGTGTGTGGAGTGGGTGTAGACGTGGTACCTTTTAGCAAATTCTCATCTGGAGTTTCCTCACAGTGCGATGTTACATTGCGGCGTTACTAGAGATGAGTCTGTGGTGGATGGCACGGGGCAGGCAGCAGTTGTAGAAGACCTTATCCAGGGGGTGAGGGTCTTCTTCTGTTACGGCCAGCAGGCACTGTGGCTAAGCCCCCGACTGCCAGGCTAAACCCCTTTCCATGGGGGACGTGGTTCCACCATCCATTCCGGAATCCATGCTCCGCAGCCGCAGGGGTGACCCATAGGGTCCGGGTCTCTCTCCAGGGACATCCTCTCTACATTTTTACAGTCCCAAAAAGCCCCATTCTCCTCTTTCCTACTTCCTGTCTCTCCCTTATATCTAACCTACTCTCCTCCCATTTCGCTCTCCCTGTCTATCCAGGTGCCAGGACAGCCATGCTACAACACTGCCACCTGGTGGCTTTTTATACAATTTACATGCACATTATAAATTACACTTACATTTTACACAGTTTACATACACATAACACACTATGCAAAGACCATCCGTGTGCTGGATACTTCTGCAGTGGTGGGCTTAACCCTTACCCCCCTACAAGTCAACATCCAGTTAAAACCTCAATGACTTTACTGCATACTTGTCTTAAACAATGTTTCCAGTTAATATTCACAGGCTTGACACAACATTTTCCAACAGGCAATTTGTTCTCTATCCATTCCGGCTCTCCCATTACGGTTGCAGTCAGAGTCCCACCGGCTATCAAAGAGGATGAGGGTTTGGTGCTGCTGCTGTTAGGCGCTGTGCTGCTGCTCTCCATGGCTATGCCACTTTCCTAGGATAACTCGTAGAGTCTCCTATCCTGCGGTATCAGTGGCCCTGTCAGTCATCACCGACTCCACCAACTGTATTCATGTTTGCCCACTTGAGGAGGGGGGCACTGTCTGATCCCGTACTCTACCTCGCTGAAGCCTCCCTGCCGCCATCTGCATTTTCTGGTCACCAGGTTTCTTCCTCCAACTCAATCTTCTGCCTGTTCACCTCCACACCACACTGTACCACTCTGCTGCATCTGCTACTTGCAGTTGACTCTGTTACTCTTCCCTATCTGACTAAAACCAGGAAATGACTTCCTTTATATCCCTTCACTGTGTGCCAGGCCTATCCAGCTAACCCTATCAGTACTGCCAATATACCTCCTATTTGAGCCTCCCTTCCCTGCTAAGGAGCCATCTAGAGGTAGCTGACAGTACTGTGACATAACCCACATGACAAGGCATTTTGACATTTCCACATTACTGAGCACTACACCTAAAAATACACAGGTCAATAACATTTCTCCTAATCACACATCTAAAAGGAATGACGTCTTCACGGGCGGTAGGGCACCGGACACCCTCTTACAGTGGCGCCTGGCGTCTGCCTCACGGCGGGCATTTAGTTAAGCCCCTTTCATGAAAGAGTAAGCCTGGGTCCACCCTGTGGTCCAATGGCTCAACTCCTGCTCACCATCTTCAGCAGGTCAGATTGCTGCCTAAATTAGTTGTCGGACATTTGTCACAACTTCTTATAACATGGAAGGGAATTTACTTAGAAACGGATGCAACTTATGAAAAATGTTGACAAAACGTCACAGATTTTGAGAAAACAAAAAATTGGGCTTTGTGTTGCAAAAAAGAAGCAGCAGGAACAAAACAAAAAAAGCTCTATGTTTTTTTGAAAGTACCGTTTTATAAGACACACCTCAAATTTGGGGAGAAAAAAGGTAGAAAAGGTAGAAAAAAAATATTGGGTCTGTTTTATAATCTGCTGGTGTTTTATCAGGGAGAAAGGACAGCAGCGGAGTGGGGGTCACAGGAGGCAGTGGCGGTACTGGGGTACTGCAATGCTGCCAATGGTAAAGAGGGGGGCCCAGATACTCACTGCGGGGTCCGCTCTGGGCTGGTGACGCGGCTCTGCTGTGCAGGGCTGGTGACGCGGCTCTGCTGTGCAGGGCTGGTGATGCCGCTCTGCTGTGCAGGGCTGGTGATGTGGCTCTGCTGTGCAGGGCTGGTGACGCGGCTCTGCTGTGCAGGGCTGGTGATGCGGCTCTGCTGTGCAGGTCTGGTGATACGGCTCTGCTGTGCAGGGCTGGTGATGCGGCTCTGCTGTGCAAGGCTGGTGATACGGCTCTGCTGTGCAGGGCTGGTGATGCGGCTCTGCTGTGCAAGGCTGGTGATGCGGCTTTGCTGTGCCGGGCTGGTGATGCGGCTCTGCCGTGCAGGGCTGGTGATGCGGCTCTGCCGTGCAGGGCTGGTGACGTGGCCCTGCTGTGCAGGGTTGGTGATGCAGCTTTGCTGTGCCGGGCTGGTGATGCGGCTCTGCTGTGCAGGGCTGGTGACGTGGCCCTGCTGTGCCGGGCTGGTGATGTGGCTCTGCTGTGCCGGGCTGGTGATGCGGCTCTGCTGTGCCGGGCTGGTGACGTGGCCCTGCTGTGCCGGGCTGGTGATGCGGCTCTGCTGTGCCGGGCTGGTGATGCGGCTCTGCTGTGCCGGGCTGGTGATGCGGCTTTGCTGTGCCGGGCTGGTGATGCGGCTCTGCTGTGCCGGGCTGGTGATGCGGCTCTGCTGTGCCGAGCTGGTGACGTGGCCCTGCTGTGCCGGGCTGGTGATGCGGCTCTGCTGTGCCGGGCTGGTGATGCGGCTCTGCTGTGCCGGGCTGGTGACGTGGCCCTGCTGTGCCGGGCTGGTGATGCGGCTCTGCTGTGCAGGGCTGGTGATGCGGCTCTGCTGTGCAGGGCTGGTGACGCGGCTCTACTGTGCAGGGCTGGTGACGTGGCCCTGCTGTGCCGGGCTGGTGATGCGGCTCTGCTGTGCCGGGCTGGTGATGCGGCTCTGCTGTGCCGGGCTGGTGATGCGGCTTTGCTGTGCCGGGCTGGTGATGCGGCTCTGCTGTGCCGGGCTGGTGATGCGGCTCTGCTGTGCCGGGCTGGTGACGTGGCCCTGCTGTGCCGGGCTGGTGATGCGGCTCTGCTGTGCCGGGCTGGTGATGCGGCTCTGCTGTGCCGGGCTGGTGATGCGGCTTTGCTGTGCCGGGCTGGTGATGCGGCTCTGCTGTGCCGGGCTGGTGATGCAGCTCTGCTGTGCCGGGCTGGTGACGTGGCCCTGCTGTGCCGGGCTGGTGATGCGGCTCTGCTGTGCCGGGCTGGTGACGTGGCCCTGCTGTGCCGGGCTGGTGATGCGGCTCTGCTGTGCCGGGCTGGTGATGCGGCTCTGCTGTGCCGGGCTGGTGACGTGGCCCTGCTGTGCCGGGCTGGTGATGCGGCTCTGCTGTGCCGGGCTGGTGATGCGGCTCTGCTGTGCAGGGCTGGTGATGCGGCTCTGCTGTGCAGGGCTGGTGATGCGGCTTTGTTGTGCAGGGCTGGTGATGCGGCTTTGCTGTGCCGGGCTGGTGATGCTGCTCTGCTGTGCAGGACTGGCGATGAGGCTCTGCTGTGAGGGGCTGGTGACGCGGCTCTGCTGTGCAGGGCTGGTGATGTAGCTCTGTTCTGCGCGGATCTGCTCTGCTGTGCGTTGAATCACCAGCCATTCTAAAGGTGTCAGCGGTCGGCAGTGAGGGCTTCAAATAATGATGGCTCCATCTGCACATGCGCTGACTCTAGGCACCATTATTTGAAGCCCTGACCACCGACCATCAACATCTTCATAATGGCCAGTGACTCACAACCTCCTGCAGAGCAGAACAGGGCCGTGCAGCCCCGCATGGAGCCGAGCAGCCCCGCACATAGCAGAGCCACGTCACCAGCCCCGCACAGAACAGAGCCGCACTGCCCGACGCACAGAATTTCGTCGCACAGACCAGTGTGGGCACCACACCGTATAGCACTGCCCCTGCCTCCTTTGACCCCTCTTCACCAGTAAACTACATTCAGATTTTAAGACGCACCCCTCATTTTGCTCCCAATTTTTTTGCGAGGAAAAGTGCGTCTCATAATCCGAAAATACGGTCTATAAAATATAATTGCCAAACTTAGCTGCTTGTATGATTTGTGATTTACTAATATTTTGCCATTCATAAAGTTTGACCAGAAATCTCTTTTAGTTCTGGACCTACACACAGCTTTTTTGGATGGAATAAAAAGACACCCGGTCCCTTTAACGGATCGGAGCTCCCGCTGGTTTGTTCATTTTTGAAGTTTAAGGCTGCGAATATAATTTATTTTCATTGTTCGGGAAGATGGGAGATGAAAGGATTACTAAACTTCACAGACCGTTCTATTAACTAGATGTTGGCGTAGTGAGCATCGGCGGAGAATGTTTCATTATACCTATTGTTCTGCTGTAAATGAGATATATATCTTGACTATAGCCATTCCTCTCTTTTAATTCACACTGCGCTGACACAAATGAAAATTAATGCAATTAATACCCAAACCTGTCAGAAAAGAACAGCTTTATTCATGACTTTTATGATTTTCGGGAACTTTTAATAACGATAACCAGCAGAATTTCCATTTATTTAAGATAATTATCTCGCTTGTTTTGCATTTACACATTAGCAGATTTATTGCATATTAGCTTAAAATATAGGGGAAAATTTGCTGTCTTTAAGAACGAGATTATCCGGTTATCTGGCAAGTTGTTAGAATTTTCTCCCTATAAGCTGAATTATTGGAAAATTGTACCGAGTATAGGGTAAATTATGAGAAATAGGTAGGCTATGAGCTCTTGGTGTACAAGTGGCTTAAAAGCACCCACATCGGTGACCACCAGTCACCAGATCAAAGCTGGAAGCCAATTCCGCAAGCATATTGGTTCTTCAGTTGCGGAAGACACTGGTGATGTCACCTCCACTTAATGAAGGCACAATTGTGCATACTCCACTTCACACTATTACTCTATAGCACACTAATTTTTTTCTCTACTCCTACATATAATGTGAGGATCATTTACAGGAGATCCAGGACTATTAAATCTATTTTTGCTCTTAGCAAACTACTTAAATCTAGAGGAACCTGCCATCTGTTGACCTTACCTACTATAACTGGCAGTATGTTGGCCATACCACCCTTAGCTTGGGTACCAGTTTCAAGGAACAGAAAGTAGAAATCTACAGTTAGGTCCAGAAATATTTGGACAGTGACACAATTTTCGCGAGTTGGGCTCTGCATGCCACCACATTGGATTTGAAATGAAACCTCTACAACAGAATTCAAGTGCAGATTGTAACGTTTAATTTGAAGGTTTGAACAAAAATATCTGATAGAAATTGTAGGAATTGTACACATTTCTTTACAAACACTCCACATTTTAGGAGGTCAAAAGTAATTGGACAAATAAACCAAACCCAAACAAAATATTTTTATTTTCAATATTTTGTTGCGAATCCTTTGGAGGCAATCACTGCCTTAAGTCTGGAACCCATGGACATCACCAAACGCTGGGTTTCCTCCTTCTTAATGCTTTGCCAGGCCTTTACAGCCGCAGCCTTCAGGTCTTGCTTGTTTGTGGGTCTTTCTGTCTTAAGTCTGGATTTGAGCAAGTGAAATGCATGCTCAATTGGGTTAAGATCTGGTGATTGACTTGGCCATTGCAGAATGTTCCACTCTTTTGCACTCATGAACTCCTGGGTAGCTTTGGCTGTATGCTTGGGGTCATTGTCCATCTGTACTATGAAGCGCCGTCCGATCAACTTTGCGGCATTTGGCTGAATCTGGGCTGAAAGTATTTCCCGGTACACTTCAGAATTCATCCGGCTACTCTTGTCTGCTGTTATGTCATCAATAAACACAAGTGACCCAGTGCCATTGAAAGCCATGCATGCCCATGCCATCACGTTGCCTCCACCATGTTTTACAGAGGATGTGGTGTGCCTTGGATCATGTGCCGTTCCCTTTCTTCTCCACACTTTTTTCTTCCCATCATTCTGGTACAGGTTGATCTCTGTCTCATCTGTCCATAGAATACTTTTCCAGAACTGAGCTGGCTTCATGAGGTGTTTTTCAGCAAATTTAACTCTGGCCTGTCTATTTTTGGAATTGATGAATGGTTTGCATCTAGATGTGAACCCTTTGTATTTACTTTCATGGAGTCTTCTCTTTACTGTTGACTTAGAGACAGATACACCTACTTCACTGAGAGTGTTCTGGACTTCAGTTGATGTTGTGAACGGGTTCTTCTTCACCAAAGAAAGTATGCGGCGATCATCCACCACTGTTGTCATCCGTGGACGCCCAGGCCTTTTTGAGTTCCCAAGCTCACCAGTCAATTCCTTTTTTCTCAGAATGTACCCGACTGTTGATTTTGCTACTCCAAGCATGTCTGCTATCTCTCTGATGGATTTTTTTCTTTTTTTTCAGCCTCAGGATGTTCTGCTTCACCTCAATTGAGAGTTCCTTAGACCGCATGTTGTCTGGTCACAGCAACAGCTTCCAAATGCAAAACCACACACCTGTAATCAACCCCAGACCTTTTAACTACTTCATTGATTACAGGTTAACGAGGGAGACGCCTTCAGAGTTAATTGCAGCCCTTAGAGTCCCTTGTCCAATTACTTTCGGTCCCTTGAAAAAGAGGAGGCTATGCATTACAGAGCTATGATTCCTAGACTCTTTCTCCGATTTGGATGTGAAAACTCTCATATTGCAGCTGGGAGTGTGCACTTTCAGCCCATATTATATATATAATTGTATTTCTGAACATGTTTTTGTAAACAGCTAAAATAACAAAACTTGTGTCACTGTCCAAATATTTCTGGACCTAACTGTATCTACCTATCCACCGCCAGCTCCAGGTTTTCATGGGCTCCGGGCGAAAGAGTCTCATTGGACCCCTTTATCATATTCCACAATTCATGATTTAATATAAAGATTGTGGGCTGTATATATAATGCAATCCCCATAAATATAAATTCCCCCTTGTGCACTTTTTCCACCTTGTGTGCTCTTCCTCCTTATGCGCTCACCCCGTATGCTCTCTCCTCTGTATGCTCTTCTCCCCCCATGCGTTGTCTTCTCCCCGTGTGCTGTTTTCTCCCCCCGTGCGCTGTCTTCTCCCCCTGTCCGCTGTCTCCCCCTCGCGCTATCTCTGTGCGCTGGCTGTCTTCTCCTATGCACTGTCTTCTCCCCCTGTGCTATGCAATGAGTGCAGTGTTCAGACTGTTGGCGGCTTATAAATAGCAATAAGCTGGCAACAGATCGGTGTCACTATACAGAGGTTCAGGAGATCAGCACTGCCACGCAGGTGACGTCACTGTTGTCTGGTGCCAGCTTATTACCATTCATAAGCCGCCAACAGTTTGGACGTTGCTCTCACTGCAGACCTCATTCACAGGCCTGGAGGCGGGAGAAACAGAGTAGTTGTAGTAGTAGTCGTAGTTGGAGTTGGAGTTGTGAGGAGAGAGAGTGGGAGTCAAGTTCAAGTCCAGAAGCAGACCTGTGCTCAGGCCTGCCAAAGACTACTCCGGTGGCTGGGTTGGAGCCCAGTCACCATTGGCAAGAAGGCAGACAGTAGTGGCCGCCTGCAGGAGACCGGGAAAACGACCGGTGGAACCGTAAGGGACTGGGACAGGGTAGTGGCCCGCTGGAACCGAACCGGGGAGCCAACTGGATACCGGAGCACCAGGCAGGATACTCAGACCCCGAACTAGGCTAGAAGCCACCACCATAGTCAAATTAACTGATTTCGGTCTGGACCTCAGGGGTTCATTCCCACCTAAGTCCCGATTGAAGGCAACAGCCCAACCATTCCGGATAAGTGCCACCTCCAAGGGCCAGAGATCCAAAGGGCCAGCATCTGCGGGCAAACGGGCTCCTACGACAGATACACGCCGGGGAGCAGACTACCGGTGCCTAGGTACAGGAGTCAAGATTCACATATATATGCAGGAGAAAGGTGGACATTACCAACCTAACCTGAGAAAAGCTGCAGTCGGGTGCGGGCCCCGTTCATCACTCCGTTTGGTTTACCAGCGACTCCAGTGTCTTGTGTCAGAGTGAGTACACCAGTGCCATCAGGCACCGCGCCACGCTGCACCGCAACACTACCCCCTGCACCCGGGCCTCGGCCCACCGGACCCCGGGACCAACTACCCATACCCACGGAGGGGTCAACACCTAGCTGCGCCATTACACTGCTTCCGGGATCCCCGTACCTTCACCGCAGCGGTGGTGTCCATAATCACCACAACCTGTGGGTGGCGTCACGAACTATCACCTCAAATCCAAACACTCCGAATCCCCGCGTGTAGCGCCAACTCCCTTGCAGAGCGACGTGACCCCGGGGTCCGTGAGAGGCTCGAGCCACCACCCGCAGTGCGAGCACGGATCCGAGCGGCTCAGCGGTCGCAGCCGAGCCCGCGGGGCGGTACAAGTGCATCAGAGGCTAGGTCCCGTAAGGACCTTACTGGTCATGTCTGTGAGGTGGCAGGCTCTGATAGGCCGACACACATCAGGTGTCCTGATGATATGGCTACTCCGGACTGGCTCGCGGAGGCCCGCCCCTATGACACGGCAACTCACCATTGGTCGTCAGATGATGACTGGTGAGGTGTTTGAGGCGTGGCAGCCATGAGTTCATCAGTGACCTGGCGGTTCCAGATAGGCCGCTGGTGATGTCGTTGATACCATGGCACTCCGCTATTGGACCCTAGTGGTGCCATTGTGGTCCACCCTGGGTTTGGTGCGGACCCAGGTTATAAAAGGGGCTGGAGACAACATGGAGGTGCGCAGTCTTCTCTTATGCTTGTTGTGAGTGGAGTTGAGCGATGTTTGATGTTCGAGGTTCGCCAATTTCATGTTCGAGTGATTTTGGGGGGTGTTCGAACTCGAGCTCGAACTCGAGCTTTTTGCTAAAAGCTCGACAGTTCGAGTTAGGTTCGAGAACGGTTCGATCAACAAAAACGTGGGTTTTAACAGTAAGGCTATGTGCACACGTTGCTATCTGCATGCGTCCTGCGTCCCCAGCACAATCCCTATCTCTTTCCTACTCACCGATCATGGGCGTCTCGCTGCACGGCTGTCAGAAATCTGCGGCGTCTTTTCCTCTTTAGAAAATGGCTGCCGCTTCATTATTCAATCAGGTATTCCGTGCTTTCCCAGCCCACCGGCGCCCATGATTGGTTGCAGTCAGACACGCGCCCACGATGAGTGACAGCTGTCTCACTGCAACCAATCAGAGCCGCCGGCGGGCTGGTCTATATCGTGCAGTAAAATACATAAATAAATAATAAAAAAAAATGCGGTTCCCCCATATTTGATACCAGCCAGGATAAAGCCACATGGCTGGAGGCTGGTATTGTCAGGATGGAGAGCACCACATTATGGGGAGCCCACCACCCTAACAATATCACCCAGCAGCCGCCCGGAATTGCCGCATCCATTAGATGCGACAGTCCCGGGACTCCACTCAGCTCATCCCGAATTGCCCTGGTGTGGTGGCAATCAGGGTAATAATGAGTTTAATCATGCCAGGCATCTCCCCGAGATACCTTAAACTGTAAGTGAAAGTAAAGAAACACACAAAATGAAAAATCATTTATTAATAATAATAAAATAATAAGAATAAAAGACAAAAAAACATCCTCTTTCACCATTTTATTAATCCCAAAACAACAATACAGGTCCAAAGTAATCCACACGACACTGTCAGCTCTGCTAGCTCTGCTACATGAAGATGACAGGGAGCGTTCTGTGTCCTCTCCACGTAGCACATGAAGAGAATCGCGCTGTAATCTGAGACTTCAGTCTGCACTGCAGAAGTCAAGATTACCAAATTTGCCTATGTTTTTCATTAGAGCCAGTAGCTCAATGGTTAGAGCACTCGACTCAGAAGCATTAGTTCACGAGTTTTAGCCCCCGGGCCGTCCCGGAAAAAATTTTGTTTATTTTTAATTTTAAATTAGAATTATTTATTTATAAATCTAATTTAATTTAATTATGCACTGAGGGGAGGAGCCGGACATCAGCTGTGAGACATACCTTTAAAATCGGAGCAGTTCATGGAATGAGGCTGCATTGCTTTATCTCTTTCTCTCAGTCAGTCAGTCAGTCTCAGTCAGTCAGTCTCAGTCAGTCAGTCTCAGTCAGTCAGTCTCAGTCAGTCTCAGTCAGTCAGTCAGTCAGTATCAGTCAGTCAGTATCAGTCAGTCAGTCTGAGTCAGTCAGTCTCAGTCAGTCTCTCTCTCTCCTCTCTTCTCTCTCCTCTCTTCTCTCTCTCTCTCCTCTTCTCTCCTTTTCTCTCCCCTTCTCTCCTTTTCTCTCCCCTCTCTCTTCTCTCTCTCTCCTCTCTCTCTCTTCTCTCTCTCTCCTCTCTCTCTTCTCTCCTCTTCTCTCTCTTTTCTCTATCTCTCTCCTCTCTCTCTTCTCTCTCTCCTCTCTCTCTTCTCTCTCACTCTCCTCTCTCTCTCCCTCTCTTCTCTCCTCTTCTCTCTCTCTCCCTCTCTTCTCTTTTCTCTCTCTTTTCTCTCTCTTTTCTCTTGTTTCTCTTTCTTTTTTCTCTCTCTCTCTTTTCTCTCTCTTTTCTCTCTCTCTTCTTTGTCTCTCTCTCTCACACCTGGCGATGATGCGGTCACCTGACGGAATCAGCTGACACTATAAGTCGAGCGGGGAGGCCGGCTTTTTACCGCCCGGCCGGCTAAACTATCAGCTGATGCTGTCGGACAGGAGTCTGCACAGAAGTATGTAGTTTGTGATGCATCATCTGATTGTATAAAAGCTGTTTGTACAATCAGCTGCTGTGTCATGTGATCCAGGCCCTTGAACCTGACATATCATCTGATCGCTTTGCCTTCCAGCAAACCGATCAGATGATATTGGATCCGGATTGGACGGCGCGGGACCCTTGACCCAGGATTGCTGTGGAGGGGGGTTCTTTATTTTAATAAAGATGGAGTCAATAATTGTGTTGTGTTTTATTTCTATTAAAAATATTTTTCTGTGTGTTGTGTTTTTTTTATCTGTACTAGAAATTCATAGTGGCCATGTCTAATATTGGCGTGACACCATGAATTTCGGGCTTAGGGCCAGTTGATAATATACAGCTAGCTCTAACCCCATTATTACCCAGTAAGCCACCCGTCACCAGGGCAGCTGGAAGAGTTGGATACAGCGCCAGAAGATGGCGCTTCTATGAAAGCGCTTTTTTCTGGGGCGGCTGCGGACTGCAATTTGCAGCAGGGGTGCCCAGAAAGCTTGGGCACCCTGAGCTGCGGATTCCAATCCCCAGCTGCCTAGTTGTACCCGGCTGGACACAAAAATTGGGCGAAGCCCCCGTCATTTTTTTTTTAATTATTTCATGAAATTCATGAAATAATTAAAAAAAAAGGGCTTCCCTATATTTTTGGTTCCCAGCCGGGTACAAATAGGCAGTTGGGGGTTGGGGGCAGCCCGTAGCTGCCTGCTGTACCTGGCTAGCATACAAAAACATGGTGAAGCCCACATAATTTTTGGGGGGGCAAAAAACTCCTGCATACAGTCCTGGATGGAGTATGCTGAGCCTTGTAGTTCTGCAGCTGCTGTCTGTCTGTATGGAGGAGAGCAGACAGCAGCTGCAGAACTACAAGGCTCAGCATGCTCCATTCACTAGTGTATGCAGGAGAGCAGACAGCAGCTGCAGAACTACAAGACTCAGCATACTCCATCCAGGACTGTATGCAGGAGATTTTTGCCCACCAAAAAAATGACGTGGGCTTCACCATATTTTTGTATGCTAGCCAGGTACAGCAGGCAGGTGCGGCTGCCCCCAACCCCCAGCTGCCTATTTGTACCCGGCTGGGAACAAACAAAATAGGGAAGCCCTTTTTTTAATTATTTCATAAATTTCATGAAATAATTAAAAAAAAAAAATCGACATGAGCTTCACCACATTTTTGTGTCCAGCCAGGTACAACTAGGCAGCTGGGGATTGGAATTTCCAGCACAGGTTAGCACGAGCTTTCTAGGCCCCTCTGCTGCAAATTGCAGTCCGCAGCTGCCCCAGAAAATGGCGCTTTCATAGAAGCGCCATCATTTGGTGCTGTATCCAACTCTTCCAGCTGCCCTGGTGACGGGTGGCTTTCTGGGTAATAATGAGTTAATACTAGCTTTGTTTTACTAGGTAGTATTAAGTCAGAGATTCTTAATGTCAGGCAAGTTTGACCCTGCCATTAAGAATCTCCAATAAAGGGTTAAAAAAAAAGACACCACACAAAGAAAAAATACTTTAATAGAAATAAATACACAGACACATTAGAGACTCCATGTTTATTAATCCCTCTCATCCCTCCACGATCCATGGTCTTCTGTCTTCTTTCTCCTTCAACCCATGCAGCTCTGCTACTTCAGACAGCGCTGTATGGGAGGAAGGACGCTGCTGCTCCCCGTGCACTGCAGTCTATTCACTTCAGTGAACAGAGGCTGCAGGCTGTAAGCGGTGACGTCACCGCTGACAGGCGGGTTGCTATAGCAACAGTGATCTCCGTTATTGACCGGCTGTGGCAGCCGGTGAATAAAGGAACAGTTAAGCAGAATGGGGAGTCGACCATGTGCCAGAGCATTTTGCCGGTATACGGAGATGCTGGAACGATCACTGCGTAGCGGAGAGTGCAATGACAGGACCTAGCATGACGTCATAGCCATGTGACCAGTCTGTAGCCAATGAGATAATAGACACGTGACTGGTCACATGCTTTTTTTGACGCCACGGAAGGTCCTATCATCAGTGCTGGTTACCGGGAGGACGCAGCGATTATCGGAAGGAAAAGCGGCGGGAGACAGAGTGCAGGACGCATCGCGGGGACCTGTAAGTGTTATGGCAATGTTTATTAACTGTATGTGTACATTTATAATGTGTTTTATAATGTGTTTGCCTGCCATTGTTTTCAATGGGGCTCGAGAGGTTCGCCGAACCGAACTCGAACGCGGCCTCCGTTCGACGAACCTAACCGAACTCGAGCCTTTAGAGGCTGGCTCATCTCTAGTTGTGAGAACACCTCCATGTATAGAGCCCATTACGGCATAAGCCTTTTTTTGGAAGTGGTAGGTAGGGTTAGGCGTCCGGTGCTTGTCACGCCAAGACACCCGTGGCTCAGCACATTAGGGTCAGGCGCCGGGCTTCCACCTCCTTCCATCCAGTCCTGCTTGTGCAGCCCAGTGGAATTAACTGAGCTGCAGCTGCTACGCCTCCTATACGGTTGTGCCCCCTACGCACACGGACAGCGTACCCCAGGACCCCTGTGGCGTGAACAAGGAGTTCCTGGGCTGGGTGTGTGTACCCTGTTCCCCTCGTATCGGCTTCCCAGTCAATGCTACTGGTGTGACCACCTGGCCTGACGTGTCCTTCACACATGTGGCCAGTCTAGAGGTGACCAGAAACGCTAATCGGAGGACCGCTCGGCCTGACGTGTCCTACACACATGGCCGACAGGGTGCTTTCGTGGCGGTCTTCCGGTCAACGTTACCTGGTCAACACCCGGCCTGACGTGTTCCCTGCACATGTGGTCGGTGTAGCGCCAGGTGCACCAAAACGCTAACTGGGTTGTCGTCTGGTCTGACATGTCCCTACACACGTGACCAATTCCCAGGTTTCCTGGGTTATCTCAGAGCCATCCAGCTCTGTATTCTCCGCCTAACCTTCGGGTTGCCAGCAGCTCCTTTGTCATCTGGAGCACGGTGGGCCCCGACTGGCGATTGGGATATTTACCACCTTATCCTGCCAGTCCCCCCGTAACACATACAACTTGGTTTTTTTTTTGGACAATCCTTTGGCACTTGCTACAACTGTAGGTTGCTTGTTGACTCACTTTGTAGGCTATACAAGTACTGCCAAAGCATTTGCCAAAAAGATATACTCAGCATACATTGGATCCATTGTATGTAATGGACTTAATCGAAATATACATTCAGGGATTTTCCATGTATATAGCGAACATGGTGTGAAAATAACAGAGAAGGAAGCAACAACAAGTACTGGGCAATTTTTCTCTTAGGATGAAGATAATTTGACATTTGACCGCACAAGATTTTATTATTTCTATGTAACCGTCCAATTTGTATCCCGTTCCCTGCGCTGTTTCTGACTTTCACTAAGACGTAACAGATTTTGGCAATGAAGAATCAAGGAAACTTTTATGAGTTTTTGTTGGATGTTGCCAAAGTTGAAACATTAAGGTCTTGGGTTTATACATTTTCCAGATCACAATTGCTAAAAAAAAAAAGTTTTCTGTATATTCCAAAATAAAGAGATGTTTACCAGCAACCATTAATGATTACCCACCGCCTATGAAGAGCGCGGGCAGTAATTACGTAGCCTGATGTGCATCCAGGCTATTATCTGGGGAGCCCATGAATCGCTTTGTACCCGATGCCTCATTTATGAGCCGGTATCACATTCATATCTATAACGCTTCCATGTGGATCCAAGCTTTTGGACTCTGGATGGCTTTTTTTGCATATTGTTATAGCAAACTTCAATCCTTCCATCCATTTCCCTGATTAACTTAGACAGTACCTGGTTCTGTTACAAGGTAACCACAACGTAAGTGTCTCCAGTGAAAGCCTGGGATTGTAATGCCTACAACCATTCATTACCATCCCACAGCTGCGGTCTGTCTGCAGCCACCGCAGAATTCACGCTCAGTCTGTGGCTCCTGATTTGCACTGAAACAATCCGCCTCAATATATTATCTGTCTCTACCCGTCAGGTTTTGGCAACGACGTCAAGATAATAGGCGGCCATCCAAGCCACAAGAGACATGTCAGCAAACAGTTTAACTTCCTTTTTTTCTGTGTGGGTGACCAAAGTATCGGAAAAAAACTGTTTTATTGAAACCTCATGCCGATCCCCATAGCATCCAGTCCTGCTCCATGTGATGGATCGTTAGTTACGTATTGAATCTGGATGTATTGGAACGATATATACTTTATATAAAAAGATAAAAACTTTTTCATCAGCATTTCCTTCCCTCTTGGGTAATATACTTTTATCAACTCAAGTATATTTTACCACTATACGAGGGGCTGCTGATAAGTCTTTAGCTTTACCCAGAAAGAAACGAGTTAGGATGATGAAACTTTACATTTATTCCTCATATTCTCCACTGATGTCACACGCTTCTTACATCGGTTTTCCAAGTTCTGGAAAAAGAGAAGGAAATGCAAAAAGAAGGATTTCGGTTGTTCCTCAAACCAGGCATCCGTCGTAGCCATGGCTTCAGAAATGGTGGGAAATTTGGTACCCTTGAGGTGTTTCTTCAAGTTTGGAAACAAAGATAGTCGGAGGGAGCTATGGGTGGTAGTCAACCAGCTGGAAGCCCAGCGGTTCCAGTTTTGCCGTGGTCACTTGTGCAGTGTGAGCGGAGGCGTTGTCTTACAGGAACAAGATTCCTTTGGACAGCTTGCCGCACCTTTTGTCCTTTAGAACTGCCTTCAATTGGTCTTAAAGTTCAATGTAATGCTTGCATTGATTGTGGAACCCTTTTGAAGGTAGTCCACTAGCAGCACACCCTCCTTTTCCCAGAACACAGACGCCATCACCTTAGCGGCTGATTTTGGCACCCTGAACTTTTTTGAACGAGGAGAAACTCTGTGCCTCCACTCTTTTGACTGCTCCTTGTTTTCAGGGTCATACAAATAAATCCAGATCTCATCCTTAGTGACCAGTTGATCCAGGAAGATATTATCAGAAACACTGACAAATGGATCGGGAAGTTTTCACTCGCATGCTTCTCTGATCTGTTGGCAAACATTTGGGGACCCACTTTGCAGAAACTTCCTCATGTCCAAATGCTCATGGATAATGACACAATCACGTTCATGGGAAATCCCCATGATGTCTGCTATTGCTTTAGCTCAAATTCGTGGATTCTCCAGTATGAGGTTGTGCACAACATCAACGATCTCTGGAACAACCACTCTCGGTCATATAGGACGTTCCTCATCATTGGTGCTGAAGTGGCCCGTTTTAAATTCGGCAACCCAGTTCTTAACTGTGGAATATGAAGGGCATTGATCCCCCAATGTCTGCGACAGATCACCATAAATATCCATGAAAGTTCTCCCATGCAGAAACAAGAATTTTATCACTCCTCTGCTCTCAGTTGCCGTGAATATTACATTAGACTCATCATTTTGTTTTCCCGCGTGTGTAGATTAGGATGCCGATTAGACCGGACTGGACAATATACATGCAGGGCAGGAGATTTTATAAAGGTATTTTGATGGTCTACAGGCGGGGGGTTAGGGGGTAATGTGCACCTTCATGGAATGCAGCACAGGTGCTGTTTAAGGTGCTAGTTTTAGTTTAGAAGGCCCTAATCTGGTGACAGTTTCCCTTTAAGAGAATCTGCCACCAGGTATTTCATACTGCATCTGACAGCAGTATAATGTAGAAACAGAGAAACTGATTCCAGTGATGTGTCCCTTACTGGGCTACTTGGTAAAGATTTGATATAATCCCTGTTTTGTGAATGCTGAGCTCTCTGTATCCCCACCCACACCACTGATTGGCAGCTTTCTCTGTACACTGCATATAGGCAGAAAGCTGCGTGGAGTTTTAAAGAGCTCAGGAATATGAAGCACTACATGGCAGCAGGTTTACTAGTCCTCTAGTGATAATCTCCTGCTGATAAAACTGATTTTATCAAAATTACAATAAGGAGCCCAGTAAGCGAGGCATTGCTGGAATCAGGATCTCTGCCCCTATGTTATGCTGCTCTCAGACTATTTAGCAAAAACCTAGTGACAGATTCTCTTTAAGCAAGTCAGTTGCTGAAAACTTGGAGTGCCTGCGACAAGATGAGTGTGCTATGGGCGCTATGTTGCTTCTGATGTGATGGTAATATAGTGAGAATGCGACCATAAACAGACTGATCGGGCTGGTGCTATGCACACGTGAACAGCATCTTCACAAGCAGCAGTGCTTTAAGTCTTGCCTCACTAACATGAATAGGCACAGTACAGGCATTACTTGAAAATGAGCAGCTATTACACGCATAGGCATAAGCCTGTATTGTGCCTGTTCTTGTTAGCGACCCAAGACTAGAAGTTCTACTGCTTTTACAGATGCTGTGCACTCATCTATCTGTTTATGGTCACATTATCTTTGCCTATTATTGTTATGACAAAGGCCATGATATGTGCTAGGAAGGTACTGTGAGGCTTGATATACACAAGAACTATCATCAGTACATGAATACAGCACCAGAACCATCATCAGTACAAGAATACAGCACCAGAACCAACATCAGTACTGGAATATAGTACCAAAACCATCATCATTACAGGATTACAGCACCTGAACCATCATCAGTACTGGAATATAGTAACAGAACCATCATCAGTACTGGAATATAGTAACAGAACCATCATCAGTACCTGAATACAGTACTAGAACTATAACCAGACTTTAAAGCTGAAATGTGTAAATGCAGCAGTTTCTTCAGTTTTTTATGATTTTCTCTCTATAACTTTATGGCTAAACTGTAAGCTGTGTTGTCCACTCAGTATATGGATTCACCAGAAAGTAATTGCTACTTTGCCTGCTTCTGCTTTTATACAGGCTAATGTATTGTGTCCTGATTGACTGTGCTATACCATTTATCAAACATTGTGTGAAACTTTGATAAATTTATGCAAATGTGCCATCTCACAGAAAATAAAGTATCTTGCAAGTAGGACCTTGAAGAGGTAGCTTCCCAATAAGTCAATGTCATTCTTTTTAGCGATATTTACAACATAAATATCAAGCCAGAAACTCATCAGCAAACAGCTGTATCCAACTATTTGCCTCTCATCAGTGTAAAGCAGAATCTGACTGGCTAATTTCTATTCTTTTCTTCCATGATGCATTGCGTACAAGGTTCAGTACTTGAAGTTCTCTTTAAGGAGAACCAGTAGTTCCTCCATGCTATCTAAAGGGCATTAGAAAGATTGTGCTTTATACTGATGTAGGGCAAGGAACCCGCATTGTACAAAGTCTTCATTCTCTTTTGCCATGAATTCACATGAGGACAAGAATAAAATGAAAGGGTGTAGGGCGTGCCGTCTTATGGGTGTTCTCTATCTTTTGGCAGGGCTCATTGCATTTTTCTGTCCTCAGAAACCGTGATTGATAAAATCTTCTCCTCCGAGCACATTCCTGACCGTCCACAAATATTACGTGTAGCCGTTGTGTTGTTTAGCTTGAGGCTCCACGATCGTGACAAGACAACCTGACATTAAAGTTGCTGAAATAATTTAGGATGAAACAATCCCTTCATATTCCTGAACTTTTGCAATCTTTCAGCTAATTAAATTCCGGTTTGAGGCATGAATGTTTTATTATGTCTAGTGCAGATGTCGACCCACGTTACGTTCCGCCGGCGAAGTAAGAAGGCGGGAATGAAACGTAAAACTATTATTTATGGAAGGGTAATAAAAGAATCAGTTATGCTTCTTGTAAAGTTCAGGGTAGGGCTTTAAAAGGATAGTCCCATATTGTGCATTTATGTGGATATGCCACAAGAATGGGGCCACGTGACATCCTAGAATTGAGAGGTGGCCATGCATGTGCACCAATATCCATTCATTTTTAAAGGTCGGGAAATTGCACACAACAATTTTTCAAGCAGATTAGTGGGAACCTCATCCTTCACAAATTTATGACCTATACTGTCATAGCCTAATTTATGACCTATAGGTGGTTTACGAGGGTTGATCCTACTGATGTGGAACGGCTAGGGGAGACAGTGGTAGTGGTGTGCGCAGGGTTTGCCTGGCCGCAGCGCAACTGTTGGGTAACCCCTTGCCTCCCGGTCGCCGTTCCACTGCCCGGCTGCTTTCGCCACAGTCCATTCGTTCTCTGAGTCAATAAAGCTGACACCGGTATATTTCCTTCAAACAACCAATCTGTACTGAACTTCAGTACAGGGACTATTTCCATTCGCATAACACGGGCACCACTTCTGGTGCCAATGGGGTTCCCTCCAGACTCCACTTCCACAATTAATTTACCGGCCGACCACTTTCCTGGCACCTGGGCTCGATCGGACACCATTAGGCCCCTCATTCTCCTGTCTGATGTCACGCTGCACAAACCGATTTAAATAGTCCTTAATCCTATCCGTCCCACCCACAGGGATTAGCTTGTGCTTTGGAAGGGCTACATGCAATAGCACTCCTCCATTCGTTCTTTTGGCCAGGTCCTACCCTTCTCCATTAAGGCTCCACTGACCTTCGGTCTCACAGGGGATTTCTTTGGGTTTCAAATCCAGGAAAGAATGGACGCCTCCCTGATGACTGACCGAACTAAACCCCCTCTTCTGGGGATGCAGTTCCACAATCCTCTAAAGAGTAGAACCCCGCATGTCCGGGATCAAAGGGTTGACCCTTAGGATCTTAAATTAATAGAATGTTATGGCCTTTTGTCTCTATCTCCTCCTGGGGACTCTCCTAGCCTCATTCTACATCCTGTCCTATATATACACCCTATCCTCCTCCTTTCTCTTAACCCTTGTTCTGCCTAACCAGGTGCCAGGGCAGCCGTCACGGAACCACATTGCCACCTGGTGGCCATTTACAAAATACACAATACATTTTACTACAGCAGAAAAAACTTCTGTGTGACAGCTACTTCTTCAGGGGGGTGGCGTAGCCTTGACCCCTGACACTGAGAAATTCATTTTCAGGCACTCAATTATGTCTAGGAATCTGCTCATTGCCCTGCCATCCCCTGTGACATGATCATAAGGTGCTTATGGGTTTCATGGCAACTGGGGGCCATCTGCCATCTTGGTAGGCTTATGAGGCCCAGTCACAGGCTGGGCTTTATAGGAGACTGTAGTTTTCACTATATACTGTAATTAAGTGATACAGTGGCAATACAGTGTTATTGTAATATATAAGGAAAGCTATTACATTATTGAAGGTTCAAATGAATAAAATAATACAGTGAAGAGTACAAAGGGGTATTTCCAGCTCCAAGATCCTATCCCAATATGTAGAAGGTGTAATAATAATAATAATATTAGCAAATACCTCCAATTATATAGAAATGTAGTATAGTTCTCCTGATTAGCCATGTCTCTTACCTCATGTGCAGGGCATTGCAGCTTCGGTATCCATGGTTACAACCACAAGCTACTAACTTCCTGTCACTATATGATTGGTTGTAACCATGGATACCTAAGCTGCAATGCCCTGCACATGAGGTAAGAGATATAGCTAAAAGGAGATCTATACTACATTTCTAATTGGAGGTATTTGCTAATATTATTATTATTACACCTACTACTTATTGGGATAGAATGTTGGAGATTGGAATAACCCTTTAACTCTTTAGCCCGATTTCCCAATGGAAAAGCAACCACATTCGGGACCCCCATGACCTTATATAAGCTCTGATATTATATCATGTCTGTCTTTAGTGAATCTATAACCCCCGATTTCTGGTCTCTTGTGGTTCCATGTTTTCCAGCCACCATTGATTCCAGATTTGCAGGTGTTTAATGGCGCGCTATGAAAAATGAGCACTGTTAGCTTACTAAAGGTTGCTCGGTGGGAATGATTATACATGGGTTTTCTATATAATTATCCCGTCGCTTTCTCTATGCAATTCCTGCTTTCCTGCAGTCATTAATCCTTCCTCCTGGCAGCTCATGGCTCAGGAGCCTGATGTGAATATTAGTCTATCTGTAGAGAATTATATAGCCACCTCTGTGAGCAGGTGGGAATACGGGAAATAAGGGCAACGTAACTCTACAGGTGCTACATGCCACTCACAACTGCCAACTTTCCATAATGCTCAAACATATCTAAGTATTTACTATCCATGTACAACTGCATAAGCTATGTGCCCGATGCCCCACCTAGATGTGCCTGATGCCGCACCTAGATGTGCCTGTACCCCACCTAGATGTGCCTGATGCCGCACCTAGATGTGCCCGTACCCCACCTAGATGTGACCAATGCTGCACCAAGATGTGCCCGATACCCTACCTAGATGTGCCCGATACCCCACCTGGTTGTTCCTGATACCCCACCTGGATGTGCCCGATACTCAATCTGGATGTGCCCGATTCCCCACCTACATGTACCCAAAACCCCACCTAGATGTGCCCGAAAGCCCACCTGGATGTGCCCGATACTCCACCTAGATGTGCCCGATACTCCACCTGGATTTGCTCGATGCCACAACTAGATGTGCCCGATACCCCACCTAGATGTGCCAGATACCCCACCTGGATTTGCTCGATGCCCCACCTAGATGTGCCCGATGCCGCACCTAGATGTGCCCGATACTCCACGTAGAGGTGCTTGATGCCGCACGTAGATGTGCCTGATACCCCATCTAGATGGGCCCAATGCTGCACCTAGATGTGCCTGATACCCTACCTAGATGTGCCCAATACCCCACCTGGTTGTTCCTGATACCCCACCTGGATGTGCCCGATACTCCATCTGGATGTGCCCGATTCCCCACCTACATGTACCCGATGCCCCACCTAGATGTGCCCGATACGCCACCTAGATGTGCCCGACACTCCACCTAGATGTGCCGATACCCCACCTAGATGTGCCCGATGCCGCAACTAGATGTGCCCGATACCCCACCTAGATGTGCCCGATACTCCACCTACATGTGCCAATACCCCACCTAGATGTGCCCGATGCTGCAACTAGATGTGCCCGATACCCCACCTAGATGTGCCAGATACCCCACCTGGATTTGCTCGATGCCCCACCTAGATGTGCCCGATGCTGCATCTAGATGTGCCCGATACCCCACGTAGATGTGCCAGATACCCCACCTGGATTTGCCCGATGCCGCACCTAGATGTGCCCGATACCCCACCTAGATGTGCCCGATACTCCACCTACATGTGCCAATACCCCACCTAGATGTGCCCGATGCTGCAACTAGATGTGCCCGATACCCCACCTAGATGTGCCAGATACCCCACCTGGATTTGCTCGATGCCCCACCTAGATGTGCCCGATGCTGCATCTAGATGTGCCCGATACCCCACGTAGATGTGCCCGATTCCGCACGTAGATGTGTCTGATACCCCATCTAGACGTGCCCGATTGACTAGTACATTTAGCAGCAGCCGCCATCAAGGTGTTTTACCTAAATTGTAATAAACTACAATTTATTCTGAAATATTTAGTAAGACAGTTCTGAAGCCTACGTGTCCACATGTGTTTGCCAACTAAAGTGAGTGACCCCATAACATTACCAGTCACTGTCAGTACCCTCATCATATTATTATTCATAGTCAGTGCCCTTATAACATTACCAGTCAGTCAGTGTCCTCATAACATTACCAGTCACAGTCAGTGCCCCCATACTGTACATTCCGAGCATCTTTGGAGCTTCGCCATCGACTTGTGTTGTAAGCTCATACCTATAATACATTTTTTGCCTTTTTTTCCCATCAACTGAAACAACATAAAATCTCAATTGCCTTTTAAATATGGAACCACAGCATTTCTGCATTAAAAAATATGCAACAAAATCATTAGAAAAGTGGAAACGCAAAAAGAAAGTTCAATAAACAGAGTAGATTGGTATTGGATATTTTGATGCGAACATTGTGGAAAACACGTGGAACAACGGCAGCTTTTACGCTAACACAGCCATATAGTCCCTTCTTGTAGTTGAGCCTTTTACTAGGCTGTTGCCTAATTCCATTGAAGAGGTGCCCAGTGAATCTGGTGCTTGCAAAGCTTTAGCCAACAGTGTTAATGCGTATATAATGGATATAAAAAGTCTACACACCCTTGTTAAAGTGCCAGTGTTTTATCATTCAAAAAAATCATACCAAGAGGAATCCTTTCAGAATTTTTTTCACCTTATAGTATCACCAAAAAACTGTACAAATCCATTGAGAAAGAAACTGAAATAATTTTGGGAGGGAAAATAAAAATAATAAAACAAAGATAATGTGGTTGCATAAATGTGAACACCCTCTTATATTTGGTGATGTGGCTGTGTTCATAATTAGTTCATTCCATTTTACATAGTAGTCAGTACACAGGAGCCATCATTTACAGGGATTCTGATGAACCTTATATAAAGTTTAGGTGTTCTAAGATGATTTTCCTGACATTGTCTTAGTTGCAGTTTACAGCAAAAGTCATGGCCCATAAACAGCTAACAACACAGCAAAAGTCATGGTCCATAAACAGCTAACAACACAGCAAAAGTCATGGCCCATAAACAGCTAACAACGCAGCAAAAGTCATGGCCCATAAACAGCTAACAACGCAGCAAAAGTCATGGCCCATAAACAGCTAACAACGCAGCAAAAGTCATGGCCCATAAACAGCTAACAACGCAGCAAAAGTCATGGCCCATAAACAGCTAACAACACAGCAAAAGAATCTCATTGTTGAAAGGAGCTGCAGGAATTTTCTGGCATGTATTGGATGTGTAAGACATGTGAAAAAAATCTTCCGTGTTCCTCATATGTCTGGAGTTTGGGATAGGGTGGCAAGATAGACGCCTTTTCTTACAAAGGAAATAATCCAAGCCTGGATATGTTTTGCCAAAATCAACATCAAGTCTGCTAAAGCATGTGGGGGAACCTATCATGGTCTGATGAGACCAAGGATGAACTTTTTGGCCATAATTCCAAAAGTTATGTTTGGTGCAAAGCTAACACTGTACATCACCAAAAGAATACCACAGTGATACCTCAATGAAGTTAAGGTAGGCACTCTTTGTAAAACCGTGGTGCTCGAATCATAGGATGGCTCTCCCAGCCATATTATAGAAAAAAGGATGGACACTCATGTAATTCCATTATGTGTTTTTATTTCATATATCTAAACAATGTGTACAATATAAAAAATTACACATTTAGTCTAAAAAAACACCACAGGAACACCATACCCACAGTGAGACATGGTTGAGGCAGCATTGTACTTTGGGGCTCTATTTTGGCAGCTGGAACTAGGGCTTTAGTCGAAGTAGAGAGAATTATAAAAAGTTCCAAATATCAATCAATTTTTGTAACAAAACCTTCAGGTCCCTGCTAAAAAGCTGAACATAAAGACTAATTTCACCTTTCAGGGTGACAACAGCCTCCAAATCGACAAAAGAATGGCTTCACCAGAAAATCAAAGATTTAGAATGGCCCAGCCAGAGCCCAGACCTGATTCCAATAGAAAATCTGTGGGATACCTGAAGAGGGCGCTGCACACAGGACAGGTGATGCCCTCGAAATTTGAGTGATTTGGAGCTACTTCAAGGAAGATTCCTCAAAGATTGCCAACTCTAGATGCATCATGTTAATAGACTCCTGCCCCCCAAAAATGAATGCTGTCAGAAATTCATAGTGTACTTTGGAAAATTATTAGTTTAAGGGTGTGCATATTTATGCAACCACATTATTTTAGTTATTTTATATTTTTATTTTTCATTAAAGTTGTTAAAAGTTCTTAATTGATTCTTCTTGTTCTGATTTTGTTACATGATAAAAACCTGACATTTTAACAGGGGCGTGTAGACTTTTTACATCCACAGAATGTTCACATATAATATAGTACTTTCTCATCTATGCGGTTCCCATCTGGCAGAGGATTTGGAGACTTCAAATTCTCATGATGTAAGAAGAAGGTCCCTTTTGTTAATAATATTTTTTATTATTATTTTTGGGAAACCCGTCAAATCTTCACATTATTCAGGCAGAGAGCACGTCCAGCATTTCTCATCCCTCCCTTTGTTTTCGCTCCTAGATGCTGCATAAAACTCATAAATAACTGGAAGTTTTATTGGCAGATCCGCGCATTAAATACAAGTTTACTAAAAAATAAATTACACACTCGTGATGTAGATTGCAGCTTCGCTTCTGCCCCTGACTTCCACAATATACATCGGAGACTGAGCTAAGCATTATGATTTAATGTTGTCTCCTGTGGGGAAAGATGAATTTTTGATTGTCTGAAACTGACAAAATGATTTATAATGTTCCAGAAACTGCGCTATAATACACAGAGCGCAAGTAAAGAGAAGCGGGGCACGTAGACAATCATGGGTTAAAGGAGATGTATCTGGAACATGTTAAATAATAACAGCAAATCCCCGGCATCCTGTATTGTGAGCAGATCCGGTAATAAGCTGGTAGATCTCACAGACTGCACAATGTATCACCGTCAGTAAATATTTGGCTAATGCTTGACCAGTATTGCCCAATATTAATTCCTTCAGGAATAGCTGGCGAGACGGGTGTTTCTGGCTATTCACATACCTCCACCCCTGGGTGTGTCTCTGTTGGGGAAGACCTCCAGGTATCTCAGGGTCTCGGAGGAGGATTCCAGATCAGAACTGCGCAGATGTTTATGAATCAGGAAAATGACCACACAGAGACGTATCTCTATTTGGAAGAAGGACAGTAGAGGTCTTCTAACCCTTGTATTCAAAGCATAGCATTCTTATACAGTTTTTCTGCATTGTCTCTTAATCAACCAATTAGCTTGGGTCTAGCACATTCCCTTATTTGAACAGTCTTTCCTATACAGCAACATTCCTTAGTAAAGCATTCAGGTGTGTCTGGGCATAGACGAGAGTCTATGGATAGAACAATGTCAGTTACTTATTCATGAAACTACAGACGAGTATCTATTCTATTCAAGAATGTCAGTTACTTATTCATGAAACTACAAACTTATTCTACTTATCCCTAAACATAATTTGTTTTGGTTATTCATTCCGTTAATATTTTAATTAGGTATGTGTGGAGAAGCAATACATAAAGCATTCAAAGGACAGATTATCTTATTATATTACACTGAATAAATGATTCATAGCCTAGGCCTTCACATCTCGTGTGTCAAAATGGAGACTGATTGACACATGGTCCGTATGAGGAGGCTGTGTTGTCTCCAGAAAGCTTAGCTTGTCTTGACCGGAATGGTGTATGGAGGTTTGTGATACCTCCACAAGGTACCTTTTGCAGTCCGATATTTCATGCACGCCATAGACTTGTATGGGTCCACTTGATTTGAGACTCTCTGCTAGTTGTAGTGTGGTGCCCTGGACAAGCCAGGTCGTCACAGGTACTACACCAACACACCCTACAGCCCGGCTAGGCACACCTAAGTCAAACACAAATCCTTGTTGCCTTCCTCCAGGGGCTGATGTCCACACCAGGGGGTGGGCCAGGCAGTTGGTCCCGACCACCGAGGAGTTCACAGTCCTGGAGGTGGGAAGAGTTTAGAGTTTAGTTTTGGAGAGGGAAGTGGTAGTAGAGGAGACTGACCGTTTCCGGGTGTGTGGCCCGGGCACATACAGCAAGGTTGGCAGACGGTGGTGACCGTCTGCAGGAGAAGCTGATTGGAGTGAACCGTACGGACCGGGGACGGGCGGTGGCCCGCCGGTTCCGGATCGGGAAGTGAAGAGATGCCAGCACCATCCGGCATGGCCTACGGACCCCGACCAGGCTAGGAGTCGCCGTAAAACCGGTCAAATCCGTTAGCGAAGGGAACCTCCGGGGTTTCCCAGCAGTCAAGACCCGATTGAAGGCAACAGCTCACACCGTAGAGGGAAACACAGTCACCGCCAAGGCTACAGTTCCCAGAGCCAGAGCCTGCGGGCAAAAAGGGCTCCCTCAGCATCCATCCAAGCTGGGGAGTGGGTTACCGGTGGGAAGCCATTGGAACCGTAAACACAACACAGGTGCAGGGAAAGGCAGTGACCATCAACCTACCGGGAGGAGAACAACCGCAGCCGCCTGTGGGACCCGTCCATCCAGCCGTTTGTTTGACCAGAGACTCTGTGTGAATTACTGGCTGAGTGAGTACCACCGTGCCGTGTGGCACAGCACTGCCCCCGCAACCCTGCACCTCACCAGGCCCCGTAACCCGCCAGCCATCCATAAAACTCTCACCGGGGCCCCGGGACAACCAACCCCCCTACCCACGGAGGGGAGAACCAACATCCAGGCTGCTCCCTGTCATCGCTCCCGGGATCCCCGTCCAGAGCAACGGTGGTGTCACAACTTCACCACAACCGTGGGTGGCGTCACGGACAATATCCCCAAACCACACACCAACCCCCCCTTTCACTCACGGGCGAGGAACGCCGCTCGAGTCCCCGGGATCCGGCACACCGCTCGAGCCACCACCGAGGAGCAGTAGCAGTAGCCGGACCCGAGCAGTGGGTGAGCGCAGCGTTCCCTCCTCCGCCCGCGACAGTAGCATGCTGTGATTTTTCCCTCAGTCCGTTTAGAATGTCGGAGGATAGGGTTAGGCCCACCCCTGCATGCATAGCCGGCACACTGATGTCCTGTGTAATATTATGTAAATGCCTTGCTTGAGTAATTTCGCCGCCAGGTGGCAGTGTTGCAGCACAGTTGTCCTGGCACCTGGCTAGGCAAGAAGAAAGTGGTACCAGGAGGAGAATAGGGGTTATATAAGGGAGAGACAATGGGAGGGGGATAGGAGAGTCCCACAGAAAATTACGAGAAACAATCCCCACCATGAAGATTCTGATCCTATGGGTGACCCCTGTAGCTGTGACACGCGGGATCTGATCCAGATTGGTCAACCGCGTCCCCCAAGGAGTCCTACAGTCAGAGGTCTGGCATCCGTTTCGTCTGGCTGATATAACTCAAAGAATTCCTCACTCACAGAAAGGTCAGGTAGAAAGGTGCCCTCAGGTAGAAGGGTATGGCTGGATGGCCTAAGCACGGATGGAGAGCCTTGTCGGTTGCGGTCCTTCTTACGTTTTGGCGTCCTCTCTGGGTGAGGTGAAGTGGCCCAATGGACTTCATGACCCAGATAGTGCCTGTGTGATGTGTACTGATAGAAGGAGAGGCCTAGAGGTGACAGAAAGTGCCCTGGTGCCAGAGATACAGACTGCTGCTAAATTATATATGATAGAAAATATGTAAGGAATCATTATCGGAAAAATACCGATACTGGCAAAGCGCAAACCAAGAGGTTGCTAAAGACAAAGGAAACTATAGTTGTTTTGCTTGTTTAAGGAAAGAGACTGTTACTGGACTTTATTTCTTGAGAATGTGAATGTGGTGTCCCCTGTTACTGATATGGAGTCCTCCTGTGTGTGGTGCGGCGACGGAGAGGCGAGGGCTTAATAACAGGCTGTGCTGTGACCTGTTGTTCCACCTGCACGCACGACTACAACCACTGCCTGCCGCGTGCCCTCCACCACAAGAGCTGTGGAAAAACTCTCAAAGAATATAGATCCAGGAAAACCCCGGAGCTGATTCAGCGTCCCCGCCCACACCAGGCTCGCAATGGAGATTGTGCATTGACTATGAGGTGTCAATCACAGCAGGGGGCATTTTGGACTGTTGGTCATGTGAGTTTCTAGTCCTCTAATGCTAATCACAGGGTAATAAACCCTTAATTTATATAAAGACTAGCTGTACTACCCGGCTTCGCCCGGGTTAATAACTGTTGTTAACAAAATAGAATGTATTAACAAAAATTTATTCTGCACACAATATCCACTGTCCGGGATAGTAACTGCGTCTCTGTTTCTCTCCCATTCTCTGTCTGTCTCCCCCTCTGTATATATCTCTCTGTCACTCTATCTCTTTGTCTGTCTGTCTCTTCTGTCTCTTTCCCTGTCTGTCTCTGACTGTATCTGTCTCTTTCTCTGTCTGTCTCAATCTCTTTCTCTGTCTGTCTCAATCTCTTTCCCTGTCTGTCTATCTCTTTCCCTGTTTGTCTATCTATCTTTGTCACTTTCCCTGTCTGTCTCTTTCCCTGTCTGTCTCTTTCCCTCTCTTTCCCTCTCTGTCTCTTTCCCTCTCTTTCTCTGTCTGTCTCTTTCCCTCTTTCCCTTTGTCTCTTTCCCTGTGTCTGTCTCTTTGTCTCTTTACCTGTCTTTGTCTGTCTCTTACACTGTCTGTCTCTTTCCCTCTCTTTCCCTCTCTTTCCCTGTCTGTCTGTTTCTCTGTGTCTGTCTCTTTGTCTGTCTGTCTCTTTACCTGTCTGTGTCTGTCTCTTAACCTGTCTCTCTTTCCCTCTCTTTCCCTGTCTGTCTCTTTCCCTGTCAGTCTGTCTTTGTCTGTGTCTGTCTCTTTGTGTCTGTCTCTTACCCTGTCTATGTCTGTTTCTTACCCTGTCTGTGTCTGCCTCTTTCCCTGTCTGTGTCTGTCTCTTTCCATGGCTGCATTGTGACACACCAACATTCCATATAAGGGCGTGGCTGCGCATTCTTCTGAAGTTCTGGCTGCACTGTGGCTTCCAGCTCCATTCACTTTAATGGAGGAAGTTTTTTTGGCGAATAACTGTTAATAGCGGGGTTAAAATTTCCCCTCAAAACATAGCCTATGACGCTCTCGGGGTCCAGAGGTGTGAGTGTGCAAAATTTTGTGGCTGTAGCTAAGACGGTGCGGATGCCAATCCCGGACATACACACACACATACATACATACACACATACACACATTCAGCTTTATATATTAGATTAGCTCACACAGAAAAGTGCAGTTGTTTTATTGTTTTTTAACCCTTATTCCATGCTGTCCTCAGCTTACATAGCATAAACCTGCTGACAGATTCCCTCTCGGGTACTGAGTTCACTAAAGCTTCACAGGAGCCTCTGTATCCTCTTCCATCCTCCATGACGACATCATGGAGCTAGTGGATGTTAGAGACTTTGCGCTCCTCCACCTTCTGTTAGAGGATGCCCCACAGATGCTCAATAGGCTTTAGGTCTGGAGACACTGGGCCAGTGCAGAACCTTTACACTCAGTTTTTTAGCAAGGCAGTGGTCATCTTGGAGATGTTTTATGTCATTATCATATTGGAATACTGTCCTGCAGCCCAGTTTTTGATGAGAGGGGATCATGCTCGGCTTCAGTATGTCGCAGTACATGTTGGCATTCATGGTTTCCTCAATGAACTGCAGCTCCCCATAGATGGCAGCACTCATGTAGGTGCAAACCATGACACTTCCACCACCATGCTTGACTGTAGACAAGACGCTGTTGTCTTTGTACTACTCATCTGGTTGCTGCAACACATGCTTGACACTATCTAAACCACATAAGTTTATTTTGATCCCATCAGACCACAGGATGATTCTAGTAATCCATGTCCTTATTCTGCCTGTCTGCAACAAACTGTTTGCAGCCTTTATTGTGCATCATCTTTAGAAGAGACTTCCTTCTAGGACGACAGCCATGCAAACCAATTTGATGTGCTGTGCACTATTCTCCCTATAGAAGTAAAATTGCACTTGACTTTTAATAAATATGTAAGAAGGGTTTTCTCAAAATAACCTATGCCACATCAAATTGATAGAGAACAACCTACTCATCTTTGGGGGTCCAATCGTTAGGACCCCACAGTGATCCTGTGAATGGGTCTCTGGAACCATGGATAAGGTTTCTATCCATTTTGAAGGAAGAAGAGGGCACATGCTATTGGACTGCTAGAAATATCTGAGAGCTATACTTGACTTTTTCTGTCATACAATTGATGGAGTGGATGTCGGACATGTGCTTGGGATGGAGTCAAGCCCTGTTCCTGGATTCCAGAGCCCCGTAGTGGGGATTGCGTAGGATCCCAGTAGTTGAACCTTCAGGAATAAGTAAAGTATCCCTTATCTTTCAAAATAGAGGGTAATGTCTTGTTTTTTAATAACCCTTTAAAATAATTATTGATCTTTGAGGTCTAGCAATGAACAAAATGCCATTGGGGTTTCATGCCAAAAGGACACATATGAAGTCCCCTTAGTTCTGTATTATGGAGTCATCAGCAGTCCATATATCGCCATATGTTCTTCACAAACTTCTGTAATATTCTGTAATATAGCATGCAGTGAAGCATATTAAGATCTTTTCAAAAGTCTTAGGGGTACTTTGCACGTTGCGACATCGCTAGCATCGGCTAGCGATGCCGAGCGCGATAGTACCCGCCCCCGTCGCACATGCGATATCTTGTCTTGATCTATAAAGAGATCTACAAAGAGCAAATCCTGATTTGAGGGAAGAGATGTCAGCAAGTTGGGTCAATACCACAAAAGTAGAGATAGTGACAGAACCAGAGACCAGGGAAGTTGTTAGGTGAATAGCCCGGGGTCAATGTCCGAGGTTCAGTCACGGAGATGAGGAGGTATCAAACAGTCTGGGATTAAACTCAATGTGAAATCCAAGGGGCTAATCAGAAGAGTAGTAGTAATAACAGCTGGATAAGAACACAGGGGACCAAAATAATATATAAAGCTGAGTGTATGTATGTATGTGTGTGTATATGTGTGTATGTGTGTGTGTGTGTATGTGTATGTGTGTGTGTGCGTGTGTGTGTGCGTGTATGTGTATGTGTGTGTGTGCATGCATGTGTGTATGTGCATGCATGTGTGTATGTGCATGCATGTGTGTGTGTGTGTGTGTTTATGTCCACTAAAGGAATCCGCACCGTCACATTTACAATCACAACATTTTCCACAGACACCTCACTTGACTCAGGGAACGTCATAGACTATGTTTTGAGAGAATAAATTAACTGCACGCTTTACAGTTATTCGCCAAAAAACCTGCTTACATTAAACTCAATGGAGCTGGAGCTACAGGTCATTAATAGGAGCTGTGATTTGTTGCCTATAGACACCAAGGACATTGTTAGCATAAAAAGCTTATGTGTGAGGTAATATGATTTCGGTGGAGAAAGAGAGAGACAGAGAGAGACAGAGACAGACAGACAGACAGGCAAACAGAGAGACAGAGACAAACAAACAGAGGGAGACAAGCAGAGAGAGAGACAGACAGAGACAGACAGATAGACACAGACCTAAGTGAAGAGTTTAAACAAAGGAGCGCATGTGAAGGATCTACGAGAAACCGATAATGAAAGGTGTTAGAAACTGCTCACCTGATGCGGTTGTGCAGAGTATGATGTTAATGCACTGCCAGGACGTTAACCCATGGTGTCCATTCAGAGGAACGGGATTCTTGGAAGCCAGTCATGTGACAGGTCACTAGGGATGATGGACGTCACTGGTGCTTGTTGTGATCTAGCCTCCGTTAACAAGCAGCTCCTGTCGTGAATCCCCCAGTGGGAAAAAATCCAACGAGTACAAAGATTAATTAATTAAATTATTAACGGATTAATTATCAATTAAGGGTTAATAATTTAATTAATCCGTTGCTAACCAATCAAATCACACTGGCCCCTTTAAATAATACTCCCCACAGTTCGCTTTATATCCACGTGACAAATATATTGTGTATATCGAAACGCGTTGTGGCACTTACGAAAGTAATAAATCTACAAAACCAATATATCACTGTGGCTTCCTTAGAGCTCCCTCAGACCGTGCTCTTTGTACTCGTTAGATAGACACAGACCGACAGAGAGACATACAGAGATACAGATAGACACAGACAGACAGACAGAGAGACAGACAGACAGAGATAGAAAGAGAGACAGAGAGACAGAGAGAGAGAGATAGACAGAGAGAGATACAAAGAGACATACAGGAAAAGAGACAGACAGAGACAGAGAGAGGCAGACAGATAGACAGAGAGGAAGACTGGGCGAGAGACAGACAGATAGTTACTATCCTGGGCAATGCCGGGTACTGCAGCTAGTCCAATATAAGCCATACTATGCAATGCAGTAACGACATGGCTCTGTACTCGTCCATTGGCCGCTGAGCCATCCAGCTATTGTTCTGCACACTGATCAGAAGGACTTTATTCATATTTATACATTCAATAAGGTTCACACCATCCCGCAGGAGGGGATGAATACTTCCCTTTCAAAGGAACATCTGAGTTGGCGTGGTGGTGAGCTCCTTACCGGGCAGGTGGGCAGAAAGCTCCCCTAAAGTGGGTGCAACATGAAAGATCAGATGGCCAGCGGGTGTTCTTCCCCAGTGCTGACAGTGTAGGGGCAGCTCACATTGGGCATGCTGGAATTTGGGCAGGTATGTTGCATATGGACAACATAATATTGGCCTGTGTCTTGAGAATCCGTACCATGGCTTTGCTACGAGCCCCCATCTCATAGTATGGCCAGTAAGGAATAATAACAGCAAAGGTTACAATGCAAAACAAGGCTCATCTTTCATTACCTCCAAGATATCCCAGATTACCCCTACCCAATGGTGGTGGTGATGTATCCTTATCCACCAGCCATCACCACAAAGTCATAGCCATCCACCGCTATCACTGCATAAAGCCCTACATTAATTTGGTTTTTACAATTTTAGAAATGCGTTGGTTGCCTCAAACTGCAAAATCGACATAACAGCTGCAGCCACACTGAAGATTTAGTTTCTGAAGGAACGCTGCCAAATGTAATTAAACATTTATTTATAGTTGTTAAGCTCCATTGTTTCCAGCTGATACAAAATTATGAGATAAAGTTTGATGAAAAGGTTAGTAATTAGAAGAATCCTTTCATTCAATGCCCATGCACGCACCTACGGACACGGATTGTCCGATACTTTCATATGGAGACACGGGGGGCGCATACTTCTGAGTAGTAAGAACACTATCCCATCTCCAGGCTATGCCGTCCTCCACTCTATACCGTACTAGCTGATGTGCAGCCACCCAATGGCTGTGATGTGAATTGCAGCTTCTCAAGGATTTTGCGACTTCTATTGAATGTTTGGAGAAAATGTTATCCTTAAATTGTATAGAAGAGAGGGGTGGGCACATCTGTTCTTTGTACTTCAATTTATGACCACTTTCAAGTGAAGAATTTGAAGGGAATTTGTCAGTAAAATCCACATATATTATGTGTCCATGGAGGTCTTTGAAATCGATTAACGCCTTTATATCTTCTATCTGTTGCTGCAATCTAATGAAATAAGCTTTTTAATCCGTATGCAAGCAGTGGTGTGAGGCAGCAGTTTGGGGCGACGGCTTGACTCCAATCGCCCAGGCTACATGAATTACCTGGCCCTTGCTGGGTGTGTGGACATAGACTTCGGCCGCATACTGTAGCTGGTGTTGGCTTGCCAAGACTGGATGATGACTCAGATACACAAGGAGACCAACTACTGTATTCACTTTAATTCACAAGTCTTTACTCGTCATTCACAACTTTACACTCCAGATAGCGGGCACATATCTTCCAGTACGTTACATTTTTATTATGCAGTAATAAACACAGTTGTGTCCAACCTAACTGGGCCATTAAGTCCCAGTGCAACCCGGTTCAACGTTACAGTGTACATGGTGATAGTCACCTTCTCTTCCTGCAGTCCCACGTCCAGTCTCCTCAAGGGTCCCATAATGACTAGAGTAAAGCTTTTCACATCCAAACATCTAGAGGGACACTGCTCGGTTCGTTGACTAAATTTACACACCAGTAGAGTTAACCCAGTACCCTGACGGTTAAGGGCCCTGGCCACTATAGTCCTGCACCAGTAGAAGCCACCCAGTACCTTGACGATTAAGGGGCTTGGCCACTATAGTCTTGCACCAGTAGAAGTCACCTGGTACCTTGAAAGTTAAGGGCCTTGGCCACTATAGTCCTGCACCAGTAGAAGCCACCTGGTACCTTGTCGGTTAAGGGGCTTGGCTACTCTAGTCCTGTACCAGTAGAAGCCACCTGGTACCTTGAAAGTTATGGGCCTTGGCCACTATAGTTTTGCACCAGTAGAAGCCACCCGGTACCTTGACGGTTAAGGGCCTTGGCCACTATAGTCCTGCACCAGTAGAAGCCACCCGGTACCTTGACGGTTAAGGGGCTTGGCCACTCTAGTCCTGTATCAGTAGAAGCCACCTGGTACTTTGGCGGTTAAGGGGCTTGGCCACTATAGTCCTGCCCCAGTAGAAGCCACCTGGTACCTTGACGGTTAAGGGGTCTGGATGTTAGGGTTCCATCCTCCAGTTCTGGGGCCATGCCATTCAAGGATTGGTCTCTAGTTGCAACTCTGTTCACTTCCTGTGTTTCCGGACACTCTCGAGGTTTACGTTGTATTGCCTTCTGTTTCCTTTGCGCTGTTGTCACAATCTACCCACTGTTTTCAATCTACACGAATATACGTCTGTCTCGTTCACTCACAAGGCCTTCACTAACTCTTCTAGAATGAACCATTCTTTCCTTGTCAGCTGACCCCTCCCAGGGTGGGCTAGTCCCAACACTTAACTGTTTCTGTCCCTGTGGTCTGTTACTGGGAATATCTTTCTTACAAAACATTCTAACATGAATACTGTACATTTCACATTCATTACATTATCACATAATACATTATACCTTACATTACACAAGAACATCACATTATATTACAAATTACATAACACAATATTTACAACACGCAAGACAAGAAGAGTAATGTTGATGGACATCATACACAGCAATACAGATACAGAAGTATTGTCAGAAGTGCTTCATATGAGCGAGTGGGTCAACCAGATTCAAGTCTGCCAGTGGTACTGAAATGAAGTTAAAAAAAATGGTTAAAAAAAAAAAATCAAGACAAAAAATCAATTACAAAAATGAGAAATAAAAAAACCTTAATTGATATCACCCCTTTTTACTATATGTGACATCACTTATACAGCATGGTGAAGGCAGAAATTAAGAAAACCCTAAAATACAAACTGAGAAATATTGCAGAATCACTTTCTTTCCATGTCCCAAATAAAATAATGAAAGTTTTTCAACACATTATTTGTCACTCTAAATGGGGGCCATTAAAAATACAACTCATTCCACAAAAAAACAAGCCCTTTAGCATCCTGAAATAGTTTAAGGGGTATTCCCTTCTCCAAGATCCTATCCCAATATGTAGTAGGTATAATAATAATAGTATTAGCAAATACCTCCAATAAGAAATGTAGCATAGTTCTCCTGATTAGCTATGTGCCACGGTCATCTCTATCTGGGACTCTACATTTAAATTGTTGTTTCGTTTCTC
Organism: Anomaloglossus baeobatrachus; assembly: GCF_048569485.1. NCBI lineage: Eukaryota > Metazoa > Chordata > Amphibia > Anura > Aromobatidae > Anomaloglossus > Anomaloglossus baeobatrachus. The sequence continues at coordinate 535,857,451 of NC_134358.1, read as the reverse complement.
TGTGTGCTGAAACATTTAAATATCTTAAATATCAGTTTTTCTGCTTTCCAGCAGTGCTCTGTTTCCACTCCCCCCCCTTTGTTTTTAAGTAGCCAGGCTTCCCAGCAATCTTTGCTGATTATACAAAACCATTTGTATGCTGGCCGCTTTGGTGGAAGGAGCTGCTGTGGATTCATCCTGAGATGTACCTTCTCCATTTCGGTTGTTTTTCCCTGTTTGTCTCACCTACCCTCTTGTTGTATTAGTGCAGCATTAGGTCAAGTGTACCTTACCTCCCACTCCCTAGCCAGGACTATAGTAGGGATTTTTCAGGGCTTCAGGTATTGCTGCTTGGTAACAGGTGAGGAGCCTGTATAGGGACAGTACCATGTAAGCCAGGAGGTGTCCATCTACCCTCTAATACCATGGCCCATCGTTGTTGATGTTTCACAAATGTCTATCCTGTCTGTGGTATTGCTGAGGTGTGTTTTTGTTGTGTGTCAGACATTTGTTGGTCTGAATGCGCCCACCATGTGTAAAAGCGTGACACTAAAGGTCCAGTCACACTAAGCAACTTACCAGCGATCCCAACAACGATAGGGATCGCTGGTAAGTTGCTAGGAGGTTGCTGGTGAGATGTCACACTGCGACGCTCCAGCGATCCCACCAGCAACCTGACCTGGCAGGGATCGCTGGAGCGTCGCTACACGAGTTGCTGGTGAGCTCACCAGCAACCAGTGACCAGCCCCCAGCGCCGCGTGGAAGATGCTTCGCTTGGTAACTAAGGTAAATATCGGGTAACCAACCCGATATTTACCTTGGTTACCAGCGCACGGAGCTACACGTGCAGAGAGCAGGGAGCAGCGCACACTGAGCGCTGGCTCCCTGCTCTCCTAGTTACAGCACACATCGGGTTAATTACCCGATGTGTGCTGCAGCTACATGTGCACAGAGCAGGGAGCAGCGCACAATGCTTAGCGCTGGCTCCCTGCTCTCCTAGCTACAGCACACATCGGGTTAATTAACCCGATGTGTCCTGCAGCTACATGTGCACAGAGCAGGAGCCGGCACTGACAGTGAGAGCGGCGGAGGCTGGTAACAAAGGTAAATATCGGGTAACCAAGGACAGGGCTTCTTGGTTACCCGATGTTTACATTGGTTACCAGCCTCCGCAGAAGCCGGCTCCTGCTTCCTGCACATTTAGTTGTTGCTGTCTCGCTGTCACACACAGCGATCTGTGCTTCACAGCGGGACAGCAACAACTAAAAAATGGCCCAGGACATTCAGCAACAACAAACGACCTCACAGCAGGGGCCAGGTTGTTGCTGGATGTCACACACAGCAACATCGCTAGCAACGTCACAAAAGTTGTTCGTTAGCAGCGATGTTGCTAGCGATGTTGCTTAGTGTGACGGGGCCTTATGTCTCTTACCTTGGGTATCCATTGTTACGACCAGGGTCAACTCTGTCACTATATGAGTGGATGTAACCATGAATACCTAAGCTGCAATACCCTGCATATGAGGTAGGATACATAGCTAATTAGAAGAACTATACTACATTTCTAATTGGAGATATTTGGTAATATTATTATTATTATTATTATTACATCTTTTTGGATAGGATTTTAGAGAGAAAAATACACTTTTAAGCTTTCTTTTGTTGCATAAAAGCAAAAAAACTTTTTAAGTAAGTCATCTATCATACCAAACTTTAGGAAGTGAGTGGTATTAAGTTCAGCATTTTAAATCTTTAGAACTTTTTTTATTTTTTAACAGTAAAATAAATTTGATTATATTCCGATCAGTAGGTAACACGTCAGCAGTATTATCCACTCATTACTATTTAATAGATATTTGCACACACACGAAAAAAAAAACCACAACATTGTGCCAAGAGATAATGAAGTTAATTTTATGAATTGTCGAAACATGTGGCCGCTAACATTATAGATCGCACCACACTTTATGTGCATGCAAATGAGCTGTTTTATGATGCTGTTAATCCGATTAACGCTCGCTCATTACCGTAACTATTGTCCTTGGCCAATGGTGAACTCTGAGAGGCAGCGGGACACGGATCAGTCCGTGTAAGGAGGTTGGTGTAACCGCCTCTCTACAGAACATATTCTTTGTATTGTAAGTACACAATCATTTACCGCTGCCGTCATGTACTGGATGTTGATAAATGGTCAGATGACGAGAGACCAAATGTGGCCATGGTTTTGCTGACATAGCATCCTCATCCTATCAGCCGGCGCAGACTAATTACTTTGTGTAATTGCTGATGGTTTTAAGCAATGAATCATTATGTAGAATGCCCTTCTCCTACTAATGCTGCTGTAACATTGAAAACATAGATCTATGAAGAACAAAGGTTCATAATAGTTGTGATGGCTGCAACACGCAAGTCATAAAGAGTCCTTCTTGCGAACCGTGTGTCGTGGCCACTCGTGAGCACATTCTTTCATTATGGTCCAACATAGCTGGGATCTACAGCCAACTGTCGCGGGGACTGGATGACAGGAGTGGACACCTAGGCTGACCCTCAGACTGGGAACCTTGCTCTGTCCACCAGCTCAGAGGTACACTTGATGGTAGTGAGGTCTGAGTGAAAAAAAGGGGGTTTCAGCTCACCAGTTTGTTGCAGATTCAGCTGGATGAGCTCCAGGATGGTGCTCAGTAGACAAGGGAGGCTGTAGATAATCAAAGTAAGGAGGACTCCAGCACAAAACGTCCATGCAGACAAACATTTGTGAGGATTAAAAAATCATCTTTAATTCCTAGTAGATTAAATACATGGTGAGCATAAAATTTCCTATGACAAGGAAATTAGGAAATTTTATCTTCACCATATATTTTATCTATTAGGAATTAAAGATGATTTTTTTAATACTCACAAATGTTTGTCTCCATGGACTTTTCGTGCCGGAGTCCTCCTTAAAGTGAGGTCTGACTCACTAGCGTGACCCTAACTCCTGCCCAAACCCTAATGTAACTCCCCTCCTTCACCTCTACCCAAGAGGTTAGCCGGGATCAAAAACACAAACCACACAACTATACATGGACAGGGGAAAATAACAACTCATACACATGGCAATCACACACAAAGGAGCGAATAAACGTGCACAGGGGAAAACAACAAAAAAGGGGGGAGTAAACAGACAACTGAGAAACTTCCACACCGCACAATAAGCATACCACGGACTGCTGCAGTCAGCACCAATGCTGCAGCCAACACAGCAAGTAGCAGAGTGGGCTCCTCCCACTGCTTTCACCTCCAGGCCAGGCTTCCAACTGAATGAGACTAATCGGCGCCCTCTGCTGTGAGCAGAGGGTATATATAGGGACTGGGAGTTGTCCCAAACCGGAAACACCTGAGGAGGGGATGCCGTGCTTGCTGGAAAGGAATACAGACATTAACCCTCTCCAAGCATAAGGAAAGGGAATACATTTAATGTCCAGAGTCTATAAGCAAAGAGACTCTAGCCCAGCACCATTAGTCTATAAAAAGATGGAAGACCGTCACACCAAAAGAAATGAGCGAATTAATCAGCTATTCATATAATCAAATTTGTTACCAATTTCCCCTAAAATGTCAGCAAATCTAACATTTTGCAGAGTCCATTTGCACAAAACCAGCAAAGTGGTAGCCAGCTTTCCACAATTTTGCTATCTTTTTTGAATGTTTGGAAGGCGTTAAAATGATGAATTAGGTTACACTCATCTCTCTCTACCAAAACCGCAGCTCCCTGGTCCTCTGTGACAGTCTACAGTTCTCCCAGTGCTCCCTACCAGTGCTCAGGCAAATGACTGGCCTCATGCAGTCACATGGGGGGGGCGAGGCACCTCCCATGAGCACTGGAGGCCATTCAGTGGAGGAAGAACCGAAGATTGGCCAGGAGGACTAGAGAGTAGAGATGAATGGACCTGAAGATATTTAGCTTCTCCAGGTTTGGAAGGCTTTTTAAGAAGGTTCAGTTCGGGAACCGGACTTGACCCGAACTTGATTCTGGACTCCGAACTTCATACAAGTCAACGGGGAACCAAAGTTCTATGCTGAGAAATAGCTTTAGAATAGAGATGAGCGGACCCTTGTATGTTCGGGTTCTCAAGGTTTGGCCGGACTTAAAAAAATTTGGTTCGTTAACTGGTCTTGACTCCAAACTCCATACAAATCAATTGGGAGCCAAACCTCTATGGTCATAGTAATTCTCTCTCTCTGACCTCTGCTCTCCGCTCTGCAGCCTTTCAACAAATTTTGGCAGAATAGAAAACGCCCGTGCTCGGGTTCGAGTACTGGACACCTGGTGTCCGGTATGAACCATGAATATTACCGTTCAGGTTCACTCATCTCTACTAGAGAGCTGTGATGAAGGCATAAGTATAGGTAAGGGACTGGGACAGGTCAGTAACGTTATGTATGTTTATGCTTTGGGGTAGGTTAGAGGCAGAAAGTGAGATGAGAAGAGTGATACAAGACTCATGGTGACAATTATATCTGGACCGGCCTGTCGGGTTAATAAAGGCTAATTTAAAACAAAAGCAGCAGATTTTTATTTTTTTTTATTCTCTAATAATGACTTATGGCAATGGAATGGCAATACATGAATTCCTGGTACTGAGTACTAGAGAATGTGCTAGAGATAGATAGATAGATAGATAGATAGATAGAGGGATAGATAGATAGAGGGATAGATAGAGGGATAGATAGATAGATAGAGGGATAGATAGATAGATAGATAGATAGATAGACAGACAGACAGATAGATAGATAGATAGATAGATAGATAGATAGATTTATAGATAGAGGGATAGATAGAGGGATAGATAGATAGAGGGATAGATAGATAGATAGATAGATAGATAGATAGATAGATAGATAGATAGATAGACAGATAGATAGATAGATAGATAGATAGATTTATAGATAGATAGATAGATAGATAGATAGATTTATAGATAGAGGGATAGATAGAGGGATAGATAGAGGGATAGAGGGATAGATAGAGGGATAGATAGATAGATGGATAGATAGGAGAGATAGATATATAGATAGATAGATAGATAGATAGATAATGGATAGATAGATAGATAGATAGGAGAGATAGATAGATGATAGATAGGAGAGATAGATAGATAGATAGATAGATAGATAGATAGATAGATAGATAGATAGATAGATAGAGGGATAGATAGGAGTGATAGTTAGGAGAGATAGATAGATAGATAGATAGAGGGATAGATAGATAGATAGAGGGATAGATAGGAGAGATAGATAGATAGATATAGAGAGATAGATAGATAGAGGGATAGATAAGAGAGATAGATAGATAGATAGATAGATAGATAGATAGATAGAGGGATAGATAGAGGGATAGATAGGAGAGATAGATAGATAGGAGGGATAGATAGGAGGGATAGATAGAAGGGATAGATAGGAGAGATAGATAGATAGATAGAAGGGATAGATAGGAGGGATAGATAGATATCTAGCTAGCTATCTCCCATTCAGAGGCCTGCTATTGTGGCGCCCTGGACTAGCCAGGTCGTCACAGATAACACACAAACACCCCCACCCCCATTAGACCGGGACACCAGCCAAACAAAGACCCTTGTTGCCTCCCTCCAGTGTCTGATTTCCACACCAGGTGGGGCGGAGCCAAGCAGTTGGCCCCACCCACCGAGGAGTTCACAGGCCTGGAGGCGGGAAAAGTGACAGAGTTTGGAGTTTGAAGAGTGAGGAGTGAACACTTGGGTGTCTGGGTTTGTGGCCCAGGCACTGACAGCAAGGTTGGCAGACGGTGGTAGCCGTCTGCAGGAGTGGTGAAGCAACGCGGAACCGTAGGACCGGGGTCGGGCGACGGCCCGCCGGTACCGACAGGGGAGCGAAGTGAAGCCAGCACACACAGGCTGGGCCATCGGACCCCGACCAGGCTTGGAGCCGCCGACAATAGTCAAATCCGAATGTGACTGGAACCCCAGGGGTTACCTAACAACCAAAGACCCGATAGAAGGCAACCGCCCACACCGTGAGGGTATACAGCTACCGCCTAGGGCTAGAGACCCAAGGGCCAGTGCCTGCGGGCAAACGGGCTCCTCCGGCACCCATCCACCAGGGAGCGGACTACCGTTGGGGATCCATAGTAGTCAACTGAGAACATCAAGGTGCAGGGAAAGACAGCCGCCATCACCTGTCCGGGGAGGGACACTGCAGCCGGCTGCGGGACCCGTCCATCCAGCCGTTTGGTTTACCAGAGACTCTGTCATTGACTGCCTGAGTGAGTACACCAGTGCCATCCGGCACCACGCCGCGCTGCCCCTGCAACCCTGCATCCCAGCCATCCTGCCTCCCCGTCACCTCACCGGGCCCCGGGACCACCGACCCCTACCCACAGAGGGGTAAAACAACATCCCAGCTGCTCCCTACCATCGCTCCTGGGATCCCCGTCACCAGCAGCGGTGGTGCCCATCTTCACCACAACCCGTGGGTGGCGTCACGGACTAAATCCCCCAAACCAACCACCCCTTTCACTCACGGGCGAGGAGCGCCGCTCGAGTCCCCGGATCCAGCCCACCACTCGAGCCACCGAGCAGCCGCAGCAGCGCCAGACCCGAGCGATAGCGAGCGACCAGCAGCGGCGGCATCCTCCCCGCCCGTGACAACTTGGCGTCACGAACAGGATTGAACCCCTCTACTTACCAGTAGAAATGCGCCTTGTGATCTCCGCCGGCAGTGTCCGGCCGAAAATTTTGAAGCGCCGCCATCTTGGCGTGAAAATCTCCCGCTCAAGCGTCTTCTCCGAGCAGGGAAGGCGCGAAAGCCAAGCCCCGCCCCCAACAAACGGAAGTGCTGAAGAGTACCAAGGGGGTGCGAGAGTGTGTCTGCCTGATGTAGCCGAGGCTATGGAAAGCGGGGACGCCAGGACTCTGCAAGATATTTCATTCCTGGAGGCCGAGCAAGTAGGATGTCCGTCCCGTCCAGCAGACCCACGCCCGGAATAGCGGCATGGGTGGAGGCTCGGGTGGCCCAGTTAAGCCGCAGGCTGTAGACCCGGCTCCAGCTCCTGGTGCAAGAATGGGAGGCTGGAATGGTGGAAGTGGTGATGACCGTGCAGGCCCATGAGGCGAACACAGAATCGGAGGAGCGGGTGAGTGACCCACGCCCCTGTGTCTCAGAGGGACCGGTCGCTGAGGCCGAGGGGCCCGGTCTGCCGTCGCTCAGCCAGCTGCGTTCCCCGCTGCCCGTATTGGTCGGCGCCACCCTGTCGGCCGGCCAGCTGCTCCTGAACCCGACAACAGATGACATCACCCCCGCCTGCGAAGATCCACCTGCAGGTGCTGCCCGCGAACGACAACTTGCCCGGCCAGTCCCGACCCCGCTCCCCTGGGAGGCACCCGCTTCCAAAAGGGAGTCATCCCGTCCGGAGGCGGCCGCATCCAAAGAGGCCCCGGCAATCTGCCCGGCTAGTACAGAGGTGGAGGGTAGCCCGCCTCCCGCCCGGAAGGTGACGCTGACCGCTCCCAAACTCCAGGCCTCGGCTGAGGCTGCGGAGGGTTGCCGCTGCGAGGCAGCAAAGCAGGCCGCGACACAGCGGTGCCCCCCTAACCAGAAGGTGCCAGTCATAGCCCGCATCGGGTGGTACCAGCTGGGCCCAACCCCCGCGCTGGAGGAGCCGCCATGTTGGGAGCGGCGGCCAGACCTGATGGGACGACAGGCAGATGCCCGGGAGAAGGCTGCAATCCTGGCCCGTACTGTAGAAGCAAAGGATGCTCTCCGGAGGGCCTCTCCTGAAGCTCGGGGCCCGGTCTTCAAAGGTCAAGTCCAGCAGTTCTACCCCCGGCGAGGATGGGGGTTCATTCATGAGCCCTGCCTGGGAGTCGAAGCGTTCTTCTCCCGTCGGGACGTGCACAGCCAACTGCCTCTGGGCCATCCGGAGCGTGACCTTTGTGCGGGAGAGTTGGTCACCTATACCTGCCATCTGGGAGAGAGGGGCTGGTTCGCCTTGGATGTCCAGAGGAGGGTGAGCCATGACGATCACGAACAGCCCCGGTCACTTCCCACGCCATACAGTCCTAGGGCGGATCCGGAGGAAGTGAGTGATGATGGTGACCTTACGTAGTGGCAGCGGTTCGCCGTTGCAAGCAGTTGTCCCCCGTTGGGACCCTCAGCAGTTTGATTGAATGACTTTAATGAACCGTGAACCTTCATCTGATTGTCCATGTGATTATTCCGGCTGTTGCCGGCAAGTTGTCCCCGAGGGACCCTGTGTGCTTTTACCCCCCCTGCATGAGAGACTACTCATGGACATGGCCGAGAACTGGTAGGCCACCCACGAACTTGTGGGCTTGTAAATAAGTTGAGGGGTGATTTTCCGTCGGAGCCGCCTCCGGAGAGGCAGATTGGGGGAAGGGCCTGCAGCAGAGCAGGCTGGGGCCCGGCCACTACCAGGACCGGTGGCCATCCTCCGGGGGTCAGGGGTCCCCCAAAGACATGGGGTCCCCTGAAATGACAGCCGGGTGCGAGTAACCGTACCCGTTCCCACTCGGGCAGCCTGAACCTGGACTGGGGTCAAGGGGTGCTGCCCACTTCTTAGGGGCAGCATCAGGGCTAGATTGCTTTGGTGGGAGAGTGGAAGACATACGTGTTTATTAAAAATGTTTTGTTTATATGTGCAACGTTCAAGCGTCCTAACAAAAATAAAAAAATTGTTTAAAAGAACTGAGAGTCCTCAGTGGTTGATACCTTTTAATGGCTAACTGAAAAGATGGTAATAATTGCAAGCTTTCGAGACTACTCAGGTCTCTTCATCAGGCATGGTATAACACAAAATCTGAAGAGTCACATATTTATACACAACAGGACTTAGAATAGTGCAGTAAAAAAAAAAACAAAAAACAAGTTATATAAAACAGAACTATCTCTATGGCAGGGGGGAAAACTGTAGTGGCCATAAATACTGCTGCAGTTCAGTGTGAAAGTTTTATTGTCCTCTATATAATAATTAAATATGTGACTCTTCAGATTTTGTGTTATACCATGCCTGATGAAGAGACCTGAGTAGTCTCAAAAGCTTGCAATTATTACCATCTTTTCAGTTAGCCATTAAAAGGTATCAACCACTGAGGACTCTCAGTTCTTTTAAACAATTTTTTTATCTACTGGCTAACACGGTACAAAGATATATTTTACTTCTAACAAAAATACTTATGTTTGAAAATGTTTACCTGTTATTTATATTTTTACAAGCTTTTGAAAAAAAATAAAACCGGTGATGGACGTGCAGCCCGCGGACGGTCTGCATTTCACCAAGGGGGAATGTGACGCCCTGGACTAGCCAGGTCGTCACAGATAACACACAAACACCCCCACCCCCATTAGACAGAGACACCAGCCAAACAAAAACCCTTGTTGCCTCCCTCCAGTGTCTGATGTCCACACCAGGTGGGGCGGAGCCAAGCAGTTGGCCCCACCCACCGAGGAGTTCACAGGCCTGGAGGCGGGAAAAGTGACAGATAGAGTTTGGAGTTTGAAGAGTGAGGAGTGAACACTTGGGTGTCTGGGTTTGGGCCAGGCTTGGAGCCGCCGACAATAGTCAAATCCGAATGTGACTGGAACCCCAGGGGTTTCCTAACAACCAAAGACCCGATAGAAGACAACCGCCCACACCGTGAGGGTATACAGCTACCGCCTAAGGCTAGAGACCCAAGGGCCAGCGCCTGCGGGCAAACGGGCTCCTCCGGCATCCATTCACCGGGGAGCGGACTACCGTTGGGGATCCATAGTAGTCAACTGAGAACATCAAGGTGCAGGGAAAGACAGCCGCCATCACCTGTCCGGGGAGGGACACTGCAGCCGGCTGCGGGACCCGTCCATTCAGCCGTTTGGTTTCCCAGAGACTCTGTCATTGACTGCCTGAGTGCCATCCGGCACCGCGCCACCCTGCATCCCAGCCATCTTGCCTCCCCGTCACCTCACCGGGCCCCGGGACCACCGACCCCTACCCACGGAGGGGGAAAACATCCCAGCTGCTCCCTACCATCGCTCCCAGGATCCCCGTCACCAGCAGCGGTGGTGCCCATCTTCACCACAACCCGTGGGTGGCGTTACGGACTAAATCCCCCAAACCAACCACCCCTGTCACTCACGGGCGAGGAGCGCCGCTCGAGTCCCCGGATCCGGCCCACCGCTCGAGCCACTGAGCAGCCGCAGCAGCCCCGGACCCGAGCGATAGCGAGCGACCAGCAGTGGCGGCGTCCTCCCCGCCCGCGACACTATACTCAGCAAATCCAAAGTGTTGTATTGATATTTGCCTATTTATCGATCTATCCATCAACCATCTCTCTATCCATCTCTCTATCCATCTATCTGTTTATCATTTATCTATCTTTCCATCTATCTATACCATTCAGAGAGCTGCTATACTTAGCAAATCCTATGTTTAAAGCCTGCTTTACACGCTGCAATGTATCTTACGATGTGTCGGCGGGGATCACGTCGTAAGTGATGCACATCCGGCATTGTAAGTACATTGCAGTGTGTGACAGGTACATGCGATTGCGATTGAACGTTAAAACGTTCATCACACGCACATCGTACCTGTCTCTAGAATTGCACGTCAGGTTGTTCATCGTACCCGGGGTATCGCACATCGCAGTGTGTGACACCCCGGGAACGATGAACAGATCTTACCTACGTCCTGCGGCTCCCGGCCCACAATGCGGAAGGAAGGAGGTGGGCGGGATGTTTACGTCCCGCTCAGCTCCGTCCCTCCGCTTCCATTGGCCGGCTGCCGCGTGACGTCGATGTGACGCCGAACGTCCCTCCCACTCCAGGAAGTGGACGTTCGCCGCCCACAGCGAGGTTGTATGGCAGGTAAGTACGTGTGACGGGGGTTAATCGTTTGTGCGGCACGTTCAACAAATTGAACGTGACACACATACAATGGGGGCGTTGCAAATTGCATACGATATCGTATGCGAAATTGCAACGTGTAAAGCAGGCTTTAGATAGATAGATAGATAGATGGATACATAGATAGATGGATAGATAGATAGATGGATAGATAGATAGATGGATAGATAGATAGAGGGATAGATAGATGGATAGATAGAGGGATAGATAGATAGATGGATAGATAGATAGATAGATAGATAGATAGATAGATAGATAGATAGATAGATAGATAGATAGATAGAGGGATAGATAGATAGATAGATAGATAGATAGATAGATAGATAGATAGATAGATAGATAGATAGATAGAGGGATAGATATATAGATAGATAGATAGATAGAGGGATAGATATATAGATATATAGATAGATAGATAGATAGAGGGATAGATAGATAGATAGATAGATAGATAGATAGATAGATAGAGGGATAGATAGATAGAGGGATAGATAGATAGATAGATAGATAGATAGAGGGATAGATAGATAGATAGATAGATAGATAGATAGAGGGATAGATAGATAGATAGAGGGATAGATAGATAGATAGATAGATAGATAGATAGATAGATAGATAGATAGATAGATAGATAGAGGGATAGAAAGATAGAGGGATAGATAGATAGATAGATAGATAGATAGATAGATAGATAGAGGGATAGATAGATAGATAGATAGATAGATAGATAGATAGATAGAGGGATAGATAGATAGATAGATAGATAGATAGATAGATAGAGGGATAGATAGATAGATAGATAGATAGATAGATAGATAGATAGATAGATAGAGGGATAGATATATAGATAGATAGATAGATAGATAGATAGATAGATAGATAGATAGATAGATAGAGGGATAGATAGATAGATAGATAGATAGATAGATAGATAGATAGATAGATAGATAGGCAAATGTCAGTCTATCTATCCATGTATCTATCTATCTATATATCCATCTATGAAATTGGATTTGCTGAGTATAGCAGCCCTCTGAATGGTATTAATAGATAGATGGATAGATAGATGAAAAATGGATAACTAGATAAAGAGATGGATAGGTGAATAGAAAGATGGATAGATAGATAGCGGGATGGATGGAAAAGATAGATAGATAGATAGATTAATAAATAGATACAGAGATGGTAAGAATATGAATAAGAGTATGAATAGATAGAGGGATGGAGGAGAGATAGACAGATAATAGATGGATAAATAGATGGACAGATAGATGGATGGATGGAGAGATAGGCGTATATCTATCTAACACATTGGATTTCTGAGTATAGCAGGCCTCTGGATGGTGTCGTCTCCTCGCTGGGTGGTGGACACTTTGCCAGATTCATATATATCCAGTCTTGTTGTTGCCTGCGCTGGCGGAGGGGCTGAGCCAGGCGTGGAGCGTTTCTGATACACGGTGTTATCTCCCTGTGTGGTCTTCCTTTCGGCAGAGTCAGGCACGTTCTTCTGCCGCAGGCTGAGGTTGCTCCATGGCATCTTCTGCCTCAGATATCACTCCTCCATTTTTAACAATAAGTTTGTTTTTTTCTGTTCCTCGTCCTTTTCCCTCTTCTCGGCTGGATATTTGCACAGCGCTTGTAATGTTTTCTGCTTTGGCAATATTCCCGATATAATGAGATTTACATGGCCGTGTTCCTCCCCTGATTCTGCAGCTCATGTACTGTGTGAGAATCTATTTTCAGCTGTTTGTGCTCAGGATCTCTGGCATCAATGCTCTGCACAATAAAGACGTTCCTCACTTTCAACAATTTCTTTTTCTTTATAAGCAGGAAGGTTTTCTTGCTGGGATCCACAGCAATCAGTTATGATCTTCGGGGTAACCCAGCAGTAAGTTTTCAATTTTACTGCAGCACCCCCACAGGGGAAGTGAAGCATTACACAGTTGGATCCTCCAGAGTGAGAGATGCTTTCACCCTTGGCTGCTTTTTAAAGGGAATCTGTCAGCAGGTTTTTGCTATGTAAGCTGAAGCCAGCATGCTGTATGGGTTAAAAAAAAATAACTATGTCTCTCATGAAGCTCTGTGCTTTTAAACTAAAGGCTTTATCACTTAGTGATTATCATTGCTGGGTCTAGCATGTCAGTCCGGCTCGCCCCTTCCTATGATTGACACCTCACTGTCAATGTACAGTCTCTATAGAGAGCCTGATGTGGGCGGTGGCAGCTCTCTCAGCTCTGCTATATGGCTAAAGCTAAAAATTCTGATTGTGTCAGAATGGCTGCAGCCAGTAACCTAAGTGATATACTATTGGATTCAGAATCTCCTTGTCTACATTATGCTGCTCTCAAATTAGATAGCAAAATCCTGCTGACAGATTCCCTTTAAGGGTTCTAATTTCAGAAACCTCCTCCATTAACCAAGTGGTATACATTTGAGGATGAAGGTCTTCATAAATAAAAACAAGGTCCCTACATGCAGGGCTGTATTTTGCCTTCGTGCTGCCCTAGGCACTTTAAGTGGTCGCGCCCCTTAGTGACAACGTAAAACTGAGTTTTCGCACACGACATCTGTTTAAGGCAGATCTACTCTGTAGCACACTTTAAAAAGTATCAATAAGAAACGAACCCCCCCCAATGGGAATCACCACAGGCACATCAAAACATAGCATGAGTATAAAATATTCCCACCACACCGTCCCCACTTATATACTGTGACTGTCACACTGCCCCTAATAAACTACACACTGCCCTCCCTTATAAACTACTGTATATCCACCACACCTTCCTCGATTATGAAATATGATCTGTACATTGTGAGGAGGGAGCAGCATGATGTGAGGACAATGTCCCATGCATGCTGCCCCCTCCTCACAATGTCCTATGCATGCTGCCCCCTCCTCACAATGTCCCATGCATGCTGCCCCCTCCTCACAATGTCCCATGCATGCTGCCCCCTCCTCACAATGTCCCATGCATGCTGCTCCCTCGTCACAATGTCCCATGCATGCTGCTCCCTCCTCACAATGTCCCATGCTTTCTGCCCCCTCCTCACAATGTCCCATGCATGCTGCCCCCTCCTCACAATGTCCCATGCATGCTGCTCCCTCGTCACAATGTCCCATGCATGCTGCTCCCTCCTCACAATGTCCCATGCTTTCTGCCCCCTCCTCACAATGTCCCATGCATGCTGCCCCCTCCTCACAATGTCCCATGAATGCTGCCCCCTCCTCACAATGTCCCTTGCATGCTGCCCCCTCCTCACAATGTCCCATGCATGCTGCCCCCTCCTCACAATGTCCCATGCATGCTGCTCCCTCCTCACAATGTCCCTTGCATGCTGCCCCCTCCTCACAATGTCCCTTGCATGCTGCCCCCTCCTCACAATGTCCCATGCATGCTGCCCCCTCCTCACAATGTCCCATGCATGCTGCCCCCTCCTCACAATGTCCCATGCATGCTGCCCCCTCCTCACAATGTCCCATGCATGCTGCTCTCTCCTCACAATGTCCCATGCATGCTGCCCCCTCTTCACAATGTCCCATGCATGCTGCTCCCTCCTCACAATGTCCCATGCATGCTGCCCCTCCTCACAATGTCCCATGCATGCTGCTCCCTCCTCAAAATGTCCCATGAATGCTGCTCCCTCCTCACAATGTCTCATGCATGCTGCCCCCTCCTCACAATGTCTCATGTATGCTGCTCCCGCCTCACAATGTCCCATGCATGCTGCTCCCTCCTCACAATGTCCCATGCATGCTGCTCCCTCCGCACAATGTCTCATGCTTGATGCTCCCTCCTCACAATGTCCCATGCATGCTGCTCCTTCCTCACAATGTCCCATGCATGCTGCTCCCTCCTCACAATGTCTCATGCATGCTGCCCCCTCCTCAGTGTCCCATGCATGCTGCCCCCTTCTCACAATGTCCCATGCATGCTGCCCCCTCCTCACAATGTCTCATGCATGCTGCCCCCTCCTCAGTGTCCCATGCATGCTGCCCCCTTCTCACAATGTCCCATGCATGCTGTCCCTCTCCATGAGCTCCTAATGCTGCCTTCCTCTTTTCCATAATGAGACCTTCATGTTGCCCCACTCATGCTAAGACCACCACACTAACGCTTATGCTGAGACCCCCCACACACACACTACCCCACTCTTGATATTGACTCCCCTACATTGCTCCACTCCATACTGATCCCACACATGCTGCCCCTTCTTCACAATGAGCTCCCAATGCTGCCCCCTCTTATTCTGAGTCCTTACACTCCCCCCACCCAATCGATTTTGTCATTGCACTATCCCTCATCCCTTGTCCTTTGTCTCTAGCATTAGCCCCT
Organism: Anomaloglossus baeobatrachus; assembly: GCF_048569485.1. Lineage (NCBI taxonomy): Eukaryota > Metazoa > Chordata > Amphibia > Anura > Aromobatidae > Anomaloglossus > Anomaloglossus baeobatrachus. The sequence goes on along the minus strand of NC_134358.1, from coordinate 535,842,224 downwards.
CTCTCCCACTCCCCCAGCATCAGCCTCTCTCCCCCAGCATCAGCCTCTATCTTCCCTCAGCATCAGCCTCTCTTCCCCAGTCTCAGCCTTTGCCTCCCCCCAGCCTCAGCCTGCCCCAGTCTCCGCCTCAGCCTCCCTCCAGCCTCCCTCCAGTCTCAGCCTCAGCCTCCCTCAAGTCTCAGCCTCAGCCTCCCTCCAGTCTCAGCCTCAGCCTCCCTCCAGCCTCCCCCCAGTCTCTGCCTCTGCCTCCCTCCAGCCTCCCCCCAGTCTCTGCCTCTGCCTCCCTCCAGCCTCCCCCCAGTCTCAGCCTCAGCCTCCCTCCAGTCTCAGCCTCAGCCTCCCTCCAGCCTCCCCCCAGTCTCAGCCTCAGTCTCCCTCCAGCCTCCCCCCAGTCTCAGCCTCCCTCCAGTCTCAGCCTCTGCCTCCCTCCAGCCTCCCCCCAGTCTCTGCCTCTGCCTCCCTCCAGCCTCCCCCCAGTCTCTGACTCTGCCTCCCTCCAGCCTCCCCCCAGTCTCTGCCTCTGCCTCCCTCCAGCCTCCCCCCCAGTCTCTGCCTCTGCCTCCCTCCAACCTCCCCCCAGTCTCAGCCTCTGCCTCTCTCCAGTCTCAGCCTCTGCCTCCCTCCAGCCTCCCCCCAGTCTCAGCCTCTGCCTCCCTCCAGTCTCAGCCTCTGCCTCCCTCCAGTCTCTGCCTCTGCCTCCCTCCAGCCTCCCCCCAGTCTCTGCCTCTGCCTCCCTCCAGCCTCCCCCCAGTCTCAGACTCTGCCTCCCTCCAGCCTCCCCCCAGTCTCTGCCTCTGCCTCCCTCCAGCCTCCCCCCAGTCTCTGCCTCTGCCTCCCTCCAGCCTCCCCCCAGTCTCTGCCTCTGCCTCCCTCCAGCCTCCCCCCAGTCTCTGCCTCTGCCTCCCTCCAGCCTCCCCCCAGTCTCAGCCTCTGCCTCTCTCCAGCCTCCCCCCAGTCTCAGCCTCTGCCTCCCTCCAGCCTCCCCCCAGTCTCAGCCTCTGCCTCTCTCCAGCCTCCCCCCAGTCTCAGCCTCTGCCTCCCTCCAGCCTCCCCCCAGTCTCTGCCTCTGCCTCCCTCCAGCCTCCCCCCAGTCTCTGCCTCTGCCTCCCTCCAGCCTCCCCCAGTCTCAGCCTCTGCCTCCCTCCAGCCTCCCCACAGTCTCAGCCTCTGCCTCCCTCAGTCTCAGCCTCTGCCTCCCTCCAACCTCCCCCCAGTCTCAGCCTCTGCCTCCCTCCAGCCTCCCCCCAGTCTCTGCCTCTGCCTCCCTCCAGCCTCCCCCAGTCTCAGCCTCTGCCTCCCTCCAGCCTCCCCACAGTCTCAGCCTCTGCCTCCCTCCAGTCTCAGCCTCTGCCTCCCTCCAACCTCCCCCCAGTCTCAGCCTCTGCCTCTCTCCAGTCTCAGCCTCTGCCTCCCTCCAGCCTCCCCCCAGTCTCAGCCTCTGCCTCCCTCCAGTCTCAGCCTCTGCCTGCCTGCAGTCTCAGCCTCTGCCTCCCTCCAGCCTCCCCCCAGTCTCTGCCTCCCTCCAGCCTCCCCCCAGTCTCAGCCTTTGCCTCCCTCCAGCCTCTTCCCAGTCTCTGCCTCCCTCCAGCCTCCCCCCAGTCTCTGCCTCTGCCTCCCTCCAGCCTCCCCCAGTCTCAGCCTCTGCCTCCCTCCAGCCTCCCCACAGTCTCAGCCTCTGCCTCCCTCCAGTCTCAGCCTCTGCCTCCCTCCAACCTCCCCCCAGTCTCAGCCTCTGCCTCTCTCCAGTCTCAGCCTCTGCCTCCCTCCAGCCTCCCCCCAGTCTCAGCCTCTGCCTCCCTCCAGTCTCAGCCTCTGCCTCCCTCCAGTCTCTGCCTCCCTCCAGCCTCCCCCCAGTCTCTGCCTCAGCCTCCCTCCAGCCTCCCCCCAGTCTCTGCCTCTGCCTCCCTCCAGCCTCCCTCCAGTCTCAGCCTCTGCCTCCCTCCAACCTCCCCCCAGTCTCAGCCTCTGCCTCTCTCCAGTCTCAGCCTCTGCCTCCCTCCAGCCTCCCCCCAGTCTCAGCCTCTGCCTCCCTCCAGTCTCAGCCTCTGCCTCCCTCCAGTCTCTGCCTCTGCCTCCCTCCAGCCTCCCCCCAGTCTCTGCCTCTGCCTCCCTCCAGCCTCCCCCCAGTCTCTGCCTCTGCCTCCCTCCAGCCTCCCCCCAGTCTCTGCCTCTGCCTCCCTCCAGCCTCCCCACAGTCTCTCCCTCTGCCTCCCTCCAGTCTCCCCCCAGTCTCAGCCTCTGCCTCCCTCCAGCCTCCCCCCAGTCTCTGCCTCTGCCTCCCTCCAGCCTCCCCCCAGTCTCAGCCTCTGCCTCTCTCCAGCCTCCCCCAGTCTCAGCCTCTGCCTCCCTCCAGCCTCCCCCCAGTCTCTGCCTCCCTCCAGCCTCCCCCCCAGTCTCTGCCTCTGCCTCCCTCCAGCCTCCCCCAGTCTCAGCCTCTGCCTCCCTCCAGCCTCCCCACAGTCTCAGCCTCTGCCTCCCTCCAGTCTCAGCCTCTGCCTCCCTCCAGCCTCCCCCCAGTCTCAGCCTCTGCCTCTCTCCAGTCTCAGCCTCTGCCTCCCTCCAGCCTCCCCCCAGTCTCAGCCACTGCCTCCCTCCAGTCTCAGCCTCTGCCTACCTCCAGCCTCCCCCCAGTCTCAGCCTCTGCCTCCCTCCAGCCTCCCCCCAGTCTCAGCCTCTGCCTCCCTCCAGCCTCCCCCCAGTCTCAGCCTCTGCCTCCCTCCAGTATCTGCCTTTGCCGCCTCCCCCCCCGCATGCGCAGATCTCTGGTCTGCATTAGAGACACTCCCACGCTCCTTATGAATCCACTTACCTGCTCCAGTGCCCACCGCCATCTTCCTGGCTCACGTGAGTATCCTCTTCTGACACCGGCTTCCATCACGGCGTCCTCCGCGGCGTCCTGCTGCGAGCTCTGCATGTGACGTCCACACAGCAGTGGACGCAGCACAGAGGAAGGAGCTGATTGGCGCGCGCCTGTGACCCCGGAAGTGCAGGCGCCGGCAGTTCCGGGGTCAATCAGCTCCCTGTGCTCGGCGGCCACAAAAAAAAAAAATGTAAAAAAAATTTTTTTTTTTTTTTGCTGCCAGAGGGTGCCGCCCCTCACAATCTGCCGCCCTAGGCACCGGACCACGGGTGCCTAGTGGTAAATACGGCCCTGCCTACATGACACCACCACAATCCTTCCCACCTGTGGTAGATGTCTCCAATGCTGTGGAGTTTCTGACCACTCATTAAAGGGGTTGTACAAGAATTATATATATATATATGTATGTATGTACATATATGTATATATATATATATATATATATATATATATACAGTATATAATATATATATATATACAGTATATATATGTATATATATAATATGTTGATGACCTGTTGTTGCGATAATTCATCACTATTACATTAGTGGGGTTCTAACACCCAGCACCACCAAGAACCAACTGTTTGCTGCTCCCACTGCGATCACATATACAATATACTGAGCAGGAACGGTATGGATTAAACACTGTGCAGTGCTCATTCTTGGATACTGCAGCTTACCTCCTATTGAAATCAATTGTAGCTGAACTGCAGTACCCAAGAATGGCCACTACACAATATATGGCGCTGTGCTATTCCTTCTCTGTAAATTGTTTATCCTGCTTCAATGGAAACTACAAACATCTGCTAATCTCTTTAAAAAAAAACAAAACCATTTTTTAGATTATTGTCCCCACACCAGGCTCCTTATAACAGCACAAAACACAAACAAAAGGACATAGCAGCACTCTGTATTCAACAAGACATATGCAAACACCCATTAGCACTTATGTGTTTTTAATTAGTGTCAGTCCTATCTGCCCATATATTTGTCGACTTTTAGCCAAGGAGAGGCATAACACTAGGATAGGGTGCTATCAAAGAAAGATCACCTTGCCGCGGTTGTTGGGCACACATGAATTGGCCAATTTTTGAGCTAAGAACCTTCATTTTTCTAAGCTTATTGCATATAGCATTAATGCAGTTTAAATTGCATATATTCTATGTTTGCATATGTCTTGGCGCTTACAGGGTGCGGCTGTATCCTTTTATTTGTGTTACATGTAGTTATAGCAGTTGGCACTTGTTCACATTTGTTATTTTTTATTTGGAGATGCAGGGGTTTTTTTGTTTTCCCTTATAACAACAGCCTGAGCTCCTCTAGGGTACATACTATACTCAGAGTCTTCCTTTACCCTTGTTTTGACAGTTATCCCTGGTAACTAATCATTTCATAAATACCCCTTTACTGTCTAATTGTCTTATTAAACACATGACTATTTCTCCACTGTAATTCCAGATATCCTGCAGGGAAAATGTTGTACATTATAATTTTCTCATTGTTTGTATCAAGTCCAACGAGTATCAATGAGAGATATCATAAATATCAGTGCTGTATTAGAGTTGGAGACTGATGTACAGAGCTGGAATAGTGGAGTGGGAGACTGATGTAGCAGATATAGAATAGTGGAGTTGGAGATTGGTGTAGCAGAGCTGGAATAGTGGAGTTGGAAACAGATGTAGCAGAGCTGGAATAGTGGAGTTGGAGACTGATGTAGCAGATATGGAATAGTGGAGTTGGAGATTGGTGTAGCAGAGTGGATTAGTGGAGTTGGAAACTGATGTAGCAAAGCTGGATTAGTGGAGTGGAGACTGATGTAGCAGAGCTGGAATAGTGGAGTTGGAAACTGATGTAGCAGAGCTGGAATAGTGGAGTTGTAGACTGAACTTTGACATTGTTGTATTCAAGTTGGAAACCAATGTAGTTATTGTTGTAATGAAGTTGGAAACTGATGTAGCAGGGCTGTAAAGTGGAGTTGTTAAGGAGTTGGTGAATTATGCAGCAATGCTGGAATAGTGGATAAAGACTGATGCAACAGAGCTGGAACAGTGACGTGGTAGTCGAGTTTGGAAACTGATATAGCAGAGCTGAAACAACAGAGTTGTTGTAGCGAGTTGGAGACTGAGGTAGTTGTGCTGGATTGGGGAAGTGAGAGACTGATGCCACAGAGCTAGAACAGTGGAGCTGGAGACAGATGTTACAATGCAGTAAATTAGAGTTGTAGTGGAGTGGGAGACTAATGTAGTAGAGCTAGAACAGTGGACTTGGATACTGACCTAGCACAGCAGTAAAGTGGAGTTGTGGTGGAGTTGGAGACTGATATAGCAGAGCTAGTACAGTTGAGTTGGAGACTGATGTAGCAAAGCAATAAAGTGGAGTTCTTTTGGTGAGGTTGTAGACTGATGCAGCATAGCTGGAACAGTGGAGTTGAAAACTGATGTAGCAGAGATGGAGCACTCATGAACACTTGAAATAAAAACCACAATGAATACCCAAAGTTGTAAAGTGGAGTTATTGAGGTGCAGTTAGACTGTTGCATCAGAGCAGGAATAGTGGATAAGGACTAATGGAACAGAGCTGGAACAGTGACATCCTTGTAGTCAAGTTTTAGACTGATGTAGTAGCATTGTTGAGTTGGAGACTGAGGTAGTTGTGCTGGAAAATGGAGTTGTAGTGGAGTGGGAGACTGAAGTAGCAGAGCTGGAACAGTAAAGTTGAAGACTGATGTAGCAGAATATTAAAGTGGAGTTGTTTTGGTGGACTGATGTAGCAGAGCTAGTACAGTTGAGTTGGAGACTGATGTAGCAGAGCAATAAAGTGGAGTTCTTTTGGTGAGGTTGTAGACTGATGCAGCAGAGCTGGAACAGTGGAGTTGGAAACTGATGTAGCAGAGCTGGAGCACCCATGAACTCTTGAAATGAAAACCACAATGAATCCCCAAAGTTGTAAAGTGGAGTTATTGAGGTGAAGTTAGATGGTTGCATCAGAGCAGGAATAGTGGATAAGGGCTGATGGAACAGAGCTGGAACAGTGACATCGTTGTAGTCAAGTTGTAAACTGATGTAGTAGCAGTGCTGAAACACCAGGGTTGTTGTAGTTGAGTTGGAGACTAAGGTAGTTGTGCTGGAAAATGGAGTTGTAGTGGAGTGGGAGACTGATGTACCGTAGCAGAGCTGGAACAGTGGAGTTGAAGATTGATGTAGCAGAATAATAAAATGGAGTTGTAGTGGAGTGGGAGACTGATGTACCGTAGCAGAGATGGAACAGTGGAGTTGAAGATTGATGTACAGAATAATAAAGTGGAGTTGTTTTGGTGGAGTTGTAGACTGATGCAGCATAGCTGGAACAGTGGAGTTGGAAACTGATGTAGCAGAGCTGGAGCACTCATGAACACTTGAAATGAAATCCCAATGAATCCCCAATAGGCTGCTTGTGCGTGATAATAGAGACTTACATTGGAGCCATTGAGATCTGTTGCACGATTGATCTGGCACACACTGAGCCATAATACCTAATCTGTGTGTGATAATTGTGCAAGTAAATATACATGTTCTGGAGCTCAAATACACAAAATGCAGAGTGTTTGGTAATTTCTATCATATCTCCAGCGCTTTCTCTAAACATCGCCAACTTTTCCATCTCATTTGCTGTGTGCATTGTTTGCCGCTATATAGAATTGCTTCCTACAACAAGTCTTCTATTTGACCTTTCCAAGTATTGCTCATTGAATTGTTTCACTTGCGATGAGCCTACCTATAGGCCCCCCGGCGCTTGTCTAATGACTTATCCATCATCATCCTGTCACTAAAATAGAAATAAACGCATGGCGCATCCATTGGCAAATTCATTTAGTATTGCATCTGGGATCTGCAGCATGAGGAGTCAGCACTTCTCCGGATCTGTTTGCCCAGTCATTTAAACAAGTTCATGGGATGAAAATGCTGAAAAGTGTCTGTATGGGGAGTTTATCTGAGCAAGTATGGAGCCTAATGGTAAAGCTGATGTCTTGTATTCCTTACTGAAAAGTCTTAAAGGCGTTGTCCACCTTTGAGGATATTTTTTTCTTACTTAAATGCATGTAACTGGGGCTTAAAATACTTTTTACCTTTGGTTTTGTTAAAAATTTGGCACCGTTTGTCGCTCATACCCCTCGTGTTATACTGTCTATAGCTGTCCGCAAAGTGAATTAAACAGTAACTGTAGCTTTAATTTTGCTCAATCTTTAGTAGTTTTATTTTTTCTCATCAACCATTAATACACGTGAAAGTAAGAAACATTATGATATATCTCATTTATCTATCTCATCTCAAAAATCTGCTTCTTTCTCTTCCTGGACTGATCTTTCATTTTCAAAATTCTCAATTTACGGGTAAAATGTGTCTTCAGTGAATACAGATTTTCCCATTACTGAGATTAGAGGTGACAGTTGGTGCTCTTAAAGTTCTTTGAAGAACTTTAACTGTCATATCAGGAGAACTTGCAGCAGAATTTCTGTGTGTTCCGCTAGCTCCTCCCTCCATAGAATCTTAAAAGCACCAACTGCCATCTCCTATCTCAGTAGTAGGAAAATCTGTCTTCACTCAATACAGATTTTAAAAATGTTACTTCTGAATTAAAGGGAACCTGTCACCACCTTTTTGGACTATAAGCTGCGGCCACCACCACCGGGCTCTTATCTGCAAGGAGTTTGTATGTTCTCTCCGTGTCTGTGTGGGTGTCCTGCGGGTTCTCCGGTTTCTTCACACACTCCAAAGACATACAGATAGAGACTCTAGATTGTGAGCCCCAATGGGGACAGTCAGTGTTCCTGATGTATGTAAAGCGCTGTGCAATTAATAGCGCTATATAAATTAATAAAATTATTATTATTATTATTATTATTAATTATTATTATATACATCATTCTAACATGCTGTATATTAGAGCCCAGGCCGCTGTGACAATATAAAAAACACTTTATAATACTTACCTAACGGTCGCGGTGGAATAGGACCTAATGGGCATCTCAGTTGTCTGGTGCCAGAGCCCCTTCTTTCGGCCATCTTTGTTCTCCTTCTTCTCTAGCCACGGTGCATGCATTCCGGTACGGAGCAGGCGCACTTTGATCTGCCCTGAGCAGGGCAGATCAAAGTATTGTAGTGTGCCTGCGCAGGACCGGCGAGTGTGTATGTCGTGGCCGCGTCATGCACACAGGCTTCAGAAAGAGAACGAAGATGGCCGAAAGGGAAGGTGCCGGCACCGGACAATGGAGATGCCCATTAGGCCAACCGAGAGACCGTTAGGTGAGTATTATAAAGTGTTTTTTATGTTGTCATAGCGGCCTGGGCTCTTATATACAGAATGTTAGAATGCTGTATATAAGAGCCCGGTGGTGGTAGCCGCAGCTTATAGTCCAAAAAAAGTGGTGACAGGTTCCCTTTAAGAGTGAATCATGAGTCCAAGGAGAGAAAGAAGCAGATTTCTCTGATAAGTTATATTACAGTGTTGCTTATTTTCATCTGCACTATTGATTTATGAAATAAAAATTACTTTTTAACTAACAATCTGTCTGTGAACTCGCTACGACGATCTGAAAGTGGAGTTTGTAACTCTTATTTTATAACCACATCAAAGTTAAAGGGAATCTGTCAGGTGATTTTGAAGTACAATACTAATTTTATCTCTCAATAGGGCTTAAGGAAACCTTTCAGGATCAGTAACTTGCATTGCTCTTTGTTATTTTATCTTATTTAAGCACCATAGAATTCAATCTGAGGTAGTAGCTAGTCAAGCATATGAAAATACAAACTGCATATTCACATTCACTGCTCCTCCCTCCTCTCAGTGCATTCACGATCACTGCTGAGTGGTGGGATGGGGAAGCAAGGAATATGCAGTTTTATTTACATATGCTTGACTAGCTACTACAGCACACTGAATGTTATGGAGCTTACAACAAGATAACAAGATAACGTACAGCTATAAAAGTTTCTAATCCTGAAAGATCTCCTTTAAACCCTATTTAAAGATAACATTAGTATTGTACTACAAAATCACCTGACAGATCCCCCTTAAATGTGCAGGGAAGCGAAAGCCTTATAAAATCCAAATGGTGCAACAATTTTAATGACACACAATTTAAAAAAAAATAAAATATATATATATATATATATATATATATATATATATATATATATATATATATATACTTTTAGCCCCAATCACCATGTATTTATGTAAAAAAAATTCCCAAAGATGGATGAGCCAATATAACATAAATATACACCATTTATCATTAAGTCCATTTTGCAGTATATTTGTATATTTATAGATTGTTAACCACTTTGTTTTTCTGATACAGGGCTCCAAGTGTAGACTTGGAGCCACGGGTAGCCATAAACCATTCTAGTGTTTGAGTGTCTATGCTGACCTCTCTCCATCATAACCAGTTCCTACAACAACCCCAGATATCAGAACTGGAAGAGGGAGCAATGGAAGAAGGCAGCCATGTCTGATAAATCATATCTTCATGTGGATTTCCAGATGTGTGTGCATCACCTACCTGTGGAAGAGATGGTCCCAGGGCCTGGGTTCCTGGTATCAGGTGGATGTAAAGATGCATGCATTCAAAACCCAAAAGTATATGCGAGCAAATGTTACTATCTGTGACTGCACTGTGCAGGCATGAACTGAAAAACACAGTTCCCATGAGGGAATAATTTAGAAGAGTCACCAGGTCAGAAAGAACTGAGAGTCCTCGGTGGTTGATACCTTTTAATGGCTAACTGAAAAGATGGTAATAATTGCAAGCGGTACAAAGATATATTTTACTTTTATCACCAGGTCAGGTGACAGTTATGGCACTTTTGTCTAATTTTAAAGCCTGTAATGCTCAAGAAGGGGAGGATTTGGTGCTAAAACTTCAGAAGAGGCAGACATGTAAGCAGCGGCACGGGGTCGTGGCCATTACTGCAGTAGAAACCCCGGGAACCAGACTTTATTGGTCAAGTATTGAAGACAAATCACTGGGAACCAGACTTTGTCGGTCAATCACTGAAGACCAGTCACCGGGAATCAAACTTCATTGGTCAAGCACCGAAGACCAATCACCAGGAATCAGACTTCATTGGTCAAGCACCGAAGACTAATCACCAGGAACGAGACTTCATCGGTCAATCACTGAAGACCAGTCACCAGACTTCTGTGTCGCTGATTAGCCAACACAGGCCTGAGCACCGAGCATACCTGAGCACAGTGATGCCCACACGAGTGGTCAGCGTACGTAAAGCACTCAAACACTGTTTTTTGGTAAAGTCCATCCAAACTTTACATTTCAGGTTCACTCATCTCTACTCATGGTCTGCTTTGTTTCTTTCCAGATGCAAAGAAAAATGGCAGGGAACAAGATGCCATATCTGGTCTCCAGAAATATCTCCCCATAAATCGGAAGCTGATACCACTGGTAAGAACAAACTCATATAACAACTGCATTACTGTACTCATTTTAGCTGACATTTTTATTGTCATCAGTGGTGCATATAATAGAGGGGGCCCCACTGGAAAGATCATAATGAGACCCCCTTATGGTGAAAGATATGTATCTACTCAGACTGAAAAGCCTGGTGTTTGTTTCCCCTTCTACGTTTTCTAGTGACACATAGGCCAATGCACAGCCTGTTTGTTTGCCCCGTTCCTAAAGAATAGTGACCTACACAAGTCATTGCCACCGAGTAGTGAAAGAGGTGACACCAACCAGTGCTTGGCTTCTTTACTCCAAGAGCCCATAGCAGCCACATCTAAATGCCATACATACAAGTTGTGTAATTTGTGGTTCAATATCATCTTGTGCCATTCAGCAAAAATAAGCATCTATACATATTTAATAACCCATAGAAGCCGTCTCCTCAAACCAATTTTGCCAGAATTCTTGGGTAAACTTCTTCGAAAATTTGAAAAATTTTTATACAATTCGTAGTTTCTTAAAAGTGTTGCATGTTTTGGCATTTTCATGCCAGTTTCTCCCAATTCTGCCAATATGGAGGCTCATGCCACTGGTTAGATGCTCCTGATTTAATTATGGGGTATCCTAATGAGGCGCATCTGACTTCTTCATGCCCCTTATCAAGACTAGTGAGATAATTGCTAGTGTTTTCACTTGGAATTCTATTGGTGGCAAATGCATTTGTTAGGCTGGAGTCACACTGGTGCATGACTCACATGAGGATCATATCGCATCGTCCGGACTGGCCACCGGCTCTTCTGACAAGATCATGTCACTTGCATAAAAATACATGAAGCTGACATGATCCTTTTCGGAGAGCCGGTGGCCGGTCCAAATGATGCGAGACAATCCTTGTTCAAGTCCCAGCCAGGAGACAGACCCGTTTCCTAGCTATGCAGAGATAGCAGAGGTGGAATATGCAGCTGTCCATCATTAATGACATCTTATGGATATATCATAAAAGCGTTTGATAGAATTACCCCTTTCTGGTCTTGGGCACATGGGTGTTACTGTTACTGAAACTTTACTCAATTGAATCAGGATCCAATATGGTAGTAAAACTGAAGCAGTCCTACAGCCTGAGGCCTTAAAGGGGTTGTCCACTATTAGGACAACTTTTTCTGAGTCCACATGTTTCCCCAGGTAAAATAATAAAGCCTATACTCATCTCCCGTGTCTGGGCTTGTGGAGCCAGGTCTCACATGGGGTTGTGACATCATGCGAGCCCAGCATCCAATCAGTGCTGGCTTCTGTCTCCAAACGCGCAATCAACAGGAAGTGAGCACAGCCGCAGTGCTCACTTCCTGATTTCTATCTTGTTTGGTCCAAAGGCGGGGAGACAGAAGCTGGCGCTGATTGGACATGGGGCTCTCATGACGTCACAACCCCACATGAGCCCCACACACAATCGGAGCTGGCTTACTTCTCGCCCCTTTGGGCCATAGTGCATTCAACAGGAAGTGAGTGCAGCCATAGTGCTCACTTCCTGTTGATTAACTTGTTTGGTCCGAAGTCAGAGAGAAGAAAGCCGGTGCTGATTGGACGCGGGGTTCGCGTGAAGTCAAACCCCACATACAATCAGCACTGACTCACTTCTTCACCCCTTCAGACCAAACGCACAATAAACAGGAAGTGAGTGCAGCAGAAGTTCACACTTCCGGCTGATTAGCTTCTTTGGTCCGAAGGGGTGGAGAAGGAGCTGGTGCTGATTGGACATGGGGCTCGCATGACGTAACAAACCTACGTGTACACCGACACTGCGAGTCCAGAAACCACTAGAGAGGCACTGGTATGGGAGGTGAGTATAGGCTTTATTATTTTACCTGGAGGAAACGTGGAATCAGAAGGGGTTGTCTTAGTAGTAGATAACCCCTTTATTGTCATGAAAACACATGGCAACATTGATGCATTGATTCCACTAAATACATACTATATATTGGCTGCCAAGCTGATGTGTCTACTTCATTTTAAGAGCGTGTTACTCTTCCGTGATAAACCAAGAAGTCACCGAGGCATGACTGTCTATAGGAAGACCTAACACCAGACTGACGGTGCCTATAAACACAAGGGAAAGTGTGCCGCCCCCACATCAGTAGCAGCCGGGCTGCTCGGGTCCGGATCCGCAGTGGCTCGAGGGGTCTCCGGACCCAGGGGTCGCGCGGACACTCAAATAAAAAAATGAAAAGGGACGTATATGTACGGGGATTGCTGTGAATACTTTGTGACGCCACCCACGGTGTGTGGTAAGATGTAGTACCACCGCTGCTGTTAGGGAGCACCCGTGGGCGATGGGATGGCAGCTGGGTGTTGACCCCTCCGTGGGTAGGGGTGGAGGCCCCGGGGCTCAGAGTCCAGAACACGGGGAAATGATGTGGGTCGGAGGTGGTGCGCCGGGCCGGACCGGGTGATGTTGGTGTACTCACTGTTGAATAATTGCACACGGGTCCGTTGGTAAGCCAAGGGGTCAGTGGCCAGCTTCCGCGTCCGGGTGTATTCGGGTCCCACTCCCGGCTGGTGTACCGATGTCCCTTCCTCCTGCACTCTGTAGCTTTCTCAATTCTGGACGAACCCATATGGAATGGGAAAGTCCGCTCCCGGTATGTTCTGGTTGGGAGATGTCGCGAAAACTGACCCTTGGGATCTCAGTGGGTACTTGCGGATACCCTATCCCCTGCGGTCGGCTGCCATTTCACTCTATCTGGGCTAACACTTTGGAACAATGTCTGGAACCTTGCTCCCGGCCTGGTTAATTAGAGAAGGGGCTTGCAAACGTCTTCTGACTAGGGTCCAGGTACCCCGCCGGTGCACGGTTTTCGGACCGGATCTCCGCGGTCGGTACCGGCGGGCTCCAACCCTGTCCCAGTCCACTCTGGATTTCCCGCGACCGTACTCCCGTCACCTTTGGACACGGTCCACTGCTTGCCACCTAGCCAGTAGACCAGGGCCACTACCCTGACTACTCTGCACTAGGCACAGACTTGACCTCCAAACTGCCACTCTTTTGAACTCGTTTGAACTAAAGACAAACTGACTGGTTCCCTCCCCCGGATACTCAAGACCCCTAGGTGGGCACTCCCAATCCACCTGGTTCTGCCCACTGGTGTGTCCTTGTTACCCTGAGGGGGGTGGCTAGGATTTTGGGGCTGATGGTACCTAGTGTGGGATGGTGTTATGTCGGGTGAATTACTCTTCTGTGACCACCTGGTGGCGCCAGGGCGTCACAAAAGGGCAGGGCGATGTTTGGTGACTGGTGGGCTCAAAAATGACCGACAGTGGTAGTAAGTGGTTCTAACGCTCTGTCTCTGAGCAGCTTTCTAATATGAGCTTGTACTGCAACGAGTTACACAATATACGGTATGTGATATGGAAACATGAACACAACCTATACTTGCCATATGCCATTGCTTTTTAAGATTGAAAATCCTCTTTAAAGGGTTTGTCCATCTTTGGGAAGATTGATTTATTTATTTTTTACTTGAATGCATATATTTTGAGCGAAAAATTTGCACCAATTGGCTTTAACAGGCTCTTTGTTCCCCTGCACACTCAACTTTATCGCAGTGTTTTGCCATAAATCAGCTGAGAAGACCTCAGAGAAAGACAGAAAAGACTTACAAACGCCTAGGGAGATCGCTATAGCAGGCTGACTGATGACTCTTAAGGCGGCGTTACACAGGACGATATATCGTGTGATATCCCACCCGCCCCCATCGTTTGTGCGTCACAGGCAATTCATTGCCCATGGTGCACAAAGTCGTTTAACTTCCGCCACACGTATTTACCTCCCTAACGACCTCGCGGTGGGCGGCGAACATCCTCTTCCTGAAGGGGGAGGGACGATCGGCGTCACAGCGACGTCACACAGCGGCCGGCCAATAGAAGCGGAGGGGCGGAGATGAGCAGGACATAATATGCCGCCCACCTCTTTCCTTCCTCATTGCCAGCGGGACGCAGGTAAGCTGTGTTCGTCGCTCCCAGGGTGTCACACGGAGCGATGTGTGCTGCCACGGGAACGACAAACAACCGGCGCGCTGAAGGAGGAACGACATTTAGAAAATGAACGACGTGTCAACGAGCAACGATAAGGTGAGTAGTTTTGCTCGTTAACAGTCGTTCGGAGGTGTCACACGGTACAACATCTCTAACGATGTCGGATGTGCATCACGAATTCCGTGACCCCGACGACATATCGCACGATATATCGTGCCGTGTAACGTCCCCTTTAGTTAACTCATTCAATGGACAAGTGTAACGAAGAGGCTTAAGAAACCAAACAGTGCAAAACTGTTTAATGAAACCCAGTTGAAAAAAGTTTTTCAAAAGGTGGACAGAATCTTTAATAGTATCTGTAGTTTTGATTTATACTGATAGGGGTACTTTGCACGCTGTGACATGGCTAGCCGTTTGTAGCGATGCCGAGCGCGATAGTCCCCGCCTCCGTCGCAAATGCGATATCTTGTGATAGCTGCCGTAGCGAACATTATCACTACGGCAGCTTCACACAGACTTACCTGCCCTGCGACGTCGCTCTGGCCGGCGACTCGCCTCCTTCCTAAGGGGGCGGGTCGTGCGACGTCACACGGCAGGCGGCCAATAGAAGCGGAGAGGCGGAGATGAGCGGGACGTAAACATCCCGCCCACCTCTGTCCTTCCTCATTGCAGGCGGGATGCAGGTAAGGAGATGTTCCTTGCTCCTGCGGCTTCATACACAGCGATGTGTGCTGCCGCAGGAACGAGGAACAACATCGTACCTGTCGCTGCAGCGAAATTATGGAAATGACCGACACTACACCGATCACCGATTTACGACGCTTTTGCGATTGTTTATCGGTGCATCTAGGCTTTACACGTTGTGATGTTCTTACTGGCGCCGGATGTGCGTCACTTTCGATTTGACCCCGACGAGATCGCAGTAGCGATGTCGCAACGTGCAAAGTACCGCATAGATACTAAAGTTGATCTATATATCTGCTACCTACTCATCTTTTCCATGAATTGTCTTTCTTTGTGTACCCTGCTTTCTGTACAATTGATTTCTCCCGTGCCTCCCCCATACTCTGGAATGCTCTGCCTCAACACATCAGACTCTCACCTACCTTGGCAAGCTTCAAAAGGAAACTGAAGACCCACCTCTTTCGACAAGCCTACAACCTGCCGTAACCCTCAGTCTGACATAGCGCCGCACTATCAGCTCTACCCTCACCTACTGTATCCTCACCCAACCCTTGTAGACTGTGAGCCCTCGCGGCAGGGTCCTCACCTACTGTATCCTCACCTATCCCTTGTAGACTGTGAGCCATCGTGGGCAGGGTCCTCACCTACTGTTTCCTCACCCATCCCCTGTAGACTGTGAGCCCTCGCGGGCAGGGTACTCTCTCCTCCTGTACCAGTCTGTGCATTGTATTGTTTATGATTATTGTACTTGTCCCTATTATGTATACCCCTTTCACATGTAAAGCGCCATGGAATAAATGGCGCTATAATAATAATAACAATAATAATAATCTATCTGCCTTCTTTCCTTACAGGTTTGTGGATTGGTATTAGCATTGGATTAACGTTTCTATTGATAGAAGTAATCATTGTCTTCATATGTTACTTCTTTAAAAGGTAACAATTTTTTTTTTCGATTTTACTGTATCTTATGGTGGGAATATATGTCATACTTGTTGAACTAGAAAGGAAAGATGGAATATTATTGAATGTTCTATTGGCTGCCATAATAGGGAGGTATAAAATATGCAATATACACTCTACATTGAAATTGTAACATCAAAAAGGAAACGTTATTATGAAAATCACAGGATGGCTAAACATGTTACTGAGATGAAAATAATGGAAAAAATGGAGTCAAAGTATTCAAAACATTTGGAGTTATTTTATATCAAGTATGAGTACCAAGTGAAGAAATCCTTCGCAGCTATAGTTATCTAAGGGGTACTTTGCACACTACGACATCGCAGGTGCGATGTCGGTGGGGTCAAATCGAAAGTGACGCACATCCAGCGTCGTAGTCGATATCATAGTGTGTAAATCCTTTTTGATACGATTAACAAGCGCAAAAGCGTCGTTATCGTATCATCGGTGTAGGGTCCGACATTTCCATAATGCCGGTGCAGCGACAGGTACGATGTTGTTCCTCGTTCCTGCGGCAGCACACATCGCTGTGTATGAAGCCGCAGGAGCGAGGAACATCTCCTACCTGCGTCCCGGTCGGCAATGCGGAAGAGAGGAGGTGGGTAGGATGTTTACATCCTGTTCATCTCCGCCCCTCCACTGCTATTGGCCGCCTGCCGTGTGACGTCGCTGTGACGCCGCACGACCCACCCCCTTAGGAAGGAGGCGGATAGTTGGCCAGAGCGATGTCGCAGGGCAGGTGAGTGCATGTGAAGCTGGCGTAGCGATAATGTTCGCTATGCCAGCAATCACAAGATATCGCAGCTGCGACGGGGGCGGGGACTATCGCGCTTGGCATCGCAAGCATCGGCTTGCGATGTCGCAGCGTGCAAAGTGCACCTAAGGATTACCTGTCCTGCAATGATGAATGCACTTGGGAAAATCATCAAAATCCCCTGCTGGCGGCTTCCTTTGCAATAGTCAACAATGCAGGTCCCAGATGGGCATGAAAGAAGACAAGTCCGGAGATCCTGCAGGATATGGCAGCACATTTAAGGCCCACAAGCTGATCACAGCAGCACAAGTAACATGCGCCCAGGCATTCTTGTGCTGAAAATTGATTTCTGCAGAAATGGCTGTACCAGTAGTTTTATCATTAAATCAATAGAACACTGAGCTGTCAGTGTACTTAAAATGAAGAGTAAAGGGGTCCAGCTACCTGTGCATTTTGCCACCTCACACCATAATAACACATGATGTGATGTTCCCACCAGAAGCCCCATTATACGCTGTATTTAGAGTGCTGCCTACCTTTTTAAATTATGCATAGATATTATTACAATTGTTATATAGTAAATACAGTGGTTGAAATAAGAAATGAAAACGTCAATAATTTTCTAATTACCCTATATTTTGTTTTATAAGGAACATCCAGAAACTGTCGGCGGTGCAGTTTTCAAAGAAATGGCGCCCATAGTCAGCGCATGCGCAGATTGACCGAACGGCTCAATGACGAACCGAGATCTCATCTGCGCATGCGCCACCTCCGGGCGCCATATTCCTTAAGTCCGCTGCTGGGAGATTAATAGGCCAGAGGAGGCAGATGACATCTTGAGCCGAGAGCTCAATCTGTGCACGCGCCGACTACGGGCACCGTTATTTGATGCCCACATTGCTGACATTTTCAGGATGGTACCTGCCTCACCCCCCGCAGCGCCCACAGCACAATGCACAGCCCACAGCATTATCCCTGTCTCCTGTGACCCCTCTCCATCACCCCATGGTAAGCTACATTTGGCTTATAAGATGCACCCCTCTTTTTCCTCCCAAATTTTTGGCAGGAAAAGTGCGTCTTATATTTACGAAAAATACGGTAAATATAATTCTAAAAGTGCTATTGACATGAATTTCTCACCAGATGTCAGTAACAACCGATCCAATTCACACAGGCAAAGAAATCAAACCATAGCTGTCCCTAAATTAAAGTACCACTCCAGCGTTTTTGGGGGGGGTTCAGCTCTGGGGTGGCACTTTAAATATAAGTCCCCTGTTCTTCATAGTTTTTCTGCACTGCTCCAGTCTTGCGGCGCCATCTTGTGCCCATAACTTCTGACTGGCTGAAAGTCAGAAGTTATGCCACAATGTCTCAATGAAAGTCTATGAGAGCAAGAACTAAGCCAGAATAAGGTTCTCTTAGACTTGTATTAAGTTGTGATCTCCAATGTACTCCATGGAACTCTGGAGGAGCCGGTAGGTCACAAGTCACAAAGTCCAACCGGAGCGGCGGCGATAAAAGCTGAAGCCGCTGTAAGGGGAGTATAACACAGAGGACAGGGGACAGAGGACTTAGATTTAAAGCACCAGTCCAGCTGTACAATTAAAAAAAACAATTCTTGAGTGGTGCTTAAGTTACAGTATGTCTAATAATAAGAAATAACACAGGGAAAAAAGTATTGAACACATGAAGAAAACGAGGTACAAAAAGCCATGGAATGACATGACACCAGTTGAAATGTATCAGTAATAAAAAGCAATCATGCCACTTAGTGAAAAACAATATCAGCTTCTTGAACTGATGGCCTATAAAAAAGTGTCTCATTACCAAGGTGCCACACAAGAAACATCTCATGATGAGTTAAACCAGTGAGCTGTCTAAAAACCTTTGCAACCTTATTCTTGCAAAACATAATGATGGCATTGGTTACAGAAGAATTTCTAAATTACTAAAGGTTTAAGGGAGCACAGCTGGGGCCATAATCCAGAAATGGAAAATACATAATTGCACCATATATCGGTCAGAGTTAGGTGCAAGATTTCAGTTGGAAAAATGAAAATAATTATCAAAAGAGTTGTCCAATAGCCATGGACCACCAGTGAAGAGCTACAGAAAGACCTGGAATCAGCAGGTACAATTGTTTAATAGAAAATAATAAGTAATGCACTTACCCTCCATGGGCTGTATACACACTGTATTGTTGAACATAAAGCATGTTAAAGCACATTTAGGCTATGTATCCACGCTGCGGAAAATTTGTGGGATTTGCCGCAATTTTTTTGCGGAAATTCCTCAGATTTTTCAAAAATTCGCAGTACAGCAAGTCCCCAGCCATTTCTATGGCTTTTTGGAGGTGCTGTGCCCATGCTGCGTTTTTTTCCACAGCGGAAATAATGTGGATTTCCCTGCAGAAAAATCTGCAGCATGTGAATTATTCCTGCGGATTTTTCGGAGCGGGCGGCAGGAGGTGGGCGGGGCCTGCACAAGCTCCGGCCATGTGACAGCCAGAGCTAGTTCAGGACCGCCCACCTTCTCCTGCAAAGTGCAGAACAGACCCGGCCGGAAAGCGAGGTGCTGCGTGATGGAGGTAAGTATGAACTCCCGATCACTGCAGCACTTGTTCTGCATTGAGGATGCAGTGCCGAAGCCATGGTACTGTATCCTCAATGCAGTATGACTGCAGCATATCCGCAGGACATTCCGCAATACAACCACAGCATTGAAACAGACAAAGTTGTGCTGCGGTTTTCTGGGTGCTCCTGCGGAATGTCCTGCGGATATATCCGCAGGACACGTTCCCCGTGGGCACACAGCCTTAAAGTTCGCTCAACAACATATAGACAAGTCTGTGAACTACTGGGAGAATATAGTTTAGTCAGATGAGACCAACATTGAAGTCTTTGGATGCCATAATACATACCATGTTTGGAGGTCAAAAGGCAAATCACCCCAAAACCAACAGGGAAGTTTGGAGGTGGGAAATGGGAACATCATGGTGTGGGGCTGTTTTTAGCACACAACATTGGCAAACTATATAATTGAAGGAAAGATAAATGGACAAATGTACAGACATTCTTGATAAAAATCTGCTGCCATCTACCAGGATGATGAAGATGAAACAAGGGTGGACATTTCAGCAAGACAATGATCCCAAACACACAGCCAAGGTAAATGATTTCAGAGAAAGAAATTAAACAGACCTAGAAAATGTATTGAAGGAAATAAAACTGAGCGTTCATAGATGGAACCCATGGGACCTTCAGGATTTGAAGAGTGCTTGTGTGAGAGAATGGGCTAAAATCACACCTAAGCAATGCAGGCAACTGGATTCTCCATACAGGAGGCATCTTGGAGTTGTCATCACCAAGAAAAGGTTTTGTACAAAATATCATAATATTAAAAACATTTCAGTAAGTGTGTTCAATACTTTTTTTGGTGTTATTTCTCATTATTACACATCACTTTATTCATGGACATCTATAGTTTGAATTCTTTGCCTGTGGGGATTGGATCTGTTGTTACTGACATCTGGTGAGAAATTCATGTTAATAGCACCTTTAGAAATATATTTACTTAGAGAATTGGTGACATGTTCAATACTATACTACAAATACAGGTATTTTTGCACTTTATCTATAAAGTCCGGGAACCTTGGCGATTGCATTTGCTCTCTACTCGTTGTTGCTGCTTTGCTGTTTTTCTATATAGATAAATGATGAAATATTTGAAAAAAAAAATCTCCTCTCCTCTTTTGCATTGACATTCAGGGACAAATTTATAATAAAGGGTCTAAAATTTTGGAAACAAAATACAGATTATCTGGAAATGGAAACAAAAGGATCAATACTTGAAGAGTTCAATGTTTTGGCCTCCATGGATAGGTTTAGTTCAGACACAAAATGTTCTTTATGAGAACACATAAAAATCAATAGTATACAACTTTCCTTCTTAACCCGCATGTGCCCCTTAAAATATGGCACAAGGGTTACAGCTCAGAATTGCTTTCATAAGAACAAACAAATAAAAGCACACACCATGTTATAAGACTACTAAACACTATGTATGATCTTCTCAGGAAAGAACGGGGGTCATTGCCACGCTAATCACCAATGCCAGTAAGGAATTATTGATCCAGGTCCTTTATTGCATGAACATATCCAAGTCTACACGTTTCAGGTGTCTCTACCCCTTCCTCAGGACAGTATGTAACAGACAGGAACAATACCTGGTAGATCATAATCCTCTACTGGCATTGAGGTGATTAGCGCGGCGATGACCCCCGTTCTTTCCTGAAAAGACTATCCCGATTCCTGCGGGGCTGTGGCTTTCACCTCCTGTGACTAAGCGATTTAGGTGTTGTGATCTTTCACAAAACTTTTAGGTGAGTGCAATTTGAAGTTTTTTTTCCTTGTTTTTTATCTGGTAAGACCCTATTTCGCCCTTCTCTCCACAGTTCCTGACATTTGAACACTATGTCAGGTGAGAAAGCTGTCAAGGTTCATGTCCAAGGACCATAAGTGGCCCTTTGTCTTGACCTGTTTATGATGCCCCCCCAAAACTCCTTGTGTGCAACAGGAATGGGATGACTGGATAGGAACACCTAGGCAGACCCTCAGACTGCGGACCCTGCGCTGTCCCTCAGCTCAGAGGTACGCTTGATGGTAGTGAGGTCTGAGTCGCTATTGTGACCCTAACTGTCCAAGCCCTGGTGTAATGCCCCTCCCCCTCCTACACCCAATGGGTGAGCCGGGACCGTAGTTATAAACCCCACAACTAAACACGGACAGGGGAAAAAACTAAACTCGTACACACGGCAATAAAACACAAAGAAGCGACTATACGTGCACAGTGGAAAATAACATAAAAGGGAGGAAGTAAACAGACAAGCAGGAAACTTCCACACCGCACAATAACCACAAGACAGTTCACCAAAATTGGATCACCACAATAAACTGAAATCGCCGCACAAACTGGAGTTATTATCGGAGCAGCAGGATCCAAAATCTTATATAGGAAGGAGAGGGCTGTGATAGGAAATTAGTACCCTGAGCTCCTAACAGAGTTCCCTGGGTCAGCAAGAATTAACTCCTGCAGGAGTGAGGAACAGAGCACATGAAACATCTGATGCCCGGCTCTGGCTGAACAACTAGGAGACATCCAGTTGTCTGTCAGGCTTTACAGTGGGAACGGAGCCCAACGCCACTGTGACACCTAATGAGTCTGGAACCGAACATTGCATGACACTGTTATGAGAACTTCAGGAACATTATTAGGGGAATCTGACAACCAGACAAATCTGCTGTAAAATTAAAAACTTCCAGTAACTTTTTTAAAGTGAATTCTCTACCTTAATGTAGCAATTAATCAAGTTTGGTTTGCTGTCTTTGGATCATTACACTTCAGTGGAGACCAGTATGATTACTTCAGTTCATATTGCTTTTTATGCTGGCAACTATGATAGGGGGTCACTTCAATTTTTCCTCTGTCTTTACTAGGATATTTATATGATACAGGTTAAAGTAAAAGCTAAAGGGGTGTCCAGTTATTAAAATATTTCTGAAAACTGTTTAGAATGGTATAAAATAAAGAGGTAACTCATATTCACCATGCCTATCCGCCAACTCTGTGCTTTCAAAGTCTTCGCTTCCCCGCCAGTCTCTGTACGTCCCCACAGCCTATTACCTCATATATACCCACCTTCTCCAGCAATGCTGTCTCTGGCCGCTGGTGCCTGCTGCTTCCAAGCTGGCTAATTACTCTCATGAATATGCATTGCACTCCGAACCTGGAAGTAGCCGCAGTAGTGACACAGCAGTGGCCGGACACAGCAGAAACAGAGATTAAGCACCATGAACAGCAGGAGCGGGGACAGGTGAGTTTTAAGTACTTGATCTCCATGTGCTATCACGAATAGCACATGGACAAAACATATGCCTTGAATCATGGCACATGAAGAGCCATATGCGTTTTTAACATGTCAGTGAAAAACATCTGTGTTTTTCGCTGCCGTGTGAAACAGGCCTAACAATGCACTTATCTGCAGGCATCGCCCGCTCAGCAGCCCTCGCCCGCTCAGCAGCCCTCGCCGGCTCAGAAGCCCTCTCCCGCTCAGAAGCCCTCTCCCGCTCAGCAGCCCTCGCCGGCTCAGCAGCCCTCGCCGGCTCAGCAGCCCTCGCTTGGTGTGGCTGGAACTTATAGTTCTCCAACCAGCAAGACCATATTGTTTTCTTAAAAAGACTCTCTCGTTCTTGCACTCTTTTTTTTTTTTATGTCATCCATCTTTGCTTGTATATGTGAATAGCAGGAAAATAACATTTTGCTGTTATGGTCGTACATTTAGATGTCTTTTCCTTTAAAACTTCATGATCTTGTGATTAAAATTAATGCTTCCTTTCATTTTATTCTCCAACAGGAAACATAAAGGCAATATTACCAGTGGGTTTTCCAATCCAAATTATTCAGGGAGCAGCACGACTTCACAGAACGAGGTGCATAAAATCTTTATCAACCATTACAGTGCATTTGCTTTGAGCCATGGAGGAACAGTGGAGCGCAGTTTTTATTCACATACTTATTCTTTCATGAAATGTGTTTTTTGTTTAGCAAACAAGCTGCGTACACCGGGTCTGAGTGTAATACTCTGCTCATCCGGTGCATAATAGTATATGGAAACGTCTGCGGGGGGGTCATGGATCACATGTCAGATTAGCATAATATAAAATGTTGTAAAACTTGTTAGCAATGTTCTATTTTTTAATCAAAAATTGCATTGTTGCAATTTTCCCACTGACCACTAGAGTTATTTTACACTCATACTTCCTGTTGTGAATTCCATCAGAGATGGTGCTGTCCCTGGGAGTGTTTCTGGACTCTCTCTGGTGGCTAGTGCTGGTAGTGACTCTGATTCTGCATCTGTCACTTAGACAGGTGTAGAAGATGATTGCTGTTTCAGGTAGCCTATTGAGTCCAGCCTGGGGGTATAACGGAAAGCTGTCTCTATCTAACCTTTGCTGGTAATAATTGTTTATGCCTCATGGGAAGATGTCCTGAATCCTAAACTGGGGCTTATTCTTAGCAAGAGGAGCAGCATTAATCCCCCTTAAAGGAATAGGAGATTGAAGAGGGGACATCTTCCCATGAGGCAAAAACAATTCTCACCAGCAAAGGTTAGACAGACAGCTTTCCTTTATACCCCCAGGCTGGGCTCAATAGGCTACCTGAAACAGCAAACATCTCCTATACCTGTCTGAGCGACAGATGCAGAATCAGACTCATTACCAGCACTAGCCACCAGAGGGAGTTCAGAAACACTCCAAGGGACAGCACCATCT
This sequence comes from Anomaloglossus baeobatrachus, assembly GCF_048569485.1. Classification (NCBI taxonomy): domain Eukaryota; kingdom Metazoa; phylum Chordata; class Amphibia; order Anura; family Aromobatidae; genus Anomaloglossus; species Anomaloglossus baeobatrachus. The sequence goes on along the minus strand of NC_134358.1, from coordinate 535,818,160 downwards.
CAGATGGAATTAACAACAGTTTACAACAGTTTCCTTGTAATCAAAGCAGGATTAAAATAACTTGTATACAAACTGATAACTCAAGATCCAGCAATCACAAATTGTTGATCTCACAGATCTCCTCCAATGAATTTTGCACATGCTCATAAGATGCCTCAATACAAAAGATAGGCTCCTAATGTTTATGTGTATTTCATGAAACTACAGGACGTTGAAGTCTCAGTGGTCACAAAAATCTGATTTAAACTGAAGGTTCTGTTTGTTGATGACACATTCCCTATAATAAAGCCACATGAAATGGGAATCCACTGATTGTTGTCTATATTCTTTGCTCCTGCTTGGAGAATGTTAACCAGACTGCTTTCTTGGGATATGATGGCTAACAGATTAGACTTTTAAAGGAATTTTCCATCACAATGTAATCTTAGAAAATAAATTTGATTAATATGGCCATAAAAATGTGTCAAGAACTACTTCTCCACACCATAATGTCATCAGCCATTATATGAATCTCCACCGCTAGCTAATGCCATAAGTACTGTATCTGCTGGGTGCAAATCCCACTTTCAACATAATTTTTATTTTATTCATTAATATTCCTAATTATTCTGCATTTCAATGAATAAAATAGAAGTTATACTGAACCTTGTAACACAAACCTATATCATCCTGTTCAGCAACTCCCGCTCTATAGAATGATGCTCACAGAATTTCAGGCCAAAATTGTATTTATTTACTTTTACCTGATGATGACCCTTTGAGGGCAGAAACGCATTGTATGATCTTTAATACAAATAAAATAATCAAAATTTATCTATACGGATTCCACGGTGGTCCCTGCGAGCGCGACATTTTTTATACCTCCAGAATTTTCATTATGACATTTTTCCCTTTAAATTTCGACAATGATGATTAGCTGTATATAATTTATACTTATTTCTTGATTGTTTTTCTCATCTTTTAGTATTCTGAATTGGTTCATCCTAACGTCCAAATTAGTGTTTTTCCATGGAAATCAGCCCATGAGGTACGTGTGAATATTTAAGTGTATTTTTGTAATGATAGAATAAAACATATTTATTTCATCTTTCAGTTTGAGTCAAATGGAAAGTCCTCTATAAAGTTATTTTTTTTAAAGCATTATCCTATCAAACTTAAATAACGTTATAAAACAATGATGTCATGATCCTGCATTGGTGCACTGCTCTGCTGCAGAGCCTATGCTGGGCCTCATATTTGTCCCCGGTTCCCGGTCAAGTACTGTGTGGTGCGGGAGGGGTCTGCTGTTTTTTGGAGCCTCGTTCTGGGTGATTGCTCCGCTTTATCTGAGAGCTGTTTCACCCGGAACACCGCCAGTGATGGCTCCTGTTTTGCATTGCACGTCTCTACTGTACAATGTATGTAAAGCGCTGTGGAATTAATAGCGCTATATAAATGAATAAAATTATTATTATTATTATTACTTCCCGTAAGTGTCTGACTTGATCTTCTCCTGGTACCTTGTTCCGCTGTTCCCCTCCTGTCTCCTTACCTACTGACTTGATTCTTTGACTCCCTGACCTCGGCTCGTCCCCTGACTCAGTCTCTGCTTGGTCCCTTGTACTTATGTGACCTCTCTGTTTACCGACCCTGGCTTGTCCCCTGACTCCAGCTCTGCTCGCTCCCTTGTACTTATGTGACCTCCCTGTTTACTGACCTCGGCTCATCCCTTGACTCCAGCTCTGCTTGCTCCTTTGTATTAACGTGACCTCTCTGTTTACTGACACCAGCTCATCCCCTGATTCCAGCTCTGCTCGCTCCCTTGTACTTACGTGACCTCTCTGTTTACTGACCCCGGTTCGTCCCCTGACTCCAGCTCTGCTTGCTCCCTTGTACTAACGTGACCTCTCTGTTTACTGACCCCAGCTCATCCCCTGACTCCAGCTCCGCTCGCTCCCTTGTACTTACGTGACCTCTCTGTTTACTGACCCCGGCTCATCCCCTGACTCCAGCTCTGGTCACTCCTTTTGTCATTTACATTATCTCCTGGCTTTTGACCCCTGGCTTATTTGACTGCCCCTCACTAGGTGTGTGTAGCGACACCTAGTGTACAAATCCGCAAATCCACTCTACTAGTGTGCCTGGTGACACCTAGTGGTTTGGTGTCTCATTTCACTTGGGTTCTCATCATCACAAATGACCTATACCAGGAAATGTCATCACCTATTATTGGTGGGGTATAGGAGGACAGGCATGACAGAATTGATTCATTACTGCACCCCTTCACATTATTTCCTTGTACACTGGGAATGGAGCAGCTGGGGGGTGTCATTGTGCTTGGGAAAATGGTTATAGTGATGCAGCACCAAATCAATGTTGCTCCTTTATTATCTGGATTATTGAGGGTCCCTGAGGTCAAACTCTAAGTTAACATGGTTGTTCCACAATTCCAATTTATCCCCAATCTAGTATTATGGTATATCAGAACCAGTAGGAGATTTCTGCCTGGAGACCTTTGTGCTTCTTCTGTGTCTACCTCTATTTTTTTTTCTGGGACCTCTTTTAGGTCCCAGAAGTGCAAATCTCCAAATAGTGAAAACCCAAAACAAATAGTATAAATGTTTATTTTTATGTTAAATTGTTAGCATACAATTGGAAAAACACCTGAGGAAGCTGAAATATGCACATTTTTGGATCATTGTCAGGCAAGTGTTGGGCAAACACATGTATCAAGCCACAAACAAGGGGACTTCCAGCAAGCGGCGCAACACAGCAGGAGCACCAGGGTTATGTCACGCTGGGGGCTCTTACGCTAGGGAGAGGGGCGAAGGGCTCCCTCCTGACACTCACCTGATGCTGATCCCTGCACTTTCTAACGTCCCTAGATGGGTACTTCCCTGCCATATTCCAATCACGTGCCTAGGCCCTCACTGGCCCTGAACTCACCCTGACTAGTGAAAGCCAGCGAGGCGCTAGTCTAGCTACTACAAAAAGGACAACAGGAGGAAGGTAAGATAAGCAGGTGGGGAAAAACACAACAAAAAGCACTCCTTTGATTCTTCCATAGGAAACTTCACAGCTGCAATAGTAACAACACCACTGCTATGCAGCGCCAAGCTTCTACAACATGATCAGCATAGGAATGAGCTATAGCCGGCATAGAGAGGAGTGTATACTTATAGCAGAAGACAGTGGCTGTAGCTGAAGTTATAACTACCTGTTAGATTACTGCAGGATAGAAATGCACCTTAACCCTTTCAGTAACGAATTAAATGCGCTCTAATGCGTTCGTCACACGGGACGATAAATCGTGCGATCGCATAAGCGATCGCACCCGCCCCCGTCGTTTGTGCGTCACGGGCAATTAGTTGCCCGTGGCGCACAAAGTCGTTAACCCCCGTCACAAGTACTTACCTTCCAGGTGACGTTGCTGTGGGCGGCGAACATCCACTTCCTGAAGGGGGAGCAACGTTCGGCATCACAGCGACGTCACACGGCAGCCAGCCAATAGAAGCGGAGGGGCGGAGATGAGCGGGACGTAAACATCCGGCCCACCTCCTTCCTTCCGCATTGCCGGCGGCCGCAGGTAAGCTGTGTTCGTCGCTCCCGGCGTGTCACACGGAGCGATGTGTGCTGCCACGGAAGCGACGAACAACCGGAGCACAGAAGGAGGAACGAGATTATGAAAATGAACGACGTGTCAACGATGAACGAGAAGGTGAGTATTTCTGCTCATTCATAGGTGTCACATGGTACGATATCTCTGACGATGCTCGATGTGCGTCACTAACGACGTGACCCCGACGACCTATCGCCAGATATATCGTACCGTGTGACGCCCGCATAACTCAGGGTAAATGATGAGCAGGCACTAAAGCAGATGTGTGAGTTTCTGATACCGGATCCCCCCCGAGATCACATCAGGCCCTGACACACTCGTGACAGAGGGTCAAGGCAATTCCACAGATTTACACCTCTTTCACCCATCAGTTTTTCTAGGACAAGTGCTATCCTTATTTTTTCACCGATAGCACTTGTGCCTATGATCTATGGGGTATTTCACTAGTCGTTGAACGGAGTGGGTGCAAAATGCACAGAGGTTTTCCAATATATATAGGAATGACGGATGCAAATCTATGGATCTGTGAAAATATCGTACAGCCCCCAGTGCTGTCTAACCGTCACAGTCTCTTTACCAGAAGAAGCTTGAGAAAACTCCATAGCTCTTGTGCAAAAGTTTGGTTTTCTTATCTTGAATATTTGCCTTTTTTTGTCATATCTTTAAATATTTTTTTTTAATAATGGGTGATTAAAAGATATATATTTCAAATAGTAGCTAGCTCTTGGTGTAAATATACTTATGTTAGCACCAGTTACAGGTTACGTAAAATTGATCAATGTTATTTTACTACTTCTTGAATAATGAAAAAATAAAGCAACTTTGCAAATAGGTTTATTTAAAGAGGATTTGTCATCAGGGCAAGTGTCCATTTTTTTTCTCTCCACTTTATTCCTGTTACTCTTGTGAGTTTTCCCTTGTTTGTTTTTTAATATCCACCATACAGTTCCAGAGATATGGGTCTTTTTGTTTAGTGCTAATTGTTATGGTCTTTAAAAGGGGCCGGCACTTACAGGATCCTCTGGGGCGTGACTTTAGGCTGCTCTTTATTATTACCCTGTAAGCCACACCCCCTTGCCATCCCTCCAGTAACCCCTTAGGTGCTGTGGTCACTAAAGAATGCAGCATCTAAGGGAGTATACAGCAATGCCTCTAGAAATCTCCTTAGGTGCTACAGACACTAAAGAATGCAGCATCTAGGGAGGTATAGAGCGATCCCTCTAGTAAACCCCTTAGGTGTCACAGTCACTAAAGAGTGCAGCATCTAAGGGGGTATAGAGCAATCCCTCTAATAATCTGTTTAGGTGCCTCAGTCACTAAAAAATGCAGCATCTAAGGGGGTATACAGTGATGCTTCTAGTAAAGCCCTTAAGTGCCACGGTCACTAAAGAATTCAGCATCTAAGGGGCACTTTGCACACTGCGACATCGCAGGCCGATGCTGCGATGCCGAGTGCGATAGTCCCCGCCCCCGTCGCAGCAGCGATATGTGGTGATAGCTGGCATAGCGAAAATTATCGCTACGCCAGCTTCACACACACACTCACCTGCCGTGCGACGTCCCTGTGGCCGGCGACCCGCCTCCTTGTTAAGGGGGCGGGTCGTGCAGCGTCACTGCGAATTCACACGGCAGGCGGCCAATCGGAGCGGAGGGGCGGAGATGAGCAGGATGTAAACATCCTGCCCACCTCCTTCCTTCCGCATATCCTACGGAAGCCGCGGTGACGCTGGTAGGAGATGTTCCTCGCTCCTGTGGCTTCACACACAGCGATGTGTGCTGCTGCAGGAGCGAGGAACAACATCGGACCGTCGCGTCAGCGTATTATGAATTACGCCGACGCTGCACCGATGATACGATTACGACGTTTTTGCGCTCGTTAATCGTATCATCTAGGCTTTACACACTGCGATGTCGCATGCGATGCCGGATGTGCGTCACTTTCAATTTGACCTCACCGACATCGCACCTGCGATGTCGCAGTGTGCAAAGTGCCCCTAAGAGGTTATACAGCAATCCCTCTAGTAATCTGTTTAGGTGCCTCAGTCACTAAAAAATGCAGCATCTAAGGGGGTATACAGTGATGCTTCTAGTAAAGCCCTTTAGGTGCCACGGTCACTAAAGAATGCAGCATCTAAGAGGGTATAGAGCAATCCCTCTAGTAATCCCTTTAGGTGCCGCGGTCACTAAAGAATGCAGCATCTAAGGGGGTATAGAGTGATCCTTCTAGTAAACCCCTTAGGGGCACTTTGCACACTACGAAATCGCAAGCCGATGCTTGCGATGCCGAGCGTGATAGTCCCCGCCCCGTCGCAGCTGCGATATCATGGTGATAGCTGCCATAATGAACATTATTGCTACGGCAGCTTCACATGCAGTCATCTGCCCTGCAACGTCGCTATGGCCGGCGAACCGCCTCCTTATTAAGGGGGCTGGTCGTGCGGCGTCATAGCGACATCACACGGCAGGCGGCCAATAGAAGCGGAGGGACGGAGCTGAGCGGGACGTAAACATCCCGCCCACCTCCTTCCTTCCGCATAGCCGGCGTGAGCCGCAGGACGCAGGTAAGGTGATGTTCCTCGCTCCTGCGGCTTCACACACAGCGATGTGTGCTGCCGCAGGAACGAGGAACAATATCGTAACATCGGTCATTCCGAAATTATGGAAATGACCGACGCTACACCGATGATACGATTTGGACGTTTTTGCGCTCCTTAATCGTATCAAAAAGGATTTACGCACTACGATATCGACTGCGACGCCGGATGTGCGTCACTTTCGATTTGACCCCACCGACATCGCAGCTGCGAAGTCGTAGTGTGCAAAGTGCCCCTTAGGTGCCACAGTCACTGAAGAATGCCGCATCCAAGGGGATAAACATTCATCATCGCCTAATGCCAAAGACTGTTAGCAACGGGAATTGATACTTGACAATACTTAGCTCTGCGATCTCCCTTTAAAGCCTGCAATTTTGCATCAGATGTCATCATACAAACACTATATAGCAGTTGTTGAGGGGTTAAGCGGTGTTATTTACTGGTAAACAAAGAAAAATCACCTAAACCTTTCTTACCAATCTGTGAAAACAAACACCTGAAACGTCCTGACTTATTATATCTCAGCATTGTGTTTTGTAGACTAAAACTGAGGTTTCCTTCAATTTCACACTGTAAAAATTGCAATTTACCGAATACAAACCCTGGATGTTTTTCTGCGCGCTCCCATTCCCATAGGGTCAGATCATGATCAATGATACACGGACATCCTCGCCTCGTCCCTTTCACTGCAGTATCTGTTTGCATGAAAAGCGGCTACCTGTAAATTGTAATTGACAAAGTATCCCAGGGACTGTATCCTGTGCACAGAGTAAAATGATGAACCTGAGGGAATGAGCGATATGATGGAGAGATCGTATCTGAAGAGGAGTGATACTTATGGTCACCTCTCTGTGCCGCATCAGCCACTCATAGATGCAGCTACTGCATCCAGCCCTGAAACTCATTTACTCTCTGTTACTAAAGCAAAAGCCATATTTTCTTTTAAAAGAGTACAGTATATTCATCTCTGACATATAGTATAGCCCATAAATGTCCAAAAGATGCAAGTCTCCCAGCAATTTTCTAAACTCCCATAGAATCAAATGAAGAGAGCCACCTCTGTATTCCCAGGGCATTGAGATGGGTCCTACTTTGCTACTGTGTTTCCCCAAAAATAAGATCTAGCAGATTTTTTTCGGTCTTTTAAGGTATACTTGTAATATAAGTCCTAGTCCAAGAATAAGCCCTCGTTGCGTACCATACTATAATAGTATCTTGATATGGGAACACTTTTAGACTATGTAATTGTTATTGGTGTATGGTGGCCCCATTGTGTTACTGTAAGCCCTGGAAGATTATTATAGTTACATACCACCTAGTTAAGGGAAAATGAATATTCACCCTTCCCCCACCCACCCCTCTGCTCCAGCGTCAATGATCAGAAAGTGTGTTACTAAAAATGAATATTCACCACCTTCCCCGCACACCCCTCTGTGCCAGTATCACTGATTTGATTGGGGATTGTGTTAATGAAAAATTAATATTCACCCCTTTCCCCTGCCCATAATTTTATCCACCCCTGTATGCTGGTGTCAGTGATTGGAACGTGTGTTAATGAAAAATGAATATTCACCCCTTCCTCTGCCCATAATTCCACCCATCTCTGTATGCTGGCGTCAGTAATTGGAATGTGTCCTAATGAAAAATGAATATTCACCTCCTTCTCCCGCCCACCCCTCTGCGCTGGTGTCAGTGATTGGAATGCGCTTTAATGATAAATTAATATTCACCCCCTTCCCCTGCCCTTAATACCATCCACCCCCCCTATGCCGGCATCAGTGATTGGAATGTGTGTTAATGAAAAATTAATATTTAACCCCTTCCCCTGGCCATAATTCCACCCATCCCTGTTTGCCGGGCGTCAGTAATTGGAACGTGTCTTACTGAAAAATGAATATTCACCTCCTTCCCCCGCCCACCCTTCTGCGCTGGCATCAGAGATTGGAATGCAGTTTATTGAAAAATTAATATTCACCCCCTTCCCTCCCTGCCCATAATTCCATCCACCCCCCTATGCCGGCATCAGTGATTGGAACGTGTGTTATTGAAAAATTAATATTCACACTTTTCCCCCACCCATAATCCCACCCACCCTTCTATGCAGGCATCAGTGATTCAGTAAGACTTACTAATATTAATTTCCATTCCAACATGTTCCAATCACTGATGCCCTGGTGCAGAGGACTGGGCGGGGGAAAGAGGGGAATATTCATTTTCCATTAACAGGCAACCCAATCACTGACGTCAATATAAAATATAAAACATTCTCTGAAAATAAGACCTAGTTTGTTTTTTGGAACCAAAACTGGTATAAGATCCTGTCTTATTTTTGGGGAAACATGGTAGCAGCTCTGAAATCGGGCTAATGTAGGGGAACCCTCCTCTAAGATTTCCAACTACTCCTATATGCACACGGATCTACCACTTCTAGCATTTAATTTTTCTACCACAGATTTGAAGATGTGGTGAGAAATGTTTAATTATATTTATCTATGAATTTGCAATAATTTTTTGCAACGCAAAGGCTGACGGAGACGGACAATCCTCGGCAAGATCTGCATTCACCTTCAGCTTTGGAAAGGGTGAAGTTTATGTTGAAAATGAGCATCAACTTTCTAACAAAATTAATATTCTGCAAATGCCTGTTACGTTACAGATTTGCTCTATAGTCTTCTCCTGCACAGGGGCACTACCGGCATCCTGGCCACATACACTTCAATGGAGCTGTGCTGCAAGTGTGAAGGGGAAGCAGTGACACTTACTCAGCACTGTGAACCCTTCATTCTGAGGATCATTGGGTTTCACAGAGGTTAGACCTCCAGTGATAATTAAAGGAAAGCTGTCAGCTTAGCGGGGACTAGTCTGGGTAGATATTGCGTTATTCAGACTAGCCTGGCTTCAGATGCTGTTATCCTGACCATATAGGCATGAGTGACGTCTTTTCTATTGGTAATATCATCTCTGGAATGGCACCACTATGTTTTCCTGGTCATGCAGACTGCGCAGAAGAAGTTTAGGAGTGTTTACTCGACTTCACTGCACATGCTCAAGGAGGGCATAGTGACATCACTACTGGGAGAAGCATCGCTAATGCGAAACATGCGTTGGGTGTGTGGGACGCCATTACCTTTCTCCTACTGACTCCCTTATAGTGTACCCCTATAAACAAAAAATAACCAATACAAGAATAGAGATAAAAAAAACTGAGTTTTATTAATGAATGATTTAAAAAGAGGATAAAAATGAAAATGGTGCAAGTGCACAATAGGACGGCACGACAAGGGACATATAATAATGTCAAAATTTACAACAATATATATTCAAGGCTCCACATGATATGCCAAAAAATGTAAAAAAGATAACAGCCAGTCAAAAATAGCATTAAATATAAATAGTACGTCCAAGGTAGTAGATTCTCCCCAATAAAATACACAGATACAAAAAGGTGACACTCATATGCAGCACAAGCTTGCACATAAAGTATAATATGTGTAATAAAAATGTAATACAATATGTAAAAAATAGTCCCACAAGGTTGATTAAGGTGCAGGACTAAAGTGCATTATAGAGGTATAACCAGGTAGACACAGTATCTTGATATAGATGTGTATCAAGTTCAATAGATGATAGTATGAGGAGCTACCAGGACAGGCACATAGGTAGGAGCAAGTGTTACAGATATGGGGAGGAGGGTTTACCTGCAAGCATGTGAGATGAAGTCCAGCGCAGGAAAGAAGGCACTCTTCAATATAAATTTCCATATGGTTTATTCCATGTGCACAAATGTAGAGGTAGGTACAGACAGCCCCTGGGCAGGGGAAGAATGACTAGCGACGCGTTTCGACCGTATTACACAGTCTTAGTCATGAGGTGTGCCGACCACAAGATAGTATTCTCTGCATTTGTCCTGAGGAAGAGGACGGATATGTCCTTGAAACGCGTAGACCTGTGAAAATAAAGAAAAGAGATCTATTAACTTCATCTGTACTCCTGTGGTTTGGCGCGGTATTTAAACCTGCTTTTCTCCTGCTGTCCGAGACCACAAGAGGTAGTAATGGCAGATACTATAACAGCTTTATATCAGGGCTGGAGGATTTCCTCAGTACACACAACATTGTTGGTTATAAATTACTTAGTGACAAAATGTATAATTGGTGGAGGAAGGTTGAACTAGATGGACCTAGGGCTTTTTTCAACCTATGTAATTGTCTGTTCGACCGGGGTTCAATACCTGGCACCCCCACCAATCAGCTGCTCTCATTCAAAGTGGTGATAACATGAGACTGGAAATTCTCAGTTCCGAAGCTGCTCTGTTTTCTGATAGAGGTTGCGACCGGGTACTGCACATCCGCCTCCTATCGGTTGACGGAGCTGAGCATTTCTGGCCATCTGCTAGCGCTGCCAGCACCAGGGCTGCCACTTGGAATTTCTGGGCCCCTAACTGGCATAATTTTGGGGCCCCCTTAAGACTCCACCCCAGCTCCGCTTCCATCCCTGCTCCACCTCCACCCCTTTTTGTAAGCCAATAAATGAAGCGTCAAGGGCCCCCCCTTCTGTTGGGGCCCCGGACTAGAGTCTTGTCTGTCCCCCCCTGGTGGCGGCCCTGCCGGCACCGAGAACAACTGATCAAAGGGGACGCCGGTGGATCAGACATTGATGACCTATCCGAAAGATAGGTCATCAATGTTAAAATAGTGGACAACCCCTTTAATAATTTGACAACTGGGCAAAAAAATGGTGTTCCTATACAGTCGGCACAGTAGAAACACAAAAATTCAACAAGTGGAATTTCCAGGAGGAATAATGGAGGAACCAAACGCTAAAGAATTATTGTGAGATGGACGTATCAGGATAAGTGACAATTGCTCCGTAAACTGTAGCACTACTTTGTTTTTTAGTGGCTAATCATACACCGCTCACTCCTTTCATTTAGACATTATTTCGATGACATTCTAAGTGAACACGTTCCGTCTAATCATATTTTTATCTCGTAGGATTCTCGGAAAGAGCTGAAGGTCTCGTCATTCTCCAACCCTCTATATGGCAAAAAAGAAGAAAACCTGTAATTTCCATGTCACAGTCATCTTGTTCCGTGTGGAAATTTCCTAGAGATAAATTATAATATCATTTACAGCTCCCGCGATTGTTAATGTAAATACCACCTGCTGTTCCAGACAGACAAAGTAGGTAATAAATGGTTTCTGCGCGGTGGATATTAATACACGCCACCGGCATCAGCGAATGGATGTGTTACTGGCAGAGATTCTCTCAGCCAAACATTACCACATGGAAGAAATTCATCTCACTTTATTATATTTCTATACGTTACATATCGGATTGGTATGGCAGAGGCTGTGATATCATTAAATCCTATGTAAACCTTCATGTGTGGTTTGTGTTTCTTGAATATAAATGTTACACTGCATTGCTTTTTTAAGTTGATTTTCCTCTTTGCAGACGTTTTCTATAATTTTCATTTTTTCTGTGCTCAGTTACAAGAGAGGCTCTACCAGCGCTTAGTTGTTCACCCACACTAAGGCGGGCTTTGCACACTACGACATCGCAGGTGCGATGTCGGCGGGGTCAAATCGAAAGTGACGCACATCCGGCGTCGCTGGCGATATCGTAGTGTGCAAATCCTTTTTGATACGATTAACGAGCGCAAAAGCGTCGTTATCGTATCATCGGTGTAGGGTCCGACATTTCCATAATGCCGCGGTGCAGCGACAGGTACGATTTTGTTCCTCGTTCCTGCGGCAGCACACATCGCTGTGTAGTATGAAGCCGCAGGAGTGAGGAACATCTCCTACCTGCATCCCGGCTGCTATGCGTAAGGAAGGAGGTGGGCGTGATGTTTACATCCTGCTCATCTCCGCCTCTCCGCTGCTATTGGCCGCCTGCCGTGTGACGCCACACGACCCGCCCCCTTAGGAAGGAGGCGGGTCGCCGGCCAGAGCGACGTCGCAGGACAGGTAAGTGCATGTGAAGCTGCCGTAGCGATAATGTTCGCTACGCCAACTATCACCATGATATTGCTGCTGCGACGGGGGCGGGGACTATCGCGCTCGACATCGCAGCATCAGCTTGCGATGTTGCAGCGTGCAAAGTACCCCTAAAAAGCACCGCACCCATCTATTTCTATATAGTAACAGTTTTCAAGCAATTTTGCTCTTTTATAGGCTTTACTTTGTCTTCAGTTTATGGAGATCTGGTCAGGAAAGAGCAGCAATATTGACTTAGATGTTCCTGCACACTCAAAAGCACTGTACCCTTACAGTATATTCCTGTACACTGTCATGGCTGTAGCTTGGCTCTCACAGGGATAAGTTAGGTTGGAGGGGTCTGTTCTGTTGTGCCTCATTCCAGGACTCATGTCCCTTTATTATGGTGAGGAGACCTCTGGAACGCCGCCAGTTATAGTTCCTGCTCTGCAGCATGTGCAACTGGTTCCCGTGAGTTAGCTCAGATTCGTCCCGCTACCCAGCTTACCTTTCCTTGACCTCTGTTTGCCTAGTACTGTCTATCCGCCCTTTTGTGTCTCCGTCTCCTTCCACTCCTCTGTACCTACTTGATCTGCCGGCCTCTGACCTTGATTACGTTCCCTGACTTTGACGCAGTTCTCCCCTTTTTGTCTCCTGACGTGTCTTCCCGGCTTCTGACCCTCATGCTTCCAAGTCTTTACGGCTTGCTCACTCTCCAGTACTGACGAGACATCTTGGTTTGACTTTGGCTTGCTTCACTACTCTGAAGGGTGCTTTACACACTGCGACATCACTAGCGTTTGCGCGATAGCACCCGCCCCCGTCATGTGTGCGATATGTAGTGATCGCTGCCGTAGCGAACATTATCGCTACCGCAGCGTCACACGCACATACCTGTTCAGCGATGTCGCTGTGACCGCCGAGCAATCCCTCCCTCAAGGGGGAGGTGCTGTCGGCGTCATAGCGACGTCACTGCCGCGTCACTAAGCGGCTGCCCAATAGCAGAGGAGAGGCGGAGATGAGCGGGCGGAAGATCCCGCCCACCTCCTTCCTTCCTCATTGCCAGCGGGACGCAGGTACGGTGAGTTTCCTCGCTCCTGCGGTGTCACACGTACTGATGTGTGCTGCCGCAGGAACGACAAACAACCTCGCTACTCACCTGTCAACGATTTTTGGTTTTGGAGCGACCTCTCCAAAACCAACGATTTTTACCTCTTTTGCGATCGTTTTAGGTCGCTCAAGAGGTGTTACATGCTGCGATGTCGCTAACGACGCTGGATGTGCGTCACAAACACCGTGACCCCGACAATATATCGTTAGCGATGTCGCCGCGTGTAAATCCCCCTTTACTCTTTTGCTTGCAACCTCTGGTGAGGTTTGGTATTACTGCACTTTGAAGTTCAATCTGCACTTGGTCCCTGCGCCCCCTACATACATTTATTGTGACCCCAGTGTTAATTGTATAATGCTTTTTTTTCAAAGTTTCGCACTTTGCAGGCTCCATCTTGAGTTTTCAGTAACTGCTTAGCTCAGATCCAGAAAGAGCAGTATTAGGCTATGTGCGCATGTTGCAGAAAATTTCTGCACCTTCTGGCCAAAAAACACATGCCTTTTTAGTACGTTTTTGGTGATTTTTTGTGCCATGCATTTTTTTAATGAAGTCATAGGGTGTAAGGGCTGAAAAAAAACGCACCAACAATTGACATGCTGCAGATTATTTTCTGCACCAAATATGCAAGGAAAAAATAAGCAACGTGCGCACAACACTTCAGAATTCTCATTGACTTTGCGGGGATAAGGATAGACTAAAGGGTGTTCAGTTATTTCCAAGCTTAGCTCTGGATGGAGCAGCCTTACTGACAGATTTTTTCCAAACTTTTCCCTAAACAGTATTCCCAACCACAGTGTTACCCATGTAATAGATGTTTGATCCATTCCACCCTTTTACAGGCTTCATTTATAATTTTCCGCTATTACTGATCTGATATCCTGAAGAAGCAGAATTCCTGGTTTAGATCTTCTCCCACACTCAGAAGCCCTGTATCCTGTTCTCCAACTAAAAATGATGTGCTGTCTTCTAAAAAAATAGGCAAATGTCTTGATTTTTTGTTCTGATGAGGCCCTGTACAGACAATGAAATATGCTGAAGCCAGCCATAGGCTAATAGCCAACAGTATTCCTGCCCATTACTGACTGGTTGTTTGCACAGTGACCCCATAGAGCACCATTGATTCCATGGTGCTATACATGCGAAGGGGTTACATACAAAATACATAAATAAATTATGGTGAGCAAACTAATAATAACAGACTGGAACAGAAACCAGAGTTCCCTGCCCTTGTGGGTGTAAAGTCTACATGGAAATGGGAAACGAGATTGTAAGTTGTGTGGTTGCAGCAGCTCCGGTGGTGGTGAGGTGGCAGCTTGGTCATTGCAGGCTGTAAACGTTCTTGACAAGATGGGTTTTCAAGTTTCATCTGAAAGTCCCAAGTGTGATGGATAATCGGGTGTGAGAGAAAGAGGGATACTCGGGAGACGTTTTGAAGTACTTCCCAAAAAGCCTATCAGAGCCGGGCATTGAAGCTATGCCAGCCATATAGTACAATACAAAGGGAAGGGGAGAGTAATGCTCTAAAGCTAGGGAAAGGGGGAAGTGGTGACCCCTGACAACAACCTGCAACTCACCCTCACTGTCCTCACCGACCCTATACCAGATACGCACCGGTCACTGAGCTGGATACCTCACCCTAGGCAAACCCTGATCTGAGCCCTAAGTAAAGATGGAGGGTATGAGTGCATGTCAACACATTAAGGGAGAGAAAAGGGAACACGAATGCTACCACCTAAGCTCAGGTAGATAGCAAAAGTCAAACACTTATCTTGGAGCACCTAAGACAGAAGTCTCTAGAATAAGGAGGAGATGACCGCTGCAGACCACAGCCAGGAACAACTATAAACTGCACCCAAATCACACAAGGGTGAGGTTTATAAAGGAAGTCAGAGGTTGGCAACTAAGAGGAGACAGAGAAATGTCAGATAAGAACACATGCTGCCAATCTCTGGGATTTTCTAACACTCGCTGCCACTGGATTGTCAGCGGGCCGTGACACCTCCAGGACAGGCCGTGATCCATCCGTGACAAACCCATGTACTACACATGTTGCGATCAGCTAATGAACATTCATTGTGCGCTATGATGTGCTACACAATTTGTGTAGTATAGCTTCTGTAATTCAGTCTATAAGCCCCAGCCAAGAATAAACAATTCCATTTTGTAAAACCATGATTTACAGCATCCCTGATGCACAGCTGATAGCAGCGAAAAGTATCGAGCTTACATGATGAAGTCGCCAACCTGAGAGCAGAACAGAGATAAAGCGAGGGCTTCCGGGCAGCCGTCCATTTAGTTATTGAGCAGCCACAAAACTCTGCTCACATTTATTTATTATGGAAATTGTGCCAAAAATTTCAGTGTGATTAAAAAGAATCTGCAGAAAATAAACTGTAGAAGTGTAATGGAAGTGAGATAAATCTACTGCTGTGCGGATATGTGTTAGTATTGGGCGCTCATACTTCATAAAAATATATGTCAATAAACTAAAGCTGTGAATGAAAATGATAGCAGTGTAAGGCGTCCTGCCCATGGCGGAGCTATGAGAATGGAGGCGCACAAAGTCCACGTGGCTGCAGTGATTACAGCCACTAAAGCAATCTATGTGCCGCAATATGGGGCTTTAATTGAGAGAACAAATAATCTTCCAAATGATCATTACTTCTAGGGGAGAAAATCTTGGATATGTGACATTAATTGTAAAATTCTATAATTACAGGTACAATAAGGCAGCACAAAACCTTATGGGTGACAAATTAGGGCTTTCTACAATACAAAGTAGGGATCATGATACTATGCATCAAAGGGTCGGTCACCAGATTTCACAATACAAAGTGCAAACATTATTAAATAGATCGGTTTGACCTGAATAGACTGATATATTTACTTTGAAAGTCCATGGCACAGTGGCTGTACCAGCTTTATTTAATATGAGCTATAGAATTAAATAGCTTAAGGGTGGCTTTACTCGTTGGGGTCACGGATTTTGTGCCGCACATCCGGCCGCTGTAGCGATCTCGTTGTGTGTGACTCCTAGGAATGATTTTGGATCGTTGCAAAAACGTCCAAAATCACTCATCGTTGACATGGGGGTCCTCTCCAAATTATCGATACTATCGCTTGGGCGAAGTTGATCCTCGTTCCTGCGGCAGCACACATCGCTACGTGTGACGGCGCAGGAACGAGGAACCTCTCCTTACCTGCCACATGCCAGCAATGAGGAAGGAAGAAGGTGGGTTCGTCCCGCTCATCTCCGCCCCTCCGCTTTGATTGGGCGGCCGCTTAGAGACGTCGCTGTGATGCCGAGCAAACCACCCCCTTAGAAAGGAGGCGGTTTGCCGGTCACAGCGACGTCGCCAAGCAGGTAAGTACGTGTGATTCTGCCTTAGCGATAATGTTCGCTACAGCAGCTATCACCACATATCGGCCGTACGATGGGGGCGGGTGCTATCACGCTCGACATCGCTAGCATTGGCTAGCAATGTCGGAGCGTGTAAAGCCCGCTTAAGATTGCAGGTGTATTCAATCTCCACTCTCCCAGCCTGAGTGACAGCTGCACTGAGCAGTGTGAGATCTAAGCGCTAGCAAGGAGGAGGGACACTGAGGACCAATGCTGATAATATACTGATGCCATAGGATCTATGAATATGAAACTTATCTGGATCTGTAATCCTCATATTGACTGTAAATTTGCAAAAAAAAAATTGCTCCAAAACAGCATGTGTAAACACGGCCATTGTATTTAGAGACGTTATCCACTACCTTAACTCATTTCATTTTTTTATTCATCAATCATGCTATTGTGGGCCACTAAATGCATTCATACACTTATTATATTAATATAAACCTTTTATCATGCAGATAACATCACTTGGTGTTTACATCCATCATTCTCCTCCCCAGGCTTACTGCACCTTGTTACAATAAGTTCCATCCTGAAATGCAGTAGCCCGTGATCCAGCACTTAGTTCTCCCCTTCCGGTCTTCACCCTGTGCTGCTGAAGGTATTGGGAGATACCAAGTGTCAGAGCAGCCCAGGCTAGTTACCAGCATTTCTGGCAATTGCCAGATGGCCAGTACAGAACTGTAATTTTGTTTGTTATGCAAATTTTGGTTGTTATAATGGAGATGACTAGCCAGGGGAACTAAAGCCAGGGGACTAGTCCCTGTGCTCATTAGCATATGATAAAAGATCTTTAGAAATACTTTTTCTAAGGCTAGGTTCACATTTCCGTTGTTTTGCATCAGTCACATGCGTTGCTTGACGCATGTGGCTGATGCGTTGTACAACAAATGACAAAGAAGAGAATTTATTTATTGTCGGACTCCGTTGTGTGCGGGGGGCGGAGCGTGAGGGGGCGGAGCTGAGCGGGGCCGTGGAGCTGAGGACATCAGTGCCGCGGTCTGCATGGCTGGGGACAGGTGTGTGTGTGTGTGTGTACATATGGAGTGCGGGAGGGGGCGGAGCCGAGCGTGGAAGTGTCGGCCTCCCTGCACACGTGTAGCCAGGCTAAATATCGGGTAAGCAAAGCACTTTCCTTGGTTACCCGATATTTACCTTGGTTACCGGCTTACACCGCTTAGTGCTGGCTCCTTGCACACGTAACCAGGGTAAATATCGGATAACTAACCAAAGCGTATTGCTTAGTAACCCGATGTGTATCCTGGTTACGTGTGCAGGGAGCCAGAGTGAGCATGCGCAGCGAAATCCTACGGATTGCGCTGCTTAAAAAACGTTACAGGCTGCGTTCCTTCTGCCCGGCGGTCAGTCGTTCAACGACTGATCAGTCGGGCAGAGGGTGCAATGCAGCATCATCAGTCACAATCTGCCGCTCATACAAGTCTATGGGAACAACGGAATCCGCTAAATGGATTCCGTTGTTTACCAGAGCAGCGGATTGTGACTGATACAATTCAACGGAAGTGTGAACCTAGCCTAATACTTGTGTATTTGTTCCAAATAGTGGGCAATGCAAGTCTATGGGGAAAACTCGCAATGTAAGGAGTAACACGAATGCTGCACTATTCGCTACTCGCACGAATAGTGCGGCATTTGAGTTACTTGTTACATTGCGAGATTTTCCCCATTGACTTCCATTGCCCACTATTTGGAACAAATACGCGAGTATTAGACAGTACTGGTTATGAGTATAGCGAGTATGAATAGTTAGATACTCCCTGAACTCTAATTGCTAGGTTATTTGTATCACAAAATTTAAACTGTAAAAACAATTCCCCCCAAAAAATATCAGAATTGTGGGGTTTTTTCATAATGTCTTCCCATTTGGAATTTTTCTCCCATTTTCCAGTATACTATGTGGTAAAATGAATGATGACATTCAAAAGTACAACTCACCCACAAATTAAAAACAAGCCTCACTAGGGCTACGTGGCTCTGGGAAGAAGTGGAGGAAAAAACAAAAGTGCAAAAACCTAAAATGTTGCTGTCATCAACGGTTAAAATATTACTTATGTATTGAAATGTTCCATTTTTGTCAATGTTTTGTGGAGTAAATTTTTTGGAACTGCATTTTTTTGCGTCTTTTTGAAAAAGTCACGGTTCATAAACCTGGTCTATCTTTTACAAAGCTAACGAAAACCAATTTCTGAAATGCTGTGAATTTGGCAAAATTTGCAACTATTTGATGCCAAAAAACTGGCGCAAAAGCTAAAATGCAAGGTATCTGTAGGGTTTTTGGCCAGAATTTTCGCACATCTATCTTCCCAAATTTACCCCAATTTTGCTTGGGGATGTTATGATTTGTTAATGATCACAGAATGTCCTGAAACAGAGAATTTCATTTGCAGATATTTACATTCTTGCTGCGGTTGAGGCTCGAATGATTTTCCATTCTCCGAAGAGAAGAGCTGAACTTTAGCTCCAGTCATTGGTGATAAACTTGCAAACTATCGCCCTCAGGAAAATAGTTTTTCTAATCACTATGGATACAGAATGCTAAAATATTGAAGAAAATATTCCCTTAGTGCTTTCTACTACAATGAATCTGATGGTGCCAGCCCAGCGAACCACAACTGGTGTCTCTTGTGTGATACCGTATCAAGAAATTATTATCAGACGTAAAAACTGAGAAATATAATTACTCATTCATCTTAGAAACATTCATGATAAAAAAAACCTTTTATTTCTATAACGATACTGATAACGGAATAATGAGCCTCACTGATACAACCAATACTGGAAGTTATCCCCAACTGCATAAGAAATATAATCCACAGGCAAAAATGTCAGTTTTCAAATGCATTGGTACTCACATAAGGTCCACACTGTTTCCTGCGGCAAGGTGCCACCCTAGGCAGTGGACCTATCATTCCTAGTCAGAAAAATTTCACATAAAGTCCACACTGTTTCCTGCGGCAAGGTGCCGCCCTAGGCAGTGGACCTATCATTCCTAGACAGCAAAATTTCACATAAAGTCCACTTTGTTTCCGGCAGCAAGGTGCCGCCGTAGGCAGTGGACCTCTTGTTCCTAGTCAGCAAAATTTCACATAAAGTCCACACTGTTTCCTGCGGTAAAGTTCCGCTTTAGGCAGTGGACCTCTCATTCCTGGATAGCAAAATTTCACATAAACTGTACACTATTTTCTGCAGCAAGGTTCCGCTCTAGGCAGTGGACCTATCATTCCTAGTCAGCAAAATTTCACATAAAGTCCACACTGTTTCCTGCGGCAAGCTGCCGCCGTAGGCAGTGGACTTCTCATTCCTAGTCAGCAAAATTTCACATAAACTCCACACTGTTTCCTGCAGCAAGGTGCCACCCTAGGCAGTGGACCTATCATTCCTAGTCAGCAAAATTTCACATAAAGTCCACACTGTTTCCTGCGGCAAGGTGCCACCCTAGGCAGTGGACCTCTCATTTCTAGACAGCAAAATTTCACATAAAGTCCACACTGTTTCCTGCAGCAAGGTTTTGCTCTAGGCAGTGGACCTCTCATTCCTAGACAGCAAAATTTCACATAAAGTCCACACTGTTTCCTGCGGCAAGGTTCTGCTCTAGGCAGTAGACCTCTCATTCCTAAGCAGCAAAATTTTCCTCTCTTCCTGATTATAGTTCTTTTCAAACTTTCTACATCCAATATTACATTTTCCGTAATGTTGCTGCTAACGGGATGCTGACCCTCAGGGCACTACCAAAAGTGGAGGCTAAGCCCAACTCCTTAAGAAATGTACTTAACTGGAGATTTGCAACTGCATTTGATCTTATATGAAACACAGAGAGGAGCAATACAAAAAAATTACCATATTTCTGCCGTTCTAGGCACTGGCCTCTAGTTCCTTAGTAGTCAAATTCTCTTTTACACCCGATTATGCTCATTTTGCAAACGTTTTACATGTACTACATTAAACATTTGATTTACTATAATTATACTCCTAACGAATAATGAGGCTCAATGATACTACCAAGTGAAGAGGTTAACCCAAACTCCATAAAATGTTAAAAAAATGTACTCCAGAGCTTTAAAGTACAGTAGTGCTTAAGGTTTGCATGTGTAGGGATGATAGAAAAGATTGGTACCAACTTCTATAATTGGTACCAACTCCATCCAGGTACCAACCTAAGCACTGGACTTCGGTTTCTAGATAGTAACTTTCTTCTCTACCCTTGATTATACTTAATATGCAAACTTTCTACATGTACTACATCACATATTTTTAAAAACAGTGTTTTAAAAGTGAGTAATAGTATTTTAGTAATTAATTCAGTGATAGTTCTGTAATGTTTTGTATCACCCTGTGGTGGGGCTGCTGGAAAATTGAACACTTGCTGCCAGTTTTTTACACAAATTACAGCTGATTGCTTGAGGTGCTAATAGGGGCACTTTTTATTGTCAAATAATGAGATTTCTATAACTTTCCAAAGTGGGAAAATGCCTTTAGGGTACTGAAAGAAAGTTGAGGTGAGATACATGGTGAGTTGCTGTTATTACCTATTAAAAAATGTTCTCAGCTCTCGTAAGAAAATCTTCCACATTTAGGTCACAAGCGATATTCTTTAAAGGGTTACTCCCAAAATCACAATGTGGTCTTATAATAATGTACAATATAACCTAATTTTAAACTGCCAAGAATTTCACATATGAGCCCACCTAAGGATATCCCTCCAGGCTCTATATACACTTCAGTTGCCATTGAAACCATCCTGTAGTTCACGATTGGGAATCTTTTTGGCTGAGAGAGCCACGAACGCCACATATTTTAAAATGTAATTCCGTGAGAGCCATATTCACCAGGGGGAGCGGCTGTGGTGGAGCGGCTTAGAAGGTCCCAGGAGGCAGGGTAGGCGATGATGCGGGCACGGAGAAGGGGGTGTTGCGACTCAGGAGGGTCACTGTTCGGAGGCTCGGCAATACTGCTGAATGCTTGTGGTGGTGTCAAGGCGGCAGGCATCATTGATCTGCCGGCGTACTGGTTTGAATTTTCCGCAGTTGACGAGATCAACTTTAAGAAAATGGCTGCAGCGCGTGCGCAGATCGGTGTGATGGACTTCAAGAAAATGGCCATGGTGCGTGCGCTGATCAACACGATGGACATCAAGAAAATGGCCATGGAGTCCTATCAACGCACGCGTCGCAGCCATTTTCTTGAAATCGACTTGTCAATTGCGGGAGATTCAAAGCAGCCCACAGATCAAGAATGCCCGCCACCATGACACCCCCCGAGCCGACAGTATCGACGACCCTGTGCCACCACTGCCACCTGATAAGGCTTATGCGGTTTGTAAGACGCACCCCCATTTTTCCCCCAGTTTTGGGGGAAAAAAGTGCATCTTACATACCAGAAGATTTGTCTGCGAGCCAGATGCAGCCATCAAAAGAGCCACATCTGGCTTGTGAGCTGTAGGTTTCCGATCCCTGCTGTAGTTTCGGGAACCAAGGTGGATTTGGCACAGTGCAGTCTATCCCTTGGTCTATACTGGAGTTTCTACTGTGAAGGATGATTGCATGGAAGGTGTCCTTTATTTTAATGCCGATTTCATACCCAGAAGCAGGCAGTGTGGGTGTGTTCTGGTAAATAAGAGGGGCAATACTCTGCAGAATGGAGCTGCATATAGGGGACTAAGAGAACAGATATACTGCAGGATGGGCTATATATAGAGGGCACAAAAAGTAGAGATTTACTGCAGGATGGGCTACATACAGGGGCTGAAGAGAGAGATATACTGATACTGGACTGGGCTGGATGTACAATGGGAATAAAGGGTACATATAATAAAAGGTGGGCTGAATATAGAAGGGACAAAAAGTAGAGATTTACTGTGAGATGACCTGTATATACAAGGGACAGAAAGGAGAGATATACTATAAAATGAGCTGTATACACTGGGGACAGAAATTAGCAATAAGCTGTAGAATGAATTGTATACAGGGTTTGAGAGGAAAGATCTATTGCAGAATGGGCCTCTTCTAATAATAATAATAAGTTTTATTTCTATAGCGCCAACATATTCCGCAGCACTTTACAATTCAGAGGGGACATGTACAGACAATATGAGACAATACAAATAAAATTAAGATACCAGGAGGAGTGAGGGCCCTGCTCGTAAGCTACAGTCTATGAGGAAATAGGGGAGGCAGAAAAGGTGAATGGGGGGGAGAAAAGCTTGTCATATATGGACCAGCCATCGATTTAATAGGGGATTCAAAAGCAGCTGCATGAACCTGTCATCGGCCAGAATTTATACAGGTACAGGGGACAAGAATTGGAAGTAAATTTTTGGGAAGGGCAGAAAGAGTCTAGATTAGATCAGGGCAGTGAGGTGATAGGCTAGTCTAAAGAAATGCGTTTTTAGGGCCCGATAAAGGTGTGGATGTTGGGAATTAATCGGATTGCTCTTGGTAGTGTGTTGTTCCAGAGCATAGGCGCAACTCGTGAGAAATCTTGAAGATGGGAGTGAGAGGTTTGAATTGTTGAGAATGTCAGTCTTAGGTCATTAGCAGAGCGGAGGGCACGGTTGGGGTGATAGATAGAGATGAGGAAGATGATGTAGGGTGGTGCAGAACCGTGGAGAGCTTTGTGAGTGAGAGTGATAAGTTTATGTTGGATTCTGTAGCGGATGGGCAACCAGTGCAATGACTGGAAAAGAGCAGAGGTATCAGGGAAGCGGTTGCAGAGGAAAATGATCCTGGCTGCGGCATTCAGAATGAATTGGAGAGGGGAGAGTTTAGTAACAGGGAGACCAATTAGTAAAGAATTACAATTATCCAGGCGAGAATGAATGAGAGCGACCGTAAGTTTTTGCAGAGTCAATGGTAAGAAAAGGTCGAATTTTCGAGATGTTTTTGAGGTGGAATTGACAAGAACGAGCAAGTGAACGAATGTGGGGAGTGAAGGAGAGATCGGAGTCAAATATAACCCCAAGACAGCGGGCTCGTCATACTAGTGCTGCAATTAATTGAGCTTAGTTTGTTGCCTGCTGCAGATAGATGAGTAATGTAAAACTGAAAATGCCTCTCTATTAATGCATATTGCAGAGGACAATCTTCTGCCATATGCATCAATAGAGATGAATATTAGATTTGGACTTAAATCGTGCAGTACTTTTTTGTTCCTCTCCCCATCCCATCATAAACATTGTAGTCATATTTCTTGCCTTTATTTGCATATTCTAAAACAGTGAAACGTCTTTGAAATTACCATTCAAAATTAGGTCTTGCATGATTGTCTCATACAAGATGATCAGCATATATAATACATGGTGGAACTCAGTGTTATAACTTGAAGTTCATGGGCCTCTATGCAAAATCTCCATCATGGTCCCCAATTATGACGTTATTTTAAATATTGATCTTATCACAAGAGACAAGGGTCCTTTTAGGCTCCTCTAGATTCCAGGTTCAGGGTGTGATTGCAACACCTGCGCCCATAATAATTACGCCTCTGATGGAATGATAATCTGGTCTGAATAAGATAATGGAGTACTTTTATTTGCATTCTTATTAAAAGCTACAAATAACTCATTACTAGCATTCACAAAATCAGCTCCCCTGCATCAGTTGTGCGGTACATGGTTCGCCTGCCAATCTGCCTCCTATGTTTCGCCATCTGGTCAGTCCCTGGATGCAACTAAATATGAATTACCATGTAACTGATTTTGCAGTGTCTAAGAAAAAACTTCATGTAATAGTTGAATTTTTGCCTGCCGAGTAGCGCACAGCATCAGTATTCATTTTCAGTCCCTGACACACAGATTTTCACATGCAGCATATATTAATCAATCATATAATATTGATTGATTGCAAACCTGAAAGCCGCACATATGATCGATCGCACAACTACATGCATGCACAGAATTTGCTACAACCCTTATAGTAGTGGCACAGGCAGATGGGAGAATTGTACTGATTCGGGTTCATTTCCTCGCCTGTAGGGGGCAGTATTCTAGTTGTCATTTTTGGTGTGGTGAAGAAATTCCCCGTAATAGTTAATATAGCACCTTCTCCATGTTTGTTATGGATGCACAGTTGTCTCAAGGGGACAGTTCACTTCCAGACAGTAGATAAGTCATAGCACAGGCGACAGCATCCACATTGAAAAAGTGTCCTTCACTGAAGCAAACATCTCGTGCATACAGAAAGGGAAGGTAAGAGACGTAAACACATCTGGAGTATATAAACAGTCTGATTCCTGAATATATACATATTCAAAACATCATCAATTTTCTAAACAAATATAATTTCTAAAGCTGCTATTGACATTAGTTTCTCACCAGATGTCTGTTACAATCCATCCAATCCATACAGGCAAAGAAATCAAACCATAGCGTGAGAGTGCTGATATTCCAAATACTCCAGCTGTAGTGTCTCCTTCTGTCCAGCAGAGGGAGCTCTGCTCAGGCTTAGAGGAGAATGCAGTGAGGAGAAGACCCTGAGAGGCAAATCTAAAAAGATTGCATAGAAACCCTGGGAGGAGCTTCTATAGAGACTGGAGAGAAACCCTGGAAGGAGCTTCTATAGAGACTGGCGAGAGACCCCGGGAGGAGCATCTATAGAGACTGGAGAGAGACCCCGAGAGGAGCATCTATAGAGATTGGAGAGAGACCCCGAGAGGAGCATCTATAGAGACTGGAGAGAGACCCCGAGAGGAGCATCTATAGAGACTGGCGAGAGAGCCCGAGAGGAGCATCTATAGAGACTGGAGAGAGACCCCGGGAGGAGCATCTATAGAGACTGAAGAGAGACCCCTAGAGGAGCATCTATACAGACTGGAGAGAGACCCCGGGAGGAGCATCTATAGAGACTGGAGAGAGACCCCGGGAGGAGCATCTATAGAGACTGGCGAGAGAGCCCGAGAGGAGCATCTATAGAGACTGGAGAGAGACCCCGGGAGGAGCATCTATAGAGACTGAAGAGAGACCCCTAGAGGAGCATCTATACAGACTGGAGAGAGACCCCGGGAGGAGCATCTATAGAGACTGAAGAGAGACCCCGAGAGGAGCATCTATACAGACTGGAGAGAGACCCCGGGAGGAGCATCTATAGAGACTGAAGAGAGACCCCGAGAGGAGCATCTATACAGACTGGAGAGAGACCCCGGAAGGAGCATCTATAGAGACTGAAGAGAGACCCCGAGAAGAGCGTCTATACAGACTGGAGAGAGAACCAGGGAGGAGCATCTATACAGACTGGAGAGAGACCCCGGGAGGAGCATCTATACAGACTGGAGAGAGACCCCGGGAGGAGCAGCTATACAGACTGGAGAGAGACCCCGGGAGGAGCATCTATACAGACTGGAGAGAGACCCCGGGAGGAGCATCTATACAGACTGGAGAGAGACCCCGGGAGGAGCATCTATACAGATTGGAGAGAGACCCCGGGAGGAGCATCTATACAGACTGGAGAGAGACCCCGGGAGGACCATCTATACAGACTGGAGAGAGACCCCGAGAGGAGCATCTATACAGACTGGAGAGAGACCCCGGGAGGAGCATCTATACAGACTGGAGAGAGACCCCGGGAGGAGCATCTATACAGACTGGAGAGAGACCCCGGGAGGAGCATCTATAAAGACTGGAGAGAGACCCCGGGAGGAGCATCTATACAGACTGGAGAGAGACCCCGGGAGGAGCATCTATACAGACTGGAGAGAGACCCCGGGAGGAGCATCTATAGAGACTGGAGAGAGACCCCGAGAGGAGCATCTATACAGACTGGAGAGAGACCCCGAGAGGAGCATCTATACAGACTGGAGAGAGACCCCGAGAGGAGCATCTATACAGACTGGAGAGAGACCCCGAGAGGAGCATCTATACAGACTGGAGAGAGACCTCGAGAGGAGCATCTATACAGACTGGAGAGAGACCCCGAGAGGAGCATCTATACAGACTGGAGAGAGACCCCGAGAGGAGCATCTATACAGACTGGAGAGAGACCCCGAGAGGAGCATCTATACAGACTGGAGAGAGACCCCGGGAGGAGCATCTATACAGACTGGAGAGAGACCCCGGGAGGAGCATCTATACAGACTGGAGAGAGACCCCGAGAGGAGCATCTATACAGACTGGAGAGAGACCCCAAGAGGAGCATCTATACAGACTGGAGAGAGACCCCGAGAGGATCATCTATACAGACTGGAGAGAGACCCCGAGAGGAGCATCTATACAGACTGGAGAGAGACCCCGAGAGGAGCATCTATACAGACTGGAGAGAGAACCAGGGAGGAGCATCTATACAGACTGGAGAGAGACCCCGAGAGGAGCATCTATACAGACTGGAGAGAGAACCCGAGAGGAGCATCTATACAGACTGGAGAGAGACCCCGAGAGGAGCATCTATACAGACTGGAGAGAGACCCCGAGAGGAGCATCTATACAGACTGGAGAGAGACCCCGAGAGGAGCATCTATACAGACTGGAGAGAGACCCCGAGAGGAGCATCTATACAGACTGGAGAGAGAATCAGGGAGGAGCATCTATACCAGTGATGGCGAACCTATGGCACACGTGCCAGACTGGGCACACAGAGCCCTTTTTGCTGGCACGCGCGCTGTCGCCACGCTGCACCACTTTACACGATCGATGTGGTCGCGCCGATAGTGTAAATTGGTGTTTAGCAGAGGACATATCTGCTCCTTCTGACACGCCTCCTCTCCTGAGCCGCAAGCCTGTTGCCTAGGAGACGGAGGAGCGTCAGTAGGCGGTGCCGGTGTCTTGTGGCCGCGCAGGAAGTGAACTGAGGACGCAGCGATGGCGCGGGTGTTGCAAGGTGAGGTTTTTTTTTTATTTTTAAGCTGTGTGCGGCTGTGCCAAGGTGTGGGGGACAGAGCGCACGGGGGGAACATGGAGCGCAAGGGGCAAACATGGGGAGCACAGCGACAGAGCCAGCACGGGGGGAACATGGAGCGCAAGGGGCAAACATGGGGAGTACGGGGACAGAGCCAGCACGGGGGGAACATGGAGCGCACGGGGCAAACATTCGGAGCACGGGGACAGAGCGCACGGGGGGAACATGGAGCGCACGGGGCAAACATTGGGAGCACGGGGACAGAGCCAGCACGGGGGGAACATGGAGTGCAAGGGGCAAACATGGGGAGCACGGGGACAGAGCCAGCACGGGGGGAACATGGAGCGCAAGGGGCATACATGGGGAGCACGGGGACAGAGCCAGCACGGGGGGAACATGGAGCACACAGGGCAAACATTGGGAGCACAGGAACAGAGCCAGCACGAGGGGAACATGGAGCGCACAGGGCAAACATGGGGAGCACGGGGACAGAGCCAGCACGGGGGGGAACATCGAGCGCACGGGGCAAACATGGGGAGCACGGGGACAGAGCCAGAACGGGGGGAACATGGAGCGCACGGGGCAAACATTGGGAGCACGGGGACAGAGCCAGCACGGGGGGAACATGGAGCGCACGGGGCAAACATGGGGAGCACGGGGACAGAGCCAGCACGGGGGGAACATGGAGCACACGGGGCAAACATGGGGAGCACGGGGACAGAGCCAGCACGGGGGGGAACATGGAGTGCACAGGGCAAACATGGGGAGCACGGGAACAGAGCCAGCACGGGGGGAACATGGAGCGCACAGGGCAAACATTGGGAGCACGGGGACAGAGCCAGCACGGGGGGAACATGGAGCGCACGGGGCAAACATGGGGAGCACGGGGACAGAGCCAGCACGGGGGGAACATGGAGCGCACGGGGCAAACATGGGGAGCACGGGGACAGAGCCAGCACGGGGGGAACATGGAGCGCACAGGGCAAACATTGGGAGCACGGGGACAGAGCCAGCACGGGGGGAACATGGAGCACACGGGGCAAACATGGGGAGCACGGGGACAGAGCCAGCACGGGGGGAACATGGAGCGCATGGGGCAAACATGGAGAGCACGGGGACAGAGCCAGCACGGGGGGAACATGGAGCACACGGTGCAAACATGGGGAGCACAGGGACAGAGCCAGCACGGGGAGGGACATGGAGCGCACGGGGCAAACATGGGGAGCACGGGGACAGAGCCAGCACGAGGGGAGCATGGAGCGCACGGGGGACAGAGCAAGCACGGGGCAAACATGGAGCGCGCGGGGGACACATGGGGAGCACGGGGGACAGAGCCAGCACGGGGCAAACATGGAGTGCACGGGGGACACATGGGGAGCACTGGGGACAGAGCCAGCACAGGGGAACGTGGAGCGCACGGGGGACACATGGGGAGCACTGGGGACAGAGCCAGCACAGGGGCAAACAGAGCACGGGGCATACATGGCTGCAAAGATGGGGGAAACGTGTTAGGATGGGGGAAAACATGGCTGCAAGGATGGGGGGAAACATGGCTGCAAGGATGGTGGGGAAACATGGCTGCAAGGATGGGGGGGGAAACATGGCTGCAAGGATGGGGGGAAACATGCCAGGATGGGGTACATTTAGCAGGATGGGGGGAAATATGCCAGGATGGGGGTACATGAACATGCCAGGATGAGGACAAATGCCAGGATGGGGAACATTTAGCAGGAGGGGTGACATTTATCAGGATGGGGTACAATTACCAGGAAAGGGGACATTTACCAGGATAAGGCCACATGCCTGGATGAGGTACATGTACCAGGATGGGGTCATTTAACAGCATGGGGGAACATGCCAGGATGGGATACATTTACAATGATGGGGTACATTTACCAGAGTGGAGGACATTTACCAGGATGGGGCCATGATGGGGACAAATATACCAGAATATAGGAAATATATATATCAGGATGGGGTAGATGTTTACCAGGAAGTGGACCAGGAAGGGGGACAGAACTACACAATGAAAGGGGAGGGGAGCAACTCGTACGTCTTTATGGGATTTCAGGATGTTCAGACTTTGAAATGTAGATGTGGATTACAGGGTGACATCTGATTGCATTCCAGGCTAAAATCTCTGTCTAATATGCTGCAATTTTTTCCAGAAGGATCAATCCAACTGCTGTGTCTGGAAAGGGCAGGGGCTCAGCTCCAATGTGTGGTAAGCATGAGCGTGATGCCCCCTGCTGAGGAGAAGAGAAGACTGCAAAGGTAAGATTAAAATCAATTATTTACATAATAGGATTGGTTGGCACTTCGGAAAAAAAAAAATTGGGTTTAGGGCTATAGTTTGGGCACTCGGCCTGTAAAAGGTTCGCCATGACTGATCTATACAGACTGGAGAGAGACCCCGAGAGGAGCATCTATAAAGACTGGCGACAGACCCCGGGAGGAGCATCTATACAGACTGGGGAGAGACCCCGAGAGGAGCATCTATAAAGACTGGAGACACACCCCGGGAGGAGCATCTATACAGACTGGAGAGAGACCCCGAGAGGAGCATCTATATAGATTGGAGAGAGACCCCCGAGAGGAGCATCTATACAGACTGGAGAGAGACCCCGAGAGGAGCATCTATACAGACTGAAGAGAGACCCCGGGAGGAGCATCTATACAGACTGGAGAGAGACCCCGAGAGGAGCATCTATACAGACTGGAGAGAGACCCCGAGAGGAGCATCTATAAAGACTGGAGACACACCCCGGAAGGAGCATCTATACAGACTGGAGAGAGACCCCGAGAGGAGCATCTATACAGATTGGAGAGAGACCCCCGAGAGGAGCATCTATACAGACTGGAGAGAGACCCCGAGAGGAGCATCTATACAGATTGGAGAGAGACCCCGAGAAAAGCATCTATACAGACTGGAGAGAGACCCCGACAGGAGCATCTATACAGACTGGAGAGAGACCCCGAGAGGAGCATCTATACAGACTGGAGAGAGATCCCGGGAGGAGCATCTATACAGACTGGAGAGAAACCCCAAGAGGAGCATCTATACAGACTGGAGAGAGACCCCGGGAGGAGCATCTATACAGACTGGAGAGAAACCCCAAGAGGAGCATCTATACAGACTGGAGAGAGACCCCGGGAGGAGCATCTATACAGACTGGAGAGAGACCCCGGGAGGAGCATCTACAGAGACTGGAGAGAGACCCCGACAGGAGCATCTATACAGACTGGAGAGAGACCCCGAGAGGAGCATCTATACAGACTGAAGAGAGACCCAAGGAGGAGCATCTATACAGACTGGAGAGAGACCTCTAGAGGAGCATCTATACAGACTGGAGAGAGACCCCGAGAGGAGCATCTATACAGACTGAAGAGAGACCCAAGGAGGAGCATCTATACAGACTGGAGAGAGACCTCTAGAGGAGCATCTATACAGACTGGAGAGAGACCCCGAGAGGAGCATCTATACAGACTGGAGAGAGACCCCGGGAGGAGCATCTATACAGACTGGAGAGAAACCCCAAGAGGAGCATCTATACAGACTGGAGAGAGACCCCGGGAGGAGCATCTATACAGACTGGAGAGAGACCCCGGGAGGAGCATCTATACATACTGGAGAGAGACCCCGAAAGGAGCATCTATACAGACTGGAGAGAGACCCCGAGAGGAGCATCTATACAGACTGGAGAGAGACCCCGAGAGGAGCATCTATACAGACTGGAGAGAGACCCCGAGAGGAGCATCTATACAGACTGGAGAGAGACCCCGAGAGGAGCATCTATACAGACTGGAGAGAGACCCCGGGAGGAGCATCTATACAGACTGGAGAGAGACCCCGGGAGGAGCATCTATACAGACTGGAGAGAGACCCCGGGAGGAGCATCTATACAGACTGGAGAGAGACCCCGGGAGGAGCATCTATACAGACTGGAGAGAGACCCCGGGAGGAGCATCTACAGAGACTGGAGAGAGACCCCGACAGGAGCATCTATACAGACTGGAGAGAGACCCTGAGATGAGATTCTATACAGACTGGAGAGAGACCCAAGGAGGAGCATCTATACAGACTGGAGAGAGACCCCGAGAGGAGCATCTATACAGACTGGAGAGAGACCCCGGGAGAAGCATCTATACAGACTGGAGAGAGACCCCGAGAGGAGCATCTATACAGACTGGAGAGAGACCCCGAGAGGAGCATCTATACAGACTGGAGAGAGACCCCGAGAGGAGCATCTATACAGACTGGAGAGAGACCCCGGGAGGAGCATCTATACAGACTGGAGAGAGACCCCGAGAGGAGCATCTATACAGACTGGAGAGAGACCCCGGGAGGAGCATCTATACAGACTGGAGAGAGACCCTGGGGGGAGCTTCTATACAGATTGGAGAGAGACCCCGAGAGGAACATCTATACAGACTAGAGAGAGACCCCGAGAGGAGCATCTATACAGACTGGAGAGAGACCCCGAGAGGAGCATCTATACAGACTGGAGAGAGACCCTGAGAGGAGCATCTATACAGACTGGAGAGAGACCCCAAGAGAAGCAGATATACAGACTGGAGAGAGCCCCCGGGAGGACCATCTATACAGACTGGAGAGAGACCCCGGGAGGACCATCTATACAGACTGGAGAGAGACCCCGGGAGGAGCATCTATACAGACTGGAGAGAGACCCCGAGAGGAGCATCTATACAGACTGGAGAGAGACCCCGGGAGGAGCATCTATACAGACTGGAGAGAGACCCCGAGAGGAGCATCTATACAGACTGGAGAGAGACCCCAAGAGGAGCATCTATACAGACTGGAGAGAGACCCCGGGAGGAGCATCTATACAGACTGGAGAGAGACCCCAAGAGGAGCATCTATACAGACTGGAGAGAGACCCCGGGAGGAGCATCTATACAGACTTGAGAGAGACCCCGGGAGGAGCATCTATACAGACTGGAGAGAGACCCCGGGAGGACCATCTATACAGACTGGAGAGAGACCCCGGGAGGACCATCTATACAGACTGGAGAGAGACCCCGGGAGGACCATCTATTCAGACTGGAGAGAGACCCCAGGAGGACCATCTATACAGACTGGAGAGAGACCCCGGGAGGACCATCTATTCAGACTGGAGAGAGACCCCAGGAGGACCATCTATACAGACTGGAGAGAGACCCTAGGAGGACCATCTATACAGACTGGAGAGAGACCCCGGGAGGAGCATCTACAGAGACTGGAGAGAGACCCCGACAGGAGCATCTATACAGACTGGAGAGAGACCCCGAGAGGAGCATCTATACAGACTGGAGAGAGACCCAAGGAGGAGCATCTATACAGACTGGAGAGAGACCTCTAGAGGAGCATCTATACAGACTGGAGAGAGACCCCGAGAGGAGCATCTATACAGACTGGAGAGAGACCCCGGGAGGAGCATCTATACAGACTGGAGAGAAACCCCAAGAGGAGCATCTATACAGACTGGAGAGAGACCCCGGGAGGAGCATCTATACAGACTGGAGAGAGACCCCGAGAGGAGCATCTATACAGACTGGAGAGAGACCCAAGGAGGAGCATCTATACAGACTGGAGAGAGACCTCGAGAGGAGCATCTATACAGACTGGAGAGAGACCCCGAGAGGAGCATCTATACAGACTGGAGAGAGACCCCGAGAGGAGCATCTATACAGACTGGAGAGAGACCCCGGGAGGAGCATCTATACAGACTGGAGAGAGACCCCGGGAGGAGCATCTATACAGACTGGAGAGAGACCCCGGGAGGAGCATCTATACAGACTGGAGAGAGACCCCGGGAGGAGCATCTATACAGACTGGAGAGAGACCCCGGGAGGAGCATCTACAGAGACTGGAGAGAGACCCCGACAGGAGCATCTATACAGACTGGAGAGAGACCCTGAGAGGAGCATCTATACAGACTGGAGAGAGACCCAAGGAGGAGCATCTATACAGACTCGAGAGAGACCCCGGGAGGAGCATCTATACAGACTGGAGAGAGAGAGACCCCGGGAGAAGCATCTATACAGACTGGAGAGAGACCCCGAGAGGAGCATCTATACAGACTGGAGAGAGACCCCGAGAGGAGCATCTATACAGACTGGAGAGAGACCCCGAGAGGAGCATCTATACAGACTGGAGAGAGACCCCGGGAGGAGCATCTATACAGACTGGAGAGAGACCCCGAGAGGAGCATCTATACAGACTGGAGAGAGACCCCGGGAGGAGCATCTATACAGACTGGAGAGAGACCCCGGGAGGAGCATCTATACAGACTGGAGAGAGACCCCGGGAGGAGCATCTATACAGACTGGAGAGAGACCCTGGGGGGAGCTTCTATACAGATTGGAGAGAGACCCCGAGAGGAACATCTATACAGACTAGAGAGAGACCCCGAGAGGAGCATCTATACAGACTGGAGAGAGACCCCGAGAGGAGCATCTATACAGACTGGAGAGAGACCCTGAGAGGAGCATCTATACAGACTGGAGAGAGACCCCGGGAGGAGCATCTATACAGACTGGAGAGAGACCCCGGGAGGACCATCTATACAGACTGGAGAGAGACCCCGGGAGGAGCATCTATACAGACTGGAGAGAGACCCCGGGAGGAGCATCTATACAGACTGGAGAGAGACCCCGAGAGGAGCATCTATACAGACTGGAGAGAGACCCCGGGAGGAGCATCTATACAGACTGGAGAGAGACCCCGGGAGGAGCATCTATACAGACTGGAGAGAGACCCCGAGAGGAGCATCTATACAGACTGGAGAGAGACCCCGGGAGGAGCATCTATACAGACTGGAGAGAGACCCCGGGAGGAGCATCTATACAGACTGGAGAGAGACCCCGAGAGGAGCATCTATACAGACTGGAGAGAGACCCCGGGAGGAGCATCTATACAGACTGGAGAGAGACCCCGAGAGGAGCATCTATACAGACTGGAGAGAGAACCAGGGAGGGGCTTTTACAGACTGGAGAGAGACCCCTGACAGAAGAGACTGTAGCTAGACCTTGAGACAGACCCTTGAAGGAGCATCTATAGAGATTGGGGAGAGACCCTGGGAGGAGCTTCTATAGAGACTAGAGAGAAGAGACTGGAGCAAGACCTTCAGGAAAAAAAAAAAATTCTATAAAGACTAGAGGAGAGATAGTTAATATATATTTTTTTAACCCCTT
The DNA here is from genome assembly GCF_048569485.1 of Anomaloglossus baeobatrachus. NCBI lineage: Eukaryota > Metazoa > Chordata > Amphibia > Anura > Aromobatidae > Anomaloglossus > Anomaloglossus baeobatrachus. The sequence goes on along the minus strand of NC_134358.1, from coordinate 535,783,444 downwards.
CCAAGCCCTAGATGGAGTCCAACAAAATGACAAAATGACTGCCTGACCATTATTTCTCTGGATTTGTGTGAAAGGAATACCTAAAAAAATCATATTGTGTCAAATCTTAATGTTTTTGAGAAATGCACAATGAACTCGATTCATTATAAATCAATTCACTCCTTTGCATATATGGATACTGAGCTTATATGCACTCGTTGTGGATTTAATGTAGATTTTCTGCTGCGTGTCTGGAGTGTATCTGCAACATTCCCTCATCGAAATTTGCACGGGTTACATGCAGATCTTGATGAATATAATGTTGAGACTTTCACGCCATGCTCTGCAAAAGTGAAGACGACCGCAATGAACGCCACAGATTTATTTCACATGCTGTGGATTAGAAAATCTGCACAATGGATGATAATTAGGGATGATCGAACACCTCAAATATTCGGCTTCGCGAATATCCGCCGAATAGGTCGCCACTATGCGAATATTCAATGCGCAATGTAAGTCTATGGGAAGCCCGAATAGTTCCGAATAGTTGTTATACGGGTTTCCCATAGACTTACATTGCACATCGAATATTCGCGAATAGTCGAATAGCGGCGACCTACTTGGAAAATATTTGCGAAGCCGAATATTTGAGGTATTCGATCATTCCTAGTGATAATATGCATGGAAAGTTTCTGCAACTTTTTTTAAAAAATCTCGTTAACTTAGTTGCTGCGGAATTTCTGCACGTAAAGCTGCGCGGAAAATATGCACCAAATCCGTAACATGTGCATCCAAAATGTATTACTTTGGTATTTAATAACTCAGGTCCTTAGAATGATGTATAGTAATGTAATATGTCAGATGTCCTACCGGTAGAAAATACTGAGCAAGTAAAACAGTCAGACTCCCTCCCACATAGCGCTCAGCAGTATGTAGCAGCCATATAGAAAAGGTCAAGGACAGCTGCATAGTGCGATTATATACGGCAGTGCTCTGCGGGAATACAACCTGCTATTTGTTTTATAGAACTTACTTATAATTGACAAACTGGACTTTTAAAACTAAAAAAGTCCCAATAAAAAAATCAACATTTCACATTATATTCCTATACTTTCTTATATACTGGGTTTGCCATAAAGCAACGTACAGGTTAATATTTGCTTGGCTTATTTCCAACCTTGAAATTTAACTCCACCTTTAATATATCCCCCCTCACCTCCGGGCGAATTTCTGTTTTTGTTTTTTCCTCTTCTTCTTCCATGAGCTATAACTTTTTTTACTTTTACATCACTATAGCCAAATGAGGACTTGTTTTTTGTGAGACGAGTTGTACTTTTGAAGGACACCATTTATTCTGCCCTACGTTGTACTGGAAAAAGGGAAATAAATTCCAAGTGTAGTGAAATTGCAAAATAAAAGTGCAATTGTATGATTGTTTTTGTTTTTTTTATTTACCGTATTCACTATTTTGAAAAACAGACCTGGCAATATTATTCCCCAGGTCAGTACGAGTTTGTGGATACCAAACATGTATAATTTAATTTTATCTAAGTGGTGAAAAACCCCCAAAAATTTGTAAAAGAAAAAAAAAAGAACAGCGCTTTTGTCCCCATTTTCCGAGACCCATAGCGTTCTCGTTTTTCAGGATCTGAGGCTCAATGACAGCTTATTTTTTTCCACTTGAACTGGTATTTTTAATTTTATTATTTTTGTACCATATTCCTGCACTCAATTTACACCTCCTGGCAAATATATGCATCAAAACCACATGCTAGGAGGTGTAGATTGGGTGCAGGAATATGATGTAGAAATTTCAGCAGCATATCTGTACATCTTGGCAAAAGAAAACACAGTTTTCTGGCAGGAGATGCAGGTCTGTGAACTCCATGACCCTACTTGAGGTTAGGCCACTGAGTTCATTGAGGTTCCCTGAAGTCAGGTTACCTGCATTAACAGGTGGAGGACCGTGGATGCCTCCAGCTGTGACCGCAACTAATCTTAGTGATGTCACCGCTCAATGCTGCGACTCATTCTATGCCTGAAGTTATAGAGGGTGTTCATGTTCTATGGCTGCATGCTGTCAGTTCAGATTTAGCAGAGCTGGAATCGTTGTGGGACCTTCTGTGGATTACGTCAGACCTGGTTCTTTTAAGGGGTTAATAAAGGGGTAAAATAGGGTGTTGTTTTTTTGTATTTTATCTCAAATAAAGGATTTTTTTGTGTTTGTGTTTATTTACTTTCACTTACAGATTAGTAATGGGGGTCTCATATACACCTTCCATTACTAATCTAGGGCTTAGTGGCAGCTGTGAGCTGTCATTAACCCCTTAATACCCCGATTGCCACCGCACCAGGGCAATCGGGGAGAGATGGGTAAAGTTCTGGAATTGTCACATCTAATGGATGCAGCAATCCTGGGCAGATGCAGGCTGCTATTTTTAGGCAGCAATAATCATGGGCCTTCCCACTCTGAGAATACCAGCCACCAGCTGTCGGGCTTTATCTTGGCTGGATATCAAAATTGGGGGACCACACACAGTTTTTTAAAAAAATATTTATGCATTTGGGCCGTTCCCACAAATGAATATGCTTTGATGTAAACCATCCATTCTAGCTCTGGCAGAATGTTAAGTGTCGTTATCTTGCTGGATGGTGAACTTAGACCCCAGTGTCAAGTCTTTTGCAGCCTCTAATAGGTTTTCCTCCAGGATTGCCCTGTATTTAGCACAATCTATCTTCCATCAACTATGACCAGCTTCTCTGCCCCTGCTGAAGAAAAGCCTCCCCACAGCATGATGCTGCTACCACCATGTATGACAGTGGGAATGGTGTTTTTATTTCAGCATGATTTGCAGTGTTACTTTTCTATCACATATATATTTTACAATTATCCCAAAAAGTTCTACTATGGTCTAATTTGACCACAGACGCTTATTCCAGATGCTAGCTGTGTCCCCTACATGACTTTTTACAAACTGCAAACGGGACTTCTTGCTTGCTTTCAAAAATTATTTTCTTCTTTCCACTCTTCCATATAGGCCAGATTTGTAAACTATATGACTATATGACTATTAGTTTCTCCCTATGACAGAGACTTCTGCACAACACAACTGATGGTCCCAACCCCTTTTATGAGGCAAGAAATTGAACTTATTAAACCTGACAGGGCACACCTGTGAAGTGAAAACTATTTCCGGTGACTACCTCTTGAAGCTCATCAAGAGCATGCCAAGAGCGTGCAAAGCAGTAATCAAAGCAAAAGGGGGCTACTTTGAAGAACCTAGAATATAAGACATATTTTCACACTTTTTTGTTAAGTATTTCATTCCACATGTTTTAATTCATAGTTTTGATGCCTTCAATGTGAATCTACAATTATCAGAGTCATGAAAATAAAGAAAACTCTTTGAATGAGAAGGTGTGTCCAAACTTTTGGTCTGTACGGTACATACACATGCATACATGGACACATACACTCAGCTTTATATATTAGATAGTGTGTCTTTATACTGTATTCTGTAGCCGTAGAAATACAGAGCCTTGCACCAAGCTTTAGATAAAGTATCATTAGGATATATATATATTTCTGTACAATTTACAAAGTTACTTTATTCTTTTTGATGTATTGGGCAATATTTATGCGGTATTATTTATATCGCCATAACTAGTTACTTTACTTTGTAGATTCTTTTGATTAATATTCTATATAATATTGTAACACATCTCTTTGTAAGCTGTGATGACCTTTCTGAGTGGAGGAAACAAGCACAGTAATGGCTCTCCATAGACCGGCTCCCAATAGAATTTGGAAAGACCGGTCATTGAAGCTGCCAGTGATATATTACACACATGTTCCTGGGCACCCTGCTACTCTACAAGGATTACTCCTCTGCTGGTGGAAACATCTGACCTTTGAAGCCATTCCCTCATTATCCAAAATTTGGTTTCATTTTGGACATAATTTAATACAGAATTTGGAGCGACTATGTTATACTTTGTTATTATTGGAAATGTAATATGTTAAAGGGGTTTTCCCATAAAGAAACAATTTTAATCAATAGATCTTGGAATAATAATAATTTCCACAAATGGACGTTTAAAAAAATGTTCCTGTGCTGAGATAATCTTATATATGTGCTCCTGCTTTGTACTGTGTAATGGCCATGCCTGACCGTACAGAGACATGGTCTGATCATAATACACAGCTCCTGGGCAGGGCAGAAAGTAATAAAGTATATAGACATTACAGCACGGGATCGCAAATTATTCTTTCTGTGAGGCAAAACGTTTTTTAAGAAAATAGGCAGGAAAATGTTTTACCTCCTAAGAAAAATCAGCTTGATCGCGTAAGTTATAGCCGAGCTCTGGCTTTCTCAGCCAGGGATGATACACGCACTGTCCCTGGCTGTTTATCCCCCTAAATGCTGCAGTTAATAGCAATTGCAGCATTTAGGGTGCTGAGAAAGGGTTGTATTCCATCTGTCTAGATTTTGGCGGTTGGTGACTGTTCACATTCAGTCATCAGGCCCTGTCCACAGGCTATTTACTTCATGCAGCATTTGCTTGGACCTGTCCCACCCACAGCCATGATTCAGTCATGGGTATGGGATTGAAATAGACCAGGTGAGTGCTGCTAAGAGCAGTTCTACTATTCATATGTGAGGCCGTTTGGCACATTTTATAAAAATATTTTAGCATAGGACTGCCCCAACAGAGATTTGCCGTGGAGTGGCGGGGTAGCTCAAAAAATTGTAATTTTTTGCCAAAAGTCTCAAATTTATAATAAGTACAGTTGGAATTTTTAATGCTGTAGTGCACAGTTAGTGCTAGCTTTTTTCTTTTTTTCTTAATTAATAGCAATTGCAGCATTTAGGGTACTGAGAAAGGGAGTGTGCTCCCACTCCCACCAGATCAGGACCCTAACAAAGTGATCATGGGAGCCTGATCGTTGTCATGGCAACATGAGGTGAAATGATGACCTCCAGGTCATCCAGCTATGACAAGCCTGTTAGACCATACCAGCAGCATGGTCTAACAGGCTGTCAGTTTAACGCTGAAGCATATAATCCATTGCACTGCTGGTGCACTGCAATGGATTATTCCAGTGATCAGAGTAATAATAGTTACTCATATAGGGACTAAGTAAAAAAAAATATTTAAAAAAATCTTAAAATAAAGAACATAAAAAGAGAAAAATATAACAATAAATATGTATATTTATGTAAAAACAAAAATAAACAAAAAAATACACATATTTGGTATCTGGAACAACCCAATTTATAAAACTGTCCCATTAGTTAAACCCTACAGTGAACACCGTAACAAAAAAAAAAATATATAAAAACATAGCAAAAGCTGTCCACAGAAAAATAAAAAAACTGTAGTCTTCAAAATTTGGTGATGCAAAACCCTTGTTTGTGTAAAAAGCGTTTTATAGTGTGATAGTAGCCAAATCTAAAAAAAAAAACCCTATATAAATCTGGTGTAGCTGTAATCGTACTGACCTGAGGAATTATGCCACCCTACCACTTATACCTCAAGATGAAAGGTGTAAAAAATAAATAAACAAAGCCAATTTTTCAACTGCTGTTGATTTGTTCATACTGTCTCCCAAAGATAAGGCGTGTCTCACATTTATCCAGCACTCTACGCTGAGCACTTACATTGGGGTATACGTGTAAATCTCTGAAAAACAGTATTCAGACAAAATTCCCAATGGAAAATTTACTGTAATGAGGCAGATGGAGTCACGTTGAGATCCTGTCTGGCCTGTGGTCAGGGGTTGTCCATCTTTTTGCGCATCTTTTTAGGCGTACACAGAAGTGCGGTCAACAACAGTTTTGTGCACCTTTGAAAAGACGAACAGAGGCCAGCGTGTGGAGTGCCTCATTAAGGATTGGTGGTTTCATCTGAATCACATTTTTTGGAGGTGTAGATGGAAACCCTGATGTAAGTGCTCAGCATAAAGCACAAGATAAATGTGAACTGATCCAAAATGTTCTGTACCAAAAGTTGCTACCAATAGCATTCATCTCAACGCACAAAAATCAAGTCTCCACTCAGGTCCGTCATCTGTTAATGGAACTATATGGGGCTCTCACATTGCTGGCAACACAAAGGCTCTCGAAAAGCTCTATTGTTGCCCCAAATAAACAAATCCAGCAAAATCTGGACTCCCAAGTCCAAATGCCCTCCTCCCTTCTGAGCACCACAGTGTGCCTAAACCACCATTAACGTCCACATGTATGGAATTGTTGTTGTGAGCTGCTTAATTTATGGAGTGTATGTCTCCAGAAACAAGAGCTGGGCACAATGTAAGGGCACTACAATGTACTGGGCACTACAAGGGCTTATTTGCAATTTCTATTTCTGCAACGTTCACTGTGTTTGACTCCAGTGGTGTTTTCCAGTGGCAAAATCATCACTACAACCTTAGATGAATTTCCAGAAGAGTGTAATTTTCAAAATGTGGAAACTTGAGTAGGTCTTTGCTTTTCTGGCACTTAGGACGCTGCAAATGGAATCCACAAACTATTCTAGGAAAAGTCAAATGGCACTCCTTCTATCCCGAGCCCTGCTGTGTGGTCAAACTGTCGCGGGCGGAGGAGGGGATGCTGCGCTCTCCCACTGCTCGGGTCCGGCTGCCGCTGCTGCTGCGGCCGCTGCTGCTCGGTGGCTCGAGCGATGGGCCGGATCCCGGGGACTCGAGCGGCACTCCTCGCCCGTGAGTGAAAAGAGGAATGGTTTTGGTTTTGGGGAGATTGTCCGTGACGCCACCCACGGTTGTGGTGATTGTGTGGACACCACCGCTGCTCTGGATGGGGATCCCGGGAGCGGTGACAGGGAGCAGCAAAGTTGTTATTTCTCCCCTCTGTGGGTAGGGGTTGGTTGTCCCGGGGCCCGGTGATGGGGTAGGGGATGATGGCAGGCCGGGTGCGGGGCCTGGTGAGGTACAGGGTCGCGGGGGCAGCGCTGTGCCACACGGCACGGTGGTACTCACTCAGCCTGAGACGATGACACAGTTCTCGGTAAAACACACGGCTGGAAAGACGGTTCCCACGGACGGCTGCTGTTGCTTTTCCCCAGTAGTTAACGGTGACTGTCTCTTTCCCTGCACCTAGTATTTATGTTGGTTGCGATGGGTTCCCACCGGTAACCCGCTCCCCGACTTGGATATGGGCCAGAGGAGCCCCTATTTGCCCGCAGGCGCTGGCCCTGAGAAACTGGTGCCTTGGCGGTGGCGGTGTCTCTCTCATACGGTTGGACTGTTGCCTTCAATCGGGACTTAGTTGTTTGGAAACCCGGAGGTCCCCTTCACTGACGGATTTGGCAAATTCACGGCGATTCCAAGCCTTGCCGGGATCCGAAAGGCCTCTGCCAATGGTGCAGGTTTCTCCTTGTGTACCGGTCCGGTACCGCCGGGCCACCGCCCGTCCACGGTCCTTACGGCAACTCCGATAGGCCACTCCTGCAGACGGTCACCGCCGTCTGCTAACCTTGCTGTCTCTGTCCGGGGCACACACCCGGACGCTCTCAGTTAGTTACTCTACTACCACTTTCCTCCTCACACTCTCCCGTCCAACACTAAACTGGTCTCTTTTCCCGCCTCCAGGACTGTGATCTCCTCGGTGGGCGGGGCCAACCGCCTGGCCCACCCCCTGGTGTGAACATCAGCCCCTGGAGGAAGGCAACAAGGATTTTTGGGTCTAGCTTTGATGTGCCTAACCGGGGTGTAGGGTGTGGTGATGTCATTACCTGTGACCCCTGGCTTGCCCAGGGCGTCACAAAACACTACTAGATTAATTCATTGAGGGGTAAATTCTCTAAAATAGAGTCTCTTGTTGGGGATTTCTGCAGTTCTGGCACCTCAAGGGCTCTGCTAATGTCACGTGGCACCCACAAACCATTCCAGCGAATCCTCAAGTCCAACATGGAGCACCTTCTCTTCTTCACTTTGTACTATGCCTTAAAAGTAGTTCGCGATTACATGGATGGTATTGGTGCACTCAGGAAAACATACAAAACAAATAGTGTAGTCACTACAACCCTAGAGTAATTCCATGTGAGGTGTATTTTCCAGAACTGGTTCATTTGTGGGGGGCTTCTGCTGTTTTGGTATGTCAGGGGATCTCAAAATGTGACAATCTATTCCAACCAAAACGGCTCTCCAAAATTCAAAAGCGCTCCTTCCCTTCCAGGCCCTGCTATCTGCCCAAACAATAGTTTTTCACCTCACGTTGGGTATCAGTGTACTCAGGAGAAAGTGCATTCGCTCCTGTTACCCTTGTGATAATGAAAAATTTGGCTTAACTACATTTTTATGGCAAAAATATATATTTTCATTTTCACGGCTCAATATTATAAAATTCTGTGATTCACCTGTGGGTTCAAGGTGCTCACCACACATCTAAATAAATTCCTTCAGGAGTGTGGTTGTCTTATGAAAGATTTCCACTATTTAGGCACATCAGAGGTTCTACAAAAGCGACATGCCGTCCACTACCTGTTCCAGACAATTTTGAGCTCCAAAATTCAAATAGCAATCCTTTCCTTCTGAGCCCTTCTGTGCGTCAAAATGTTCCCCTGACAGAGTACAATGTGTCAAGAAAAAACATTCTCAAAATCACTGGGATCTGTGGAAGAGTTCCAGAGTTTTATTACCTCATAAAGTCACAATGGTCATAATTGTAAAAGTTGGCTCGGTCAGTAGGGTGAAAACAGACTCAAGAGTGAAGGGGTTAAAATATTTTGGAAACCATGTATCATTTTCTTTACACCTCACAAATAACAATAATAATATATATATTTATACAGCGCTATTAACTCCACATCGCTTTACACACATTGACAACTCTGTCCCCACTGGGGCTCACAATCTGAATTCCCTATCGGTATGACTTTGGAGAGTGGGAGGAAAGCAGAAGAGACTAACATAAACATGGGGAGAACATACAAACTCCTTGCAGATGTTGTCCTTGGTGGGATTTGAATCCAGGACCTCAGTGCAAGATAGTAGTGCTAACCACTGAGCCACCGTGCCGCCCTAAATACTTGCTACTTAGTGTTGTTATATCACATAAAATCCCAATAAAATACTTGTAAACTAGTGGATGTAACATGAAAAAATGTGGAAAAGTTTGAGGGGTATGAATACTTTTTTGAGACACTACAGAATTTTTAAATTGGTTGGTCACTTTCAGACTAATGTAAAATTTGTGTAATATAGCAATATGAATGTCCTTCCAAATCTATTCCAAGGTGGAGCTCTGCTCTATTACTAAGCCATGCCATTTTACTCGACAAGGGTCACCAATTCAGCCGAAACACCGAGTCGCGGGAGAGGATGAATATCTGCTTTGTTTTTTATTATTATTATTATTATTATTATTTTTTGTTATTATAGCAGCATTTATTCCATGGCGCTTTACATGTGAAAGGGGTATACATAGTAGGGACAAGTACAATAATCATAAATAATGCAAGGCACAGACAGGTACAGGAGGACAGAGGACCCTGCCCACGAGGGCTCACAGTCTACAAGGGATGGGTGAGGATACAGTAGGTGACGGTAGAGATGGTTGTGCGACGCTGTATGAGACTGAGGGTTACGGCAGCTGGTATGCTTGTCAGAAGAGGTGGGTCTTCAGGTTCCTTTTGAAGCTTATCAGGGTGGGAAAGAGTCTGATATGTTGTGGTAGAGCATTCCAGAGTATGGGGGAGGCACAAGAGAAATCTTGGATGGCATGATGGGAAGAGGAGATGAGAGGGGAGCAGAGAAGGAGATCTTGTGAGGATCGAAGGTTACGTGCAGGTAGGTATCTGAAGACTAGGTCACAAATGTATGGAGGAGACAGGTTGTGGATGGCTTTGTAGGTCATGGTTAGGGTTTGAACTGGAGTTGTTGGGCAATGGGAAGCCAGTGAAGGGATTGGCAGAGAGGAGAGGTCGGGGAGTAGCGAGGGGACAGGTGGATTAGCCGAGCAGCATAGTTTAGATTAGATTGTAGGGCTGAGAGACTGTTAGAAGGGAGGCCACAGAGCAGGAGGTTGCAATAGTCCAGGCGGGAGATAATAAGGGCATGCAGTAGGGTTTTTGCAGCTTCTTGGGAAAGGAATGTACGAATCCGAGAAATATTTTTGAGTTGGAGGCGGCAGGAGGTGAAGAGGACTTGGATGCTATTTAAGGCCAAGTGTACATGTTTTGTAGTCATCCATCAGAACAGATCCTGCACACATACATTGGGAAACTGATTTCTGCCGGATCCGTTTTTTTAACATGGAAGGCTATGGACAACGAATTCATTAACGGATTGCTATTTATCTTCCATTTCTAAAGGCCGCTTTACACACTATGATTTATCTGACGATCTCATGTGCGATGTGACACGCCCAGACGTAGTTATGATTTGCCGAGATTGCTCATAGGTCGTTTAACTAGCGGTCACACGTAACGATCTCACAAACGACGCAACATCGTTCAGCGATATATTGTTTGACCAAGGCGGTCGTGTGAATGTTGTTCGTCGTTGGCAGGGTGTCAAACGTAGCAATATGTCTGCTGCGTTCCAAACGATGAACAATATTTTAAAACTAAACGACGTGTCAACGATCAACAATTTTCAACCTATTTGCGATCGTTCGGAGTCGCTCGTAGGTGTCACACGCAACGACGACGCTAATGATGCCGGAAGTGCGTCATGAAAATCGTGACCCCGACGACAGATCGTTAAATAAATCGTAGCATGTAACCTTAACAGTTCTGATACGAAAAAAACAGATCCGTTACAAATGCAAATAGAAATTCGCTAACGGATCCGTTGTCCATAGACTCCACATGTTAAAAACAGATTCGGCCGACATCAGTTATTTAACAACGGACAAGAAAGTTGTGTTTGTACAACTTTTTTGCCAACAAATCTCTGCAGGATTCATGATAACGTATCACTACAGGACATGTGAAGTCAGCCTTAAGGCCCCGTTACACGCAACCACATATCTAACGATATATCGCCGGGGTCACGGATTCCGTGACGCACATCCGGCATCGTTAGCGATGTCGTTGCGTGTGACACCAATGAACGGCCGTTAATGATCAAAAATACTCACCTTATCGTTGATTGTTGAGGACGCAGGTCGTTCCGGAGGCAGCGCACATCGCTATGTGTGACACCTCGGGAACGACGAACTACAGCTTACCTGCGGCCGCCGGCAATGAGGAAGGAAGGAGGTGGGCGGGATGTTACGGCCGCTCATCTCCGCTCCTCCGCTTCTATTGGGCGGCCGGTTAGTGATGCCGCTGTGACGCCGCACGAACCGCCCCCTTAGAAAGGAGGCGGTTCGCCGGCCACAGCGACGTTGCTAGGCAGGTAAGTACGTGTGACGGGTCCTAACGATATTGTGCGACATGGGCAGCGATTTACCCGTGACGTACAAACGACGGGGGCGGGGGCGCTCACTAGTGATATCGCTGCGTTTGACGGGGCCTTTAGTGTTTGGAGTCTATTTTTCCTGAAAGAGGAAAACCCCTTTAAGTGAACATTTTACAGATTTTATTTTCTGCATGTTTTCATTGGTCAAAATTGAGCCCCTACTAACACCTTTCTTCCCCCACCAAGCTGTGCCCCTTGAGGGCGCTCTGTATTCATGGCCGTCCAATACCATTAGTCTTTGCTGGCAGGTATGTGGTGTATTGATACCTGGAGCGTCTCTTCTTTTATGTGCTTTCTTGGGCCGTTGTTTTAGCTCTGGTAATCAAATGATTATTCTTTTCCTCCAAAAGAGCAAAATAACCAGCGAGCCCTGACAACATTACAGATGTAGCAGCAGAACATGTAGACGAGGCAATAAATACTTTTTAGAATGTTGAACTGAGCTGGATCGTGTACTGCTCCTCGGTGTATTACACCCATCATGGTGGATGGATGATCCGCCGCTCTGCCCTTTCTCCTACTGAACACGCAAAATACAACGACAAAAAGGACGTTCTTCAGCATAAACCAAAATATTTTATAGCCGCAGATCTACATTTTGGTGCTCACTGTGCGGATCTGGAAAATCTATTCTTAGAACTTTACAAAGCAATGTTACTTTGTTTAATTTGAAATAATATAATGTAGGGGCAGAAAGCCTGATTCCAGTAGTGTCACTTGCTCAGCAGATTGATGTAGTTTCAATACAGTGTTTTATCAGCAGGAGATTATCACTACAGGGCTAGGTGTCATAAGGGTAATCTGTGTAACCCCGCCGTCACCACAGATTGCTGATAATGTACAGTGCACTCAGGAAGGTGCCAATCAGCGATGAGGGCAGGGTTATACACAGTATGCTAGTTCTGTAGAGTGGCGTGAGGCGAGGGACTAACTCACTAACTCTGGACGCCCCGGTATGCTAGGTGAAATACCTGGTCCTGGCTGGGTGTGTGGACTTCGGCTGTGTAGCTGGGAACCCATGTAGGCCGCACACTGCCGCTGGTGTTGGCTGTCCAGGAACAGATGATGACTCATGCACACAAAGAGTCCAACTGTTCCTTTTAAACCACAACACTTTACGGGACGGTTCATTGTCGTTCCGAACTTTACACGCCAGATAGCGGCACATATCTTCCAGTACGTTAAATTATTAACTGTGTATTAACAGACACAGCTCCAACTTTCCTATGGGTTGCGTCCAATGTAAATGGGCCGGTGAGTCTCAGTGCAAACTAGTCCACTTATACTCAGGCCCTGAAGATTAGGAGGGCCAAAAGGTTCTCTTGCCCCCCCCCCACCCTAACCCCAGGAAAAGACTATTACTACCATATTTTCGTGAAAAAAAGCCCTAGTAGGATTTTTTTTAACCTTTTTAGAATATGCTTAAAATATAAACCCTACTCCAAAAATAAGCCTTAGTTGAGTTCATCATACTAGTAGTATCCTGAAATATGGCTTGGACAGCCCTTTATGGATATGTAACTTTTATTGCTGTACGTTGCCCCGTTGTGTTGCTGGAAAATTTACAGTGACGCGCCCGCTGTTAATGCAAAATGAATATTTCTGCGGCAGCGGCAGGGATTGGTGCAGTCAGATTTCTGTACGTGCCCACTGCCCAGGACTTACAACATCACAATGGGGCAATATACAGCAATAAAAAATATATGACATCCCCTGAAACTAAAGGCCCTGTCACACAAAGAGATAAATCTGCGGCAGATCTGTGGTTGCAGTGAAATTGTGGACAATCAGTGCCAGGTTTGTGGCTGTGTACAAATGGAACAATATGTCCATGATTTCACTGCAACCACAGATCTGCCAAAGATTTATCTCTGTGTGTGAAGGGGCCTTAAGCCTTTGCGCAATGTTTTGAGCCAAAAATAATATAAGACCCTGTCTTATTTTCAGAGAAACACGACATTAAAACTATGAAGTAGTTGGGGGCCTTGTTGGTTCAAGCTGCTCCACTGCCAGTGAGCTTAAGATTGGGGTCTTCAGCCAGTCTTGAAAGGAGCGACGGTGCGCTTGCGAATTGTGGCAATCTTCTCTTCCTGATATTAGTGACATGCTAGACTCTCGTTTTTCACCTGAGGCCATACACATTAAATGTGTTTTTCTTTCGGCAGTTGCAGGGTTAATGTCAGTTCTCCTTGCTACCTGCTAGCTCCTTAACCCTGCCCAGGTGTTTTCTCTGAGTACCAGTTCCGGTCTGGATAAGAACCCTCTGCTCCCAGCAGAGGGCGCTGGTTAGGCTAGTTTCACACATTCAGCTTTTCACCGGTTTGCTGGATTCGGCGCACGCCAATACACTGTATACAGTACAATGGCAGCGCGACAAGCGCCGGTCACATGTGACCGCAGCATGTGACCCGGAAATTGCGGCCATTGTACTGTATACACTGTACTGGTGTGCACCGAATTCGGCAAACCGGAGAAAAGCCGGATGTGTGAAACTGGCCTTATTCCGATAGGTCTGGAGTTAGGCTTAGAGCTGAGGGGACGTGTCTGTTGCTGCTGCTGTCAACTGTTTGGGTGTGTGATAGTAGCCTGTTTTGTTACCTTCTCCTTTCTTTAGATACCCCTCCCTGTACACCTTTTGTAGTTCCCTGGTGTTGGTCTTAGGTGTGCGTGAGTGTTGGTTGCTACCCTTGTAAGTCTTTATTTGTTGGTGAAGTTGGTGACCTCTGTTCTTGTCCTTCTCCCCTGGTGGTGGGTTGTGGAGGGGGGATCTTACCATCAGGGACAAGGACAGGAGATAGGGAGACGTTGGGGGCCCAGACCTTGCTACCTTTAAGCGTACCTCTGGGTTGATAGAAAGCCTAGGGTACGCTTAGTCTGAGGGCCAGCTTATGGGCTCCTCTTCAGTCACCCCATGACAGAAACCAAGCACTGTACTTGACTTTCTTCAGCAGTCACATTTATAATGTCTGGAGTTTTACCCGAGGACGTGCATGTCCATTCCATTCAGAGCCTCTTTCTTGGCACTGTTGGTGGTCCCAGCAGCAGTCGAGCCCCCCCCCCCCCCAGCGATCAGCAAGTTATCCCCTATAAGCCTTTAATTATCTCTGAATTCATTACTCAAGTTTTTATTTTTGCAGAAACAAGCAGCCATGTTTGGAATACCTCAACACTATTGATCCACATCAGTAGCTACATTTTTTTCTATATATATTTTCACAAAATTATCTTTTGCTTGAAACTTTTTTTTTTTTAAGCAAATAGTTGAGAAAATAACTAAAAAAACCGAAAGTCAATGTAATTCTCTGTTTCTGTTTTTCCCTCGGCTTTTACTGTGAACTCTGGCATTGTGTATAATGAAGGAGACACCCTGCGGTTTCCAAGGCACAAAAGGAAGTCAAGAAAATTAACAGCTGTCCCAAGATGTTCCATTGTGACCGAAAAATAGAATTATTACCAACATAATAAAAAGCAGTGAGGTCTTTATTGGATTCCACCCATACCATGATGACATTGTCCAGATTTCAACAGATGATGCAATTATCTTGAGAACACGAACTTGTTTTTTTCCATCCAGCAGCAAGAAAACAACATTAACTGGAAAACTACCGAATTAAGGAGAATCAAATCGAAGACCGTGGTGTTTTCTATATTACGGAGACATCTCGTATTATAGGTGTTTCTTCCTACAATAACTTCCGTTCATCAAATGTGGGGGGTGGAACGATGTCACCCCCGTGGTTGTTACATTGATTGTAAATTAGGTGATATTTAAGATATTTAAAGAAAATGTTCATTTTCAATGTTTGGTTTTCTAGGTGACACTGTTGATACTGGCAAAATCATAAACCCACTAAAGAATCAATCAAAAACTACAGAGGTTCCATATCTGATAGTTTTTGGACAAGTCAGTGCTGCTTCCTTTGGATCTATCCTAAAGGCCCCGTTACACGCAACGACGTATCTAACGATATATCGCCGGGGTCACGGATTCCGTGATGCACATCCAGCATCGTTAGCGACGTTGTTGCGTGTGACACCAACGAGCAAGTGTTAACGATGGAAAACACTCACCAAATCGTCCATCGTTGACACGTCATTCATTTTCAAAAAATTGTTGATTGTTGTTCGTCGTTCCCGAGGCAGCACACATCGCTACGTGAGACACCTCGGGAACGACGAACAACAGCTTACCTGCGGCTGCCGGCAATGAGGAAGGAAGGAGGTGGGCGGGATGTTACGGCCGTTCATCTCCGCCCCTTCGCTTCTATTGGGCGGCCGCTTAGGTGACGCCGCTGTGACGCCGCACGAACTGCCCCCTTAGAAAGGAGGCGGTTCGCCGGCCACAGCGACATCGCTAGGCAGGTAAGTCCGTGGGACAGCTCCTAACGATATTGTGCGCCACGGGCAGCGATTTGCCCGTGACGAACAAACGATGGGGGCGGGTACGCTCACTAGCGATATCGCTGCGTGTAAAGCCCCCTTTAATGTTTTAGTTCTTGAAATATCACGTCATGGGAAAGCATGATGAAATGAAATAAGTCTTCCACCTTCTCATGGAAATTAGGGAAGTCTGGTTTATCTCTTGTACTGGCTCCAGGGCCAGACACTCTCTCTCTCTTCCAACCAGCTCTCTTTGGTCCCTTCTGATGCCATGCTACTATGCCTTGTAGGCCAGCTCACGTGGCTGCTTGGTGTATTCAGGTACTACAATAGGTTTTTACAGGTCTGCTACATTACTGGGCTCTGCTACAGCATCACACATGTTTTTTGACCTCCTGTTCTGCTGGGCTCTGCTTCCATCATTCAACTCTGTTGAGCTCTACTTAAGCTTCATGTCTTCTCTGACACCACGATCTCCTAAAGAAGATATCAAAACGTGCACGTTGGGGCACGTTTTTCTTGGGCATTCCTAACCACCATGGGTGAGTGAACACTGCTATATAGGATCATCTCATAGGCTTTGTAATTATCTGGAATAATATATTATGTGGGAGTTCCTGTTTGGAAACCCTGATTTAGCTGAGGCTTGTACTTAAGCAAGAAAAAAGGATGATTAAATAGACATCTGAAATCTATGATTTGCATTTGTATATGGGATAAGTGTGGTTTTCCACTATTGTCTTACACTTTTATCAACTTATTTGCATTTACAATATATTTACTTATGAACCATTTAGTATGTGTTTGCTGATAAACATTAAAACAACTGTTCACAGTTTGCCATATGTGGTCTGCTCTGTGATTTGTCTTCAGGGACTTCCTGTAAAAACCTGACAATTATGATTTGATAACTTGATGAATTTGTATGTCACTTCTTACTACAATACTATTTAATAAATGTTTCAATTTTTGCAAGGAGTTTGTATTTGACTTGCTTTTGACATGTTTGGTCATTATATGACTATGACTACATTTCCCCTTAGTTCTCCTACTACATATACTTCATGTCTTCTCTGTTGTGCCATAGCTTTGACTCTATGTCTTTTTTTTTCTTCACTTCATTTTCCCTGTGGTCCTCAACAGCTTACATTCCTGTTGCGGGTGACAGTCATGTGGTTTCTGGCCATAGAAGGTCACATCGTCTGGCTGCGCAGAATGCTCTGACTTTCCATTGATCCAGCAGGAGCTTGCCTTCCATGCAGCTGTTGATTATCAGTATTCCCTTGGTGTTTAAATGCCCCTTCCTTCCTTTGAACTGGTGCTGGTGATATTGTCAGTTCCTCCAAACTTAGGTTGCAAGCAGGTGGCTTGCTCTCATCTGTGGTATCGTTGCTGAAAAGTCTGCTGAACTTCTACCTGAGTCATCTATGAATAAGTAGTTCATGTTTTTCCACTGTGTGTCCTCCTTGTGTATTCTAGAGTTTAGTGGGGTTGATGAAGACCTCATCCCAACTGTTCCCTATTTAGGGCCCAGCATTAGGGATACCTAGGGTCAGGTATCCGGCTTGACGCATAGGTGCGGAACCTATCTAGGGCGGTGAGGAACACCTGGGACCAGCAGTAGGTTCAGTCAGGGGTCACCATTTTCCCTTTTCCTAGAATCAGGGTTTCCCTTCCCTTTCGCTGTGCATTTGGTTCTTCAACGTATCTAGCGTGACAATTACTCTAAAGCGGGCTTTACACGCTGCGACATCACTAATGCGGAGTCGTTGGGGTCACGGAATTTGTGACGCACATCCGGCCGCATTAGCGATGTTGCTGCGTGTGACACCGATAAGCGATTTTGCATCGTTGCAAAAACGTGCAAAATCGCTAATCGGCGACATGGGGGTCCATTCTTAAAAATCGTTACTGCAGCAGTAACGAAGTTGTTCCTCGTTCCTGCGGCAGCACACATCGCTGCGTGTGACGCCGCAGGAACGAGGAAGCTCCCCTTACCTGCCTCCCGGCCGCTATGCGGAAGGAAGGAGGTGGGCGGGATGTTACATCCCGCTCATCTCCGCCCCTCCGCTGCTATTGGGCGGCGGTTCAGTGACGCTTCAGTGACGTCACTGTGACGCCGCACGGACCGCCCCCTTAGAAAGGAGGCGGTTCGCCCGTCACAGCGACGTCGCTGGACAGGTAAGTATGTGTGACGGCTGTTGTGCGACACGGGCAGCGATTTGCCCGTGTCACGCAACAGATGGGGGCGGGTACCCACACTAGCGATATCGGGACCGATATCGCAGTGTGTAAAGTAGCCTTACCTGTCATCCATCCTCTTCCACCTAGCAGCTGCAGGTAGTATATGTTTTATCATAAGGAAATGTATATGATTATACGCATGTTTTAGAGTATTGTAAATACTGTGTAATGTAGAATGTTGGCCCTCATGCTGTGTCAGGCGCGAGACAGAGTGTGCAGGGCCAGGTGTACTGTAGATAAAGGGTTAAGGATAGAATAGATATAGCATTAATAAGATAGGATATTTTAGTGTAGTGTAACTAGGGACCAAGTGTGCAGGAGTGGGATGTCAGTGGTAGTTAGTTAATAGGATAGACCAAGGAAGAGCAGTGGAGTGGTTACCAGGGAGATGGAGACCAGGAGGGAGGAGTGAACAGAGTAGAAAGAGAAACTCAAAGAAGTTTGTAGTGGGTGACACGGCAGGAGCTGAAATGTACGGACAGGGCCCAAACTTAGGACATGTCCAGGGAGGGAGGAATCCTCCCGTGTGTCGAGACCTCACCCTCCGGACGGCTGGAGAGTGTCCTAGGACTGGTGGGACCTCGGGGTATAAAGACTGCTGACGGGACCCTGGATTGGTCCATAGCTGCTAAGTCATCCGAGGGTCCGAGTGAAACACTGCAGTCGCACAGAAATGTTACAGGAGGAGGAAGATTACATAGGCCTCAGCTGCTGGAGGATAGTTCCCAGTGTGAGTGCCAGGAAGGAAGACGTTTCCTGCCTGGGAGAGCAGCAACAGCTCGAGTGGCTGTAAGGGCCTCAAGTGGTGACCTTCCATAAAGTGGTTCTTGTTTATTTTACAAGAGACTCTTGTGTGCTTTGTGTTGCCCTTCCCCCGTCTTTGACGAGGACCCAGCAAGTGAACATGCAGATGACACCGGACCTAGTTGTAAGTGCCGCATGACCCAACGGGAGCATCTGTCGCGGGCGGGGAGGGCGCCGCCACTGCTGCGCTCTCGCTAACGCTCAGGTCCGGCGCTGCTGCGGCTACTGTTGCTCGGTGGCTCGAGCGGTGGGCCGGATCCGGGGACTCGAGCGGCGCTCCTCGCCCGTGAGTGAAAAGGGTGGTCGGTTTGGGGGATTTAGTCCATGACGCCACCCACGGGTCGTGGTGAAGATGGGCACCACCGCTGCTGGTGACGGGGATCCCAGGAGCGATGGTAGGGAGCAGCTGGGATGTTGTTTTCCCCCTCCGTGGGTAGGGGTCGGTGATCCCGGGGCCCGATGATGTGACGGGGAGGCAGGGTTGGTGAGGTGCAGGGTTGCAGGGACAGCGCGGCGCGGTGCCGGATGGCACGGGTGTACTCACTCAGTAAGAAATGTACAAAGTCCTCGGTAAACCAAACGGCTGGATGGACGGGTCCCGCAGCCGGCTGCAGTGTCTCTCCCCGGACAGGTGATGGCGACTGTCTTTCCCTGCACCTTGATGTTCTCGTTTGACTACTATGGATCCCCAACGGTAGTCCGCTCCCCGGTGTATGGGTACCGGAGGAGCCCGTTTGCCCGCAGGCGCTGGCCCTTGGGTCTCTAGCCTTAGGCGGTAGCTGTATAACCTCATGGTGTGGGCGGTTGCCTTCAATCGGGACTTTTGCTGTTAGGAAATCCCTGGGGTTCCGGTCACATTCGGATTTGACTATTGTCGGCGGCTCCAAGCCTGGTCGGGGTCTGATGGCCCTGCCTTTGTGTGCTGGCTTCACTTCGCTCCCCAGTCGGTACCGGTGGGCCAACGCCCGACCCCGGTCCTACGGTTCCGCGTTGCTCCACCACTCCTGCAGACGGCCACCACCATCTGCCAACCTTGCTGTCAGTGCCTGGGCCACAAACCCAGACACCCAAGTGTTTACTCCTCTCACTTCCACCTCCTGGACTAAACTGGACTAAACTGTCACTTTTCCCGCCTCCAGGCCTGTGAACTCCTCGGTGGGTGGGGCCAACCGCTTGGCTCTGCCCCACCTGGTGTGGACATCAGACACTGGAGGGAGGCAAATGGGGAAAGTTTAAGGATATACTGCTAGAATCCTGTAATAAACTTATACCCTCTGGTAATAAAACCTCCCGGAATAAAAAGAAACCACTATGGATAAATAAGACTGTACAAAGTATAATAAAACAAAAACAAAGGGCGTTTAAAATCTTGAAGGCTGAGAATACAGAAATAGCATTGCAGGAGTATAAAGATATCAATAGGCAATGCAAAAAAGAAATCAAACAAGCAAAACTAGCTACTGAAACAAAAATCGCCAATGACATTAAAATAAATCCCAAAATCTTTTATAAATACATTAATGCCAAAAGGAAAACAAAGGATAGTATTGGCCCCTTAAAATATAATAACAAGTTAGTTTTAGAGGACAAACAAAAGACTGAGATATTAAATAGGCATTTCTCATCTGTGTTCACCAAGGAACTGACTGTACCAGGCATTATTCAACAAGTGAAAAATCAAAGTTCACCACCCGATATAATTAATTTAACACAAGAAGAAGTACGCCTACGTCTGAGAAAATTAAACATTGACAAATCCCCAGGGCCAGATGGCATTCATCCACGAATATTGAGGGAATTGAGCTCCGTAATTGACAGACCGCTGTATCTCATCTTTTTAGACTCGCTTGTAACAGGGTTCGTGCCTCAGGATTGGAGGATTGCTGATGTGGTACCGATATTTAAGAAAGGTAAGAGGGTAGATCCAGGCAACTACCGTCCAGTAAGCCTGCCATCAGTAGTATGCAAAGTTTTTGAGGGCATTTTAAGGGATGACATGCAAAAATATGTTGCAGAAAATAATATAATAACTGACAGACAGCATGGATTCATGAAAGATAAGTCGTGTCTAACCAACCTGTTGGGGTTCTATGAGGGGGTAAGTGCAAACCTGGATATTGGTAATGCAGCTGATGTGATTTATTTGGACTTTGCAAAGGCATTTGATACTGTACCACACAATAGCCTTATACTAAAGCTCCAGAAGCAAGGACTAGGGGAAACTATATGCAACTGGGTAAGGAATTGGCTAAAAGATAGGAAACAAAGAGTAGTCATAAATGGAACATTCTCTAAATGGGCCATAGTCAGCAGTGGGGTGCCGCAGGGATCTGTGCTAGGACCAATTCTTTTTAATCTCTTTATTAATGACCTTGTGGATGGGATTGATAGTAAAGTGTCAGTCTTTGCTGATGACACCAAACTATGTAGGATATTAAAAACTGAACTTGATAGTATAATATTACAAAAAGATCTGGATAAGATGTCAGAATGGGCAGATACTTGGCAAATGAGATTTAATGTTGATAAATGTAAAGTAATGCACCTAGGATGGAGTAATCCTATAGCTGCGTATACATTAAATGGAAGTAAACTCGGGACTACAGAACAGGAGAAGGACTTGGGTATTCTCATTACAAATAAACTGAGCAGCAGCACTCAATGTCAAGCAGCAGCTGCAAAAGCAAACAAGATTTTAGGGTGTATAAAAAGAGAGATTAGATCCCGTGATCCCAACGTATTGTTACCCCTCTATAAATCACTTGTAAGGCCACATCTGGAATACGGGATTAAGTTTTGGGCTCCACATTTTAAAAAGGACATTCAGAAGTTAGAGTCAGTTCAAAGGCGGCAACTAGACTATTACAAGGAATGGAAGGCCTCCCATATGATGACAGGTTGAAAAAGTTAGATATGTTTAGCTTAGAAAAAAGACGTCTCAGAGGAGATCTCATTTATATGTATAAATACATGTGTGGTCAATATAAGGGACTGGCACATGACTTATTTCTCCCAAAGACAATACTAAGGACCAGGGGGCACTCACTGCGAGTGGAAGAAAAGCGATTCCGGCAGCTAAATAGGAAATGGTTCTTTACAGTTAGAGCAGTCAGACTGTGGAATGCCAACCACAAGAGGTAGTAATGGCAGATACTATAACAGCTTTTATATCAGGGCTGGATGATTTCCTCAGTGCACACAACATTGTTGGTTATAAATGACTTAGGCTAAGTTCACATTTCCGTTGATTTGTATCAGTCACATGCGTCGCTTGACGCATGTGACTGATGCGCTGTTCAACGCTGTACAACGGATGACAAAGAACAGAATTCTTTGTCGGATTCCGTTGTGTGCGGGGGGCGGAGTTCTGGGGCAGAGCCGAGCGGGGGGCGGGGCCAGGCGCTGAGGATGTCAGTGGAAGTGCTGCGGTCTGCATGGCTGGGGACAGGTGAGTGTATCTGTGAGTGAGTGAGTGTGTGTATGTGCATGTATGTATGTATGTATGTATGTATGTATGTATGTGTGTGCACATGCAAAGTGCGGGAGGGGGCGGAGCCGAGCGGGGGGCGGGGCCAGGCGCTGAGGATGTCAGTAGAAGTGCTGCGGTCTGCATGGCTGGGGACAGGTGAGTGTATGTGTGAGTGAGTGTGTGTATGTGTATGTATGTATGTATGTATGTATGTGTGTGTGTGCACATGCAAAGTGCGGGAGGGGGCGGAGCCGAGCAGGGGGCGCGGCCAGACGAGGGTGTCAGTGCTTGTCTGCATGGCTGGGGACAGGTGTGTGTGTGTGTGTACATACATGTGCGGAGTGCGGGAGGGGGCGGGGCCGAGCGGGGAAGTGTCGGCCTCCCTGCACACGTAACCAGCCTAAATATCGGGTAACAGCAAAGCACCCGATGTTTACCTTGGTTACCCGATATTTACCTTGGTTACGGGCCTACACCGCTTAGCGCTGGCTCCTTGCACCGTAACCAGGGTAAATATCGGGTAACCAACCAAAGCTGGTGACGTGTGCAGGGAGCCAGAGAGCATGCGCAGCGAAATCCGACGGATCTCGCTGCTCAAAAAACGTTACATGCTGCGTTCCTCCCGCCCGGCGGTCAGTCGTTCCACGACTGATCAGTCGGGCGGAGGGTGCAACGCAGCATCATCAGTCACAATCCGCTGCTCATACAAGTCTATGGGAGCAGCGGAATCCGCTAAACGGATTCCGTTGTTTACAAGAGCAGCGGATTGTGACTGATAGATTTTAGCGGAAATGTGAACTTAGCCTTAGTGACTAAATGTAGACCTGGTGGAGGAAGGTTGAACTAGATGGACCTAGGGCTTTTTTCAACCTAAGTAACTATGTAACTATGTAACTATGTAACAAGGGTTTTGTGTTTGGCTGGTGTCCCTGTCTAATGGGGGTGGGGTGTTTGTGTGTTATCTGTGATGACCTGGCTAGTCCAGGGCACCACACATCACACAGACATACACATTTAATGAAGCAAGGGGAAGCATTACCGGCCATCATACGCATCTCCTCTTCAGGAGGTGGCTATCTTGATTGAGACGTCTCCTGACCTTTCGTATTCGTATATGTTTTGTTGAATCTGGTATTGATTTTAACTAAAGTCCGGATGAACCCGGTGAAGTTGAACCTCCACAAGTCCTCTCCTCCCTAGTAAAGAGTGTGAATAATATCTTTGTTCTGGAACAGGTCCAAAATACTACCATTTTACACCTAATTACTAATGGTCCAGGTACTAATGACTCTGGAACACCCTTTGTGCGTCGTTGCCTGTCATCTTGGATGTGTTCCTTTTAAGGTTGAGCAGTCACTTTTACACGCTACATTTTTTTCGGTTGTAAGTCCTTGGCATAGCCTAACCTCCCATAACGTGCAATTCACTTTACTGAGCTCTCTCATTTAGAAGCTGCTCAGTTCTGACAAGGAATAAAAAGAGCAATCTGTACCGACCTTCCTCTAATATCTCCTGAAAGGCATAGGAGGCAAGGTGAAGCGGGATAGGAAGCAAGAGCTTTCTGTGCATTTCTATGAACCGCGCTCCCTTTATGACTTAGAAAGGTTACACATGCTGCAAAATGGAAATGGATTGTGATGGAATTGGGACGAAATGTCCTGCAAGACACAGAGGCCGAGAGACGTCGCCTACCTGGGAGAGAGTGGAGCGAGGGAGTTACATCCCATAATAGGCTTGTAAGGCAAGACAGACAATATAGATGACGGTATTTCTGCAGTACATGAAGTGGAAATCAAAATTTTTCAGCCCCTATTACAAATTCAGTTTACTAGAAAATGCATTAACTTTGAGCCATTTTCAATTAACCAATCAAATATCTCAACATGCATTGCCTAAAAAAGTATTCTTACGCCATGAACTTTTTTACATTTTTCAGGTTACACCCATAAACTTAAATTTATACAATTGAGATTTTGTGATATACCAATACAAAATAGAAAATATTTGAGGAGTGTAAAGGAAATGATACATGGTTTTCTAAATATTTACAAAATATAATTCAGAAACTGGTGACGTGCATTTGTATTCAGCCCCCCTGAGTCAATACTTTGTAGGATCACCTTTTGCTGCAATTACTGCGGCAAGTCTTTTTGGGGTTTGTCTCCACCAGCTTCGCACATCTCGAGGCTGTGTCAAACCAAAAGGTGTTGATTGGGTGCATGAATATGGTGTAAAAATTTCATCACCAAATTGGTATTTCTTTGCCCAAAAATGCAAAACAAAACGTCTTTGACGCCGTTTCGGTACGGTTTTCTGCTGGGAGGGGCAAATTTGGTGCTGAAACATCTGCACCAGATATCAGCACCAAATTTGCACCTCCTGGCAGAAAACCACACTTTTGCATTTTTGGGCCAAAAGATGCAAATTTGGTGATGAAATTTTTACACCATATTCCTGCACCCAATCTACACCTCTTGCCAAAAAAAAAAATTGCATCACTACCGCATCATACCACATACTGTAGTGATGTGTTTTTTGCCAATAGGTGTAGATTGAGTGCTGGAATATGCTGTAGAAATTTCAGCACTAAATCTGCATCTCTTGGCAAAAAACCCCTGCAGTTTTCTGTCAAGAGATGCAGGTCTGTAAACTCAGTGACCTCACCTGATGTGAGGTCACTGAGTTAACTGAGGTCACCTGAGGTCAGGTTAACTATGATCTTAGGTGGAGGACAGTGGGAACCTCAGACTTTGACCGCAAATAACCTGTGTGATGTCAATATCACGCAGCTCAGTCTCTGCCTGAAACCCACAGTGGGCGGTCATGTTCTATGGTCACTCCCTATCACTTCAGATGTAGCAGAGCTGGAATCATCGTGGGACCTTGTGTGGATTATGTCTGACCTTGGTATTTGGGGTAAATAAATGGGTGAAAGAGACTGTTTTTTTGTATTTTATTTCAAATAAAGGATTTTTCCGGTGTTTGTGTATATTCCTTTTCACTTACAGATTAGTAATGGGGGGTTCTCATAGACACCTCATTACTAATATAGGGCTTTGTGGCAGTTGTGAGCTGTTATTAACCTCTTATTACCCTGACTGCCACAGCAACAGGGCAATTTGAAAAAGCCGGATAAAGATCTGGAACTGACACATGTAATGGATATGACAATTCTGGTTGGCTGCAGGCTGCTATTTTTAGGCTGGGGGGCCTAATAAGCATGGGTCTCCTTAGCCTGAGAATACCAGCTCCCAGTTGTCTGCTTTATCATGGCTTGGTATCAAAATTGGAGAGGTAGGATCGCATGCCATTTTTTAAAATTATTTATTGACATGATTCAAAAATAAAGCCGCATACAGTTCCTCTTATTTTGATACACAGCCAAGATAAGCGCATGGATGGGGGCTGCAGCCTGTAGCCATATGCTTTTATCTGTACTGGGTATCATAATATGGGGGAACCTACGCCATTTTTTTTTAAATTTATTTTTACACCAATCAACAGTGAACCACAGACGTGGTTTGTGATTGGTTGCAGTCAGACAGGCTGTCACACAGACTGGGCATCATGTCTGACTGCAACCAATCACAGATGTCAGGACTGCCTATGGGTGGGAAAGCAGTGAATATGTATGAGGCTAATGAGCGGCCCCGGAAGTAGAATGAGCGGCCCCGGAAGTAGAATGAGCAGCCCTGGAAGCAGTTACAGCCGCACCGGAGATATATAATGCACTTGCTTTATTATTGCTTGCTTTATTATTGTTTTCTTTACTTTTCCTTTATTTTTTTATTTCTGGATCCAGATCATCACCCAGAGTTTTCTGAGAACCCTGGGCCCGGCACCCGGGTACTTTTGAAACCGCACTGATCCCGACTTTTACACTCTAGGCCCGCTCATCACTATTTATAACCTAACCCTGTCTTACACATCTTGGCAACTCTATCCCTGACCTGTCTGGTGTGTTCCTTGGTTCTGGAAATGATGTTTGATCTATGATGTTCTTAAACAAACTTCTGAATCCTTCAGAAAAAAGCCAGCAGATGTTGCAGAGAATAAATTACGCACAAGTGGACTCAATTTACTATTTAAGTGACTTATGGAGGTAATTGATCACTCAGGATATTGTTTAGGGGTATCGGAATACAGGGGATTGAATTGAAACGCACGTCACACTTTTCAGATTTTTTTTTTTTTAAATATTTAGAAAACCATGTATCATTTTCTTTTCGGTTCAAAAATGTTTGCAACTTTCTGTAGGTATATCACATAAAATCCATGTAAGTTTGTGGGTGCTATGTGAAAAAATGTGGAAAAGTTCATGGGGTATGAATACTTTTTCAACGCACTGTATCTATCTAACTATTCATTTATCTATCATGTCTACCTCTGGAATAGAATATTTTTTTTCACTTTTTTTTGGTATGTTTGGAGTGTGACCTCTATTTCCCCTAGCTATCTGTCTCAAGCTACAAATCTATCTACAGTGAGGAAAATAAGTATTTCATACTTTGCCAATTTTGCAAGTTTTCTCACCTACAAAGAATGGAGAGGTCTGTAATTTTTCTTGTCTGTAAACTTCAGCTGTGGCAGACAGAATAATAAAAAAAATCCAGACAATCACATTATATGATATTGAAGTATTTAATTTGAATTTTATTGCATGAAATAAGTATTTCATACAATAGAAAAACAAAACTTAATATTTGGTACAGAAATCTTTGTTTGCAGTTACAGAGGTCAGACTTTCCTGTAGTTCTTAATAAGGTTTGCACACACTTCAGCAGAGATTTTGGCCCACTCCTCTATACAGATCTCCAGATCTTTCAGGTTTCGAGGCTATCACTGGGCAACATTGAGTTTCAGCTCCATCCATTTTCTATTGGGTTCAGGTCTGGAGACTGGCTAGGCCACACCAGGACCTTGAAATGCTTTTTATGCAGCCACTCCTTAGTTGCCCTGGCTGTGTGTTTCTGGTCATTGTCCTGCTGGAAGACCCAGCCATGACCCATCTTCAATGCTCTTACTGAGGGAAGGAGGTTGTTGTCCAAAATCTCACGATACATGACCCCATTCATCTTCCCTTTAATACGGTTCGGTCATCCTGTCCCCCTTTGCAGAAAAGCACCCCCAAAGTATAAGGTTTCCACCCCCATGTGTTATGATCCGGAACCATGGAAGATCACCATAAATCATTGGTAAAAAGGTGACAAGAGCATTGGCAACTAATCTGGCCGCCATCCCCTTGCTAACCATCAACACTAGAAGTAGCTGAGGGGTGAACTAACATCCTGTGCACCGCGAACCCGGAGAACTAGCTATCCTAAAGGAAGGAAAGATGAATAACTCTCTGCCTCAGAAAATAGATTGCCAAGGTATAGCAAGCTCCCCACATTCAAAGACTGTGGTGATATAGGAAAACACAATACACAGATAGATGATAGGATTAGCAAAGGTGAGGCCCTACTGACTAAATAGGACAGGATAGGAAAGGGGCTGATGGTGGCCAGAGAAAAACCATGCAAACATCCAAATTCCTGATAGTACAAAAAGCCCTCAGATCGCTAGATCTGAACTCCGTCCTATACCAGGCGCTCTTGTCATACCAATGAACAGAAAGCAGGAATCATTACAAATTCAAGAAGCAAACACATGGACTTATAGGAGCAATACTCCAAACATAGCTGCAGGGAACTTTCCAGCTAAGCAACTGAGAGGGAAGATCCCTGCATGCAAATAAACTGACAATAACCACAGTAAATCACAAACTCAGATAAGAGCAAAAAGAACCAAAAAACATAATAAAGAGCCAAGCACTTATCTGGGGTAGATGTGGCCTGGAGCAGGATGAAGCAGGCTGGTGAACAAATAACAAATGACACCCGGCTCAGCCTGATAGCAGACCAGGGTTTAAATAGGCAGAGAGTTAGCAATGGAAATACCCATTGCTCAACACACCTGGTCTGTGTCCAAACCATTCCTGGCCACAAGAGGGAGCCTCACAGCAGCAAAAGCATAACTGACATTCACAACACCCATGCTTCACAATTGGGACACTGATCTTGATATTTTTGTTCCTCCAAACACGGTGAGTGGAGTTCTATTTTGGTCTCATCTGACCACATGACCTTCTCTGTATCATACAGACGGTCATTGGCGAACTTCAAATGGACCTGTACATGTGCTGGCAAGAGTAGGGGGACCGTACGTGCCCTGTAGGATGTTAATCCATGACAGCGTAGTGTGTTACTAATTGTAATCTTTCAGACTGTGGCCCCAGCTCTCTTCAGGTCATTAGCCAGGTCCTTCTGTGTAGTTCTTATCTGATTCCTGACCTTTCTCAGAACCATACTTACTCCATGAGGTGAGATGTTCCATGGAGCCCCAGACTGACTAAGTCATCTTGTGTTTCTTCGATGTTCTAATAATTCCAACAACAGTTGTTGCCTTCTCACCAAGCTGCTTGCCTATTGTCCTGTAACCCATTCACAATTTTGTCCCTGGTGTCCTTAGACAGTGTTTGGTCTTGGCCATGTTGGAGAGGTTGGCGTATGACTAATTGTGTGCACAGGTGTCTTTTTATACAGGTAATGAGTTCAAACAGGAGCAATTAATACCAGTGATGAGTGCAGAGTAGGAGCTTCTTAAAGTAAAAATAACAGGTCTGTGAGAGCCAGAATTCTTGCTGGTCGATAGGGGATTAAATACTTATTTAATGCAATAAAATGCAAACTAATTCTTTAAAAATCATACAATGTGATTTTTTAGATTTTTTTTAATTCTATCTGTCACAGTTGTAGTGTACCTACGGTGAAAATTACAGACCTCTCCATTTTTTGTAGGTGGGAAAACTTGCAAAATTGTCAGTGGATCAAATACTTCTTTTCCCCACTGTATGTATCTCATATCTATCCTGGAAGAATCCGACTCATACAGATCTGTCTTTATTCATTCTGGATACATCGGATTGTACATGGAGCAGGTACTGTATATGGCAGTCTCCTGCCTCCTGTGCTCCTGATTATTTGTCTAACAGCAGAATGTGCTCGGTCCGCGGCTCCTCATATATTATTTGCACTATAGATGGCAGCAGGGTCGCAGAGCTCGGTGCAGAGATAAACCGATTACTGGATCACCGGCAGGTGTTTTCGGGATGCCTTGATAATGCCGTAGCTTCCAGAGAATACAAACGGCTCGGCTTGTGGATACGTAGTATGAAAATCCAATCAGTGGCTATCAGCTTCCGGTGATAGATTACACTCATTTCTTTCCCTTGATTTTCTTTATCAGCTAACTACTCAGCTAAGTGCCATTCATCTGTGCACGGCATATCCGATCCGGGGAAAATCTGCCTGTGCCGGATCTACAAGAATACCGGCCCTGTTCTAGAGCGGAAGATATTACCATATCTGTATCATTACCACCCTGTATTATATCAGACCTGTACATCATTCATAACATATATATATGTACCAAATAAACCCAGAAATTGGTGGTATGTTCCGTCTAGGAAGAAGTCGGTGGCAGAGCCCATGTTTAACACTAGAAGTCCCAGAGAGGGGTCATTTAACATTTCTACCTTTGGAACCCAGAGACGGGTCGAATGACCTGAAGGATTTTAGCTAACATCCTATAATCACCGTCTTTGTTCTGTAATTAAGGCCATTACTGTCGCACCACAGGAGGTTGTTGCTTTCCATTGAGTTTAGCCATTTCGTTTCTAGTTAGTTCTATTCAGTTTATTGTATGTCATTTGACCCTCTTTCGGGACTTCAGGTGGGAGCTCGAAATTTCTGGGACTTCTAGTGTTAATCTACTGTGGCACAACGTCCTTAGATTGACATTTGTGGAATATTTGCCACTACTGAGCAGGAGTAGATGAAGGAGACCAACTCCAGAACACCTTAAAGGAGTTTTCTGTTTTAGAACCTCCCCCCCCCCCCCGTTGCTCCCCCATTGGAGTTTATTTTTTTTAAAAAAATACAAACAGTGCTTTACTCACCCTCCCCTGGTCCAGAGTTGAATGTCCACCAGTGTTACCGCTGTCTGTTATTGACTGCAGTGCTGATATCATGTTGACAGCGCTGCAGCCAATCACTGATCTCATCGGCTCTGCACAGCACGAGCTGCTCGGAGCTGATAAGCTCATTCATTAGCTGTAGACTATAGATGAGCAAATTAAGAAAAGTGGGAGGGTAAAACTTATTTTTCTTTCTTTAAAAAGATTTCAGCCGTTTTTTTGTCATGTGCTCTCCGGATCCGCACTCGCGGATAACAGCAACAGTGTCAGACCCTGTTTATATTACACAGTCCAACAGGCAACCTAGTTTCTCTTAGTCCTCAGCTCTGCTGTACGTCAGCTGAGTTGTTTCACTGGACGTTGGCTGAGTTGTTTTCACTGCTCCCAGCCATGCAAGAGTTAATCCTTTTTGGAGCAGTGTGCTGATCAGATTGCTGATTACCATCCACAGCTGGTCTCTTAATATTTAAGGCTGGGGAGTTTGTTAGGAGACCGCCGAAGATAGCATCTGCTCGTGCTCCTGTGCTATAATAAATAATAATAATAATAATAATATCCGGTGTCCTTATTGATCCTCTTTTGGTGACCTGCGATCTGTTGATTGTGTGGTGTGGAAGTGTCCCTTGGTGTGCGTTACTTCCTCCCTTATATTATATTTCCTCCTGTGCCTTTATTGTCTTCCCTTTGTGGTTGTTTGCAGAATGAATCAGTTTCAGTTCTTCCCCCTGCCCATGTCTTTTTGGGAGGAGGGTTATCTTGGTGTGTCTTGAGGAGTGCGCGTGGGGGGGTTAGTTCAGGGTGTGAATAGGAGAGAGGGACACACTGGGAGCCCAGACCTGACTACCCTTAAGTGTACCTCTGGGTTGAGGGTTATCCCAGTCCCAGGTCCAGTTCAGGTCTTCCCTGTTAGACTAGCCCACCAGTTACAGTTTTCTGAAAATGGAGAACATCCTTAACGTGTACCTGTCATTTCACACCAAGATCAATTTGATATTATGATCTTGTTATCCTCATCTGTCCAATTCTAATGCCCTGTAATCTATTCTTTAAAAGATGGATCATCTTAATCAGCATTTTGCCAGCACTATAGGTGCTAGAACTTCCTTACCAGTCCGTCTCAACATGCATTGCTTACTTGGGAATGTCTGCAGTGCAATATTTGTTGTGTAGTCATAACATAATATTAATTAACGTCCATTATCCTCACATCTGAGGTGTTGGGCTTCTGCTTTCAGCCAGCGCTTGAGAGATAGCACGATGCATAAAGGATGAAGAATAGCAGTTTGGGCATGAAGATCTCTTCCACGACACATTTTTGATTGTGTAGTCATTAAACTGTGCCTGGTACTAGAGCGAATTGCTGAGCTTTGGTGATGTAGTTTTTGGCTGCATACAATTTTACAGATAAAACAAGTTATGTTCCATGTTTCACATGTATAAACCACATGGTCGGAAAGGCCATTGCAAAGCTGTGATAGTTGGCTAGAAAGCCACATGTGGTTTCAAGATGTGGTTTTGGCATCCATGCACCTTAAAATGGTTTTCTGAGCCATGGCAAATGTTTGACAATGAACGTAGCAAAACTGCATACTTACTGTCACATGATGATAACATGCAGGGGGCGTATTACACAAAGTGAGGATCAGATGTGCTCCAGTGCTTGCGCAAAATTTCACTGACCCTTCTCTTATCAGATCTTACAATAAAGAGTGCACACATAAACATATAGATCTCTTAGACCTGATGAGGCTGGTGTACTTACTTCATGTATCTGGACATGCCGGAATGACTGTATAAATGATATAAATTAAAGGGGTATTCCAATCTCCAAGATACTATCCCAATATGTACTAGGTATAATAATAAGAATATTAGCAATTACTTCCAATTAGACATGTAGTATAGTTCTCCTGATTAGCTATGCCACTTACCTCATGTGCAGGGCATTGCAGCTTAGGTATCCTTGGTTATAACCACAGTCAACTCCTGATTAGCTATGCCACTTACCTCATGTGCAGGGCATTGCAGCTTAAGTATCCTTGGTTATAACCACAGTCAACTCCTGATTAGCTATGTCACTTACCTCATGTGCAGGGCATTGCAGTTTAGGTATTCTTGGTTATAACCACAGTCAACAACTAACTGTGCCTACATGCGTGGTCATTAACATGGATATCTAAGGTCTTGCAATGCCCTGTGTGAAGCCCCACAGGTGTTGTGTCGGTGCATACCTTCAGGGACTCCACGTAGCTGGTTCTGGTCACAGGTAGGGAATCTTCGGTTTTGATCGTGACGCCACTCTCAGTATTGCGGTCAGTGGGGACCGCCACTGCAGGTTAGGGGACGCCTGGGGCTGATGGTGGGTGCAGTCGGATGTAGTAGCCTCCTGAGAGTGAGGCAAGCCCCAGGGCCCTGTGTAGGTTTGTAGTACCACAAGTCGCAGAATGACCACACAGGCAGGATGTCTTTCAGGGTTTTTACTCACTTCAGGTGGCAGGGTGAGTAACCCGGGCGTAGCTGAGAAGAACCAGGTAGGAACCAGGTATCCTTCAGGCTGACTTTACGAGGGTGACTACTGACTCGCCTTCCTTAGCCCTTGGTGGTTTGGGGTGACCCCGACTTTGAGTCCCTATGGGGGTCACCCAGGGAAGATGCTCCAAGCCTCTCTCCCCTTCTTGTTTTGCCGTGTGCTTGTTCCCCGGACCAGGCCACTCCAGCCTCTTGCCTCCTATGACCTATGGGCCCTAACTTGTGGTTACGTGGCTGCGGCTTTTGTAGTGTTGTGGTGTGGGCTTTAAGAGCCCCACACCGGCAGGTTTAGCAGGGAAAGCTGGATCTATCTCCGCTTCGGGATCTGCCGCCCGGTTGGGCCTGGTGCTCTCTAGCAGTCTCCTTACTTCCCACTCCGTTGCACTCTCTAGCTGAAGCTGGCTTTCAGGCAGCACTCCTAGTTGACCGTTCTCCCCCGTCAATAGCCACTGCGCGGGCGCTGTCAGATTGCACAGCTCCAGGGATCTGCTCCTCACTTGAGCTCCCTGGACTCTACACTGAACTGGCTCACTGCTCCTCCTCTCCTGTTCTTGCCTACGCCACCTAGCAACCAGACTCTCCACCACACCCCTTGAGAGGAGATGGAGGCTTTTGGCCCCCTCCACTATTCCAGTGAAGGTGAAGGCTTGCCCCCTCCTGGGATCCCCAGGGGTCCTCTCATGGGTACATGTGTGAGACCTGGTCACTATGCGCCTGTGTTCCACACCCCGGTCAGCCTTCTGGATTACCTGTATTGTACTGTCCCCAGCATGGGTGCAGTACTCAGTGGTGCCTGACCAGGTCAGGGGCGCCACACCCTGCACATGAGGTAAGAGACATGGCTAATCAGGAGAACTATACTACATGTCTAATTGGAGGCATAGGCTAATATTATTATTATTATTATTACTAGCTGTAGTACCCGGCTTTGCCCGGGATAGTAACTGTCTCTCTCCCAGTCTCTGTCTGTCTCTTTCCTTGTCTGTCTGTTTCTATCTCTCTGTCTGTCTTTGCATCAGTCTATCTGTCTCTATCTCTGTGTCTCTGTGTCTGTCTGTCTCTCTCTATCTCTGTGTCTCTCTCTATCTCTGTGTCTGTCTGTTTGCCTCTTTGCCCGTCTGTCTCTTGCCCCGTCTGTCTCTTGCCCCGTCTGTCTCTTGCCCCATCTGTTTCTTGCCCCATCTGTCTCTTTCCCCGTCTGTCTCTTTCCCAGTCTCTCTTTGTCTGTCTCTTTCCCTGTCTGTCTCTTGCCAGGTCTGTCTCTTGCAAGATCTGTCTCTTTCCCTGTCTGTCTCTTTCCCCGTCTGTTTTTGACTGTCTCTCTGTCTGTCTCTTTCCAGATCTGTCTCTTTCCCTGTCAGTCTCTTTCCCTGTCTGTCTTTTTCCCAATCTGTCTCTTTCCCCATCTATCTCTGTCTCTCTCCACGTCTGTTTGTCTGTCTCTGTCTCTTTCTGTCTCTCTCTATCCATCTCTCCACCGACATCATATTACCTCACACATAAGCTTCTTATAATAACAATGTCTTTTGTTCCTATAGCAACCAATCACCGCTGCTATTAAAACCAGTAGTTCCAGGTTTCATTTACGTTAATGGAGGCAGGTTTTTTTGGAGAGTAACTGTAAAGTGCAAGGTTAAATTTTCCTGTCAAAACATAGTCTATGACATTCCCTGAGTCACGTGGGGTGTCTGTGCAAAATTTCGTGATTGTAAATGCGTCGGTGCGGATT
Organism: Anomaloglossus baeobatrachus; assembly: GCF_048569485.1. NCBI lineage: Eukaryota > Metazoa > Chordata > Amphibia > Anura > Aromobatidae > Anomaloglossus > Anomaloglossus baeobatrachus. The sequence goes on along the minus strand of NC_134358.1, from coordinate 535,748,865 downwards.
CCTTTAGGGGACATACACACACACATACATACACTGAGCTTTATATATTAGATTACATCTACTATATATTGGGCGCGGATCTTGGAGTTGGGAATACCCCTTTAATTTATTTAATTTATACAGTCATTTTGACAAGTCCAGACACATGAAGTAAGTACACCAGCCTCATCAGGTCTCAGATACCTGTTTATTTATGTGTGCACTCTTTATTGGGATAGGATCCTGGAGATGAGAAAAAGCAGATTCTGGCAGAAAAACTTTTACAATGGATTTAACCATGTATTTGCAGAGTAAGTGCAACAGTCTCATTGGGTCTATGAGATCTGCTTAATAATGGATGCAGTTTGTATTGTAAAATCTGGTGAATTGTCTATGTAATGAAAATGACTCCCTCTGCTGGATCGTTTGCTTCCATTGATCTCCAGAATAAAAATGGACATTTCTGGATTTTCCTCCCTGCAATAATATTTGGAGCTTTTCTAATAGAAGCGGCATTTACTTCTACATCTGCAAACACTGGGTCATTAGTATTTATTCCTTGTAGTTCTCCTAAATGTAATGATTGCCTTATTTATGACAGTTTCCCATCACTGGCTCTTTAAACAGAAAACCATTGGACTTACCTGATGCTTTGGGGAGGGGGGGGGGAGGGGGTCTCTGGATGCTTTTATCTATTTACTGTATGGAAAAAATAAGACTGTTTTCCCAACGTTCAATAGCATGAACTAAATCAAGTTAAATGTGTATAGCACCGAGGTGCCAAATCTCCAGCAGCAGCGAGAAAAGAAAGAAGAAGAAGAAAGAAGAAGAAGAAAGAAGAAGAAGAAGAAAGAAGAAGAAGAAGAGAAAGAAGAAGAAGAAGAAAGAAGAAGAAGAAGAAAGAAGAAGAAGAAGAAGAAAGAAGAAGAAGAAGAAAGAAGAAGAAGAAGAAAGAAGAAGAAGAAGAAAGAAGAAGAAGAAGAAAGAAGAAGAAAGAAGAAGAAGAAGAAAGAAGAAGAAGAAGAAAGAAGAAGAAGAAGAAAGAAGAAGAAGAAGAAAGAAGAAGAAGAAGAAAGAAGAAGAAGAAGAAAGAAGAAGAAGAAGAAGAAAGAAGAAGAAGAAAGAAGAAGAAAGAAGAAGAAGAAGAAAGAAGAAGAAGAAAGAAGAAGAAGAAGAAAGAAGAAGAAGAAGAAGAAAGAAGAAGAAGAAGAAAGAAGAAGAAGAAAGAAGAAGAAGAAAGAAGAAGAAGAAAGAAGAAGAAGAAAGAAGAAGAAGAAAGAAGAAGAAGAAAGAAGAAGAAGAAGAAGAAGAAGAAGAAGAAAGAAGAAAGAAGAAAGAAGAAGAAAGAAGAAGAAGAAAGAAGAAGAAGAAGAAAGAAGAAGAAGAAGAAAGAAGAAGAAGAAGAAGAAGAAGAAAGAAGAAGAAGAAGAAAGAAGAAGAAGAAGAAAGAAGAAGAAGAAGAAAGAAGAAGAAGAAAGAAGAAGAAGAAAGAAGAAGAAGAAGAAAGAAGAAGAAGAAAGAAGAAGAAGAAAGAAGAAGAAAGAAGAAGAAGAAAGAAGAAGAAGAAAGAAGAAGAAAGAAGAAGAAGAAAGAAGAAGAAGAAGAAGAAAGAAGAAAGAAAAAGAAGAAAGAAGAAGAAGAAAGAAGAAGAAGAAAGAAGAAGAAAGAAGAAGAACAAGAAAGAAGAAGAAGAACAAGAAAGAAGTAGAAGAAAGAAGAAGAAAGAAGAAGAAAAAGAAGAAAGAAGAAGAAGAAGAAAGAAGAAGAAAGAAGAAGAAGAAGAAAGAAGAAGAAGAAAGAAGAAGAAGAAGAAAGAAGAAGAAGAAAGAAGAAGAAGAAAGAAGAAGAAGAAGAAAGAAGAAGAAGAAGAAGAAGAAGAAGAAGAAAGAAGAAGAAAGAAGAAGAAGAAAGAAGAAGAAGAAAGAAGAAGAAAGAAGAAGAAGAAAGAAGAAGAAGAAGAAAGAAGAAAGAAAAAGAAGAAAGAAGAAGAAGAAAGAAGAAGAAGAAGAAGAAGAAGAAAGAAGAAGAAAAAGAAGAAAGAAGAAGGGAGAAGAAAGAAGAAGAAGAAGAAGAAGAAGAAGAAGAAGAAAGAAGAAAGAAGAGAAAAAGTCTCCAAGGAAAGAAGAAGAAGCAGGAATAAAGTGCTGTGTAATGAATGTGCCCCACTATCATGGCTGGGGGTCCGCTCACTTTTGGATGCTAAAATAAAAGCCTTTTTTATGGTTGATTCTATATTATTTCATTATTTTCACACTTTTTTTGGCAGCTTTTCCTGACCCCAGCATTCAGGCAAAACCACTGGCATTTTATTTGCAATTATCCTCAGTCCTTGATACTTTTATGGCTTGGTATCTGCATCTTTTACTTACCACTTACTAATAACGTGATGTGATTTATAGATTCCTCTTAGATTCACATGAGTTGTAATATAAACAAAAAAAAATGGCAAAAAAATATAACTGTAAATTCATGACGTATCCGAAAGATCCGAGTATCATATTATTTGTATGAATGCAATTCTCTTAGAGAGAGAATAGGGAGGAGAAAATTTAAAGGAACTTTTGTTTTTACTCGTTTATGTCAAGGAATTGTCCCAAATAGACAATCATCTAAAAGAGTTTTCTGTTTTATAAAATCCCTTTCCAGGTAACCTTTTAGCAAATGTAGAATCTCAAATTTAAAGCACCACTCCATCTTTTTTTTGGTGTTATTTTCCTCCCGGAGTGGTACCTTAAATCTAAGTCCCCTGTCCTCGGTCTTATACTCACCTTCTACCGTCTTCTTCTATCAGCTTCTGTCGGACTGCTGTGCCAGCAGCTACAATGTTTCATAGACGTGCTGGAGGTCACAACTCAATACAAGTCTATGAGAGCCTCATTCTGGCCTCGATCTGGCTCTCATAGAGTTGTATTGAGCGCTTATGACGTAAAGGCCACTTTACACACAGCGACATCGCTAACGATGTCGCTGGTAAAAGTACCTGCCCCCGTCGGTTGTGCGTCACGGGCAAATCGCTGCCCGTGGCGCACAATATCGCTAACACCCGTCACACGGACTTACCTTCCCTGCGACATCGCTGTGGCCGGCGAACCGCTCCTTTCTAAGGGGGCGGTTTGTGCGGTGTCACTGCGACGTCACACGGCAGCCGTCAATAGAAGCAGAGGGGAGGAGATGAGCGGGACGTAACATCCCGCCCACCTCTTTCCTTCCTCATTGCCGGCGGCCGCAGGTACGGTGATGTTCCTCGTTCCTGTGGTGTCACACATAGCGATGTGTGGTGCTGCAGGAATGACGAACAACCTGCGTCCTGCAACAGCAACGATATTCGGGAAAGGAACGACGCGTCAACGATCAACGATAAGGTGAGTAATTTTGATCGTTAACGGTCGTTCCTGCGTTTCACACGCAACGACGTTGCTAACGAGGCTGAATGTGCGTCACGAATTCTGTGACCCCCAACGTCATCTCGTTAGCGATGTCGCTGCGTGTAAAGCGGCCTTAACTTCTGACTTTCGGTCAGTGAGAAGTTATGGGCACAAAATGACACTGTGGGACCAGAATGACACCAAAAAAAGATGAAAATGCCGGACAGTGAGTATAAGACAGGGACAGGGGAGTTATATTTAGAGTTCCACTCCAGTGTGAAAAAAAAAATGCTGGAGTGACTCCTCAAAACCCTGGTAGTCATAACAGAATGCGACTACAAAAAATAACAAACAAACAAAAAAAGTTCTGGTTATTGGAGATTTGGCATGCCTGTGCCATACACTTACAACCTATTGTTTTTTTAATGGGAATTGGGCAATGCTTTATTGTTCCTGGGAGGTGCTGCACAAAAAAAAACGTTTTTTTCCCCCATAAAAAAAACAAGTTATACCCTATCTGTAAGATAACATATACTTTTCTGTTTTTGGAAGGTTGGACTGCTGGGACCCAAGCAATCACATAATAGGTTTAAAAGCCCAATAGCAGGGCTTCGCAGCCCCATCCTGAAAGCAGTGGAGGTGCGCATTCTTGGATGATGTTCCATTTTATGACTATGGGAGTGCTGAGTACAGCGCTCTATTACAGTCCTATAGACAATGAGCGGGGAGGAGTCTCAGCATGTGCAGCACCATTCCATTCAGGAGGCAGCTCCAGAGATCTGTTCTATGGGTTCAGATCCCTGGTCTTGGGAATGATTGGGGATCCAGTAGCTCGACCCTCAGCAACATGAAACTTGTCGCCAATCCTATGGATAAGTGATAATGTTCTTTTTGTGTGAGAAAAACCCGTTATGCTCAATTCCCCACTGATTAGCAGCAGAACAATGTGTGGTCAATTTAGTATTGAAGAACTCTTCTAATAAAAACAGGAATTATGCAAAGTGGGCAACCTCTTATATTATCTTAAAATAAACAATAAATAAATCTTTATATAGCGCTAACATATTCCGCAGCGCTTTACATACATCAGGAACACTGTCCCCATTGGGGCTCACAATCTAAATTCCCTATCTGTATGTCTTTGGAGTGTGGGAGGAAACCGGAGAACCCGGAGGAAACTCACGCAAACACGGGGAGAACATACAAACTCCTTGCAGATGTTGTCCTTGGTGGGATTCGAACCCAGGACCTCAGCGCTGCAAGACTGCAGTGCTAACCACTGAGCCACCATACAGTGCTAACCACTGAGCCACTGTGCCACCCATCTTTATGAATAATTAGAGCAAATGGTATAATTATATCAATATGATGGAAAAGGCCCCTGTGCAGGAACAATATATAGGCCCTTTGCAACTTAAGATCTCACCATAATGTACAATGCCTCCTGCTTTGGAGGGACAAGTGGCTCCTTTTACCTCTTGGGCCCCAGGTTGCACCAAATATATGTCCACCATTGTATATGACCTTGATATGTATAAATTGAGTACCATTTGAAATATCTATGTTGTTCTGAACAGATGAGTTAATGTAGCGCCCCTGAAGCCATCAGGGAGCTACAAGGTACTGCATCCTCACCAGGACGCAGGGCCTACCCCCTAGCGACCCAGAATACCAGTGCCGGTTACAACCAAACACTCCAGATAATCCATGTTTTTCCCCAATTATCCCTCATAGAATGGTACCAGGCTAGGGTCGGACCAATGGATGGCCACCTAGAGGTGGAGCCAATCCAGTCCACTAGACAACCAGGTGGGAGGGGCAGACTGTGGACGGACAGAGTGTGAGAGAGGAGTGTGTCAAGAGTGTAACAGTGACCTGAGGGCCCAGACTGTTAGTTGCCGGTGAAGAATGGTGGAGTGCTCCCGGAACTACGCACCAACGAGGTACAGAATCCCAGGTCAGGCAAAAGCTCCAGGCAGACCTGATAAAATCTGCACAGTGAAGGGGCCATCAAGGACCTCACTGACCTTGAAGTTCGGAACACAGTAGCAACGAGAGAACCGGGGACAGGACCAGAGACTCCAACCCCACAGGGTTCACACTACCGTCATACGGACTGCTGAAGAAGACAACCAGGAGGAGACTCCCAGCTGCTCCCAGCCACGGGGACCCACCAACCAAAGACAGGTGCAGAGGAAAAGAAGCCACCAGGTCACTAAACCGGCACTGGGACTAAGGGGACTGTGGCTAAGACCAGCCGGCCTCGGGTGACCAGTTACCAGCTTGCAGTGAGTAAAAGAACCAGTTAAACTCCAACCTCTTGTGTGGCCTACCTTCTTTCAACACCCGTCTACCTCACCTATCCTCTGGGGCCCAGCCCTGCTTGCGGAGGGCCTAACATCTAGGCTGCCACCTACACCAGCCCCAGTAGTGACCATTGTGCAGCGGCGGCTCCATCCACATAGCCACAAAACCGCAAGTGGCATCCGTGTGAACTTTATTCAACAATCCCCCTTAAATATTCCCCTTTTTCAAAAAGCTCCCAGGGCACGGAACCGGGCAACGGCCACCAAAGTGACATTCCCCAGTTATACACCGCCCAGGACCGAGTACCCCATAACCCTGGGAGACACATTAATATGCAGTCCTCTGCTCCTGTACCTGTCTGATCCTTGTATTGTTCATGATTATTGTACTTTTTTTTTATTATGTACACCCCTTTTCACATGTAAAGCCCAGTAGAATAAATTGCACTATGATAATAATAATAATAATAATAATAATAATAATAATAATACAAAAATAATAAGTACAGTACATGCCATCAGTATAACTTGCTACAACACTGTTGTATAAATACAACATTCCAAAGTTTGATACATTGTTCCAGGACTCGCATCCTGCTCTGTATCCTCATTCCTGGGCAGAGCTGCAGTATATGTGCATGCAGGCAGCCTCCACCATCCAGCTTTATGATTTCCCCTCCAGTTTATGTCCTGCATGGAAAAGTGTCTACAGATGAGATGAGGATTGTGCTCTCAGGCTGTAAACAGAGACTTGGAGCAGCCCAGCTCTAGAAGGCAGCAGAGAAGGAGGAGGAGGAGGGTGGCTGGAAGGAGGAGGAGGAAGGAGGGAACATGCCTGTGATTTTTTTTTTTCCTCTTCTTTCTAAGAGCAATCAGCTTGTAAGGTGGGAGAAAGAGAAAGAGAGCAAGCAGCATTTGCAAAGGACAGCAAGGTACTGCTGATCCTCTCCAAACTAAACTGACAGATCCAGGAGGACAGGAGATCTGGAAGATGCTTCTTCTTGTATCTTCTCCAGTAATTGGAGACATCGAACCTACTTGCCTGAAGATCTGAAGAAGGAGAAGGTTCTTGAAATACTGAGAAGGATCAAACAGAGCATCCTCTGCCTTGTGTGCATGTGAAGTGTCCATCAAGAAGTGAGAAGGTTGGGAGTGGTGGGACTGCTGCTCACTCCTCCTCACAACTATTTCACAGCCCTTGACATCTGGGTGTCTGGAATAGTCATCTGTTTACTATGAGTTTAGGAAATAGGATTGCTCCTAATTCTTAGCAATGCCTTCTTTTTGTGATGTGTTCTTATGCTGTCACCACTCATCTAGACCTCAAACATTGTCAGAAGACCCCACCATCATCTTCTTTTAGCCTGGAGGTGTTATATTAAAAGTTTGCTGAAGATAAGAATCCCAGCTGGAGTCTAATTGGTCTTCATTCATTGTTTTTCTTTGACAGTTGCCACAGGGTATTATGTGATCAGGGGGAAAAGAGACATCCCAAGCATTAGGAGTGGTGTCTGGACAAGTCATATCTTCTGCACAGTCCTTGTGGGACCAGAGACAACCACAGTTGCCTTTGGTGTTGGGAGAACTTTTCTTCACACTGTTCCTTTTGGATATAGCAGGCCATCTCTAGAAGGAAGATTGTCTTCATTGGGTCTCCCTTGGGAGTTGAAGAAGGTTTTCTTAGCACTATGGATAGGATTAAGAAGACCAACTCGATATTTGGAGTTATATTACTTTTCAAGTTGTTGGTTGATCACTATCAGTTGACAGCAGCAGAGCTTGAGCAAGGTAAGAAGGAGGACATTATTTTATTCTCATTTTTGGCTGTATATGGATTCCTCCTGACCACTCATGGTCTTTCCAGTTTAGTAGGACACTACAAGTGAGACAAAAATATGCCATGATCCAGGATTGAAGGGGTTAAGCAGCTGCTATGTAAAATGTAGAGAAACAGACTTGGTTAAGCCTATTGTCGGCATTACAATACAATCTAACCGTCCTGGTGAATGGTTTATTGGGTATAAGGGACAAGTATGAGCAATGTTGGCTGAGATTTTCCTGGCAGCTTGCAATGAGAAGAAGACAGTTCATCCCAGGCTGCAATAATGTAACATTATTACCCATTTAATCCCTAATATCCACCCAATGTACATAGGATCCTCACTAAGAGGAGAAGAGAGATGACTGCCCCCCACACATGCAGCAGATTGATGAGCAGTGACACATGGTGGACAGGTGCTTAATAGAGGCCACCTGTAATGCCCAACTCTGGGGACATTCACACAGGAGAAAGTTACATAGGCTGTGAGTCATCCCCTGGTATGTGGATAGCACCAACATATCCTGCAGGGCTGTACACACAAAACAGCCCCTGTGATCCTCACAATTCAGAAATATATAGGAGCCTGGAAATCCGAGAATTCATGAAGAAACCCAGTGGTAAAGGCTCCATATACTGAAGAGGCTGCCCTGGTTACATCATATCCAGGATCGATCTGTAAACGATCTATAACATTCTAACGATCAGTGATTGTAACGACATGGAAATGATACTGGAAACACTCAGAAATCCACACAAAATACATATAGATGCTTTACACTGTCTATCTATCTATCTATCTATCTATCCATTATCTATCTATCCATTATCTATTTATCCATCCATCTATCCATGTATCTATCCATCCTTCTATCTATCTATCTATCCATCCATCTATCCATGTATCTATCCATCTTTCTATCTATCTATCTATCTATCTATCTATCTATCTTCATTTTATCTAATCTATCTATATCTATCCATTCATGTATCTATCTTTTATCTCCAATTTATCATCTATCTGTCTATGTATCTATACTTCTATCTATACTTCTATTTATCTATCCTTCTATCTATTATCTCTCTATTATCTATATATCCATCTATCTATACTTCTATCTATCCTTCTATTTATCTATCCTTTTATCTACTATCTATCTATCTATCTATCTATCTATCTATCTGTCTATTCAGGGGCGGACATATCATTGGTGCAATCTGTGCAGACACACGGGGCCCAAGAGATCAGGGGTCCCATTTCCACCTCCAAATAGGTAGAATTGTCCATTATGATGAGCTATTGGACTGTAAAGGGCCCATATTTGTTCTTTTACAGGGGCCCTTTTCACTTTGTGTCCGCCAGTCTATCTATCTATCTATATCTAAGTATCTATCTATATCTATGTATCTATCTATCTATGTATGTATCTATCTATCTATCCCTCTATCTATCTATCTATCTATGTATCTATCTATCTATCTATCTATCCTTCTATCCTATAGCTACCCTTCTATCATCTATCTATCTATCTATCTATCTATCTATCTACCATATGTATCTATCCCTCTTATCTATCATGTATCTATCTATCTATCTATCTATGCATCTATCTATCTATTTATCATGTATCTATCTATCTATCCTTCTATTTATCTATCCTTTTATCTATCTATCTATCTATCCCTCTATCTATCTATCTATTTATCTATCTATCATGTATCTATCTATATATCTATCCCTCTATCTATCTATCTATCCTTCTATCCTATATCTATCCTTCTATCCTCTATCTATCTATCTATCTATCTATCTCTATCTATCTATCTATCTATCTATCCCTCTATCTATCTATCTATCTATCTATCCTTCTATCCTATATCTATCCTTCTATCCTCTATCTATCTATCTATCTATCTATATGTATCTATCTATCCTTCTATCCTATATCTATCCTCTATCTATCTATCTATCTATCTATCTATCTATATGTATCTATCTATCCTTCTATCCTATATCTATCCTTCTATCCTCTATCTATCTATCTATCTATCCCTCTATCTATCCCTCTATCTATCCCTCTATCTATCCCTCTATCTATCCCTCTATCTATCCCTCTATCTATCCCTCTATCTATCCCTCTATCTATCCCTCTATCCTTCTATGTATTACCTTCTTGCTGCCTGTATAGATGCCTGTATAGATGCCTGTAGACCCTGTTCCTCTCTTTGTC